>NC_135959.1:67321866-67928741 GCF_053455715.1 Rhinoraja longicauda | reverse complement strand
GGTCAGGTCGGATGTTATTCGTGAAAGATTTCTTAAAAATGGGACAGGCTCTGGATAAGAGCGATGGGGGAGCTCCGGTACAATACATGTGTTATCTGTATCCGGAAAAACGTAAAGATTACCGACAATTGTCTACTTCATTAACAAAAAGATTGAGAAATGAAGCCTGGCCACTAAGGCGAACATGGAATGTGAAAAACTTAAGCGCTGAAAAAGGTCATAAACGACCTGGCATAGCGACCCTGTTTACAGAGGAGGACGAGGCCGAACAAGGGTGGTGTAGACCTCCGCCCTTTGCGCCCCCACTCCAGGGAGCCCAGGGTCTCTACCCTGTCTCACCCCAGGCTGCAGCACCTCCCCCAGTTAGAGAAAGAGAAGTCGAGTCAGAAGAAGACTGAGAAAGGGCCGAGAAATGTATGGAGGAAGGAGAAGTAATTGAGTCAAATGTTGCGGAGGGAGTTAAAATACATCCTCGAAAGACAGCAAAAAGAGTAATGCCAATCAGAGCTATGGTAAACCCCTGAGCCAGAGAAAACAGACAGCCAGACACCGTAAGGATATACATGGCTTGAAAACCACGACATGTTGGTAATAAGAGATAAGTATTCTCCTTGGCTGAATCCTTACTGGACCCCACTGAAGGGGCGTGCTGGAAAAACCTAATGGGACACAGAACCTCTGAGGTGTTACATGGAGCGACAGGCTTTTGAAGGATGCTACTAGGTAGAGACAGACAGAGCGAAACGCTGGGAACAGAAGAACAAAGAAACACTGTGAAAATGGTCACATGATGGACATCTGGTGAGAACAGAGCCGCAAGTAACCATGGCTGGGCAGAATGGCCCTTGAAGATAGTGTCTGGGAACGGTTATTTATTCAGCACTTGGATGAGTGACAACTCAAAATGATTGACTTTAGAGTTGTGAGAGGCTTTTTAGGGTTGGTTAACTTCTGCAGGCAATGGATTCCGGATGTGGCCTTATACACCAAGCAACTCTCCCCCCTGGCATCTGCAAATGCACCCTGAAAGTTTGCCCTAACGCCCGTGCAAGAAGAAGCATTCACCAAACTTAAGGCTGCCCTAGCGGCCGCCCCGCTATCGGCGGCCCACTCTACAACAGGCCTTTCCAACCGTATGTCAGTATTATCCAAAATTTGCTTATCCAATATCATGGTGATGTGTGACGCCTGGTTGTTTACTTCTCGGTCCGCCTGGACGCTGTTGCCCAGGGCTACCCTCCATGCACACAGATTTTACCAGGGCTACATGCAGCTGTTGCTGTGGCTTGCAATATTACCCTGCACCAACCGGTGGCAGTATACACCACTCAATGTGTTGCAGCCCTGCTTAACACAGGACAGACGAAATATTTGACTTAAGCCTGATTAGGCCGCTATGAAGTTACCCTCCTGAGCAACCCGTACCTTACCTTCTATCATTGCACCACCATTAATCCTTCAGCATTTCTTACAGAACCACCCGAACATCACGAAGAACCACTTCATGACTGTGCATTGGCAAATGAACTGTTAACCACAGTCCGACAGGATACTCCTTACAGGATATTCCTCTCAAACAGAAAGACTGCAATTGGTTTGTGGATGCATCGTCACTGATTGCCGAAAATGGACACCGAACCTCGGACTACGCAGATAACGGGGCCATAATAGAAGAAGAATTGGATAGAATAGAATAGAAGAATAGAAGAAGGCCGGTTCCAAAACGCTCTCTCCGCCCAGCAGGCAGAACTTTATGCTCTCACCAGGGCATGCATTCTGGGCCAACAAAAGACACTTAATATCTATACCGATTCTCATTATGCCTTCGGCATTGCCCACGATTTTGGAGCCCTCTGGCAGCATAGAGGCTTTTTAATGTCTTCCGGCACTCCGATTAAAAACTCCCTTTATGTGACCAATTTGTTACAGACTCTAACTCTCCCGTATCGATTAGCCATTATTAAATGTAATACACACACGGGAGGCTCAGATGAGGTTTCTGAAGGAAATGCCCCCGTCGACGCCACTGCCCGCATTTTGGCCTCCTACTCCCTTAATATTGTCCCCTCTGAACAAAGGGTTTTGACAAACAGAACGGTTCTGCCAGACATGGGTGAAGTTAAGTTAATGCAGGGAGACGCCTCTGCCGCTCAAAAAGATCTTTGGAAACATGAGGGCTGTGCCAGTGATTGGCTCACCCCTCTTGGACAAGTTTGTGTACCTGATGCATTTTTACCTCGACTGTTAACTTGCATACTCTCCCTTACTCATGCTGGAAAGGAGGGAATGGTAAGGATGACCAAAGAAACAGGGTGGCACCCGAAAATTCGGCAAGAGGCATTCAAGCAGGCCTCTGAGTGGGATATGCCAGAGGAGCAATCCTGGTAAGGCAAGAAAAGGTCCAAAGGGAGTCACTCCAATGCCATCCCGCCCTTTTGAATGCATACAGATAGATTTTTATTGAAATGCCACGTGCACAGTGTTATAAATATTGTTTAGTAATTGTTGATTTATTTAGTAGATGGATTGAAGCCTTGTCTACTACAAATAACACAGCAGAAACAAATGTTACGTTGCTGCTAAAAGAAATTATACCCCGCTTTGGTTTGCCAATCACTATCAGCTCCGACAATGGTCCTCACTTTATAGCCACTGTTAATAAGGAAATATGCCAGCATTTTAAAATCAAGCACCAATTTCACTGTGTTCACCATCCGCAGGATTCTGGTATCGTCGAAAGGGCAAATGGGACACTCAAGACCAAATTGACTAAGTTAATGGGAGAAATGGGGCAGAGCTGGATTAAGGTTCTTCCCCTCAGTCTTTTTTTTTATACATGATAAATTCGATTATACATGTATTGTTCTGTATTATCTCCCCACCCACAACCCTCCCCCCCACCCCCCAGTTAGAAAAAAGTGGAAAAAGGAGAAGAAAAGAAAGAAAAGAAAGAAGGAAAGAAGAACTGCCTGTTGTACCTGCACGCCAACTTTCAGTGACTAGTGTACAAGGACACCAGGTCACGCTGCACTTCCCCCTTACCTAACCTGACACCATTGAGATAATAATCTGCCTCCTTGTTTTTGCCGCCAAAGTGGATAACCTCACATTTATCTATATTATACTGCATCTGCCATGCATCTGCCCACTCACTCAACCTGTCCAAGTCACCCTGCAAACTCCTAACATCCTCTTCGCAGTTCACACTGCCACCCAGCTTTGTGCCATCTGCAAACTTGCTAGTTTTACTTCTAATTCCTTCATCCAAACCATTAATATATATGGTAAATGGTTACGGCCCCAGCACCGAGCCTTGCGGCACACCATTCGCCACTGCCTGCCATTCTGAAAAGGACCCGTTTACTCCTACTCTTTGCTTCCTGTCTGTCAACCGATTCTCTATCCATGTCAACACTCTACCCCCAAAACCATGTGCTCTAATTTTGCTCAACAATCTCCCGTGTGGAACCTTACCAAAGGCTTTCTTTTTATTTCAAATTTGTAGTGTTTTTCTTTTCTTTCGTTTTAGAGTTTTATTTGGCTCACCAGTGGACCCAGATGCATGGTTCAAAACATCTTTTCACAAGTATTGAAATGGATGAAAAAATATCAGGGCCTGAATTTTCCTGCATTTACTCCATTTCTATTGAGGGAGTTCTAATTTCTGCTATATGTAGCTACACCTATCTGGCAACAAATTACTTTCAAAGCTTTTAGTTGAGGCAATTTTGATACCAAAGAACCTCGTCATTTTTAATTGACCGGCATTTTAGAGGATGGGAAGTATTATTTTGAATGAAAGGATCATTGGGCAATGTCACTACTCGAATATAAAATGGACACACATAAACTTTTGGTAGAACATGATATCTGAAAGAATGTATTCCACTTTAAAAAATAGTGCATATTCTTAAACATATTTCCAATTTGATTGAAACTGCCAACTTTCCTAAATTGCCAACTCTCTGAGATACATATTAAACTAAAAAATGAACTCTTCCCTATCTCTAAATATAATACTGCGAGTGAAGCATTCATTCCATGCTTCCCACTTCTGTTATTGGTCACACATCCCATGCCTTCAAAGTTACAACATCGAAATGAAGGTGCAGAGTTATAACGCCTCCAGCTGCAAGATAACGGGTATGTCGGTGACCAAACCACAAGCAACGAAACAAAAATATTGCTCATACCCTGCACATTGGGCAATGGTACAATAATGTAAGACACCTAATCATCCCTATAAAACTCAGTCAGGACAGAAAGACTCAGTTCATTTCAAGACTCCGAGATCCTGAAGATGAAGTGCTTCAAGATCCCCGTTGTAATTGTGTTACTTCGTCTTGCGCTTAGTTTAAGTGCACCCCCCAACTCCGATACAGAACTATTGAACGAAAACGACTGGGATCAATGCCGGGTATAATCAGAGATATATACTAAACCAATGTTTATGTTCAGTGTATAAAACCAATAATCAATTTCAAATATAAAGCAGCGCAATGACAAACGTAATTTCCTCCGGGCGTTGAAGGTACCGTCGTACAGGCAACAATATGTATACATTATAAACTTTACCTGTTGTAAGTTGTGTTTCTTTCGTTGATCCAGAATTACCTCCAACGATTTTACAACATGACCGAATCCAAATGGAGAACGCCCGATTTCGGACATCATGATAAGATTAGAGAAATGCAACATTTCTTTGGTCTGCAAGTGACTGGGAGATTGAACCGCGACACTATGGAAGAGATGAAGAAAGAACGTTGTGGGGTCTCAGACTCGAGGCAGCTCAGAGGTTCTCGGTGGTCGCAGAGGAGAATCACCTACAGGTACATGCATGCATTCGCTGAGGCGGCGGGAACATTGGTCTTTCGTTATAAAGAGGAATCCAATTAAAAGTGATCCATGTGCTCGCTTCCTTCTTGTCTGACAGAATCGTAAATTACACGCCAGATCTGAACAGACGAGAGATAGACACCGCTATTGCCCTGGCCTTTAAAGTCTGGAGCGATGTTACTCCTCTGACCTTTGTCAGACTGAACGCAGGAGAAGCTGATATCATGATATTGTTCGCTGGAGGCCGTGAGTTCAGCCATTCAACAATTCCTGGCCATTTTTGCCATGGTGGACATGTACTATGTGTGTGACTTCTGTTCCACGTTCTCTGTTCCCAGGTCACGGGGACGGTTCCCCGTTCGATGGCCGAAGTGGGACTCTGGCTCATGCGTTTTTCCCTGGATCGGGCCTCGGTGGCGACGCTCACTTTGATGAAGCTAAAAGGTGGACGTTGTCCAGAGCCGGTAAATAAGTTATAAACTCGAAAGATTTAACTAGCTTTCTAAAAAAAACCGTGACCCCATATTTCATTTAATGACATAAAAAATGAAGAGGTTGTGGAATAAATTATTTTATAATGTCAATTATGGTGAAATGTTAGAAGTTAAACCCAATTGTGTTACTCACCTTAACAGGAATCAACTTGTTCCTTGTTGCGGCTCATGAATTTGGCCATTCACTCGGACTGGAGCACTCAAACGATAGATCTGCTCTTATGTTCCCCACCTATTCGTTCGTCAATACCAATGGGTATCGCCTCCCAGCCGACGATGTCAGACGAATCCAGGCCTTGTATGGTACACTGAAAATATTTAAAAAGTTTACTGTTCGTGATCCTTAAAATGTTTCCGTGCTTCACTTATTGGGGAAGAGCACAACGTCTTCAGAAAACCAAAATCCAGATTAAAATGAATTACTTAGAGAACTTCACATGCACCTTTCTAAATGTCTTTTAAATGTTGTTATTGCATCTGCCATTTCGGATAAAATCTTGCTATCGATTGGGTTCTGGACATACGTCCTTTCCTGGTAAAATGGTAACTTGGTCCTACCATCAGTCAGATTATTAACACGTTATCATTACAGATATTTCAGACCCAGACACAAAATCCCAAAGTTGCTCAGAATTCTGAACGAACCATGTAAAATGCAGCCCTTCCTCAGTGAATGCTGGCGATTCAATTTGAACGACATATACATTTCTTTCTAAAAGTGTCAGTGTAGATTACCATTTCGAAACCATTTACTTCGATCACCAGAATTTAAACGAAGTTAAAATGTTGCCCTGAGTGATGAACTTTGCAGAATACAATCATTCATTGAATTTTACAGTATTTGTTCCCTGTCCTTTAAAATTTGCAACAATGTTTTCTGGTTACAAAACGGAGAAGTTAGCATTATATTGTTGCTTTAACCATTAAGATGACATCATTCAATTTAAGATCAATTCTTGCTGCTAATCTACCACCTTAACATGAACAATATATTTTCTGTATTTTAGGAGCTCGTGAAGAACCAATACCAACACCACCAGAGCCAAAACCGACCAAACCTTCCGATAGATGCGATCCCCAAATGTCATTTGATGCTATTACCAGTGTACGTGGTGAACTCTGGTTCTTTAAAGAGGGGTATGGACGACATTTTTGTTTCTATTTTATGCTATGTATTCCATTGCAGATATTTTCAAACGTAGCAATCCCGCCACATTAGTGGATTAGTATATTCTGAAATATTATCTCACTATATGCTAGAAGGAACGGGTAGCATTTTATATTGCATGTCTAACCTCGACTGCGACCATTGGAATTGCTGGCAAGCCAACATGAGTAACTCATGGAAGAAGGTTAGGAATACTTTTTGTTATTTCTAATTCTGGTGGCATGATCTCACAGGTTGCTGTAATGATTAGCAGGAATGAATGCAGGGAGCCACGCAATTATGAAAGCCCAAAGATCTTTCATTTATTGCAAATGTGGCGTTTGATTTTCAAAGATAGTAACAGTAAAAAAAAGTACAGAAAACATTATTTTGCATCATAGGAAGTCTAATGTACAGTATATGTTAGATTTTTTAAATCAAGATGCTATACTAGATAGAGCTCTTAAGGATAGCGGAGTTAGGGGGTATGGGGAGAAGGCAGGAACGGGGTACTGATTAAGAATGATCAGCCATGATCACATTGAATGGCGGTGCTGGCTCGAAGGGCCGAATGGCCTCCTCCTGCACCTATTGTCTATTGTCTATAATGAAAACCTACAATTGAAGACTTATATCCACATTAATACAAAAAGGATGGCACAGTGGCACGGCAGGAGTTTAATCCTAATGTCAGGGAAATAATTGGAGGGGTGGAATTATGAGTTGATGTAGATTCAGTGAATTGAACAGTTTAATTCCATCTGGTAAGGAAAGATAGGTTAATAAAATACAGCAGCCCTTTTATTCAAATATTGATGAAATTGCTTTACTTTCATGGCTGATAAAAAGTTTTGTACATTCAATTACTCTTTACTCTAGAATAAGAATAATGCCTAAATGATCAAAGCAACCTTCTCTTGTTTAGAGCTGTGTGGCGAAAACAGCCTTCGCGCCCAGATGTGACATCAAATCAAATCAAGAATATTTTTCCAAACATTCAGTCAGTTGATGCTGCGGTTGAAATAAAGGATAGAAATTTTGTCGTTCTCTTCAAAGGTGCGTGAGTTTTCGATTATTGTAAAAGGGAACGCGCATAAATACAGAAGGATGAGAGGGGATCTGATAGAGACATATAAAATTATAAAAGGACTGGACATCTAGATGCAGGAAAAATGTTCCCAATGTTGGGGGAGTCCAGAACCAAGGGACACCGTCTTAGGATAAAGGGGAGGCCATTTAAAACTGAGGTGAGAAGGAACTTTTTCACTCAGAGAATTGTGAATTTGTGCAATTCTCTGCCACAGTGGAGGCCAAATCACTGGATGAATTTAAGAGAGAGTTAGATAAAGTTCTGGGGCTAGTGGAACCAAAGGATGTGGGGGGAAGTTGGGCATAGGTTACTGATTGTGGATGATCAGCCATGATCACAATGAATGGCGGTGCTGGCTCAAAGGGCAGAATGGCCTCCTCCTGCACCTATTGTCTATGTTTCTATGAGTTGGCAACTAACGACTGCGCATGGACGATTTTCCTTTCACTTTGTATAGTGGAACACTTAATGGCTTGAAGTGCTTTTGGAAAAGGGAGAGAGGCAAGTCTGGGTTCATCTTTTGACAGTCCACTAACAATATCAGAATTTAAGAAATATAAGCAAAAGTGGGGCGTTCGTTTATATGTCTGCTCTGCCAGTCATTAAAATCATCTCTAATCTTCAATCTCAATACCACTTCCCTGCACTAAATCAATATCCCTTGACACAATTAAAAATCATATTATGAGGCATTCCTATGGCAGACCATGGTCTATACAAATTATGGACAAAATACTAACACTTTGTATTTAATCAATTGAAGTGAAGTTTGCCTCCCCTGAGTTTTTGGATAATTAAAATGAAGTTGGTAATAGAAAACTGCAAATCCACAATTCTTAATTTTTGAGCAATCTTTGACTTTAATCCCATGTCTTAACTAAACTACTGTTAATATTTAACAGGATCACAGTACTGGTTAATTAGAGGAAACAGACTTTTATCACAGTTCCCAAGGAGCATCCGACGGATTGGATTTCCAAGATCTGTTACACATCTTGATGCTGCCCTGTATATCAAGGAGAGAAATAAAGCATTATTCTTTATTGGAGATAAGTATTGGAGGTATGTAGCAGTATTATTTTACAGTGTTTCACTGTGAAATTAAAAAAAATATTTTCAGAATCCCATCAGTCTAAGAACTCTAAATTTAAAAACAAAATGCAATGGCACTATCTACATTAATAGGTCTCTCTGACTCTTTAAGAGGATGCAGAAATGTATATTGTATATATTATGTAAGTAGTGCCAATTTCTACAACATGCTTGCAAGACACCTTGACTTTGACAACCACTTGAAATAACTGCATTTATTCTCTTTTTGTTTAGTTATAATCTGAGGAGAGGACGAATGGGAAGAGGCTACCCAAGAAGAATAAATGATGACTTTCCTGGAATAGGGAATAAAGTAGATTCAGCATTTGAAAACTCTGGTATGGAATGAAAATAGTGGATGGGCGAAATATTCAAAACTTACCAACGCATTTATGTGATTTGCATTTATGTTTGATTATTTAATGCTGTATTCATTCAAAGTTTTTTCCTTTTTTGTCTAGGCTTCCTCTATTTATCAAATGGACCAATACAATATGAATATGACTACAGAAATAAACAAGTTATCCGTGTTTTGAAAACATCCAGCTGGCTAAATTGTGATTAATTAACAATAAGTATTTGCCTTAAGAACTGCCTAACATTTAACAGAGCAGTTTACTCTTTCAAACCAGGCAAACTTTAAAATTGATTTTTGTTTGTTACGGAAAAGGTAATTGGGGTTTTAATAATTCACATTTCTGGGTACATATTTTTAAACATTTTTTCAAAAAGTCAGTGATGAATAATCTCGTTTTCTGATGTGAAATATTTAAAACCATAATTTTGAATGATAATAAAAAAAATATGGATTTAAACTGCTTAGAATGTATTTCACTGCAGTATTATTGTGCCTGATTTCCATCATTTAAATAACTTAATAAAGAGCTGCTTCATATCATTTGAAGTTTATTCAATTATTTGTGCAACAATTGTTCACAACGTGTAGTTTTCACAACCAGTGATCCGGTTTGATAAGTTTTATATCTTTATTACTTAAAAGTCTACTCCTTACTTTTCTAAATCATTTACAATTAAAGCAAAATTCTTGGATCAAGGGAGAAGAGAATGGAAAATCTTGAAGATTTGTGTTCTGTGTTTTAGTTTTCACTTTTCTGTACCATCACACATCAGTTTACTCAAGGACACTTTCAGCTAATTATCCAGCCATATTAATAATTTGGGGTGGAAACAAAATGATTTCAGTAGATATATATCAGGCACAATCTGAAGAAAAGTTTTTTAACATTTTATTTATTAAATAACATACACAAAAAGATTACATTTATATACTTTATAGACATGAAGAACTTTAGAAGTGTAGTTTCAATTGATATGTAGGAAGTACAGCGGTCCACTGGAGCACACCTAGTTCACAAAAACAGCAACATGATAATAACCAGATGATGCATTTTAATAATGTTCAAGTGTAATTTGGTCAGGCGATCCTGGGCGCAGATTTCCTCTGGGCCTTTTCACTAGTCCCCGATGTCCGCGGTAACGGCCATCGAACCTCCGCCAGCAGCGATGAGTCCGCCGCTCCACTGGCCGCCACCCCGCCCAACCCGACTGTCCAGGCCGTCGTCGCGGCCCCCGACCCTTATGCTGCAGTCCTGGTGTTGCATCTCGTGCGGTTGCAGAGGAAAGTGCCCGGGGTTGGGGTGGTTTGGGTAGGAAGGGACCAGATGATGGAGAAGGTGAGAACGAGGTGGAGGTCCAGAAACGGGAGGGAGAACTCACTGACTTCATACACTTCACCTCCAATTTCCATCCTGCCCTTAAATATACCTGGACTATCTCCGACATCTCCCTTCCATTTCTGGACCTCACCATCTCCATCACAGGAGACAGACTAGTGACGGACATTTACTATAAACCCACTGACTCACACAGCTATCTGGACTACATTTCTTCCCACCCGGTCCCCTGCAAAACGTCGATCCCCTACTCCCAATTCCTCCATCTACACCGCATCTGCGCCCGGGATGAGGTGTTTCACACTAGGGCTTCCGAGATGTCCTCGTTCTTCAGGAAACGGGGCTTCCCCTCCTCCATTATAGATGAGGCTCTCACTAGGGTCTCTTCTACATCCCGCAGCTCCGCTCTTGCTCCCCCTCCCCCCACTCGCAACAAGGACAGAATCCCACTCGTTCTCACCTTCCACCCCACCAGCCAGCGGATCCAACATATCATCCACCAACATTTCTGTCACCTACAACGGGACCCCACCACTGGCCATATCTTCCCATCCCCTCCCCTCTCTGCGTTCTGCAGAGACCGTTCCCTCCGTAACTCCCTGGTCCACTCCCTGGTTCCTACCCAAACCACCCCAACCCCAGCGCAGTCACCCAGTGGCCGAGGAAGTCCATAGTGGGAACTCCAAAGTGGCACTTGTCGATGTTAATGGCGAGGCTGTGCTCACTGAGCCGTTGGCAGAGCTGGCGAAGGTGCGCATAATGTTCCCTCCACGAGCGGCTAGCCACCAAGATGTCGTCCAGATACACAAACAGGAAAGGGAGGCCGCGGCATACCCCGTCCATGAGGCGTTGGAAAGCCTGCGCGGCGTTCTTAAGTCCAAAAGGCATCCACACAAATTCAAAAAGCCCGAAGGGCGTGATGGACCGGGATCTGATTATACCCCCGCGCCCAGTCCACCTTTGAGAAAACCGTGGCGCCTGCGAGATGGGAGTTGAAATCTTGAAGGTGGGGCACGGGATACTGAACGGCCGTGGTGGCATTGTTCAACTGCCGATAATCCCCACAAGGACGCTAGCCCCCGTTGGCTTTAGGGACCATGTGGAACTCTTCGAGAGGTTCGGCCCAGGGAGTGGCCCAATCCAGAGACCTGGAAAATGGAACGTAATGTGGGAAAATGTGAGCTGTCAAATTTGGCAGGGAAAACGAAAAATGCGCATATTGTCTAAGCTTTAAGAAGCATAGGAATCGGGGTGGCCTGATGAATGATGCACAAAAGATTAGTATTCAGGTACAGCAAGTAAACGAGGAAGGCTAACAGGATGCAAAAGGAAATTGAATAAAAGTAAGTGGTAGGTATGTAGAATGAGCAGCAAGAGGAGGCAGTTGAGGCAGGTACTATAATCTATATACTAAAACCCTCATTTGTTTGTTTGTTTGTTCCTAAACTACAGCCAAAATGGTACATAATAGAGCGGCAATTTTAGGCCCACCTTACTCACCGTTGTCCCTTTGGTGCTAATGGAAGAAGTTTCATTGAAATTGGTGTTATACTTTTAAAGTTATTCACATTTTAAAGTTTAAATCTGTCTCCGAGGGATGTAGAAGGAGGGAGGATAAGGGGGGTTGAGGGGGATGGAGTGGGGGGGAGTGGGGGGGGAGATGGAGGGAGGGGAGAGGGGGAAGAGAGGGGGAGGAGAGGGGGAGGGGAGGAGGGGGAGGGGTGGGAGGAGGGGGGAGGGGGAGGGTAGTGGGGGAGGAGAGGGTGCTGCACCAATGCAGGAGAAGTTTGGGTCCAACAGGTCCACTTGGTCTACTAGCATTTAAAATACATTTGGACAGGTACATGGATAGGAAATGTTTAGATGGATACGGACCAAATGTGGACAAATGGGACCAGCTTAGATGGGCATCTTGGTCGGCTTGGAAGAGTTAGGCGAAGTACCTGTTTTCGTGCTGCACAACTCTATCACTCCAGGTAAGTAATACTTCGGTTAACAGGGCATTGATGAGACCACTTTGGAAGTACTCCGTAAAGTATTATATCTGTTATTTCTGGAAGGATGTGAATGAATGCAAAATGGTTCAGAGATTGAATGCATTGATACTTATCAATGCATTGATAAGCTGTTATTTGAGGAAAGATTGGGATTTTTAGGGTTTTGACTGGAGGTCTTTGGGTCGTGAGGGTTCTTGACAGAGTGGATAGGAAAAGGGTGAGATGGAATCTAGAAACAAGGGTCATTTAAAAAAAAAATGCAGAAACTAAACAGAATTCATTGGCTCTGTGGGTGATGACTTGAGTGTTCTTCCTCAAAAAATGGGGGAGAAGTAGAGTCTTTAAAGATTTTTAAGACAGAGGTGCATAGATTCTTAATAAACAGGAGAGTAAAAAATTGCAGTGGTGGTTGTGTTTATGATATTGAGGCTACAATTAGATTCAGATCAGTCATGAACTTGTTGACTACAACAGGAGGCTCAAGAAGTCAAGAATTCTTGCTCTTTATTCATTACACTTGAATACTTAGTTGTGATCCAGATTGTATGTATCTTAAGATACTTATTAAAATATGATTATTGAAATATGATTATTGACAAGTTTAGGAAACAAAACAACTGATCAACTTATTAAAATGTAGTTACTATATTTTGAAAATTCTAATCATTACACATGCCTTGAATAGTTAATTTTTAGATTAATAGTTAATATCTTAGATTACATTTTATTAATCTTCTCCTTGCAGTATCTTCCACAAAATAGAGCAAAACAAAATTATTTAGGCACAGTCCAGCCATCCCATCACTTCAATCTTGCATCCTGCTGTACTTGCTCACAGTAGATCCACTTATGAGGTAAACGTTACCTGTTAACAAAACAAAATATTAAAACACAGCATATACCTCTCTGTGATTTTACATGGATTTAAATTGTAATTCTGGCAGTGCAGCAGAACATCCTGATAAAAGACAGATGTCAGATTCACATTAACTTTGGTTACCATCTGCCAGTTTAATAATTTGCCTGCTTGTACCAGACCAACGATTCCAAGAGGGCTGAACTAGAACTGGGACCATTTTGGAAGTTGCTGTAACTTTGCCCAATGGGCCAGTGTAAAGTTTGAAACTGACGTGGTGAGAGAGTTGAGAACTACAGATGAAGAGAGAGGCACACATGGCTAGCAATGGTATTGTCTGGACAGGAGCACCATAAACTCTTTAATATAAAGTCAAAAGCTTTTAAAATCGGAATAGTTAAGACAAATGTGGGTCTCTTGAAGACAGAAACAGGTGAATTTATTATGGGGAACAAGGAAATGGCAGGCGAGTTGAACAGGTACTTTGGATCTGTCTTTACTAAGGAAGACACAAACAATCTCCCAGATGTACTAATGGCCAGAGGACCTAGGGTAACGGAGGAATTGAAGGAAATTCACATTAGGCAGGAAATGGTGTTGGACAGACCCTCATAGGAGATTAGTAGGCAAAATAAGAACACATGGAAATGGGGGTAGGGTACTGACATAGAAAATTGGTTGGCAGATAGGAAACAAAGAGTAGGGATTAACGAATCCCTTTCAGAATGGTAGGCAGTGACTAGTGGGGTACAGCAAAGCTTGGTGCTGGGACTGCAGCTATTTGCAAGATACATTCATGATTCAGATGAAGGGGTTAAAAGTGACAGAGGAATTGAAGGAAATTCACATTAGGCAGGAAATGCTGTCGGGTAGACTGATGGGCCTGATACATCCCCAGGGCCTGATGGACTGCATCCCAGGGTACTTAAGGAAGTGGCCCTAGAAATCGTGGACACATTGGGGATCATTTTCCAATATTCTATAGATTCAGGATCAGTTCCTGTGGATTGGAGGGTAGCTAATGTTACCCTACTTTTTAAGAAAGGAGGGAGAGAGAAAACGGGAAATTGTAGACTAGTTAGTCTGACATCAGTGGTGAGGAAGATACTGGAGTCAATTATAAAAGACGAAATTGCGAAACATTTAGCAATAACAGGATCGTTCTGAGTCAGCATGGAGTTACGAAGGAGAAATCATGCTTGACTAATCTAGAATTTTTTGAGGATGTAACTAGGAAAATGGACAAGGGAGAGCCAGTGGATGTAGTGTACCTGGAATTTCATAAAGCCTTTGAAAAGGTCCCACATAGGAGAATAATTTGATAATTTTTCTCCTGGACATTGTCATTGAGCTATACAGTACGGAAGTGGGCCCTTCAGCACAACTCGTCCATGCGACTAAGTTACTACGAGCTAGTTCCACTTGCCTTTGCCTAACCTATATCCCTCCAAACCTTTCCTATTCATGTACCTGTCCAAGTGCCTTTTAAATGTCTCCACATCAGAGAAGCCAGTTTTCAGCCAAATCCAGTATAAGCTTCCTCCTGGGAAATTGCACAACACTACCCAGTTATTACCCAGTTAGTAAAGTTTAACTCCCACAGAGACCCAATTAACACTGAGGTTTGGCACCCATCTCTCAGATATTTAAATAATTTCATATTCACCTGAGCTAACCTCTGGGGTCAGAATGCCTTGGAGTTTCCTGATTCAAAAATGTAAATGGTGGCATATGTCTCAGAATTTATGTTTAATCTTTGGTTCATGGAGCACATCTGAGAATATTTTGCAGAAGAGGGACACTCACAACAGATTCAGGTTTCAGAAGTGCCCTCTGAGAGCACAACCTGAAAAAAAAAGCTCACAGGGGCAACAGTGTATCTGTGACCTGCATGTCATCTTAACTCAAGACATCTGGATGGAAAAATTAACAGAGGAAGAAGTAATGAGCGCAACTTAGAGCTGATTTTAATGTTGGGTCAGGTGAAGATAGTGCATAAATAAATTAAATGAGACAGAGAAAAGTCTATTTTTGAAAAGGTTAAGCATTTTGAATGTAATAATTTTTCTCCTGGAGTTATTGTCATTGAGCTTTACAGCATGGAAGTGGGCCCTTCAGCACAACTCGTCCATGCCGACTAGTTTACTAAGAGCTAGTTCCATTTACCTTTGCCTAACCTATATCCCTCCAAATCTTTCCTATTCATGTACCTGTCCAAGTGCCTTTTAAATGTCGTAATTATACCTGCCTCTATCACTTATTCTGTCAGATTCTATATGCACAACACCCTTTGTGTGAAAATGGTGTCCTTCATGTCCCTTTTCAATCCTTCTCCTCTCATTTAGTTAGTTGACTTTATGGACATGTATGGAGTTAGTGAAAAACGTTTTATTGCATGTTAACCATTCAACGGAAAGGCTACACATGATTACAATCGAGCCGTCTACAGTGTTGAGATAAGTAATAAAGGGAATAACCTTTAGTGCAAGATAAAGTCCAGTAAGGTCCAATTAAAGATCGTCCGAGGGTCTCCAATCGGGTAGATAGTAGAACAGGACCGCTGTTTAGTTGTTGACAGGAATATGTTTTCACACTTCTGTACCTCTTGCCTGATGGGAGAGCGTCTTGGGTGAGACTCATCCTTGATTATGCAAGTGGCTTTACTGAGGCAGTGTGATGGAGTCAATGATGGAGTCAATGGAAGGGAGGTTGGTGTGTGTGATGGTCTGGGCTGCATCCAACATTCTCTGTAATTTCTTACAGTCTTGGATAGAGCTATTCCCAAACCATGCTGCGATGCATCCCAATAAAATGCTTTCTATGGGGTCATCTGCAGAAGTTGGTGAGAGTTCTTGGGGACATGCTGAACTTCTGAAGCCTTCTAACGAAGTAGAGGCATTGGTGTGTTTCCTTGGCCGTTGCTTTGATATAGATTGTCCAGGACAAGTTGCTGGTGATATTTACTTTTGTTTGCTCTAGTGTGGTTTGGTTTATTGTCACGTGTACCAAGGAATAATGAAAAGCTTTTGTTGTGTGCTAACCAGTCATCAGAAAGATAATACGTGATTACATCCACAGTGCACAGATGCATGATAAAGGGAATAATGTTTAATGCAAGATAAAGTCTTGTAAAATCTGATTACAAATAGTCCAAGGGTGTCCAACGAGGTAAAAAGCATCTCAGGACCACTCTCTAGTTCTGACAGAATGATTCTCTAGTTTTAGAGAAACTAGATTAGTGTAGATAGTCGTCAATGTCAGTGTGGAAGAGCTAGGCCAAAGAGCCCATTTCTGTCCGATACAACACTATGAATGTCTATGGCTCTATGATTCTGAGACAGATTAGAGAGGATATGTTTAAAAATTATTAATGCGATGATACCTTGTTATAATGACGTTTAATTTAGTTTTATTAGGTTATCAGATGTAATAATAATCTAAAAACATTAAAAAATAATAGAAGAATTGAAAACTAATAGAATTGAAATAAATCTTTTCCTGTCCCTATAAACTTTCTCCTGGGAAATTGCACAACATTACCCAGTTATTACCCAGTTAGTAAAGTTTAACTCCCACAGAGACCCAATTAACACTGAGGTTTGGCACCCACCTCTCAGGTATTTAAATAATTTCACATTCACCTGAGCTAACCTCTGGGGTCAGAATGCCTTTGAGTTTCCTGTTACAAAAATGTAAATGGTGGCTTACGTCTCAGAATTTGTGTTTAATCTTTGGTTCATGGAGCACATCGGAGAATATTTTGCAGAAGAGGGACACTCTCAACAGATTCAGATTTCAGAAGTACCCTCTGAGAGCACAACCTGAAAAAAAAAGCTCACAGGGGCAACAGTGTATCTGTGACCTGCATGTTATCTTAACTCAAGACATCTGGATGAAAAAATTAACAGAGGAAGAAGTAATGAGAGCAACTTAGAGCTAATTTTAATGTTGGGTCAGGTGAAGATAGTGAATAAATAAATTAAATGAGACGGAGAAAAGTCTATTTTTGAAAATGTTAAGCAGATTGAATTTGATAATTTTTCTCCTGGACATTGTCATTGAGCTATACAGTACGGAAGTGGGCCCTTCAGCATAACTCGTCCATGCGACTAAGTTACTACGAGCTAGTTCCACTTGCCTTTGCCTAACCTATATCCCTCCAAACCTTTCCTATTCATGTACCTGTCCAAGTGCCTTTTAAATGTCTCCACATCAGAGAAGCCAGTTTTCAGCCAAATCCAGTTAGAAATGTCACTTGAAAGGCTTAAGACCTCACCTCATGACTCCCCAAAAACCTTTTACATTTACAAAGCACACCAACATCTCTACTTTCTCAAGAAATTTGGCACATCTCCAATGACTCTTACAAACGTCTACAAGTGTACCATAAAAAAGCATACTGTCGGGTTGTATCACAGCTTGGTTTGTAAACAGTTCTGCCCAAGGCAGGTATGATAAGTTTTAATCTACAATTTGAGAGGGAGAAGGGAAAATTGGAAGTGTCAGTATTACTGTTGAGTAAAGGGAACTGTGGAGGCATGAGGGAGGAGCTGGCCAAAGTTGACTGGAAAGAGACCCTCGCAGGGATGACAGTGGAACAATAATGGCAGGTATTTCTGGGAATAATACAGAAGGTGCAGGATCAGTTCATTCCAAAGAGGAAGAAAGATTCTAAGGGGAGTAAGAGGCGACCGTGGCTGACAAGGGAATTCAAGGAGAGTATAAAAATAAAAGAGAAGTATAACATAGCAAAAATTGGGTAACTTTTAAAGAACAACAAAAGATAACTGATCCAAAAATGTAAATGGTGGCTTATGTCTCAGAATTTGTGTTTAATCTTTGGTTCATGGAGCACATCGGAGAATATTTTGCAGAAGAGGGACACTCTCAACAGATTCAGATTTCAGAAGTACCCTCTGAGAACACAACCTGAAAAAAAAAGAGGATGTAACTAAGAAAATGGACAAGGGAGAGCCAGTGGATGTAGTGTACCTGGACTTTCATAAAGCCTTTGAAAAGGTCCCACATAGGAGATTAGTGGGCAAGATTAGACCACATGGTATTGGGGTAGGTTGCTGACATGGATAGAAAATTGGTTGACAGACAGAAAACAAAGAGTAGGGATTAACGGGTTCCTTTCAGAATGGCAGGCAGTGACTAGTGGGGTACTGCAAGGCTCGGTGCTGGGACCGCAGCTATTTACAATATACATTAATGATTTAGATGAATAAGTGCTGGATGGTCATCAAAACTCTAAAAGGAACAAATTCAAGAGAATAAAAAGGAACGTACAATATAGCTGATTTTGTGAGGCTCCAATTCGAGGATGGAGTCTTGGTATAAAAAAAGCAAAAGAGTAGCAAATGCTGATTTTCCACAGATTTAAATTGAAATTCTGGCTTGAGTGCAGCAGAACATCCTGACAAATGCTGGGAGTGGCACGGTGGCGCAGCGGTAGAGTTGCTGCCTTACAGCACCAGAGACCCAGGTCGATCCTGACTACAGGTGCTGACTTTATGGAGTTTGAACATTCTCCATGTGACCTGCATAGGTTTTCTCCGGGTGCTCTGGTTTCCTCCCACACTCCAAAGACTACAGGTTTGTAAGTTAATTGGATATGATAAAATAAATAGCTGTAAATTGTCCCGAGTGTGTGTAGGATAGTGTAAGTGTGCGGGGATGGCTGGTCAGCATGGACTCGGCAGGCCGAGGGGCCCATTTCTGCACTCTCTAGACAAAACTAAACTAAACTGATTTCTGGCATGATGAACAGATCTACATTCCCAGGCCGTAGATTTTGAGTCATGTTGATTTAAAAAATATTCTACTCCAGTTATGAAACTACCAATTCTGTTTCCCTACCAAAGTATATTTACCGTTATATTTTAAAGCAGCATCGACAGGGTTATTTTCTTCAAAGGCCGTTGAGATTGGGATTGGAGATCTATTGTCCATCCCTTCTCCGATCCTGTAGCTAAAGTGGATAGTTCATAAGTTCATAAGTCATAATAGACAATAGACAATATACAATAGGTGCAGGAGTAGGCCATTCAGCCCTTCGAGCCAGCACCGCCATTCAATGCAATCATAGCTGATCACTCTCAATCAGTACCCCGTTCCTGCCTTCTCCCCATACCCCCCTCACTCCGCTATCCTTAAGAGCTCTATCCAGCTCTCTCTTGAAAGCATCCAACGAACTGGCCTCCACTGCCTTCTGAGGCAGAGAATTCCACACCTTCACCACTCTCTGACTGAAAAAGTTCTTCCTCATCTCCGTTCTAAATGGCCTACCCCTTATTCTTAAACTGTGGCCCCTTGTTCTGGACTCCCCCAACATTGGGAACATGTTTCCTGCCTCTAATGTGTCCAATCCCCTAATTATCTTATATGTTTCAATAAGATCCCCCCTCATCCTTCTAAATTCCAGTGTATACAAGCCCAATCGCTCCAGCCTTTCAACATACGACAGTCCCGCCATTCCGGGAATTAACCTAGTGAACCTACGCTGCACGCCCTCCATAGCAAGAATATCCTTCCTCAAATTTGGAGACCAAAACTGCACACAGTACTCCAGGTGCGGTCTCACCAGGGCCCGGTACAACTGTAGAAGGACATCTTTGCTCCTATACTCAACTCCTCTTGTTACGAAGGCCAACATTCCATTGGCTTTCTTCACTGCCTGCTGTACCTGCATGCTTCCTTTCATTGACTGATGCACTAGGACACCCAGATCTCGTTGAACTCCCCCTCCTCCTAACTTGACACCATTCAGATAATAATCTGCCTTTCTATTCTTACTTTCAAAGTGAATAACCTCACAGTCTACTCTGCGATTCAATCATTGTTGATCTACCTTTCCCTCTCAACCCCATTAAACCTGCTTTCTCCCCGTAACCTTTGACACCCTTAGTAATCACGAAGCTATTAAACTACACTTTAAAAATACCAAAGAATTGGGCTCCACATCCATCTGTGGCAATGATTTCCTCCAATTCACCACCATCTGGCTAAAGAAATTACTTCACATCTCCTTTCTAAAGGTAAATTCTATTATTCTAAGGCAGTGCCCTCTGGTCCTAGACTCTCCCACCATTGGAAACATCCTCTCCACATCCACTCTGTTATTGTTCTACTTATCCACTTATATTATTTGGTAGGTTTCCAAGAGAGCCCCCCTCATCCTTCTAAACTCCAGTGAGTAAAGGCCCAGAGCTGTCAAATGCTCATCATACATTAACCCAAATAAACCCTGAGAACCTTCTTGCAAGCCTCCTCTGGACACTCTCCATCCCTTACAGAAATGCATCCAAAAATGTTCGCAATACTCCAAACGCAGTCTGACCAGCACCCTATAAAGCCTCAGCAATACATCCATGCTTTTATATTCTAGTCCTCTCAAGGCATTTACTTTCCTTACCACTAATTCAACCTGCAAATTAACATATTGGGAATATTGCACCAGCATTCCCAAATCCCTTTGCACCTCCGATTTCAGAATCCTCTCCCCATTTAGAAAATAGTCATCACCTTTTTAGCTACTACCAAAGTGCATGACTGTACACTTTTCTGTGCAGCATTCCATCTGCCACTTCTTTGCCCACTCTCCCATCCTGTCCAATTTCTGCAGATTCTCTGCTTCCTCTACACTGCCTGCCCCTCCACCCATCTTTGTAATATCCGCAAACTTGGCCACAAAGCTACCATCTCCATCATCCAATTCATTAGTATACAATGTGAAAAATAACGGACCCAACATCGACACCTACAGAACACCAATAGTCATCGATAGTTAAACAGAGTCAGTGGACTTAAGGAGACCTTTCTACAAACACTAGCCCTTTATTCAACTCCAAAGCCTATTTTAGATGAGGAAAGGGAGTGGGATCCTTGGCAACGGAGGACAGTGACATCATCGGAGGACAGTGACATCAACGGAGGACAGCAGATGGCAGGATTTGTGCAACGTTTCTGTTGAGCTCGTGTTTGCATCGTTTTCACGTTACTCCTCATTCTGCAGTCCACAGAGAAAGACGATCCAGGCATTGCTGAAGAAGCCAAGAAAGAATCGTGAAATCGAAGCAGATAAAATGACCATCAAAAATGGATCCAAGTTCACAGCATTAATGCTAAAGGAAGACTCAGACCACTACATCCTTCAAATATACCGTCTCTACTGTCATTTAATCTGAAATGAGGATGCTCAAGATCACAAAGGAACCCTTTACTTGACATAAAGGTAAACACCACAATTGCAAAATGATGTTCATCATGTGAGCCAAACCCTTCCTTATATAACACATGGGAAGGTGGGTCTTGAAAGTAAATGAGTCCCTGCCCTTCAACAAGAAACTCATCATCTGACTCCCCAAAATCTTACCACCACCATCAAGAAAAAAAGTCAGGGGCAGGAAAGAATATTGTCCATTTTATGCAGTTCCTCTTGAAGCTGCACATTATGCTGAATTTGAAATACCTTGCTATCTCTTCATTGTTTCCAAACTTATGGACTGAGGAACTAAATCCTGAAACTCTAGCCATATGCTATGGCACTGTACTAGAAAAACAATCAATATGTGCTAACACCATTAAGTGTAAATTTCAATAGAAGTAATCCAGTTGTAATTAGACAATTGTCTATTGTCTATTGTCTATTGGCAGGTTTGGCAGAATCACTGGAGAACATGGATAGGTGATGTTTTGGGTCAAGACCCTCCTTCAGACGGATTCATGAGGAGCCTCAGCCCTTACCATTGCCCAACAGGCTTGAATAGGAGAAACTTAGAGGGAAATGGACTAAACGTGGGCAAACGGGACCAGTTTACATGGAGCATTTGCTTTGCACGTATGAGTTGGGCCAAAGGGTCTGTTTCCGTGCTGGATGACTGCAGCTGTTGCCTGTCTGCTGAATGTTTCCATGATTTTGTTCCAGGCATGAACTCATCAATGAATTGCAAGTCATTAAAATGAACATATTGAAATATGAAAAGCACAAGAAAGAAATGAAGGCAGTTGGAGTATTCTGCATAAGAATGTAAAACCAAGCGGCTGCTCTAGATGTCAACTTATCTATATCGGCGAAACCAAGCGCAGGCTCGGCGATCGCTTCGCTGAACACCTGCGCTCGGTCCGCATTAACGCAACTGATCTCCCGGTGGCCCAGCACTTTAACTCCCCCTCCCATTCCCAGTCTGACCTCTCTGTCATGGGCCTCCTCCAGTGCCATAGTGAGGCCCGCCGGAAATTGGAGGAGCAGCACCTCATATTTCGCCTGGGCAGTTTGCGGCCCGGTGGTATGAACGTCGACTTCTCCAACTTCAGATAGCTCCTCTGTCCCTCCTTTCCCCTCCTCCTTCCCAGATCTCCCTCTATCTTCCTGTCTCCACCTATATCCTTCCTTTGTCCCACCCCCGACATCAGTCTGAAGAAGGGTCTCGACCCGAAACGTCACCCATTCCTTCTCTCCCGAGATGCTGCCTGACCTGCTGAGTTACTCCAGCATTTTGTGAATAAATGTAACAACAAGATCTGGAAACACCAAAGATGCACAGCCCACTGGGTTAAGTGGTCACTCCTCATCCCAGTCCCGAATCGCTGATTCCTTATCTTCAGGGTGTGACTCTTTGTTCTAGACACCCCGGGGAGGGGAACATCATCCTATTGAGCCTCGTAACAATTTTGTCCATTTCGATGAAATTACCTTTCATTCTTTGAAATTCCAGAATTCCAGAATCTGAACTGGTCTTTTTTATCTTGGGGTTAATTTAAAAAATACTAAATGTAGTCTGTGTACCTTAAACATAGTAGGAGCTCTTTATAGATTTCAGAGAGCGTGTCATTAGGCATTTATACCAATACCTTTGAATTATCTAAACGTGTGAAACAGAAAAAGTGAAGTGCAGGCAGATAATGTAAAATTCACTTC
This sequence comes from Rhinoraja longicauda, assembly GCF_053455715.1. Classification (NCBI taxonomy): domain Eukaryota; kingdom Metazoa; phylum Chordata; class Chondrichthyes; order Rajiformes; family Arhynchobatidae; genus Rhinoraja; species Rhinoraja longicauda. Next base: position 67,905,613 of record NC_135959.1, on the reverse strand, counting down.
AAACATGAGACGTGACAAATTGTTTTTAGCATTTAAGTCAAGAGAGTTTTATTTCAACTATCGTTACAGTTTCACAGAGCTTCAGGAACCAGTTTGAAGAGAAAATTCAGCAATATTTGTCTGGCCACATAATACTCTCAGAAGAATTGTTTCCTTGCAATGGGAACAGAGTAAGTACCTAGTATACGACTGTCAAATGCCTGGATCAAGATTAATTCTGTAAATTGTACCAAGTGTGAAGGATAGAACTAGTGTACAGATGATCGTACGGACTCATGGGCCAAAGGGCCTGTTTCCACACTATCTCCAAACTCTAAAAGGATGGCTGTCAATGGTGAAAGAAGCTAGGAATGAGGTTACCTGTGAGGATGATAATATACAGAGGTAATTACACTTTTAATTATATAAAAAATGTTAATGAGTGTGAATCATCTTCTCTTATCCAGGAAGTGAACGATTATGTTCATGGAGACTTCCATGTTGTGCACTGCTTTACAAGATACCAGGTGGAAACAAGGGGTCATGAGACAGGTCTGGCTGATAGCAGGATCCAAACAGATTCTAAAAGTATATTAAAGCTAAAAGAGTAAATAGAGATGGAAAAGAGAGCCCCTTAAAGATCAACAAGGTTGTCTATGGGTGGAGCCACAGAAGATGGGTGAGCTGTTAAATGAATATTTCTCATTTGTATTTAGTGTGGAGAAAGACTTGGATGTTAGGGAATGTGGGGAAATTCAGTGTCGTGTCTTGAAGAGAATCCATGTTCCAGAAGAGGAGAACTTACAGAGTGGTCGTGAACACATAAAGGTAGATAAATCCCCGGGACTTGATCAAGTGAATACTAAGACATTGTGGGAAGCTGGGAAAGAAAATGTGAGGTCACAGTGTAATCAGTAGCCATAGATGAGGTGCTGGAATGTGACGATAGGTGGTGTGGTGCCTCTATTTATGAAAGAATACAAGAAAAAGCCAGGGAAATGCCCACTAATGAGCCTTACTGGAATGGTGGGTAGGTTACTGGAGGGCCAGGCCCAAACTCAAAACATTGCTTATCCATTTACCCCACAAATGCTGCCTAACCTGCTGAGTTGCTCCAGCATTTGTGTTTTGCTCGGATTTTGGTGAACTTTCAGAGACATGGGGTCTGAAGGCATTTGCAAAGGCAAGGTCTGCTTAGGGATACTCAGCAGAGTTTTGTGCATGGGAAATCATGTTGCATGAAATTTAGGGGTGGCACAGTGCAATATTGGTAGAGCCGCAGCTTTACAGCGTCCAGGACCCGGGTTCGATCCCGACTATGGGTGCAGTCTGTAGAGAGTTTGTACGTTCTCCCTGTTTTTTTCATGGGTTTTCTCTGGGTACTCTGGTTTCCTCCCACACTCAAAAGACATACAGGTTTGTAGGTTAATTTTGGTAAAATTGTAAATTATCCCTAGTGTGTAGGATAGTGTTAGTGTATGGGGTGATCACTGGTTGGCGTGGACTCGGTGCGCTGAAGGACCTATTTCTGTGCTGTAACTCTAAAGTAAAGTAAAGTAAAGTTTTAAAAATGATTGAGCTTTGTGAAGAACTGACAAAGAAGATTGATGAGGGCAGTATTTGTTATTTACATGGATTTTAGTGTGGCCTATGTCAAAATACTACAGGCTGGTCTGGAAGGTTAGATTATATTGGATCCAGGGTGAGCTGGTAAATAGAGTATAAAATTGGCTTGAAGCGTGGACACGGAGAGGGTTGTTTTTCAGACTGGAATCCTATAACAATGGTATACCAATAGGATTGGTGCTGGGCACCCATAGTCAGGTTCAAACCCGGGTCTCTGGCGCTGTAAGGCAGAAACTCTACTGCTGTGCCACCATGCTGCCCTTTTAAAAAAAAAAAAAAATTTTTAATAGCTCAAATTTAATGCAGATAAAATGTGGTGTTATTTATTGGTGGGGCAAACCAGGGCAGAACTTACAAAGTAAATGGTGGGATCCTGGGGAATGTTGTGGAACAGAGAAACCTATGCAGAGGCAGGAAAATAGTTCCACAAAAGTGGTGAAGAACCTATTCAGCATGCATGCTTTCATCGTTCAGGCTATTGAATGCAGGATTTAATTGAATTGAATTGAATACATTTTATTAGCCAATTATGTATACATACAAGGAATTTGCCTTATTCACAAAATGCTGGAGTAACTCAGCAGGTCAGGCAGCATCTCGGGAGAGAAGGAATGGGTGACGTTTCGGGTCGAGACCCTTCTTCAGACTGATGTCGGGGGTGGGACAAAGGAAGGATATAGGTGGAGACAGGAAGATAGAGGGAGATCTGGGAAGGAGGAGGGGAAGGGAGGGACAGAGGAGCTATCTGAAGTTGGAGAAGTCGACGTTCATACCACCGGGCCGCTAACTGCCCAGGCGAAATATGAGGTGCTGCTCAAAGGAATTTGCCTTGGTGCTTTGCTCGCAAGTAACAACATGACATACAGTAAACGATAAAGAATAAAACATTATAGTTTACACAGGTGAAGAATAACATGTGACATTGTATTGCAAGGCATTAGGAAGGCTTCATTTGGAGTGATATGTAGGAAGGTTCTAAATTAACTGGAAATAATGTAAAAAAGATACGCATTTCAAGGGTTTCAGTTGTCAGGAAAAGATGGATAGGCTAGTTCTTTCTTCCTTGGAATGTAGGAGGCTGAGGGATAACTTTATAGATGTTTATAAAGTCATGGGAGGCATGGATAAAATGAATATCCAGAGTGTTTTTCTTCAAGTAGAGTAGTGTAAAACTAGAGAATCATTCTGTCAGAACTAGAGAGTGGTCCTGAGATGCTTTTTGCCTCGTTGGACACCCTTGGACTATTTTAAATCAGATTTTACTAGACTTTATCTTGCAAATTTGCTAATGTCACTTTTAACCCCTTCATCTGAATCATTAATCATATCATATCATATATATACAGCCGGAAACAGGCCTTTTCGGCCCTCCAAGTCCGTGCCGCCCAGCGATCCCCGTACATTAACACTATCCTACACCCACTAGGGACAATTTTTACATTTACCCAGCCAATTAACCTACATACCTGTACGTCTTTGGAGTGTGGGAGGAAACCGAAGATCTCGGAGAAAACCCACGCAGGTCACGGGGAGAACGTACAAACTCCTTACAGTGCAGCACCCGTAGTCAGGATCGAACCTGAGTCTCCGGCGCTGTTCGGTTGCTGTAAAGCAGCAACTCTACCGCTGCGCTACCGTGCCGCCCAATGTATCTTGCAAATAGATGCAGTCCCAGCACCAAGCTTTGCTGTACCCCACTAGTCACTGCCTACCATCCTGAAAGGGATTCGTTAATCCCTACTCTTTGTTTTTCCTATCTGCCAACCAATTTTCTATGTCAGTACCCTAACCCCATTACCATGTGTTCTAATTTTGCGTACTAATCTCCTATGAGGGTCTGTCCAACACCATTTCCTGCCTAATGTGAATTTCCTTCAATTCCTCCATCACCCTTGGTCCTCTGGCCACTAATACATCTGAGAGATTGTTTATGTCTTCCTTAGTGAAGACAGATCCAAAGTACCTGTTCAGAAGTTGCTCTCATTACTTCTTCCTCTGCCCTTTCCTTGTTCCCCATAATGAATTCACCTGTTTCTGTCTGCAAGGGACCCACATTTGTCTTAAGTAATTTTCTGCTTTTCACATACCTAAAGAAGCTTTTACTATCCTCCTTTATATTCTTGGCTAGCTTACCTTTGTACCTCAACTTTTCTCCCTTTATTGCCTTTTTAGTTATCTTTTGTTGTTCTTTAGAAGTTACCCAATCCTCCGGCTTCCCGCTCATTTTTGCTATGTTATACTTCTCTTTTATTTTTATACTCTCCTTGAATTCCCTTGTCAGCCACGGTCGCCTCTTACTCCCCTTAGAATCTTTCTTCCTCTTTGGAATGAACTGATCCTGCACCTTCTGTATTATTCCCAGAAATACCTGCCATTATTGTTCCACTGTCATCCCTGCTAGGGTCTCTTTCCAGTCAACTTTGGCCAGCTCCTCCCTCATGCCTCCACAGTTCCCTTTACTCAACAGTAATACTGACACTTCCAATTTTCCCTTCTCCCTCTCAAATTGTAGATTAAAACTTATCATACCTGCCTTGGGCAGAACTGTTCACAAACCAAGCTGTAATACAACCCGACAGTATGCTTTTTTATGGTACACTTGTAGACGTTTGTAAGAGTCATTGGAGATGTGCCAAATTTCTTGAGAAAGTAGAGATGTTGGTGTGCTTTGTAAATGTAAAAGGTTTTTGGGGAGTCATGAGGTGAGGTCTTAAGCCTTTCAAGTGACATTTCTAACTGGATTTGGCTGAAAACTGGCTTCTCTGATGTGGAGACATTTAAAAGGCACTTGGACAGGTACATGAATAGGAAAGGTTTGGAGGGATATAGGTTAGGCAAAGGCAAGTGGAACTAGCTCGTAGTAACTTAGTCGCATGGACGAGTTGTGCTAAGGGCCCACTTCCGTACTGTATAGCTCAATGACAATGTCCAGGAGAAAAATTATCAAATTCAATCTGCTTAACATTTTCAAAAATAGACTTTTCTCCGTCTCATTTAATTTATTTATTCACTATCTTCACCTGACCCAACATTAAAATTAGCTCTAAGTTGCTCTCATTACTTCTTCCTCTGTTAATTTTTTCATCCAGATGTCTTGAGTTAAGATGACATGCAGGTCAGAGATACACTGTTGCCCCTGTGAGCTTTTTTTTTTCAGGTTGTGCTCTCAGAGGGTACTTCTGAAATCTGAATCTGTTGAGAGTGTCCCTCTTCTGCAAAATATTCTCCGATGTGCTTCATGAACCAAAGATTAAACACAAATTCTGAGACGTAAGCCACCATTTACATTTTTGTAACAGGAAACTCAAAGGCATTCTGACCCCAGAGGTTAGCTCAGGTGAATGTGAAATTATTTAAATACCTGAGAGGTGGGCGCCAAACCTCAGTGTTAATTGGGTCTCTGTGGGAGTTAAACTTTACTAACTGGGTAATAACTGGGTAATGTTGTGCAATTTCCCAGGAGGAAACTTATAGGGACAGGAAATGATTTATTTCAATTCTACTAGTTTTCAATTCTTCTATTATTTTTTAATGTTTTTAGATCATTATTACATCTGATAACCTAATAAAACTAAATTAAACGTCATTATAACAAGGTATCATCACATTAATAATTTTTAAACATATCCTCTCTAATCTGTCTCGGAATCATAAAGCCATAGACATTCATAGTGTTGTATCGGACAGAAATGGGCTCTTTGGCCTAGCTCTTCCACACTGACATTGACGACTATCTACACTAATCTAGTTTCTCTAAAACTAGAGAATCATTCTGTCAGAACTAGAGAGTGGTCCTGAGATGCTTTTTGCCTCGTTGGACACCTTTGTACGATTTTTAATCAGATTTTACTAGACTTTATCTTGCATTAAACATTATTCCCTTTATCATACATCTGTGCACTGTGGATGTAATCACGTATTATCTTTCTGATGACTGGTTAGCACACAACAAAAGCTTTTCACGGTTCCTTGGTACACGTGACAATAAACCAAACCACACTAGAGCAAACAAAAGTAAATATCACCAACAACTTGTCCTGGACAATCCATATCAAAGCAACGGCCAAGGAAACACACCAATGACTCTACTTCGTTAGAAGGCTTCAGAAGTTCAGCATGTCCCCAAGAACTCTCACCAACTTCTGCAGATGACCCCATAGAAAGCATTTTATTAGGATGCATCGCAGCAAGGTTTGGGAATAGCTCTATCCAAGACTGTAAGAAATTACATAGAATGGTGGATGCAGCCCAGACCATCACACACACCAACCTCCCTTCCATTGACTCCATCATTGACTCCATCACACTGCCTCAGTAAAGCCACTTGCATAATCAAGGATGAGTCTCACCCAAGACGCTCTCCCATCAGGCAAGAGGTACAGAAGTGTGAAAACATATTCCTGTCAACAACTAAACAGAGGTCCTGTTCTACTATCTACCCCATTGGAGACCCTCGGACGATCTTTAATTGGACCTTACTGGACTTTATCTTGCACTAAAGGTTATTCCCTTTATTACTTATCTCAACACTGTAGACGGCTCGATTGTAATCATGTGTAGCCTTTCCGTTGAATGGTTAGCATGCAACAAAACGTTTTTCACTGTAACTTCATACATGTCCATAAAGTCAACTAACTAAATGAGAGGAGAAGGATTGAAAAGGGACATGAAGGACACCATTTTCACACAAAGGGTGTTGTGCATATAGAATCTGACAGAATAAGTGATAGAGGCAGGTATAATTACGACATTTAAAAGGCACTTGGACAGGTGCATGAATAGGAAAGATTTAGAGGGATATTGGTTAGGCAAAGGTAAGTGGAACTAGCTCTTAGTAAACTAGTCAGCATGGACGAGTTGTGCTGAAGGGCCCACTTCCATGCTGTATAGCTCAATGACAATAACTCCAGGAGAAAAATTATCAAATTCAAAATGCTTAACCTTTTCAAAAATAGACTTTTCTCCATCTCATTTAATTTATTTATTCACTATCTTCACCTGACCCAACATTAAAATCAGCTCTAAGTTGCGCTCATTACTTCTTCCTCTGTTAATTTTTCCATCCAGATGTCTTGAGTTAAGATGACATGCAGGTCACAGATACACTGTTGCCCCTGTGAGCTTTTTTTTTCAGGTTGTGCTCTCAGAGGGCACTTCTGAAACCTGAATCTGTTGTGAGTGTCCCTCTTCTGCAAAATATTCTCAGATGTGTTCCATGAACCAAAGATTAAACACAAATTCTGAGACATAAGCCACCATTTACATTTTTGAATCAGGAAACTCCAAGGCATTCTGACCCCAGAGGTTAGCTCAGGTGAATATGAAATTATTTAAATACCTGAGAGGTGGGTGCCAAACCTCAGTGTTAATTGGGTCTCTGTGGGAGTTAAACTTTACTAACTGGGTAATAACTGGGTAGTGTTGTGCAATTTCCCAGGAGGAAGCTTATAGGGACAGGAAAAGATTTATTTCAATTCTATTAATTTTCAATTCTTCTATTATTTTTAAAGCTGTGACCTCCTCCACAACTCTGGGACTCCAGCTTTGAATGAACCTTCCATTTGTACTGTGATAATGATAGGGATTACCATACTGTAGTTGTAACACAAAAGCATGGAGACACAATGAGGCCAGTTGTGCACTCTTCAACTGATTAAAGCCAATTGGTAGCTGGGCTGATCTAGAACTCGACTTTGTGACATGGGCAATAAAAGTGTCAGAACCAATCACACTGTTAAAGACTACAGTTTTATATTCTCCGGCAGTATAGTGTACTCCTAGAAGCAGGGAAGGTAGTGGTGTGAAATAGTCGATAAACAAAATGAGAGAGTGTGCTGTTGCTGACAAACATACACAGATAGATTTTACTTGATCCTTAACCCAGTCTCCAAATAACGTGTTCTTTTTAATACTCATTGTCCACTTCACCCACTGGTTAGAGTCATTCCCACACCGAGGCTGTATGGCTAAAACCATGCCATGGATCCTAGTTGATGAAATATTACTTAGGTGGGGCAATGGAGGAGGCCCTGCAACAGCCTGGGGCATGCCTGGATCGGGGGAGCTCCAGTACATCCAGCTTGAGGATGGACTTTGGCCGTTTTGTAAATGGTGCCAAAATATAGTGACTTGTGCATGTGTGAGCTATGCAAAAAGAATTTCACGGTTGCAGTGTTTGTGTGATAATAAAGAACAATTGGACATTGAACCATTAATTGGGTTTCAAACTTATCCATCTGTAACCACCACTACTGCCAATCTGCCTGCTGTCATGAGGATATTAAGGTGGTGGATGGTCACAGGTTAGTGTTGACCCGATGAAAATATAACCTTTGCTCCCCATTGCCATCACATTCAGATGATGCCTAATTTATTGGGTTGGACATCCAACATGATGCTCTACACCTATAAAGAATGATTTCAATATCTGTGAATGTCACAGTTATTTGGAAAAGGGCTAAAAAACCACATAGAACCTGAAGAGGATTTGTAGAGATAGTGGGATCAGTATATGCAGCAGGGATATCCACAGTTCATATAATAGATGTATCAGGACTTAGTGAACCAATAGAACAGCTGAGAGAGAAGATACAGAAGGGGCAGTAACGGGATTTAAAGATACTGAAACAACCAATTAAGGCAGGGGAGGAAGCTAGAATTTCTTAAAGAAGTTAAAATACTCAAGCTACCTGAGGGTCAATAAATAGAATGATAGGAAGAGTGAGTAAGGTTTCTCAGGGAGAGCATAGGGAACAGGTGTCTGGTGTCTATTCCAATGGCCGATGTACCAGGTACAGGTGGCATTCTACAGTTAATCAACTACAGAGTATCCACTTGGATATCGACAAAACTGAGGCAGTGGAGTGGGAATATGCAACCTGCATCCTGTGATCGCTGACTAGATCTAGTCAAGTGGATCAGGAATTCCAGGACAATCGGGTACCATATGTTATAGGAATTGCTCTCCATGTACCATACCAGCTGAATCATATGACTTGTTTCCTCAATATGTAAACCGGGAGCTTGGATAATGGTTCACAATGCTCTAGAGCATGTTGCAATAATTGACAGAGCCAAGAGCATCAGTTTGGATGCATATCATCAAGGAGGGATTCACTGGGTCTGCCCAGAAAGATAATCAATTTGGAGACCAAAACTGCACACAATACTCCAGGTTTGGTCTCACCAGGGCCCTGTACAACTGCAGAAGGCTCTCTTTGCTCCTATACTCCTCATCTCCACCAAGTCAATCTCCACCACCACACACTCTACACTGACAAACTGCATCACTGAAATAAAATCTTGGCTTCAATCAAATTTCCTCAAACTCAACTGCAACAAATCTGAAATCATCATCATTGGTCCAAAAACGCTCACCAAATCCACCCAAAACTTCATCCTCAATATTGATGGTCTCCCAGTATCCACCTCCCCTCACATCCGGAATCTTGGAATCATCTTTGATCAAACCCTCTCCTTCGACAAACACATCAAACACATCACAAAGACAGCCTTCTTCCACCTCAAAAACATTGCCCGTCTCCGTCCATCCCTCTCCTCCACAGCTGCAGAAACCCTCATCCACGCCTTCATCACCTCCCGTCTGGACTACTGCAACAGCCTCCTCTATGGCGCACCCTCAAAAATCATCAGTAAACTTCAATACATTCAAAACTCCGCTGCCCGTCTACTCACCCACACCCCGATCCGTGACCATATCACCCCCGTCCTTTACAAACTCCACTGGCTCCCCATCCCCCAGAGAATCCAGTACAAAATCCTCCTCATGACCTACAAAGCCCTCCATAACCTGGCCCCATCCTACCTGACTGACCTCCTCCACAGGCACACTCCCACCTGCACCCTCCGCTCTGCTGCTGCCAATCTCCTATCCCCCCCATCCAGACCAAACTCAGATCCTGGGGGGACAGGGCTTTCTCCATCACTGCTCCCACCCTATGGAACTCACTACCCCAAACCGTCAGAGACTCCTCCTCATTCACCACATTCAAAACATCACTGAAGTCTCACCTGTTCAGTACTGCCTTCAACCACTGAAGGTCACCTCACCTTCTGTCTCCTTTCTCTGTTCGTTTACTTATTTATCTAATTATTCACTTCCCTATGTTCTTTAAATCCCTGTAAAGCGTCTTTGAGTGTATGAAAAGCGCTATATAAATGTAATACATTATTATTATTATTATTATTATACGCAACTCCTCTTGTTATGAAGGACAGCATGCCATTAGCTTTCTTCACTGCCTGCTGCACCTGCATGCTTACTTTCAGTGACTGATGTACAAGAACATCCAGATCTCGTTGTTCTTCCCCTTTTCCTAACTTGACACCATTCAGATAATAAGCTGCCTTGCTGTTCTTGCTACCAAAGTGGATAACCTCACATTTATCCACATTAAACTGCATCTGCCATGCATCTGCCCACTCGCCCAGCCTGTCCAATTTACCCTGCATCCTTATAGCATCCTCTTCACAGTTCACACTGCTACCCAGCTTTGTGTCATCTGCAAATTTGCTAATGTCACTTTTAACCCCTTCATCTGAATCATTAATGTATCTTGCAAATAGCTGCAGTCCCAGCACCAAGCTTTGCTGTACCCCACTAGTCACTGCCTACCATTCTGAAAGGGATTCGTTAATCCCTACTCTTTGTTTCCTATCTGCCGACCAATTTTCTATGTCAGTACCATACCCCCATTACCATGTGTTCTAATTTTGCCTACTAATCTCCTATGAGGGTCTGTCCAACACCATTTCCTGCCTAATGTGAATTTCCTTCAATTCCTCCGTCACCCTTGGTCCTCTGGTCACTAATACATCTGGGAGATTGTTTATGTCTTCCTTAGTGAAGACAGATCCAAAGTACCTGTTCAACTCGTCTGCCCTTTCCTTGTTCCCCATAATGAATTCACCTGTTTCTGTCTGCAAGGGACCCACATTTGTCTTAAGTAATTTTCTGCTTTTCACATACCTAAAGAAGCTTTTACTATCCTCCTTTATATTCTTGGCTAGCTTACCTTTGTACCTCAACTTTTCTCCCTTTATTTCCTTTTTGTTATCTTTTGTTGTTCTTTAAAAGTCACCTAATCCTCTGGCTTCCCGCTCATTTTTGCTATGTTATACTTCTCTTTTATTTTTATACTCTCCTTGAATTCCCTTGTCAGCCACGGTCGCCTCTTACTCCCCTTAGAATCTTTCTTCCTCTTTGGAATGAACTGATCCTGCACCTTCTGTATTATTCCCAGAAATACCTGCCATTATTGTTCCACTGTCATCCCTGCTAGGGTCTCTTTCCAGTCAACTTTGGCCAGCTCCTCCCTCATGCCTCCACAGTTCCCTTTACTCAACAATAATACTGACACTTCCAATTTTCCCTTCTCCCTCTCAAATTGTAGATTAAAACTTATCATACCTGCCTTGGGCAGAACTGTTCACAAACCAAGCTGTGATACAACCCGACAGTATGCTTTTTTATGGTACACTTGTAGACGTTTGTAAGAGTCATTGGAGATGTGCCAAATTTCTTGAGAAAGTAGAGATGTTGGTGTGCTTTGTAAATGTAAAAGGTTTTTGGGGAGTCATGAGGTGAGGTCTTAAGCCTTTCAAGTGACATTTGTAACTGGATTTGGCTGAAAACTGGCTTCTCTGATGTGGAGACATTTAAAAGGCACTTGGACAGGTACATGAATAGGAAAGGTTTGGAGGGATATAGGTTAGGCAAAGGCAAGTGGAACTAGCTCGTAGTAACTTAGTCGCATGGACGAGTTGTGCTGAAGGGCCACTTCTGTACTGTATAGCTCAATGACAGGAGAAAAATTATCAAATTCAATCTGCTTAACATTTTCAAAAATAGACTTTTCTCCGTCTCATTTAATTTATTTATTCACCTGACCCAACATTAAAATGAGCTCTAAGTTGCTCTCATTACTTCTTCCTCTGTTAATTTTTGTCATCCAGATATTTGAGTTAAGATGACATGCAGGTCACAGATACACTGTTGCCCCTGTGAGCTTTTTTTTTTCAGGTTGTGCTCCCAGAGGGTACTTCTGAAATCTGAATCTGTTGAGAGAGTCCCTCTTCTGCAAAATATTCTCCGATGTGCTCCATGAACCAAAGATTAAACACAAATTCTGAGACGTAAGCCACCATATACATTTTTGTAACAGGAAACTCAAAGGCATTCTGACCCCAGAGGTTAGCTCAGGTGAATGTGAAATTATTTAAATACCTGAGAGGTGGGTGCCAAACCTCAGTGTTAATTGGGTCTCCGTGGGAGTTAAACTTTACTAACTGGGTAATAACTAGGTAATGTTGTGCAATTTCCCAGGAGGAAGCTTATAGGGACAGGAAAAGATTTATTTCAATTCTATTAGTTTTCAATTCTTCTATTATTTTTAAAATGTTTTTAGATTATTATTACATCTGATAACCTAATAAAACTAAATTAAACGTCATTATCACAAGGTATCATCGCATTAATAATTTTTAAACATATCCTCTCTAATCTGTCTCAGAATCATAGAGCCATAGACATATTCACCACAATATTCAACCTCTCCTTGGCAAAGTCCGTGGTCCCTGCATGCTTCAAAAGATCCATCATTGTACCGGTGCCAAGGAATGCCTCTCCAGCGTGTTTAAATGACTACCGACCGGTGGCCCTCACCTCGGTTGTCATGAAATGCTTTGAGAGGCTAGTCAAGAAGCACATCTGCGCTCTCCTTCCTCGCAACATGGACCCACTACAGTTCGCATTCCGTCCGAACAGGTCCACGGATGATGCGGTCTCCCAGGTTCTACACACCGCTCTCTCTCATCTGGACAGCCAGGGGGGCTATGTGAGGATGCTGTTCATTGACTTTAGTTCAGCATTCAACACAATAGTCCCCAGCAGACTGGTTGAGAAGCTGCTGGAACTGGGGCTTAGCACCCCTCTGTGTGCCTGGGTCCTGGACTTTCTCACTGCCAGGCCCCAAGTGGTCAGGATGGGGGAACACACATCTAGCTCCCTCACCCTGAACATAGGATCCCCCCAGGGCTGCGTCCTTAGCCTCCTACTGTACTCCCTGTACACACATGACTGTGGGGCCAGGTTCAGCTCAAACTCCATCATCAAGTTTGCTGATGACACTGTGGTGGTGGGCCGGATCTCCAACAACGATGAGAAGGCCTACCGGGAGGAGGTGGCTGATCTGGCACTCTGGTGTCAGGACAATAGCCTCCTCTTGAATGTCACTAAAACAAAGGAGCTGATTGTGGACTTCAGAAGGGCTAAACATCCAAGGACGTACACGCCACTGGAGATAAATGGGTCTATTGTGGATAGAGTGAGCAGTTTTAAATACTTGGGAGTCCGCATCGCAGAGGATCTGACGTGGGCAACGCACATTGCCGCACTGGTGGGTAAGGCTAAGCAGCGCCTTTACCACCTTAGACAACTGAGGAAATTCAGTGTCTCTGAGGATCCTTCATTGCTTCTACTCTGGGGCTGTAGAGAGCATCCTGTCCGGCAACATTACAGTCTGGTTGGGGAACAGCTCTGCCCAGGACAGGATGGCCCCTGCAGAACGCACCATGGGAACTACACTCGTCCCCCTGCAGGACCTATACATCAGGAGGTGCAGATCCAGAGCAAGCAAGATCATGAGGGACCCCTGCCACCCCAGTAACGGACTGTTCCAGATGCTACGATCAGGCAAACGCCTCCGCTGTCACGCTGTGAAAACGGAGAGGATGAGACGGAGCTTCTTCCCACAGGTCATCAGGACTGTCAACTTTTATAACCCCAGAGACTAAATTTTTGTCGACACTAATAGTAACTTATTAACTTTATTCATATGCTGTAACTGTAATTCTTTTTGTGCACAACCCGCAGGCATTGCCACTTTCATTTCACTGCACATCGTGTATGTGTATGTGACAAATAAATTTGACTTGACTCATAGTGTTGTATCGGACAGAAATGGGCTCTTTGGCCTAGCTCTTCCACACTGACATTGACGACTATCTACACAAATCCTAGTATGGTGGAAGAACAAAAACTGAGCTGCACCAGGATGCTTACATTCAGTGACTGATGTACAAGAGCATCCAGAGCTCGGTGTTCTTCCCCTTTTCCTAACTTGACACCATTCAGATAATAATCTGCCTTCCTGTTCTTGCCAACAAATTGGATAACCTCACATTTATCCACATTAAACTGCATCTGCCATGCATCTGCCCACTCGCCCAGCCTGTCCAAGTTACCCTGCATCCTCATAGCATCCTCTTCACAGTTCACTCTGCTACCCAGCTTTGTGTCATCTGCAAATTTGCTAATGTCACTTTTAATCCCTTCATCTGAATCATTAATGTATATTGCAAATAGCTGCGGTCCCAGCACCAAGCCTTGCTGTACCCCACTAGTCACTGCCTACCATTCTGAAAGGGACCCGTTAATCCCTACTCTTTGTTTCCTGTCTGCCAACCAATTGTCTATGTCCGTACCCTACCCCCATTACCATGTGTTCTAATTTGGAGTCTGGTGTACATTTTCAAGCGTCTACACCTTCTGCCAGACAGGAGCAGAAAGACGAAGGAATGACCGAGATGGGACGTCTTTGATTATGTTAGCTCCTTTTCCAAGGTGGCACGAATTGCAAATGCAGTCAGTGGTGAGGAGTCTTGTCTATGTGTTGGACTGGGCTACATCTACAACTCTCTGCATTTTTTGGGACTGACTTGGGCAGAGCAGTCCCAAAAACAAGCTGTGATGCATCCCAACAATATACTTTCTATGGTGCATCTGTTTAAGTTGTAAGAGTCACTGGAGAGGTTGAATTTCTTCAGTCTCCTCAGGAAGTAGAGGTGTGGGTGTGCTTTCTTGGCTGTCGCAACGTGGTTCATCCATGACAGATCATTTGTAATATTTACGCTAAGGAACTTGAAGCTCTCAACCATTTCCATTTCCATACTATTGATGCCGATTGAAGCATGCACTCCATCATGCTTCGTGATCAATAACTCAATCATCTTGCTGACATTGAGGGGGGAGGGTATTGTCCTGGGCATCATGCCAGTAAGTTCACTATCTCCTTCCAGCATTCTGCCTCGTTATTGTTTGTGAACCGGCCCACCAGAATGGTGTTATCTGCAAACTTGTAGATGGAATTAGAGTCGAATTTGGCCATACGGTTGTGAGTGTATGGGGAATAAAGTAGGGGACTGAGAATGCAACCTTGCGGATCACCAGTGTTGAGAATTATTGTGGATAAGTTGTTGTCACCTATCCTCACTGCTTGTGACCTGTGAGTCAGAAAGTCAAGGATCCAGTGGCAGACAGGAGTACTGATTTCTGGGTCCAGGAATTTGGAGATGTGTTTAAATGGGATGATGGCGTTGAAGGCGGATCTATAGTTGATAATTAAGAGGTCTCTGGTGCTGTGAGGCAGCAACTCTACCAGCTGCCCCAGTGTCCTTTCACTTTCCATTATCATCTACCTACGACACAGATCTCTTTCGCACCTGGAGAAGCCTGGTAGCACTGTGAGAATCATGTTCTTTGATTTCTCCAGTGCATTCAATACCATCCAGCCTGGGCTTCTGGGGGCAAGCGGGAGCATGCAGGAGTGGATCACCACCTCACATCCTGGATTCTGGATTACCTCACCAACCCACCACAGTATGTGAGGACAAAGGACTATGTTTCGGACAGGGTGGTCTGCAGCACAGGGCTTTCGCAGGGAACAGTGCTAGCTCCTGTCCTGTTCACCCTGTACACTGCGGACTTCAGCCACAGCTCAGCAAACTGCTATCTACAGAAGTTCTCTGACAATTCTGCCATCGTTGGCCTCATCACAGACGATGATGACAGGGCGTACAAAGAACTGACCAGGGACTTTGTGGACTGGTGCCAGCGGAACTGCCTCCGGATCAACGCGGGGAAAACCAGGGAGATGGTGGTGGATTTCCGCAGGCGCAGCCATGTCCCCCCGACACCGGTGAACATCCAGGGAATGGACATCGGGAGGGTGGACTCTTATAAGTACCTGGGTGCTTACCTTAACAATAAACTTGACTGAACCAAAAATATCAATGCACTGTACAAAAAGGGCCAGAGCAGACTTTACCTGCAGAGGAGACTCAGGTCCTTTGAAGTGCAGGGGGCACTCCTAAGGACCTTCTACAACACTGTGATGGCATCAGCCATTTTCTATGGGGTGGTCTGCTGGAGCAGCAGCATCTCAGCAGCGGTTTGGGAAGAGACTTGACAAGCTGGTCAGGAAGGCCAGCTCTGTCTTGGGTTGCCCCCTTGACTCAGTACAGGCAGTGGGAGAGAGGAGGATGATGGCAAAGATAACATCGCTGCTGGACAACGACTCCCACCCCATGCAGGACACTGTCACTGCACTGAGTAGCTCCTTCAGTGACAGACTCCTTCACCCCAAGTGTGTGAAGGAGAGATATAGGAGGTCCTTCCTTTCCGCTGCTGTGAGACCGCACACCAACGCTACTCCCCGCAGACCAGTCAACGGACCAGTCAAGGGTAACAGTAAAAAAAACCCACTGTAAATGATGACAATTATCCTTATCTTTATTTTTATTTATAATTTATTAGGGCGGCACGGTAGCGCAGCGGTAGAGTTGCTGCTTTACAGCGAATGCAGCGCCGGAGACTCAGGTTCGATCCTGACTACGGGTGCTGCACTGTAAGGAGTTTGTACGTTCTCCCCGTGACCTGCGTGGGTTTTCTCCGAGATCTTCGGTTTCCTCCCACACTCCAAAGACGTACAGGTGTGTAGGTTAATTGGCCGGGTAAATGTAAAAATTGTCCCTAGTGGGTGTAGGATAGTGTTAATCTACGGGGATCACTGGGCGGCACGGACTTGGAGGGCCGAAAAGGCCTGTTTCCGGCTGTATATATATGATATGAATGAATGTCTCTTACTATCCATTTTGCTGCTGTTTACAGAAACACTGCAAGTTTCCCCGGTGTGGGACAAATAAAGGAATATATTATTATTATTACTATTATTAAAACCAATTTTCTTTGGTATTTGCCCACTGTGTGAACAACCATTTTCTATTGGAATGCTGCTAAATTGCTAAATTGGTCGGAGCCCCTCTGGTTGTGATCCACCCAGGCTTATCTTACATTTACCGGCATCAGATGCACATCCAGTGATTTCCTGCACTATGCAGTTAATGAGATCCTGATTCTCAACTGAAATCGGAAATTACAAGTGTGAGCTTCAAAATGGCTTTTTCACTCATAAGGAACAAACACACAGCAATTGCACAGAGTGACACAATTTGGAGTGTCCCAGTGATGTTCCCTGTTACCAGAGTACACCTATGAAACATGCATTGTTCATCTTGATGCAGTAATATTTATTTTCTTCCTTCTGACTCCCTATTCTGGTTTAACTACCGGTAAACTGGCAGTAGGATAACCTGAGGAAGACTTACAAAACAAATTGCACATTTCAATATACAACATCCTTTCAACAAACTTCTCTTGACATGAGTATACAGGAAATTGAAGAAGACCAACTAAACACAATCTTCTTCCCCATTAACTCAATTGTTTTTCTGATGTGATTTTCTAGAACCCGAGATTTCTTTCAGTCCCCAACAGAGAGAGACCTTATCTTTGTATTCCCATGCCCACAGCTCAACAGGTTCCGGGCCCGCCATGCTATAGAGCTCCTCTTCCTTCGCCACCGTCTCCTGCCCATTTTCTCGGGTAAAGAGTTGTCACTTCCCAGTGACGACCACTTCTACCATCTCCAACATTCCTCCTCCTTGTTTCGCCCTTCGAGCCTGCTATGCCCTACATCAAGATCAACATCTATGTCCTTGCCATTTCTCTGCACTGTCCACACATCGATTTCCTCATGTCCAGAAATCTATCCATCTCTATTTTGAATTAACTCAACAACAGAGCCTCCACTGTTCTCTCAGAGGAAAATCCCAAAGATTCACCATATTCTCAGTCTTAAATTGTTTATTGCGAGACTATGACCTGTGGTTCTAGATTCTCAGTCAGAGGAGACAAATCTAAATTATTCTGCGATGAGAGTTGATTCACTTTTACTGTGGTTCCTTATTGCATCTTCCTCACAATTCACACTACCCCCCAGCTTAGTATCATCTGCAAATTTGCTAATGGTACTTTTAATCCCTTCGTCTAAGTCATTAATGTATATTGTAAATAGCTGGGGTCCCAGCACCGAACCTTGCGGTACCCCACTGGTCACTGCCTGCCATTCCGAAAGGGCCCCATTTATCCCCACTCTTTGCTTTCTGTCTGTCAACCAATTTTCTATCCATGTCAGTACCCTACCCCCAATACCATGTGCCCTAATTTTGCCCACTAATCTCCTATGTGGGACCTTGTCGAAGGCTTTCTGAAAGTCAAGGTACACCACATCCACTGACTCTCCCCTGTCAATTTTCCTAGTTATATCCTCAAAAAATTCCAGTAGATTTGTCAAGCATGATTTCCCCTTCGTAAATCCATGCTGACTCGGAATGATCCCATTACTGCTATCCAAATGCTCAGCAATTTCGTCTTTTATAATTGACTCCAGCATCTTCCCCACCACTGATGTCAGACTAACTGGTCTATAATTACCCGCTTTCTCTCTCCCTCCTTTCTTAAAAAGTGGGATAACATTTGCTATCCTCCAATCCACAGGAACTGATCCTGAATCTATAGAACATTGAAAAATGATCTCCAATGCTTCCACTATTTCTAGAGCCACCTCCTTAAGTACCCTGGGATGCAGACCATCAGGCCCTGGGGATTTATCAGCTTTCAGTCCCATCAGTCTACCCAAAACCATTTCCTGCCTAATGTGGATTTCCTTCAGTTCCTCCATCACCCTAGGTTCTCCGGCCCCTAGAACATTTGGGAGATTGTGTGTATCTTCCTCAGTGAAGACAGATCCAAAGTAATGGTTTAACTCGTCTGCCATTTCTTTGTTCCCCATAATAAATTCCCCCGTTTCTGTCTTCAAGGGACCCACATTTGCCTTGACTATTTTTTTCCTCTTCACGTACCTAAAAAAACTTTTGCTATCCTCCTTTATATTATTGGCTAGTTTACCCTCGTACCTCATCTTTTCTCCCCGTATTGCCTTTTTAGTTAACTTTTGTTGCTCTTTAAAAGAGTCCCAATCCTCTGTCTTCCCACTCTTCTTTGCTATGTTATACTTCCTCTCCTTAATTTTTATGCTGTCCCTGACTTCCCTTGTCAGCCACAGGTGTCTCTTACTCCCCTTAAGAGTCTTTCCACCTCTTTGGAATAAATTGATCCTGCAACCTCTGGGTAAATAATGATCTTCTTGAAGCAGATTAGAACCTCAGAATGGAATATGGAGAGGTTAAAGACGTGCGTCAATACCCCTGCCAGTTGGTTACACAGTTCCTGAGGATGCACCCAGGGGACAATTGTTTTCGGTGGGTTCACATCTGTGATAATGGCCATGGATACCGTCCCACCCGTGACTGTCAGGGTGGATAAAGCAATCCACTGACCTTCTGTTCAAAGTGAGCATAGAATGCATTAAACTTATGAGAGAGAGATATGGTGCTGCAGAGATATTGTCCAACTTCATTTTGTAGCCTGTTTTAGCATGCAAGCCTTGCCACAATCAACGGGTGCCTGTGTGGTTCGACTGGAACTCTATCTCAGTCTGAAATATCCCTTTGGCATCCTTGATGGTCTTGCAAAGATCATAAATAGATTTCTTGTATTGCTTGGGATCGTTTGACTTACATGCTACATACTAGCACTTCACCTGGGAATGGACCTCACAGTTCATCCATGGATTCTGGTTGGGGAATGTTGATATTGTCTTCTTTGACATGAATTGCTCCACACACTTATTGAAGAAGTCTGTGATAGCAGTGGCATACTCATTTTGGGTGGCCACAGAGTCCTTGAAGATGGACGAGTCCTCCGACTCAAAGCAGTTGCAAGAGATCTCATCTGTTTCCTCAGACCAATGTAGCCAGAACTGAGGGTCAAATGACACTCATTCTTATCTGATTCTGAAGCCATGTTGCTTGCACCACAGGGATCAACAGGGATGTTGCTTGCACAAGTCTACCAAAGCAGGCACTATATTGCCTTGGCAAGATATTTTGAGGTTTTGACTTTTTAATACCTTATATGGACATGGTCTTATTTCCTTTACTACCTTGTATGGGCACGATGTGAGTTGTGTCACATCATTCACTGATAAGATTAAGATATAACTAAACCGTTTTGTCCATTGTTTTCTAGAGTGAGACACGAGATGAGCTCTGTGGGTGTCTGAAGCCAACCAGTGCTGACCTCCCCACTATTGCCTGGTGTAATAAATTTACCATTTTACCACTATCTTTGTTGCATTGTTGTCTGTCTAGAAAAAATGAACTTTAACATTGGCGTAGTCGGCAGGATATCGCTGGTACCAACTTCAACGACTGAGTAAGAGGCTGCAATTTGGCCGGGACCTGGAGTGGAGTAAAAAGTGCACTATCGGATCCATTGAGTCTGAGCTTCCGAATGAGTTCCTGGGAACACTGTGGTCCCTCGTCTGAGGTCGATCTGGTTCCTGCCGAGAACCTTTAGACAGACAACATAGGTAAGACCTTATATTTTTGGTGTATAAGGCGAGACATCACATGTGTTAATGGGAGAGAGTGAAATAAGATTGGTCAGGTCGGATGTTATCCGTGAAAGATTTCTTAATAAGATTGGTCAGGTCGGATGTTATTCGTGAAAGATTTCTTAAAAATGGGACAGGCTCTGGATAAGAGCGATGGGGGAGCTCCGGTACAATACATGTGTTATCTGTATCCGGAAAAACGTAAAGATTACCGACAATTGTCTACTTCATTAACAAAAAGATTGAGAAATGAAGCCTGGCCACTAAGGCGAACATGGAATGTGAAAAACTTAAGCGCTGAAAAAGGTCATAAACGACCTGGCATAGCGACCCTGTTTACAGAGGAGGACGAGGCCGAACAAGGGTGGTGTAGACCTCCGCCCTTTGCGCCCCCACTCCAGGGAGCCCAGGGTCTCTACCCTGTCTCACCCCAGGCTGCAGCACCTCCCCCAGTTAGAGAAAGAGAAGTCGAGTCAGAAGAAGACTGAGAAAGGGCCGAGAAATGTATGGAGGAAGGAGAAGTAATTGAGTCAAATGTTGCGGAGGGAGTTAAAATACATCCTCGAAAGA
This sequence comes from Rhinoraja longicauda, assembly GCF_053455715.1. Taxonomy (NCBI): domain Eukaryota; kingdom Metazoa; phylum Chordata; class Chondrichthyes; order Rajiformes; family Arhynchobatidae; genus Rhinoraja; species Rhinoraja longicauda. The sequence continues at coordinate 67,884,782 of NC_135959.1, read as the reverse complement.
CAGCAAAAAGAGTAATGCCAATCAGAGCTATGGTAAACCCCTGAGCCAGAGAAAACAGACAGCCAGACACCGTAAGGATATACATGGCTTGAAAACCACGACATGTTGGTAATAAGAGATAAGTATTCTCCTTGGCTGAATCCTTACTGGACCCCACTGAAGGGGCGTGCTGGAAAAACCTAATGGGACACAGAACCTCTGAGGTGTTACATGGAGCGACAGGCTTTTGAAGGATGCTACTAGGTAGAGACAGACAGAGCGAAACGCTGGGAACAGAAGAACAAAGAAACACTGTGAAAATGGTCACATGATGGACATCTGGTGAGAACAGAGCCGCAAGTAACCATGGCTGGGCAGAATGGCCCTTGAAGATAGTGTCTGGGAACGGTTATTTATTCAGCACTTGGATGAGTGACAACTCAAAATGATTGACTTTAGAGTTGTGAGAGGCTTTTTAGGGTTGGTTAACTTCTGCAGGCAATGGATTCCGGATGTGGCCTTATACACCAAGCAACTCTCCCCCCTGGCATCTGCAAATGCACCCTGAAAGTTTGCCCTAACGCCCGTGCAAGAAGAAGCATTCACCAAACTTAAGGCTGCCCTAGCGGCCGCCCCGCTATCGGCGGCCCACTCTACAACAGGCCTTTCCAACCGTATGTCAGTATTATCCAAAATTTGCTTATCCAATATCATGGTGATGTGTGACGCCTGGTTGTTTACTTCTCGGTCCGCCTAGACGCTGTTGCCCAGGGCTACCCTCCATGCACACAGATTTTACCAGGGCTACATGCAGCTGTTGCTGTGGCTTGCAATATTACCCTGCACCAACCGGTGGCAGTATACACCACTCAATGTGTTGCAACCCTGCTTAACACAGGACAGACTAAATATTTGACTTAAGCCTGATTAGGCCGCTATGAAGTTACCCTCCTGAGCAACCCGTACCTTACCTTCTATCATTGCACCACCATTAATCCTTCAGCATTTCTTACAGAACCACCCGAACATCACGAAGAACCACTTCATGACTGTGCATTGGCAAATGAACTGTTAACCACAGTCCGACAGGATAATCCTTACAGGATATTCCTCTCAAACAGAAAGACTGCAATTGGTTTGTGGATGCATCGTCACTGATTGCCGAAAATGGACACCGAACCTCGGACTACGCAGATAACGGGGCCATAATAGAAGAAGAATTGGATAGAATAGAATAGAAGAATAGAAGAAGGCCGGTTCCAAAACGCTCTCTCCGCCCAGCAGGCAGAACTTTATGCTCTCACCAGGGCATGCATTCTGGGCCAACAAAAGACACTTAATATCTATACCGATTCTCATTATGCCTTCAGCATTGCCCACGATTTTGGAGCCCTCTGGCAGCATAGAGGCTTTTTAATGTCTTCCGGCACTCCGATTAAAAACTCCCTTTATGTGACCAATTTGTTACAGACTCTAACTCTCCCGTATCGATTAGCCATTATTAAATGTAATACACACACGGGAGGCTCAGATGAGGTTTCTAAAGGAAATGCCCCCGTCGACGCCACTGCCCGCATGTTGGCCTCCTACTCCCTTAATATTGTCCCCTCTGAACAAAGGGTTTTGACAAACAGAACGGTTCTGCCAGACATGGGTGAAGTTAAGTTAATGCAGGGAGACGCCTCTGCCGCTCAAAAAGATCTTTGGAAACAAGAGGGCTGTGCCAGTGATTGGCTCACCCCTCTTGGACAAGTTTGTGTACCTGATGCATTTTTACCTCGACTGTTAACTTGCATACTCTCCCTTACTCATGCTGGAAAGGAGGGAATGGTAAGGATGACCAAAGAAACAGGGTGGCACCCGAAAATTCGGCAAAAGGCATTCAAGCAGGCCTCTGAGTGGGATATGCCAGAGGAGCAATCCTGGTAAGGCAAGAAAAGGTCCAAAGGGAGTCACTCCAATGCCATCCCGCCCTTTTGAATGCATACAGATAGATTTTTATTGAAATGCCACGTGCACAGTGTTATAAATATTGTTTAGTAATTGTTGATTTATTTAGTAGATGGATTGAAGCCTTGTCTACTACAAATAACACAGCAGAAACAAATGTTACGTTGCTGCTAAAAGAAATTATACCCCGCTTTGGTTTGCCAATCACTATCAGCTCCGACAATGGTCCTCACTTTATAGCCACTGTTAATAAGGAAATATGCCAGCATTTTAAAATCAAGCACCAATTTCACTGTGTTCACCATCCGCAGGATTCTGGTATCGTCGAAAGGGCAAATGGGACACTCAAGACCAAATTGACTAAGTTAATGGGAGAAATGGGGCAGAGCTGGATTAAGGTTCTTCCCCTCAGTCTTTTTTTTTATACATGATAAATTCGATTATACATGTATTGTTCTGTATTATCTCCCCACCCACAACCCTCCCCCCCACCCCCCAGTTAGAAAAAAGTGGAAAAAGGAGAAGAAAAGAAAGAAAAGAAAGAAGGAAAGAAGAACTGCCTGTTGTACCTGCACGCCAACTTTCAGTGACTAGTGTACAAGGACACCAGGTCACGCTGCACTTCCCCCTTACCTAACCTGACACCATTGAGATAATAATCTGCCTCCTTGTTTTTGCCGCCAAAGTGGATAACCTCACATTTATCTATATTATACTGCATCTGCCATGCATCTGCCCACTCACTCAACCTGTCCAAGTCACCCTGCAAACTCCTAACATCCTCTTCGCAGTTCACACTGCCACCCAGCTTTGTGCCATCTGCAAACTTGCTAGTTTTACTTCTAATTCCTTCATCCAAATCATTAATATATATGGTAAATGGTTACGGCCCCAGCACCGAGCCTTGCGGCACACCATTCGCCACTGCCTGCCATTCTGAAAAGGACCCGTTTACTCCTACTCTTTGCTTCCTGTCTGTCAACCGATTCTCTATCCATGTCAACACTCTACCCCCAAAACCATGTGCTCTAATTTTGCTCAACAATCTCCCGTGTGGAACCTTACCAAAGGCTTTCTTTTTATTTCAAATTTGTAGTGTTTTTCTTTTCTTTCGTTTTAGAGTTTTATTTGGCTCACCAGTGGACCCAGATGCATGGTTCAAAACATCTTTTCACAAGTATTGAAATGGATGAAAAAATATCAGGGCCTGAATTTTCCTGCATTTACTTCATTTCTATTGAGGGAGTTCTAATTTCTGCTATATGTAGCTACACCTATCTGGCAACAAATTACTTTCAAAGCTTTTAGTTGAGGCATTTTTGATACCAAAGAACCTCGTCATTTTTAATTGACCGGCATTTTAGAGGATGGGAAGTATTATTTTGAATGAAAGGATCATTGGGCAATGTCACTACTCGAATATAAAATGGACACACATAAACTTTTGGTAGAACATGATATCTGAAAGAATGTATTCCACTTTAAAAAATAGTGCATATTCTTAAACATATTTCCAATTTGATTGAAACTGCCAACTTTCCTAAATTGCCAACTCTCTGAGATACATATTAAACTAAAAAATGAACTCTTCCCTATCTCTAAATATAATACTGCGAGTGAAGCATTCATTCCATGCTTCCCACTTCTGTTATTGGTCACACATCCCGTGCCTTCAAAGTTACAACATCGAAATGAAGGTGCAGAGTTATAACGCCTCCAGCTGCAAGATAACGGGTATGTCGGTGACCAAACCACAAGCAACGAAACAAAAATATTGCTCATACCCTGCACATTGGGCAATGGTACAATAATGTAAGACACCTAATCATCCCTATAAAACTCAGTCAGGACAGAAAGACTCAGTTCATTTCAAGACTCCGAGATCCTGAAGATGAAGTGCTTCAAGATCCCCGTTGTAATTGTGTTACTTCGTCTTGCGCTTAGTTTAAGTGCACCCCCCAACTCCGATACAGAACTATTGAACGAAAACGACTGGGATCAATGCCGGGTATAATCAGAGATATATACTAAACCAATGTTTATGTTCAGTGTATAAAACCAATAATCAATTTCAAATATAAAGCAGCGCAATGACAAACGTAATTTCCTCCGGGCGTTGAAGGTACCGTCGTACAGGCAACAATATGTATACATTATAAACTTTACCTGTTGTAAGTTGTGTTTCTTTCGTTGATCCAGAATTACCTCAAACGATTTTACAACATGACCGAATCCAGATGGAGAACGCCCGATTTCGGACTTCATTATAAGATTAGAGAAATGCAACATTTCTTTGGTCTGCAAGTGACTGGGAGATTGAACCGCGACACTATGGAAGAGATGAAGAAAGAACGTTGTGGGGTCTCAGACTCGAGGCAGCTCAGAGGTTCTCGGTGGCCGCAGAGGAGAATCACCTACAGGTACATGCATGCATTCGCTGAGGCAGCGGGAACGTTGGTCTTTCGTTATAAAGAGGAATCCAATTAAAAGTGATCCATGTGCTCGCTTCCTTCTTGTCTGACAGAATCGTAAATTACGCGCCAGATCTGAACAGACGAGAGATAGACACCGCTATTGTCCTGGCCTTTAAAGTCTGGAGCGATGTTACTCCTCTGACCTTTGTCAGACTGAACGCAGGAGAAGCTGATATCATGATATTGTTCGCAGGAGGCCGTGAGTTCAGCCATTCAACAATTCCTGGCCATTTTTGCCATGGTGGACATGTACTGTGTGTGTGTGACTTCTGTTCCACGTTCTCTGTTCCCAGGTCACGGGGACGGTTCCCTGTTCGATGGCCGAAGTGAGATTCTGGCTCATGCGTTTTTCCCTGGATCGGGCCTCGGTGGCGACGCTCACTTTAATGAAGCTAAAAGGTGGACGTTGTCCAGAGCCGGTAAATAAGTTACAAACTCGAAAGATTTAACTAGCTTTCTAAAAAAACCCGTGACCCCATATTTCATTTAATGACATAAAAAATGAAGAAGTTGTGGAATAAAATATTTTATAATGTCAATTATGGTGAAATGTTAGAAGTTAAACCCAATTGTGTTACTCACCTTAACAGGAATCAACTTGTTCCTTGTTGCGGCTCATGAATTTGGCCATTCACTCGGACTGGAGCACTCAAACGATAGATCTGCTCTTATGTTCCCCAACTATTCGTTCGTCAATAACAATGGGTATCGCCTCCCAGCCGACGATGTCAGACGAATCCAGGCCTTGTATGGTACACTGAAAATATTAAAAAAGTTTACTGTTCGTAATCCTTAAAATGTTTCCGTGCTTCACTTATTGGGGAAGAGCACAAAGTCTTCAGAAAACCAAAATCCAGATTAAAATGAATTACTTAGAGAACTTCACATGCACCTTTCTAAATGTCTTTTAAATGTTGTTATTGCATCTGCCATTTCGGATGAAATCTTGCTATCGATTGGGTTCTGGACATACGTCCTTTCCTGGTAAAATGGTAACTTGGTCCTACCATCAGTCAGATTATTAACACGTTATCATTACAGATATTTCAGACCCAGACACAAAATCCCAAAGTTGCTCAGAATTCTGAACGAACCATGTAAAATGCAGCCCTTCCTCAGTGAATGCTGGCGATTCAATTTGAACGACATATACATTTCTTTCTAAAAGTGTCAGTGTAGATTACCATTTCGAAACCATTTACTTCGATCACCAGAATTTAAACGAAGTTAAAATGTTGCCCTGAGTGATGAACTTTGCAGAATACAATCATTCATTGAATTTTACAGTATTTGGAGTCTAAACAGCCCATTGGCCTACTGCTATTTTCCCTGTCCTTTAAAATTTGCAACAATGTTTTCTGGTTACAAAATGGAGAAGTTAGCATTATATTGTTGCTTTCACCATTAAGGTGACATCATTCAATTTAAGATCAATTCTTGCTGCTAATCTACCACCTTAACATGAACAATATATTTTCTGTATTTTAGGAGCTCGTGAAGAACCAATACCAACACCACCACAGCCAAAACCGACCAAACCTTCCGATAGATGCGATCCCCAAATGTCATTTGATGCTATTACCAGTGTACGTGGTGAACTCTGGTTCTTTAAAGAGGGGTATGGACGACATTTTTGTTTCTATTTTATGCTATGTATTCCATTGCAGATATTTTCAAACGTAGCAATCCCGCCACATTAGTGGATTAGTATATTCTGAAATATTATCTCACTATATGCTAGAAGGAACGGGTAGCATTTTATATTGCATGTCTAACCTCGACTGCGACCATTGGAATTGCTGGCAAGCCAACATGAGTAACTCATGGAAGAAGATTAGGAATACTTTTTGTTATTTCTAATTCTGGTGGCATGATCTCACAGGTTGCTGTAATGATTAGCAGGGATGAATGCAGGGAGCCAAGCAACGATGAAAGCCCAAAGATCTTTCATTTATTGCAAATGTGGCGTTTGATTTTCAAAGATAGTAACAGTAAAAAAAAGTACAGAAAACGTTATTTTGCATCATAGGAAGTCTAATGTACAGTATATGTTAGATTTTTTTAATCAAGATGCTATACTAGATAGAGCTCTTAAGGATAGCGGAGTCAGGGGGTATGGGGAGAAGGCAGGAACGGGGTACTGATTAAGAATGATCAGCCATGATCACATTGAATGGCGGTGCTGGCTCGAAGGGCCGAATGGCCTCCTCCTGCACCTATTGTCTATTGTCTATAATGAAAACCTACAATTGAAGACTTATATCCACATTAATACAAAAAGGATGGCACAGTGGCACGGCAGGAGTTTAATCATAATGTCAGGGAAATAATTGGAGGGGTGGAATTATGAGTTGATGTAGATTCAGTGAATTGAACAGTTTAATTCCATCTGGTAAGGAAAGATAGGTTAATAAAATACAGCAACCCTTTTATTCAAATATTGATGAAATTGCTTTACTTTCATGGCTGATAAAAAGTTTTGTACATTCAATTACTCTTTACTCTAGAATAAGAATAATGCCTAAATGATCAAAGCAACCTTCTCTTGTTTAGAGCTGTGTGGCGAAAACAGCCTTCGCGCCCAGATGTGACATCAAATCAAATCAAGAATATTTTTCCAAACATTCAGTCAGTTGATGCTGCGGTTGAAATAAAGGATAGAAATTTTGTCGTTCTCTTCAAAGGTGCGTGAGTTTTCGATTATTGTAAAAGGGAACGCGCATAAATACAGAAGGATGAGAGGGGATCTTATAGAGACATATAAAATTATAAAAGGACTGGACAAGCTAGATACAGGAAAAATGTTCCCAATGTTGGGGGAGTCCAGAACCAAGGGACACAGTCTTAGGATAAAGGGGAGGCCATTTAAAACTGAGGTGAGAAGGAACTTTTTCACTCAGAGAATTGTGAATTTGTGCAATTCTCTGCCACAGTGGAGGCCAAATCACTGGATGAATTTAAGAGAGAGTTAGATAAAGTTCTGGGGGCTAGTGGAACCAAGGGATGTAGGGGGAAGTTGGGCATAGGTTACTGATTGTGGATGATCAGCCATGATCACAATGAATGGCGGTGCTGGCTCAAAGGGCCGAATGGCCTCCTCCTGCACCTATTGTCTATGTTTCTATGAGTTGGCAACTAACGACTGCGCATGGACGATTTTCCTTTCACTTTGTATAGTGGAACACTTAATGGTTTGAAGTGCTTTTGGAAAAGGGAGAGAGGCAAGTCTGGGGTCATCTTTTGACAGTCCACTAACAATATCAGAATTTAAGAAATATAAGCAAAAGTGGGGCGTTCGTTTATATGTCTGCTCTGCCAGTCATTAAAATCATCTCTAATCTTCAATCTCAATACCACTTCCCTGCACTAAGTCAATATCCCTTGACACAATTAAAAATCATATTATGAGGCATTCCTATGGCAGACCATGGTCTATACAAATTATGGACAAAATATTAACACTTTGTATTTAATCAATTGAAGTGAAGTTTGCCTCCCCTGAGTTTTTGGATAATTAAAATGAAGTTGGTAATAGAAAACTGCAAATCCACAATTCTTAATTTTTGAGCAATCTTTGACTTTAATCCCATGTCTTAACTAAACTACTGTTAATATTTAACAGGATCACAGTACTGGTTAATTAGAGGAAACAGACTTTTATCACAGTTCCCAAGGAGCATCCAACGGATTGGATTTCCAAGATCTGTTACACATCTTGATGCTGCCCTGTATATCAAGGAGAGAAATAAAGCATTATTCTTTATTGGAGATAAGTATTGGAGGTATGTAGCAGTATTATTTTACAGTGTTTCACTGTGAAATTAAAAAAAATATTTTCAGAATCCCATCAGTCTAAGAACTCTAAATTTTAAAACAAAATGCAATGGAACTATCTACATTAATAGGTCTCTCTGACTCTTTAAGAGGATGCAGAAATATTGTATATATTATGTAAGTAGTGCCAATTTCTACAACATGCTTGCAAGACACCTTGACTTTGACAACCACTTGAAATAACTGCATTTATTCTCTTTTTGTTTAGTTATAATCTGAGGAGAGGACGAATGGGAAGAGGCTACCCAAGAAGAATAAATGATGACTTTCCTGGAATAGGGAATAAAGTAGATTCAGCATTTGAAAACTCTGGTATGGAATGAAAATAGTGGATGGGCGAAATATTCAAAACTTACCAACGCATTTATGTGATTTGCATTTATGTTTGATTATTTAATGCTGTATTCATTCAAAGTTTTTTCCTTTTTTGTCTAGGCTTCCTCTATTTATCAAATGGACCAATACAATATGAATATGACTACAGAAATAAACAAGTTATCCGTGTTTTGAAAACATCCAGCTGGCTAAATTGTGATTAATTAACAATAAGTATTTGCCTTAAGAACTGCCTAACATTTAACAGAGCAGTTTACTCTTTCAAACCAGGCAAACTTTAAAATTGATTTTTGTTTGTTACGGAAAAGGTAATTGGGGTTTTAATAATTCACATTTCTGGGTACATATTTTTAAACATTTTTTCAAAAAGTCAGTGATGAATAATCTCGTTTTCTGATGTGAAATATTTAAAACAATAATTTTGAATGATAATTAAAAAAATATTGATTTCACTGCAGTATTATTGTGCCTGATTTCCATCATTTAAATAACTTAATAAAGAGCTGCTTCATATCATTTGAAGTTTATTCAATTATTTGTGCAACAATTGTTCACAACGTGTAGTTTTCACAACCAGTGATCCGCTTTGATAAGTTTTATATCTTTATTACTTAAAAGTCTACTCCTTACTTTTCTAAATCATTTACAATTAAAGCAAAATTCTTGGATCAAGGGAGAAGAGAATGGAAGATCTTGAAGATTTGTGTTCTGTGTTTTCGTTTTCACTTTTCTGTACCATCACACATCAGTTTACTCAAGGACACTTTCAGCTAATTATCCAGCCATATTAATAATTTGGGGTGGGAACAAAATGATTTCAGTAGATATATATCAGGCACAATCTGAAGAAAAGGTTTTTTAACATTTTATTTATTAAATAACATACCCAAAAAGATTACATTTATATACTTTATAGACATGAAGAACTTTAGAAGTGTAGTTTCAATTGATATGTAGGAAGTACAGCGGTCCACTGGAGCACACCTAGTTCACAAAAACAGCAACATGATAATAACATGATAAAAACAGCCAAATTAGACTACAGGAGGAAGATAGAGGACCACCTGGACAGTAACAACAGCAGGCAGGTGTGGCAGGGGATCCAGTATCTAACCAACTATAAGACCAACCTTGGAGCTGCTGAAGGTGACGCCTCGTTGGCAGAGGAGCTGAACCTCTTCTTTGCTCGCTTTGAAGTGGAGCCACCCGAGACAGCCATATCACACCACATGGTCCACAGCAGCCTAACCCTCAAGATAGAGGAGCATGAGGTGAGGCGCACGCTGCGGGCCATCAATCCAAGGAAGGCTACTGGACCCGACGGCGTCTCTGGACGCGTGCTGAAGGACTGCGCTGACCAGCTGGCTGGAGTCTGTACGAGGATTTTCAACCAGTCTCTGGCCCAGTCCACTGTTCCATCCTGTCTGAAGTCCGCAATCATAGTCCCCTTGCCCAAAAAACCCCACATTTCCAGCCTCAACGACTACCGGCCAGTCGCACTCACACCAGTGGTGATGAAGTGTTTTGAAAAACTGGTCCGGGGTCATATCACATCACTCCTGCCCCGAAGCTTTGACCCCCACCAGTTTGCGTACAGAGCGAATAGATCCACAGAGGACGCTATAGCCACAGCCCTCCATGCTGCACTGTTCCACCTGGAGCAGCCGGGGAGCTACGTGCGGATGCTCTTTGTGGACTACAGCTCTGCCTTTAATACCATCCTTCCCCATAAACTGGTGGACAAACTGGGGGACTTGGGACTTCCACACTCCACCTGCATGTGGATAAATAGCTTCCTGTCAGCTCGCAGCCAGAGAGTCAGAGTGGGCCATCACACATCCACGGCCCTCAGCCTCAGTACCGGCTCTCCACAGGGCTGCGTGCTGAGCCCCCTGCTCTACACCATCTATACACATGACTGCACCCCCGCCCACCACAGCAACACCATTGTCAAATTTGCGGATGACACTACGGTGGTGGGACTCATCACCGGGGGGGACGAGTACGCCTACCGGGATGAGGTGGAGCAGCTGACAGTGTGGTGTGGAGAAAATAACCTGCTCCTCAACACCTTAAAGACAAAGGAAATAATAATAGACTTCAGAAAGAATAAAACGGACATGGTACCATTAACTATCAGAGGGGACTGTGTGGAGAGGGTGGCGGATTTCCGCTTCCTGGGAATCCATATTGAGGAGGACCTGACGTGGAGCGTGAACACCTCTGCGCTGCTGAAAAAGGTCCAGCAGAGACTGCACTTCCTGAGGGTGCTCAGGAAGAATAACATCACTCAGAGACTGCTGTTGTCCTTTTATCGGTGCTACATTGAGAGCATCCTAACATACTGTGTATGCGTATGGTACACCAGCTGCACAGCGGCTCAGAGGAAAGCGCTCCAGAGGGCCATTGACAACGCCCAGAGGATTGTCGGCTGCCCTCTACTTACCTTGGAGGACTTACACAGTTCCCGCTGCATCAAAAAATCCCAGAGTATTATAAAGGACATTTCCCACCCCGGACACTCCCTGTTTGAACTGTTACCGTCAGGCAGACGGTACAGATCTACAAGGACAAGGACAAACAGACTTAAAAATAGTTTTTACCCCACTGCTATAAAGGCACTAAATGTAGCCGCCAAGGAACGCAGGGGCGATACATAATAAGAGACTGTGAAATCGACAGAAGGATGTAGGGTTGGGTGTTTATGCGTGCTATTTTCATGATATTTATTTTAGTTGTTTATCTTTTTTTAAATATTTTACCTTGTATGTATCGTTAGCTTTTAGAAATGTTTGAATGGTGCACTGACTGGCTGACATTTTACAATTTCGTTGTACATGGCTCATGTTACAATGACAATAAAGGAACTATTCTATTCTATTCTATAACCAGATGATGCATTTTAATAATGTTCAAGTGTAATTTGGCCAGCCATATGGATATGCAGGGTATGGAGGGATACAGATTATGTGCAGGCAGATAGGAGTGGGCTTGGCATCATGATCGACACAAACATTGTGGGTTAAAGGATATTTTCTTGTGGTGAACTGTTCTATGTTCTATCTATACGAGTAAATATTAATAAGGACAGCGAGGACAGACATTCAGGGTACTGCCAAACAGTCAAAGCATTGAGATAGCCAATCAGTATTTCCAAAAATAAACTTTATTCATAAAACATACATCTATATAAGCAGGACATGATTTGTTTCCATTTACTCCGTCAAGCAAATCATTATCTTTACTAACAATGTTTTCATATCTACCAGATTCAGTCTTAAGTATCCCTTCTACAGGACTGCCCAGGCAGACCCATTGCTTCAGCCTTGTCTTGTCCTGCCAAACTTATTTCTTGCTGCCTTGGCTCCATTCTCTCTCCTCCGGTCCAATCTTTTTACCCTTACATCGGATGCCCTCCCCTATTTTAAAGTTTCAAATTCCCTAGTCCCAAGTGATTCATCTTTGCCATGGACCTGCAATTCTTCTACACCTCCACTCACATCTACAGTGTTTGAGGGGCACAAAGAGCTCCCCTCGACCAGCACATTCATAGGCCTGGCAAATTCCATCCTCACATTAAACGTTTCTTTCAACTCACTTTCTTCAGATCAGAGGCATGGTTATGAGCACTTGCACGTGCTCAGGCTATGCCTATATATTATTTGTGGAATATGGAGAACAGTTTTTGCTTTGATCCTGGGTGTAGTGGATGAGTGGGTAGGGGGGGGGGTATTAGGGATAAGGGGGGGTTGATGGGGGCCAGAGTGGGTGAGGGGTGGTAAGGGAGGAGGGGGGTTGAGGGGGGAAAGAGTGGGTGAGTGGGGGGAGGAGGGGAGGAGGGGGGTTCAGGGGGGATGGAGTGGGTGAGTTAGTGGCAGCATGTCAGCCCACAGAACCCCCCCATCATTCCATCACTCTGGAGGGTTCCGCCCCGATGGTCATCGTGAAACCCCCTCCCTCATTGGCCGTCACTCGGGCAGGTCCCAATGTGATGTCATACGCTGAACATGGCAAGGCATCGGTTTAATAAGGTCATTTTTAAACTTTAAAATCTCTCTGACTTTTAAAAAAAAGACCTATTTTAATGAAACTTGGATAAATGTGTCCCTAGGACAAAGGTGAGTAAGGTGGTCCTAAAATTGTTGCGCTATCGTGTGTGTGTGGGTGGGTGAAAACCACACACATAAATAACCGCACAACTTACGGAACTTACAGTAGGCATGACCGAGCTAAGAGGCTTATGCACCTACCGGATCTCGGAGATCGGCTGCCGTCCGCCCTCATGGCTGAAATGTTGGCGCTAGCAGGTGAACACAAGGATTGCCTCATGTTCGAGCAGGCTTTCAGAGAGCAGCTTCCCGAGGATGTCAAGCTCATGCTCACGGATTGTTCTTTTAAGGACCCCATGGCATATGCAGAGAAAGCTGATGCGCTCATGGCATCCAAATCAAAAAGAAACAGTTCGATCAACAAGGTCTCGGCATCAGCGGGCGGGCCGCAGCGGCATCAAGATGGCGCCGCGTCTCCCGCCATTTCTCCAAAAGCCCGCCAAAAGGATCCGCACAAGTGCGGCTGGTGTTATTACCATCTACGATGGGTTGGAGAAGCCCGCAACTGCCGCTCACCTTGCACCTTCTCGAGAAATGCCTTGGCCGATCGTACATAGGGGTGGTTGCAATTGGCCAGAACCGACGCCTCTTCGTCCGAGATCGATTCACGGACACGGAATTTTTGGTTGACACGGGAGCCATAGTCAGCATCGTGCCGCCGACCGACCTCGAAACGTGATCGGGTAAGAAAGGGCCTACCCTCATCGCGGTTAACGGCAGCCCCATCCGCACGTACGGTACGCGGACAATGTCCCTGGCTTTCGGCACCCGCACGTACGAATAGCCATTCATCATCGCGGAAGTCGGTCAGGCGATCCTGGGCGCAGATTTCCTCTGGGCCTTTTCACTAGTCCCCGATGTCCGCGGTAACGGCCTTCGACCCTCCGCCAGCAGCAATGAGCCCGCCGCTCCACCGGCCGCCACCCCGCCCAGCCCGACTGTCCAGGCCGTCGTCGCGGCCCCCGACCCTTATGCTGCAGTCCTGGTGTTGCATCTCGTGCGGTTGCAGAGGATCTCTGCCCCTTCCAGAAACCCTGTAGCTTAAGGCCATCCCCCCCGACCTGTCCATCTGGTGCCGAGAGGTTCGACCCAGGGAGTGGCCCAATCCCCCAGGGACCGCCACGGGACCTCCCTCACCGCCCCAGAACCGGAGGCAGAAAACGGACAGGGAGACGCACGAGCCGCCCAACCCGGGTGTGCACCCCAACCTGCGGAGGAACCAACGCAGGCCCAGGTGGAGGGCGAGGATCCGGAGGCTTGCCTTAGGCCGAGGCTGAGGCTGAGCAACCCGCACTGGCTCACGCCGACCCCCCATGTCCAGCACGAAAGTGGTAGGGCTGTGCTGCAGCACCTTGAAGGGGCTCTCATAGGGCTGCTGGAGTGGAGTGCGGTGAGCATCCCTGCGTAAGAAAACGTAGGCACAGTCCTGCAGGGCAGAAGGGACTTGTGAGTGGAAGGGCCCATGGTGTGACGTCGGGACGGGAGCAAGGGTACCAACCCGGTCACAGAGGCGCCTCAGGACAGAAGATGGCAGTTCCTTCTAGCCCCGCGCCGACGTGACGAATTCCCCCAGCTCAGCGGAGGAGGTGGCCAGGTCATCCTTTGGGGCAGTGCGGATACCCAACAACACCCAGGGCAGGGCATCAAGCCAATCCGGATCCATGAGGCGGGCCTTCAGGGCGGCCTTGAGCTGGCAATGGAAGCGCTCAACGAGACCATTGGCCTGCGGGTGGTACGCGGTGGTACGGTGAAGCTGTACCCTCAACAGGTGAGCCATTGCCGACCACAGCTGCGGGCGTGAACTGGGCCCCCCGGTCGGAAGTCATGTCCAGAGATAAGCCGAAACGGGCAATCCAATGGGCCGCCAGGGCGTGGGCACAAGTGGCCGTAGATGTGTCAACAAGGGGAACAGCCTCCAGCCTCCACGTGAAGCGGTCTACGACGGTGAGGAGGTGGGTAATGCCCCGGGATGGTGGGAGGGGCACCACAATATCCACATGGATGTGATCAAAACGCTGACGGGGGATCCCAAACTCCTGCAGAGGGGCCCAGACATGTCACTGGACCTTGGAGGTCTGACACGGAATACAGGTGCGCGCTCAGTGACCAACCTCCTTACGCAACCCGTGCCACATAAACCGAGCAGCTACCATAGCCGTCGTCGCCCGGATGGAAGGGTGAACCAAACCGTGAATGACGTCGAACATCCTCCGCCGCCATCTGTCAGGGACGATGGGGCACGGCTGACCCGTGGAAACGTCACACAACAGCGCCGCCCCTCCTGGCCCAAAGGGGACGTCCTCCAGACGGAGTTCCAAAATGGCGGTCCAGTAGGCGGACATTTCCTCATCCAGGAGCTGAGCCACCGCCAGAGCGGAGTAGTCAATCCCAGGGGAAGGTTGCGAGCACAACACTGATGGTTGGGCGGGACAGCGCGTCTGCAATCCGATTGTCCTTGCCTCGACTATTCGGATGGAGGTGGTAAACTCTGAGATGAACGCCAACTGCCGTTGCTGCCGGGCGGACATTGGGTCAGAAATCTTGGCGAGAGCGAAGGTGAGAGGCCTGTGGTCCGTGTACGCTGTGAACAGCCGACTCTCCAGAAAGTAATGGAAATGGCGCACAGCCAAGCACAGGGCGAGGAGCTCACGGTTAAAGGCACTATAATTACGCTGAGCGTTGGTCAGATGACGGCTGAATAAAGCCAATGGTCGCCAGCACCCGTCCACCAGCTGCTCCAAAACCGCTCCAACCGCTGACTCGGAGGCGTCCATCGTGAGGGCAGTCGGCGCGTCCTCCCGTGGATGGACGAGCATCGTGGCGCGGGCCAGCACCTCCTTGGCCCCGTCAAACGCAGTCAACGCCTCGGCAGATCATTGCAGGTCCTTCCGTGAGCCCGACAACAGGTGAAATAGCGGGCGCAAAAGTCTGGCCGCAGAGGGAACAAAATGGTGATAAAAGGCAACTATGCCAACGTGTTCCTGCAGACCCCGCACTGTTGAGGGGCGGGTAAACCGGCGGACGGCATCGACCTTGTCCGGCAGTGGCACAGCGCCCAGCGCAGTCACCCGGTGGCCGAGGAAGTCGATAGTGGGAAGTCCAAAGCGGCACTTGTCGATGTTAATGGCGAGGCCGTGCTCACTGAGCCGTTGGCAGAGCTGGCGAAGGTGCGCACAATGTTCCCTCCACGAGCGGCTAGCCACCAAGATGTCGTCCAGATACACAAACAGGAAAGGGAGGCCGCGGCATACCCCGTCCATGAGGCGTTGGAAAGCCTGCACGGCGTTCTTAAGTCCAAAGAGCATCCACACAAATTCGAAAAGCCCGAAGGGCGTGATGATTGTGGGATGGACCGGGATCTGATTATAACCCTGCACCCAGTCCACCTTTGAGAAAACCGTGGCGCCTGCGATATGGGTGTTGAAATCTTGAAGGTGGGGCACGGGATACCGAACGGCCGTGGTGGGATTGTTCAACCGCCGATAATCCCCACAAGGACGCTAGCCCCCGTTGGCCTTAGGAACTCTTCGTGGGCGATGCGCAGCTTATCAGGCGGCAGGCGGCGGGCCGGGGCGTGGAGGGGCGGGCCGATAGTCAGAATATGGTGCACCACGCCGTGTTGCGGGTTGGCACTGCTGAATTGGGGCTGGAGGATGGCAGGGAAGTCGGCCAGCACCTGGGTGTAACAGGCCTCCACTGACGACAATGGACCAGCAGATGGCGATATCGAGTCCCCCATATCCCTTGATTCGTTTATACCAACATACCTGTCCAAATGCATTTATAACGCTGTGATTGTCCCTGCCTCTGCCAGCTCCCTCACAGGTTGTTCCAGATATCCACCACCTACTGTGTGATAAACATTACCCTCAGATCTCCAATAAATACTTCCATTCTCACCCCAAGCCGACGTCCTCCAGTTTAAGACACCCCTATCCCTGAAGAAAAGATTGTGACGCTCTCCCCTATGCCCCTCATAATTAAAAAAACTCCATAAGGACACCCTCAACCTCCTGTACACCAATGAGAACAGCCCCATCTTATACTGTCTCTCTGTGTAACTAAAGCCCTCCATTCTAGGCAACATTGTGGTGAATCTCTTTTATACCCTTTCTTGTATTACCATATCCTTTCTATAATGTCTTGACCAGAACGGTGCATAATAATCCAAGTGTGGTCTAAACCAATGTCTTATACAGATGCAATATGATGTCCTAACCCTTATTTTCATTACCCATGCCTATGAAGGTAAACAGGCGAAATGCCTCCTTCACTACCCTATACACCTGTGTTGCAATTTACAGGGAGCTATGAACATACACCCAAAGATCTTTCCACATATCAATGCTTCTAAGTCTCTTCCATTTACATTATATATCCAGCAAGTATTAGATGATCCAAAATGCATTATCTCACAATTGTATCAAACTCACTCACACATTTGTATGCATTTGGCCCATATCCCTTTAACCTGACTGAAAGTAGGTTCCTTATTATGGTGAGACAATGAACCCATACACAAGTCCAACAGGTAGCACAAAGAAAAAAATACCGGGGCTGTAACATGAACGCGATGGAGTCCAGCAAAAATCTAATCGGACACGAGTTGCATGCACTAGACGTGTTTGTTCTCTCCAGTACAGCTCCCTACTACTCCCCCTGGTCACGGGCGTTGCCCGGCCTTAAATACCAACACAGGTACCGCCCCCGTGGCTGGCACCTCCCACACCAAGACGCCGGCCTCGAGAGCCGATGGTTCGTTGTGCCCTTGGGCTGCCACCAGACGTCACCGCATGACCCCCCCCAGAACCAGAGGCACCGAACCGGACGGGACGCCGAACGAGGTGGCCCGAACGCATAGATACAATCCCACGCCCTGGGGATTTGCTCGGTTTGGAAGAATCTCCGGGAGTCCGGGACGGCGGACGCCCGCGACGGGGCGGTTGAGCCACAAGGACTGGCTCGCTCAGGTCCACGAGGAGTGACGGCGCCCGCAAGAAATCTGCGCCCAGCAGGGGCTGGGCCACGTCCGCGACAATGAATGGCCAGGTGAAATGGCACGCGCCGAAAATAACAGGAACCGTGCGGACGCCATATGTGCGGATTAAACTGCCGTTCGCAGCAGTTAACGGGGGACCCTTTTCACCAGCACGAAGGTCGCGTCCAGACGGGGGCAATACGCTGACCTCCGCCCCGGTGTCCACCAAGAACCTGAGCCACGTGCGCCAGTCCCAGACATACAGTTGATGGATCCTGCCGGGCACCTCAGTGACTAACGGCGGCCGGCACTGCCGTTTCCCGGGAACGAACATGGCTGGCGGCATTGGCGTGCTGCTGAACCCCAGCGCTGGTGGTAAAAACACCACATCCTTTTCCTTGGATCTCCTGGGTCCTGCTCAGCCATCCTCCTCTCCTGTGCCACTTGTCTGGTCTGTGGCTCTCGTGGGCGTGGCCCTCTTGTGGGCGTGGTCCTGGGCCGCTGGGCTTGCCAGGGCATGGAATCAATCAGGTCCAGCCATTCCGGGGATTCCAGCAGTTCCAGGTATTCCAGCGCACCCACCTGCTGCTGGTCGGACAGCCACAGCTCATCAGCACGGGCCGCTAGCCGGATGGGATCCTCCGCGAGCTGCCGACGGATGTCTCGAGGCAACGGCTGCAGGTAGGTAAATTCAAAGAGCGGGCAGGGCTGATGGTCACCCATGAGCGTGAGCATCTGGATACAGCTTAGTGAGGACATCCAGATGGCCGCCATAACAGGGAACATCAGGGGAATTTACGAAGGCATTAAGAAGACACTAGGACCAGTCCAGAGCAAAACAGCCCCCTTCAAATCCTCCACTGGGGAAGTAAGCACAGACAAATGCCAGCAGATGGAGAGATGGGTGGAACACTACTCTGACCTCTACTCGAGAAAGAACACTGTGTCCCCCTCAGCCCTTGACGCCATCGAGTGCCTGCCGACCATGGATGAGTTAGACAGAGAGCCGCCGGTAGAAGAGCTCAGCAAGGCCATTGACAGCCTGGCCTCAGGCAAGGCCCCAGGCAGCGACGGGACTCCCCCTGACCTGATCAGCCTTACAGCTGACCGTACAAGGTGGAGAGGTACCCTGAACCAACATGTCAAAACGGGGGAAGAGAAACTGATGATTGCAGCGGCAGACAAGCGGGCACGCAGAAAGGAGCGCAGCAACTTCAACAGACAAGAGTCCACACACAAATGTGACCTTTGCGACAGAGACTGTCACTCTCGCATTGGTCTCTTCAGCCACAAGCGACGCTGCTCTAGCCGAGGTGTGGAGCAAGCAGCCAACTAGGATGCATGGTCCTAGTCAGCCATGACCGAGGGGGCCTAAGAAAAATAAGAAATGTTGTCTATGCTGAATCCAGCTGGTTTTATATTTTCTGCAATGGTAAATAAGAAATTTCTGCATAAAAATCTAATGCATTGACAGCAAAAGATTGTAGATAAACAATTATCTGCTGGTCCAGGGTGCCTACCACATGGTGATAGCGGATCTAACGCCTAGGATGTAAAATTGGGATTCGGCCTGTCGAAACCAAACCCCCGGCTGCGAGTTCCAAAATGTAAGTAGCTTCAGCGATACCGCGTTGAGTTCGGCCTCGTCAGCCCTGTGGGCGGCAGCGGCAGAATGCATTTTATTTTCAAATTTCCCCTCCAGGATTATCCTTCCTGGGCGTCGAGGTCACCAATGTAGCAGGAACGCGATGGAGTCCAGCCAAAAACTAATCGGAAACGAGTTGCATGCACTAGACGTGTTTATTCTCTCCAGTACAGCTCCCTACTACTCCCCCTGGTCACAGGCGTTGCCCGGCCTTAAATACCAACACAGGTACCACCCCCGTGGCTGGCACCTCCCACACCATGACGCCGCCCTCTAGAGCCGATGGTTTGATGTGCCCTTGGGCTGCCACCAGGTGTCACCACAGGGCACAGAATATAGCTGGGGTACAAATACGGAAAAAAATACAGAAAAAGTGCAGATAAAATAAGTGCAATGACCACAATGAGGTAGATTGGAACTATCCCCATAGTTTAAGAGAGGACCATTCAGTAGTATGATAAGAGTGGGGAATAAGCAGTTCCTGAATCTGGAAGTATGTGCTTTCAAGCTATTGTATCATCTGCCAAATGAGAGAGGGGTGGGAATTAACAAGTTGTGAAAAGTCTTTGATCAATTTGGCTGCTTTTCCAATGCAGTATGAAATGGAGCTGTGGTGAGGCGGGTTTGTGTGATGGACTAGGTCGGGTATATCCACAACTCCTGCAATTTCTTGGGGTCTTGGGCAGAGCTGTTGCCAAACCAAGCTGTGATGCATCTCGATTCAAGGTTTCAAGGTCAGTTTATTGTCACATGTACCAATTAAGGTACAGTGAAATTAGATTGGATGTTTTCTACAGTGCAAAAGTAAAAGGTGTTAGGCGATGTTGGAGACATGCCTAACCTCCATAGTTTTCTGAGGAAAGAGGCATTGGTGTACTTTCTTGGCCAAAGCCACAATGTGGTTCGTCCATGACAGAGAGCTGGTTATAGTTACTCCAAGTAACATGAAGCTATCGACCATCTCCATTTTGACACCATTGATGCTGACTTGGGCGAGCACAGCGCCTTTTTTCCTGAAGTCAATAACAAGCACCTGTACTTTGCTGACAATGAGGGAGAGGTTGTTGTTTTCACACTACACTACTGAGTTCTCTATCTCCTTCCTGTACTCTTGTCTCATCATTGTTCGAGATCTGTTTCACTTCAGTGGTGTCATCTGCAAATGATGATATTGCAGAATTTGGCTGCGCAGTCATGTATATAATTAGGAAGTATATTAAGGTGCTGAGAATGCATCCTTGACACTGGGGTTGAGGATTATGGTGGAGGATGTTTTGGCTTCATTGTGGTCTATGTGTCAGGAAGTTGAGTTCAAAGAGTTATAGATACATTACATGAGTGGGCAGAGACCTGGAAAATGGAACGTAATGTGGGAAAATGTGTCAAATTTGGCAGGGAAAACGAAAAATACGCATATTGTCTAAGCTTTAAGAAGCATAGGAATCGGGGTGGCCTGATGAATGATGCACAAAAGATTAGTATTCAGGTACAGCAAGTAAACGAGGAAGGCTAACAGGATGCTACCTTTTCCTGCAAAAGGAAATTGAATAAAAGTAAGTGGTAGGTATGGAGAATGAGCAGCAAGAGGAGGCAGTTGAGGCAGGTACTATAATCTATATACTAAAACTCTCGTTTGTTTGTTTGTTTGTTCCTAAACTACAGCCAAAACGGTGCATAATAGAGCGGCAATTTTAGGCCCACCTTAGTCACCGTTGTCCCTTTGGTGCTAATGGAAGAAGTTTCATTGAAATTGGTGTTATACTTTTAAAGTTATTCACATTTTAAAGTTTAAATCTGTCTCCTAGGGATGTAGAAGAAGGGAGGATAAGGGGGGTTGAGGGGGATGGAGTGGGGGGGAGTGGGGGGGGAGGAGGAGGGAGATGGAGGGAGGGGAGAGGGGGAGGAGAGGGGGAGGGATGGAGGGGGAGGAGGGGGAGGGGTGGGAGGGGTGGGAGGAGGGGGGAGGGGGGAGGGTAGTGGGGAGGGAGGGTAGTGGGGGAGGAGAGGGTGCTGCACCAATGCAGGAGAAGTTTGGGTCCAACAGGTCCACTTGGTCTACTAGCATTTAAAATACACTTGGACAGGTACATGGATAGGAAATGTTTAGATGGATACGGACCAAATGTGGACAAATGGGACCAGCTTAGATGGGCATCTTGGTCGGCTTGGAAGAGTTAGGCGAAGTACCTGTTTTTGTGCTGCACAACTCTATCACTCCACGTAAGTAATACTTCGGTTAACAGGGCATTGATGAGACCACTTTGGAAGTACTCCGTAAAGTATTATATCTGTTATTTCTGGAAGGATGTGAATGAATGCAAAGTGGTTCAGAGATTGAATGCATTGATACTTATCAATGCATTGATAAGCTGTTATTTGAGGAAAGATTGGGATTTTTAGGGTTTTGACTGGAGGTCTTTGGGTCGTGAAGGTTCTTGACAGAGTGGATAGGAAAAGGGTGAGATGGAATCTAGAAACAAGGGTCATTTAAAAAAAAAATGCAGAAACTAAACAGAATTCATTGGCTCTGTGGGTGATGACTTGAGTGTTCTTCCTCAAAAAATGGGGGAGAAGTAGAGTCTTTAAAGATTTTTAAGACAGAGGTGCATAGATTCTTAATAAACAGGAGAGTGAAAAATTGCAGTGGTGGTTGTGTTTATGATATTGAGGCTACAATTAGATTCAGATCAGTCATGAACTTGTTGACTACAACAGGAGGCTCAAGAAGTCAAGGACTCTTGCTCTTTATTCATTACACTTGAATACTTAGTTGTGATCCAGATTGTATGTATCTTAAGATACTTATTAAAATATGATTATTGAAATATGATTATTGACAAGTTTAGGAAACAAAACAACTGATCAACTTATTAAAATGTAGTTACTATATTTTGAAAATTCTAATCATTACACATGCCTTGAATAGTTAATTTTTAGATTAATAGTTAATATCTTAGATTACATTTTATTAATCTTCTCCTTGCAGTATCTTCCACAAAATAGAGCAAAACAAAATTATTTAGGCACAGTCCAGCCATCCCATCACTTCAATCTTGCATCCTGCTGTACTTGCTCACAGTAGATCCACTTATGAGGTAAACGTTACCTGTTAACAAAACAAAATATTAAAACACAGCATATACCTCTCTGTGATTTTACATGGATTTAAATTGTAATTCTGGCAGTGCAGCAGAACATCCTGATAAAAGACAGATGTCAGATTCACATTAACTTTGGTTACCATCTGCCAGTTTAATAATTTGCCTGCTTGTACCAGACCAACGATTCCAAGAGGGCTGAACTAGAACTGGGACCATTTTGGAAGTTGCTGTAACTTTGCCCAATGGGCCAGTGTAAAGTTTGAAACTGACGTGGTGAGAGAGTTGAGAACAACAGATGAAGAGAGAGGCACACATGGCTAGCAATGGTATTGTCTGGACAGGAGCACCATAAACTCTTTAATATAAAGTCAAAAGCTTTTAAAATCGGAATAGTTAAGACAAATGTGGGTCTCTTGAAGACAGAAACAGGTGAATTTATTATGGGGAACAAGGAAATGGCAGGCGAGTTGAACAGGTACTTTGGATCTGTCTTCACTAAGGAAGACACCAACAATCTCCCAGATGTACTAGTGGACAGAGATCCTAGGGTAACGGAGGAACTGAAGAAAATTCACATTAGGCAGGAAATGCTGTCGGGTAGACTGATGGGGCTGATAAATCCCCAGGGCCTGATGGACTGCATCCCAGGGTACTTAAGGAAGTGGCCCTAGAAATCATGGACACATTGGGGATCATTTTCCAATATTCTATAGATTCAGGATCAGTTCCTGTGAATTGGAGGGTAGCTAATGTTACCCTACTTTTTAAGAAAGGAGGGAGAGAGAAAACGGGAAATTGTAGACTAGTTAGTCTGACATCAGTGGTGAGGAAGATACTGGAGTCAATTATAAAAGACGAAATTGCGAAACATTTAGCAATAACAGGATCGTTCTGAGTCAGCATGGAGTTACGAAGGAGAAATCATGCTTGACTAATCTAGAATTTTTTGAGGATGTAACTAGGGAAATGGACAAGTGAGAGCCAGTGGATGTAGTGTACCTGGAATTTCATAAAGCCTTTGAAAAGGTCCCACATAGGAGAATAATTTGATAATTATTCTCCTGGACATTGTCATTGAGCTATACAGTACGGAAGTGGGCCCTTCAGCACAACTCGTCCATGCGACTAAGTTACTACGAGCTAGTTCCACTTGCCTTTGCCTAACCTATATCCCTCCAAACCTTTCCTATTCATGTACCTGTCCAAGTGCCTTTTAAATGTCTCCACATCAGAGAAGCCAGTTTTCAGCCAAATCCAGTATAAGCTTCCTCCTGGGAAATTGCACACTACCCAGTTATTACCCAGTTAGTAAAGTTTAACTCCCACAGAGACCCAATTAACACTGAGGTTTGGCACCCATCTCTCAGATATTTAAATAATTTCATATTCACCTGAGCTAACCTCTGGGGTCAGAATGCCTTGGAGTTTCCTGATTCAAAAATGTAAATGGTGGCATATGTCTCAGAATTTATGTTTAATCTTTGGTTCATGGAGCACATCTGAGAATATTTTGCAGAAGAGGGACACTCACAACAGATTCAGGTTTCAGAAGTGCCCTCTGAGAGCACAACCTGAAAAGAAAAGCTCACAGGGGCAACAGTGTATCTGTGACCTGCATGTCATCTTAACTCAAGACATCTGGATGGAAAAATTAACAGAGGAAGAAGTAATGAGCGCAACTTAGAGCTGATTTTAATGTTGGGTCAGGTGAAGATAGTGAATAAATAAATAAAATGAGACAGAGAAAAGTCTATTTTTGAAAAGGTTAAGCATTTTGAATTTAATAATTTTTCTCCTGGAGTTATTGTCATTGAGCTATACAGCATGGAAGTGGGCCCTTCAGCACAACTCGTCCATGCCGACTAGTTTACTAAGAGCTAGTTCCATTTACCTTTGCCTAACCTATATCCCTCCAAATCTTTCCTATTCATGTACCTGTCCAAGTGCCTTTTAAATGTCGTAATTATACCTGCCTCTATCACTTATTCTGTCAGATTCTATATGCACAACACCCTTTGTGTGAAAATGGTGTCCTTCATGTCCCTTTTCAATCCTTCTCCTCTCATTTAGTTAGTTGACTTTATGGACATGTATGGAGTTAGTGAAAAACGTTTTATTGCATGTTAACCATTCAACGGAAAGGCTACACATGATTACAATCGAGCCGTCTACAGTGTTGAGATAAGTAATAAAGGGAATAACCTTTAGTGCAAGATAAAGTCCAGTAAGGTCCAATTAAAGATCGTCCGAGGGTCTCCAATCGGGTAGATAGTAGAACAGGACCGCTGTTTAGTTGTTGACAGGAATATGTTTTCACACTTCTGTACCTCTTGCCTGATGGGAGAGCGTCTTGGGTGAGACTCATCCTTGATTATGCAAGTGGCTTTACTGAGGCAGTGTGATGGAGTCAATGATGGAGTCAATGGAAGGGAGGTTGGTGTGTGTGATGGTCTGGGCTGCATCCACCATTCTCTGTAATTTCTTACAGTCTTGGATAGAGCTATTCCCAAACCATGCTGCGATGCATCCCAATAAAATGCTTTCTATGGGGTCATCTGCAGAAGTTGGTGAGAGTTCTTGGGGACATGCTGAACTTCTGAAGCCTTCTAACGAAGTAGAGGCATTGGTGTGTTTCCTTGGCCGTTGCTTTGATATAGATTGTCCAGGACAAGTTGCTGGTGATATTTACTTTTGTTTGCTCTAGTGTGGTTTGGTTTATTGTCACGTGTACCAAGGAATAATGAAAAGCTTTTGTTGTGTGCTAACCAGTCATCAGAAAGATAATACGTGATTACATCCACAGTGCACAGATGCATGATAAAGGGAATAATGTTTAATGCAAGATAAAGTCTAGTAAAATCTGATTACAAATAGTCCAAGGGTGTCCAACGAGGTAAAAAGCATCTCAGGACCACTCTCTAGTTCTGACAGAATGATTCTCTAGTTTTAGAGAAACTAGATTAGTGTAGATAGTCGTCAATGTCAGTGTGGAAGAGCTAGGCCAAAGAGCCCATTTCTGTCCGATACAACACTATGAATGTCTATGGCTCTATGATTCTGAGACAGATTAGAGAGGATATGTTTAAAAATTATTAATGCGATGATACCTTGTTATAATGACGTTTAATTTAGTTTTATTAGGTTATCAGATGTCATAATAATCTAAAAACATTAAAAAATAATAGAAGAATTGAAAACTAATAGAATTGAAATAAATCTTTTCCTGTCCCTATAAACTTTCTCCTGGGAAATTGCACAACATTACCCAGTTATTACCCAGTTAGTAAAGTTTAACTCCCACAGAGACCCAATTAACACTGAGGTTTGGCACCCACCTCTCAGGTATTTAAATAATTTCACATTCACCTGAGCTAACCTCTGGGGTCAGAATGCCTTTGAGTTTCCTGTTACAAAAATGTAAATGGTGGCTTACGTCTCAGAATTTGTGTTTAATCTTTGGTTCATGGAGCACATCGGAGAATATTTTGCAGAAGAGGGACACTCTCAACAGATTCAGATTTCAGAAGTACCCTCTGAGAGCACAACCTGAAAAAAAAAGCTCACAGGGGCAACAGTGTATCTGTGACCTGCATGTCATCTTAACTCAAGACATCTGGATGAAAAAATTAACAGAGGAAGAAGTAATGAGAGCAACTTAGAGCTAATTTTAATGTTGGGTCAGGTGAAGATAGTGAATAAATAAATTAAATGAGACGGAGAAAAGTCTATTTTTGAAAATGTTAAGCAGATTGAATTTGATAATTTTTCTCCTGGACATTGTCATTGAGATATACAGTACGGAAGTGGGCCCTTCAGCATAATTCGTCCATGCGACTAAGTTACTACGAGCTAGTTCCACTTGCCTTTGCCTAACCTATATCCCTCCAAACCTTTCCTATTCATGTACCTGTCCAAGTGCCTTTTAAATGTCTCCACATCAGAGAAGCCAGTTTTCAGCCAAATCCAGTTAGAAATGTCACTTGAAAGGCTTAAGACCTCACCTCATGACTCCCCAAAAACCTTTTACATTTACAAAGCACACCAACATCTCTACTTTCTCAAGAAATTTGGCACATCTCCAATGACTCTTACAAACGTCTACAAGTGTACCATAAAAAAGCATACTGTCGGGTTGTATCACAGCTTGGTTTGTAAACAGTTCTGCCCAAGGCAGGTATGATAAGTTTTAATCTACAATTTGAGAGGGAGAAGGGAAAATTGGAAGTGTCAGTATTACTGTTGAGTAAAGGGAACTGTGGAGGCATGAGGGAGGAGCTGGCCAAAGTTGACTGGAAAGAGACCCTAGCAGGGATGACAGTGGAACAATAATGGCAGGTATTTCTGGGAATAATACAGAAGGTGCAGGATCAGTTCATTCCAAAGAGGAAGAAAGATTCTAAGGGGAGTAAGAGGCGACCGTGGCTGACAAGGGAATTCAAGGAGAGTATAAAAATAAAAGAGAAGTATAACATAGCAAAAATGAGCGGGAAGCCGGAGGATTGGGTAACTTTTAAAGAACAACAAAAGATAACTAAAAAGGCAATAAAGGGAGAAAAGATGAGGTACAAAGGTAAGCTAGCCAAGAATATAAAGGAGGATAGTAAAAGCTTCTTTAGGTATGTGAAAAGCAGAAAATTACTTAAGACAAATGTGGGTCCCTTGCAGACAGAAACAGGTGAATTCATTATGGGGAACAAGGAAAGGGCAGACGAGTTGAACAGGTACTTTGGATCTGTCTTCACTAAGGAAGACACAAACAATCTCCCAGATGTACTAATGGCCAGAGGACCTAGGGTAACGGAGGAATTGAAGGAAATTCACATTAGGCAGGAAATGGTGTTGGACAGACCCTCATAGGAGATTAGTAGGCAAAATTAGAACACATGGAAATGGGGGTAGGGTACTGACATAGAAAATTGGTTGGCAGATAGGAAACAAAGAGTAGGGATTAACGAATCCCTTTCAGAATGGTAGGCAGTGACTAGTGGGGTACAGCAAAGCTTGGTGCTGGGACTGCAGCTATTTGCAAGATACATTAATGATTCAGATGAAGGGGTTAAAAGTGACAGAGGAATTGAAGGAAATTCACATTAGGCAGGAAATGCTGTCGGGTAGACTGATGGGCCTGATAAATCCCCAGGGCCTGATGGACTGCATCCCAGGGTACTTAAGGAAGTGGCTCTAGAAATCGTGGACACATTGGGGATCATTTTCCAATATTCTATAGATTCAGGATCAGTTCCTGTGGATTGGAGGGTAGCTAATGTTACCCTACTTTTTAAGAAAGGAGGGAGAGAGAAAACGGGAAATTGTAGACTAGTTAGTCTGACATCAGTGGTGAGGAAGATACTGGAGTCAATTATAAAAGACGAAATTGCGGAACATTTAGCAATAAAAGAATCGTTCTGAGTCAGCATGGATTTACGAAGGAGAAATCATGCTTGACTAATCTAGAATTTTTTGAGGATGTAACTAGGAAAATGGACAAGGGAGAGCCAGTGGATGTAGTGTATCTGGACTTTCATAAAGCCTTTGAAAAGGTCCCACATAGGAGAATAATTTGATAATTATTCTCCTGGACATTGTCATTGAGCTATACAGTACGGAAGTGGGCCCTTCAGCACAACTCGTCCATGCGACTAAGTTACTACGAGCTAGTTCCACTTGCCTTTGCCTAACCTATATCCCTCCAAACCTTTCCTATTCATGTACCTGGCCAAGTGCCTTTTAAATATCTCTACATCAGAGAAGCCAGTTTTCAGCCAAATCCAGTATAAGCTTCCTCCTGGGAAATTGCACAACACTACCCAGTTATTACCCAGTTAGTAAAGTTTAACTCCCACAGAGACCCAATTAACACTGAGGTTTGGCACCCACCTCTCAGGTATTTAAATAATTTCATTTTCACCTGAGCTAACCTCTGGGGTCAGAATGCTTTGGAGTTTCCTGATCCAAAAATGTAAATGGTGGCTTATGTCTCAGAATTTGTGTTTAATCTTTGGTTCATGGAGCACATCGGAGAATATTTTGCAGAAGAGGGACACTCTCAACAGATTCAGATTTCAGAAGTACCCTCTGAGAACACAACCTGAAAAAAAAAGAGGATGTAACTAAGAAAATGGATAAGGGAGAGCCAGTGGATGTAGTGTACCTGGACTTTCATAAAGCCTTTGAAAAGGTCCCACATAGGAGATTAGTGGGCAAGATTAGACCACATGGTATTGGGGTAGGTTGCTGACATGGATAGAAAATTGGTTGACAGACAGAAAACAAAGAGTAGGGATTAACGGGTTCCTTTCAGAATGGCAGGCAGTGACTAGTGGGGTACTGCAAGGCTCGGTGCTGGGACCGCAGCTATTTACAATATACATTAATGATTTAGATGAAGGGATTAAAAGTAACATTAGCAAATTTGCAGATGACACAAAGCTGAGTGGATTATTCTGCCAACTCTCAAAATAGTCAAAACATTGGGAATAATTTGAATTGGAGTTTCACAGTTTCGGTATTGAACACCAACCAATGGCTAAGGTTAACAATGTATCCGCTGTCTCTGGTAATTTACAAACCTGCATAAATGCATTCATGGATAAGTGCTGGATGGTCATCAAAACTCTAAAAGGAACAAATTCAAGAGAATAAAAAGGAACGTACAATATAGCTGATTTTGTGAGGCTCCACTTCGAGGATGGAGTCTTGGTATAAAAAAAGCAAAAGAGTAGCAAATGCTGATTTTCCACAGATTTAAATTGAAATTCTGGCTTGAGTGCAGCATAACATCCTGACAAATGCTGGGAGTGGCACGGTGGCGCAGCGGTAGAGTTGCTGCCTTACAGCACCAGAGACCCAGGTCGATCCTGACTACAGGTGCTGACTTTATGGAGTTTGAACATTCTCCATGTGACCTGCATAGGTTTTCTCCGGGTGCTCTGGTTTCCTCCCACACTCCAAAGACTACAGGTTTGTAAGTTAATTGGATATGATAAAATAAATAGCTGTAAATTGTCCCGAGTGTGTGTAGGATAGTGTAAGTGTGTGGGGATGGCTGGTCAGCATGGACTCGGCAGGCCGAGGGGCCCATTTCTGCACTCTCTAGACAAAACTAAACTAAACTGATTTCTGGCATGATGAACAGATCTACATTCCCAGGCCGTAGATTTTGAGTCATGTTGATTTAAAAAATATTCTACTCCAGTTATGAAACTACCAATTCTGTTTCCCTACCAAAGTATATTTACCGTTATATTTTAAAGCAGCATCGACAGGGTTATTTTCTTCAAAGGCCGTTGAGATTGGGATTGGAGATCTATTGTCCATCCCTTCTCCGATCCTGTAGCTAAAGTGGATAGTTCATAAGTTCATAAGTCATAATAGACAATAGACAATATACAATAGGTGCAGGAGTAGGCCATTCAGCCCTTCGAGCCAGCACCGCCATTCAATGCAATCATAGCTGATCACTCTCAATCAGTACCCCGTTCCTGCCTTCTCCCCATACCCCCCTCACTCCGCTATCCTTAAGAGCTCTATCCAGCTCTCTCTTGAAAGCATCCAACGAACTGGCCTCCACTGCCTTCTGAGGCAGAGAATTCCACACCTTCACCACTCTCTGACTGAAAAAGTTCTTCCTCATCTCCGTTCTAAATGGCCTACCCCTTATTCTTAAACTGTGGCCCCTTGTTCTGGACTCCCCCAACATTGGGAACATGTTTCCTGCCTCTAATGTGTCCAATCCCCTAATTATCTTATATGTTTCAATAAGATCCCCCCTCATCCTTCTAAATTCCAGTGTATACAAGCCCAATCGCTCCAGCCTTTCAACATACGACAGTCCCGCCATTCCGGGAATTAACCTAGTGAACCTACGCTGCACGCCCTCCATAGCAAGAATATCCTTCCTCAAATTTGGAGACCAAAACTGCACACAGTACTCCAGGTGCGGTCTCACCAGGGCCCGGTACAACTGTAGAAGGACATCTTTGCTCCTATACTCAACTCCTCTTGTTACGAAGGCCAACATTCCATTGGCTTTCTTCACTGCCTGCTGTACCTGCATGCTTCCTTTCATTGACTGATGCACTAGGACACCCAGATCTCGTTGAACTCCCCCTCCTCCTAACTTGACACCATTCAGATAATAATCTGCCTTTCTATTCTTACTTTCAAAGTGAATAATCTCACAGTCTACTCTGCGATTCAATCATTGTTGATCTATCTTTCCCTCTCAACCCCATTAAACCTGCTTTCTCCCCGTAACCTTTGACACCCTTAGTAATCACGAAGCTATTAAACTACACTTTAAAAATACCAAAGAATTGGGCTCCACATCCATCTGTGGCAATGATTTCCTCCGATTCACCACCATCTGGCTAAAGAAATTACTTCACATCTCCTTTCTAAAGGTAAATTCTATTATTCTAAGGCAGTGCCCTCTGGTCCTAGACTCTCCCACCATTGGAAACATCCTCTCCACATCCACTCTGTTATTGTTCTACTTATCCACTTATATTATTTGGTAGGTTTCCAAGAGAGCCCCCCTCATCCTTCTAAACTCCAGTGAGTAAAGGCCCAGAGCTGTCAAATGCTCATCATACATTAACCCAAATAAACCCTGAGAACCTTCTTGCAAGCCTCCTCTGGACACTCTCCATCCCTTACAGAAATGCATCCAAAAATGTTCGCAATACTCCAAACGCAGTCTGACCAGCACCCTATAAAGCCTCAGCAATACATCCATGCTTTTATATTCTAGTCCTCTCAAGGCATTTACTTTCCTTACCACTAATTCAACCTGCAAATTAACATATTGGGAATATTGCACCAGCATTCCCAAATCCCTTTGCACCTCCGATTTCAGAATCCTCTCCCCATTTAGAAAATAGTCATCACCTTTTTAGCTTCTACCAAAGTGCATGACTGTACACTTTTCTATGCAGCATTCCATCTGCCACTTCTTTGCCCACTCTCCCATCCTGTCCAATTTCTGCAGATTCCCTGCTTCCTCTACACTGCCTGCCCCTCCACCCATCTTTGTATTATCCGCAAACTTGGCCACAAAGCTACCATCTCCATCATCCAATTCATTAGTATACAATGTGAAAAATAACGGACCCAACATCGACACCTACAGAACACCAATAGTCATCGATAGTTAAACAGAGACAGTGGACTTAAGGAGACCTTTCTACAAACACTAGCCCTTTATTCAACTCCAAAGCCTATTTTAGATGAGGAAAGGGAGTGGGATCCTTGGCAACGGAGGACAGTGACATCTACGGAGGACAGTGACATCAACGGAGGACAGCAGATGGCAGGATTTGTGCAACGTTTCTGTTGAGCTCGTGTTTGCATCGTTTTCACGTTACTCCTCATTCTGCAGTCCACAGAGAAAGACGATCCAGGCATTGCTGAAGAAGCCAAGAAAGAATCGTGAAATCGAAGCAGATAAAATGACCATCAAAAATGGATCCAAGTTCACAGCATTAATGCTAAAGGAAGACTCAGACCACTACATCCTTCAAATATACCGTCTCTACTGTCATTTAATCTGAAATGAGGATGCTCAAGATCACAAAGGAACCCTTTACTTGACATAAAGGTAAACACCACAATTGCAAAATGATGTTCATCATGTGAGCCAAACCCTTCCTTATATAACACATGGGAAGGTGGGTCTTGAAAGTAAATGAGTCCCTGCCCTTCAACAAGAAACTCATCATCTGACTCCCCAAAATCTTACCACCACCATCAAGAAAAAAAGTCAGGGGCTGGAAAGAATATTGTCCATTTTATGCAGTTCCTCTTGAAGCTGCACATTATGCTGAATTTGAAATACCTTGCTATCTCTTCATTGTTTTCAAACTTATGGACTGAGGAACTAAATCCTGAAACTCTAGCCATATGCTATGGCACTGTACTAGAAAAACAATCAATATGTGCTAACACCATTAAGTGTAAATTTCAATAGAAGTAATCCAGTTGTAATTAGACAATTGTCTATTGTCTATTGTCTATTGGCAGGTTTGGCAGAATCACTGGAGAACATGGATAGGTGATGTTTTGGGTCAAGACCCTCCTTCAGACGGATTCATGAGGAGCCTCAGCCCTTACCATTGCCCAACAGGCTTGAATAGGAGAAACTTAGAGGGAAATGGACTAAACGTGGGCAAACGGGACCAGTTTACATGGAGCATTTGCTTTGCACGTATGAGTTGGGCCAAAGGGTCTGTTTCCGTGCTGGATGACTGCAGCTGTTGCCTGTCTGCTGAATGTTTCCATGATTTTGTTCCAGGCATGAACTCATCAATGAATTGCAAGTCATTAAAATGAACATATTGAAATATGAAAAGCACAAGAAAGAAATGAAGGCAGTTGGAGTATTCTGCATAAGAATGTAAAACCAAGCGGCTGCTCTAGATGTCAACTTATCTATATCGGCGAAACCAAGCGCAGGCTCGGCGATCGCTTCGCTGAACACCTGCGCTCGGTCCGCATTAACGCAACTGATCTCCCGGTGGCCCAGCACTTTAACTCCCCCTCCCATTCCCAGTCTGACCTCTCTGTCATGGGCCTCCTCCAGTGCCATAGTGAGGCCCGCCGGAAATTGGAGGAGCAGCACCTCATATTTCGCCTGGGCAGTTTGCGGCCCGGTGGTATGAACGTCGACTTCTCCAACTTCAGATAGCTCCTCTGTCCCTCCTTTCCCCTCCTCCTTCCCAGATCTCCCTCTATCTTCCTGTCTCCACCTATATCCTTCCTTTGTCCCACCCCCGACATCAGTCTGAAGAAGGGTCTCGACCCGAAACGTCACCCATTCCTTCTCTCCCGAGATGCTGCCTGACCTGCTGAGTTACTCCAGCATTTTGTGAATAAATGTAACAACAAGATCTGGAAACACCAAAGATGCACAGCCCACTGGGTTAAGTGGTCACTCCTCATCCCAGTCCCGAATCGCTGATTCCTTATCTTCAGGGTGTGACTCTTTGTTCTAGACACCCCGGGGAGGGGAACATCATCCTATTGAGCCTCGTAACAATTTTGTCCATTTCGATGAAATTACCTTTCATTCTTTGAAATTCCAGAATTCCAGAATCTGAACTGGTCTTTTTTATCTTGGGGTTAATTTAAAAAATACTAAATGTAGTCTGTGTACCTTAAACATAGTAGGAGCTCTTTATAGATTTCAGAGAGCGTGTCATTAGGCATTTATACCAATACCTTTGAATTATCTAAACGTGTGAAACAGAAAAAGTGAAGTGCAGGCAGATAATGTAAAATTCACTTCAAACATGAGACGTGACAAATTGTTTTTAGCATTTAAGTCAAGAGAGTTTTATTTCAACTATCGTTACAGTTTCACAGAGCTTCAGGAACCAGTTTGAAGAGAAAATTCAGCAATATTTGTCTGGCCACATAATACTCTCAGAAGAATTGTTTCCTTGCAATGGGAACAGAGTAAGTACCTAGTATACGACTGTCAAATGCCTGGATCAAGATTAATTCTGTAAATTGTACCAAGTGTGAAGGATAGAACTAGTGTACAGATGATCGTACGGACTCATGGGCCAAAGGGCCTGTTTCCACACTATCTCCAAACTCTAAAAGGATGGCTGTCAATGGTGAAAGAAGCTAGGAATGAGGTTACCTGTGAGGATGATAATATACAGAGGTAATTACACTTTTAATTATATAAAAAATGTTAATGAGTGTGAATCATCTTCTCTTATCCAGGAAGTGAACGATTATGTTCATGGAGACTTCCATGTTGTGCACTGCTTTACAAGATACCAGGTGGAAACAAGGGGTCATGAGACAGGTCTGGCTGATAGCAGGATCCAAACAGATTCTAAAAGTATATTAAAGCTAAAAGAGTAAATAGAGATGGAAAAGAGAGCCCCTTAAAGATCAACAAGGTTGTCTATGGGTGGAGCCACAGAAGATGGGTGAGCTGTTAAATGAATATTTCTCATTTGTATTTAGTGTGGAGAAAGACTTGGATGTTAGGGAATGTGGGGAAATTCAGTGTCGTGTCTTGAAGAGAATCCATGTTCCAGAAGAGGAGAACTTACAGAGTGGTCGTGAACACATAAAGGTAGATAAATCCCCGGGACTTGATCAAGTGAATACTAAGACATTGTGGGAAGCTGGGAAAGAAAATGTGAGGTCACAGTGTAATCAGTCGCCATAGATGAGGTGCTGGAATGTGACGATAGGTGGTGTGGTGCCTCTATTTATGAAAGAATACAAGAAAAAGCCAGGGAAATGCCCACTAATGAGCCTTACTGGAATGGTGGGTAGGTTACTGGAGGGCCAGGCCCAAACTCAAAACATTGCTTATCCATTTACCCCACAAATGCTGCCTAACCTGCTGAGTTGCTCCAGCATTTGTGTTTTGCTCGGATTTTGGTGAACTTTCAGAGACATGGGGTCTGAAGGCATTTGCAAAGGCAAGGTCTGCTTAGGGATACTCAGCAGAGTTTTGTGCATGGGAAATCATGTTGCATGAAATTTAGGGGTGGCACAGTGCAATATTGGTAGAGCCGCAGCTTTACAGCGTCCAGGACCCGGGTTCGATCCCGACTATGGGTGCAGTCTGTAGAGAGTTTGTACGTTCTCCCTGTTTTTTTCATGGGTTTTCTCTGGGTACTCTGGTTTCCTCCCACACTCAAAAGACATACAGGTTTGTAGGTTAATTTTGGTAAAATTGTAAATTATCCCTAGTGTGTAGGATAGTGTTAGTGTATGGGGTGATCACTGGTTGACGTGGACTCGGTGCGCTGAAGGACCTATTTCTGTGCTGTAACTCTAAAGTAAAGTAAAGTTTTAAAAATGATTGAGCTTTGTGAAGAACTGACAAAGAAGATTGATGAGGGCAGTATTTGTTATTTACATGGATTTTAGTGTGGCCTATGTCAAAATACTACAGGCTGGTCTGGAAGGTTAGATTATATTGGATCCAGGGTGAGCTGGTAAATAGAGTATAAAATTGGCTTGAAGCGTGGACACGGAGAGGGTTGTTTTTCAGACTGGAATCCTATAACAATGGTATACCAATAGGATTGGTGCTGGGCACCCATAGTCAGGTTCAAACCCGGGTCTCTGGCGCTGTAAGGCAGAAACTCTACTGCTGTGCCACCATGCTGCCCTTTTAAAAAAAAAAATTTTTTTTTAATAGCTCAAATTTAATGCAGATAAAATGTGGTGTTATTTATTGGTGGGGCAAACCAGGGCAGAACTTACAAAGTAAATGGTGGGATCCTGGGGAATGTTGTGGAACAGAGAAACCTATGCAGAGGCAGGAAAATAGTTCCACAAAAGTGGTGAAGAACCTGTTCAGCATGCATGCTTTCATCGTTCAGGCTATTGAATGCAGGATTTAATTGAATTGAATTGAATACATTTTATTAGCCAATTATGTATACATACAAGGAATTTGCCTTATTCACAAAATGCTGGAGTAACTCAGCAGGTCAGGCAGCATCTCGGGAGAGAAGGAATGGGTGACGTTTCGGGTCGAGACCCTTCTTCAGACTGATGTCGGGGGTGGGACAAAGGAAGGATATAGGTGGAGACAGGAAGATAGAGGGAGATCTGGGAAGGAGGAGGGGAAGGGAGGGACAGAGGAGCTATCTGAAGTTGGAGAAGTCGACGTTCATACCACCGGGCCGCTAACTGCCCAGGCGAAATATGAGGTGCTGCTCAAAGGAATTTGCCTTGGTGCTTTGCTCGCAAGTAACAACATGACATACAGTAAACGATAAAGAATAAAACATTATAGTTTACACAGGTGAAGAATAACATGTGACATTGTATTGCAAGGCATTAGGAAGGCTTCATTTGGAGTGATATGTAGGAAGGTTCTAAATTAACTGGAAATAATGTAAAAAAGATACGCATTTCAAGGGTTTCAGTTGTCAGGAAAAGATGGATAGGCTAGTTCTTTCTTCCTTGGAATGTAGGAGGCTGAGGGATAACTTTATAGATGTTTATAAAGTCATGGGAGGCATGGATAAAATGAATATCCAGAGTGTTTTTCTTCAAGTAGAGCAGTCTAAAACTAGAGAATCATTCTGTCAGAACTAGAGAGTGGTCCTGAGATGCTTTTTGCCTCGTTGGACACCCTTGGACTATTTTAAATCAGATTTTACTAGACTTTATCTTGCAAATTTGCTAATGTCACTTTTAACCCCTTCATCTGAATCATTAATCATATCATATCATATATATACAGCCGGAAACAGGCCTTTTCGGCCCTCCAAGTCCGTGCCGCCCAGCGATCCCCGTACATTAACACTATCCTACACCCACTAGGGACAATTTTTACATTTACCCAGCCAATTAACCTACATACCTGTACGTCTTTGGAGTGTGGGAGGAAACCGAAGATCTCGGAGAAAACCCACGCAGGTCACGGGGAGAACGTACAAACTCCTTACAGTGCAGCACCCGTAGTCAGGATCGAACCTGAGTCTCCGGCGCTGTTCGGTTGCTGTAAAGCAGCAACTCTACCGCTGCGCTACCGTGCCGCCCAATGTATCTTGCAAATAGATGCAGTCCCAGCACCAAGCTTTGCTGTACCCCACTAGTCACTGCCTACCATCCTGAAAGGGATTCGTTAATCCCTACTCTTTGTTTTTCCTATCTGCCAACCAATTTTCTATGTCAGTACCCTAACCCCATTACCATGTGTTCTAATTTTGCCTACTAATCTCCTATGAGGGTCTGTCCAACACCATTTCCTGCCTAATGTGAATTTCCTTCAATTCCTCCATCACCCTTGGTCCTCTGGCCACTAATACATCTGAGAGATTGTTTATGTCTTCCTTAGTGAAGACAGATCCAAAGTACCTGTTCAACTCGTCTGCCCTTTCCTTGTTCCCCATAATGAATTCACCTGTTTCTGTCTGCAAGGGACCCACATTTGTCTTAAGTAATTTTCTGCTTTTCACATACCTAAAGAAGCTTTTACTATCCTCCTTTATATTCTTGGCTAGCTTACCTTTGTACCTCAACTTTTCTCCCTTTATTGCCTTTTTAGTTATCTTTTGTTGTTCTTTAGAAGTTACCCAATCCTCCGGCTTCCCGCTCATTTTTGCTATGTTATACTTCTCTTTTATTTTTATACTCTCCTTGAATTCCCTTGTCAGCCACGGTCGCCTCTTACTCCCCTTAGAATCTTTCTTCCTCTTTGGAATGAACTGATCCTGCACCTTCTGTATTATTCCCAGAAATACCTGCCATTATTGTTCCACTGTCATCCCTGCTAGGGTCTCTTTCCAGTCAACTTTGGCCAGCTCCTCCCTCATGCCTCCACAGTTCCCTTTACTCAACAGTATTACTGACACTTCCAATTTTCCCTTCTCCCTCTCAAATTGTAGATTAAAACTTATCATACCTGCCTTGGGCAGAACTGTTCACAAACCAAGCTGTGATACAACCCGACAGTATGCTTTTTTATGGTACACTTGTAGACGTTTGTAAGAGTCATTGGAGATGTGCCAAATTTCTTGAGAAAGTAGAGATGTTGGTGTGCTTTGTAAATGTAAAAGGTTTTTGGGGAGTCATGAGGTGAGGTCTTAAGCCTTTCAAGTGACATTTCTAACTGGATTTGGCTGAAAACTGGCTTCTCTGATGTGGAGACATTTAAAAGGCACTTGGACAGGTACATGAATAGGAAAGGTTTGGAGGGATATAGGTTAGGCAAAGGCAAGTGGAACTAGCTCGTAGTAACTTAGTCGCATGGACGAGTTGTGCTAAGGGCCCACTTCCGTACTGTATAGCTCAATGACAATGTCCAGGAGAAAAATTATCAAATTCAATCTGCTTAACATTTTCAAAAATAGACTTTTCTCCGTCTCATTTAATTTATTTATTCACTATCTTCACCTGACCCAACATTAAAATTAGCTCTAAGTTGCTCTCATTACTTCTTCCTCTGTTAATTTTTTCATCCAGATGTCTTGAGTTAAGATGACATGCAGGTCACAGATACACTGTTGCCCCTGTGAGCTTTTTTTTTTCAGGTTGTGCTCTCAGAGGGTACTTCTGAAATCTGAATCTGTTGAGATTGTCCCTCTTCTGCAAAATATTCTCCGATGTGCTTCATGAACCAAAGATTAAACACAAATTCTGAGACGTAAGCCACCATTTACATTTTTGTAACAGGAAACTCAAAGGCATTCTGACCCCAGAGGTTAGCTCAGGTGAATGTGAAATTATTTAAATACCTGAGAGGTGGGCGCCAAACCTCAGTGTTAATTGGGTCTCTGTGGGAGTTAAACTTTACTAACTGGGTAATAACTGGGTAATGTTGTGCAATTTCCCAGGAGGAAACTTATAGGGACAGGAAATGATTTATTTCAATTCTACTAGTTTTCAATTCTTCTATTATTTTTTAATGTTTTTAGATCATTATTACATCTGATAACCTAATAAAACTAAATTAAACGTCATTATAACAAGGTATCATCGCATTAATAATTTTTAAACATATCCTCTCTAATCTGTCTCGGAATCATAAAGCCATAGACATTCATAGTGTTGTATCGGACAGAAATGGGCTCTTTGGCCTAGCTCTTCCACACTGACATTGACGACTATCTACACTAATCTAGTTTCTCTAAAACTAGAGAATCATTCTGTCAGAACTAGAGAGTGGTCCTGAGATGCTTTTTGCCTCGTTGGACACCTTTGTACGATTTTTAATCAGATTTTACTAGACTTTATCTTGCATTAAACATTATTCCCTTTATCATACATCTGTGCACTGTGGATATAATCACGTATTATCTTTCTGATGACTGGTTAGCACACAACAAAAGCTTTTCACTGTTCCTTGGTACACGTGACAATAAACCAAACCACACTAGAGCAAACAAAAGTAAATATCACCAACAACTTGTCCTGGACAATCCATATCAAAGCAACGGCCAAGGAAACACACCAATGACTCTACTTCGTTAGAAGGCTTCAGAAGTTCAGCATGTCCCCAAGAACTCTCACCAACTTCTGCAGATGACCCCATAGA
The DNA here is from genome assembly GCF_053455715.1 of Rhinoraja longicauda. NCBI lineage: Eukaryota > Metazoa > Chordata > Chondrichthyes > Rajiformes > Arhynchobatidae > Rhinoraja > Rhinoraja longicauda. The sequence goes on along the minus strand of NC_135959.1, from coordinate 67,845,350 downwards.
AAGCATTTTATTAGGATGCATCGCAGCAAGGTTTGGGAATAGCTCTATCCAAGACTGTAAGAAATTACATAGAATGGTGGATGCAGCCCAGACCATCACACACACCAACCTCCCTTCCATTGACTCCATCATTGACTCCATCACACTGCCTCAGTAAAGCCACTTGCATAATCAAGGATGAGTCTCACCCAAGACGCTCTCCCATCAGGCAAGAGGTACAGAAGTGTGAAAACATATTCCTGTCAACAACTAAACAGAGGTCCTGTTCTACTATCTACCCCGTTGGAGACCCTCGGACGATCTTTAATTGGACCTTACTGGACTTTATCTTGCACTAAAGGTTATTCCCTTTATTACTTATCTCAACACTGTAGACGGCTCGATTGTAATCATGTGTAGCCTTTCCGTTGAATGGTTAGCATGCAACAAAACGTTTTTCACTGTAACTTCATACATGTCCATAAAGTCAACTAACTAAATGAGAGGAGAAGGATTGAAAAGGGACATGAAGGACACCATTTTCACACAAAGGGTGTTGTGCATATAGAATCTGACAGAATAAGTGATAGAGGCAGGTATAATTACGACATTTAAAAGGCACTTGGACAGGTGCATGAATAGGAAAGATTTGGAGGGATATTGGTTAGGCAAAGGTAAGTGGAACTAGCTCTTAGTAAACTAGTCAGCATGGACGAGTTGTGCTGAAGGGCCCACTTCCATGCTGTATAGCTCAATGACAATAACTCCAGGAGAAAAATTATCAAATTCAAAATGCTTAACCTTTTCAAAAATAGACTTTTCTCCATCTCATTTAATTTATTTATTCACTATCTTCACCTGACCCAACATTAAAATCAGCTCTAAGTTGCGCTCATTACTTCTTCCTCTGTTAATTTTTCCATCCAGATGTCTTGAGTTAAGATGACATGCAGGTCACAGATACACTGTTGCCCCTGTGAGCTTTTTTTTTCAGGTTGTGCTCTCAGAGGGCACTTCTGAAACCTGAATCTGTTGTGAGTGTCCCTCTTCTGCAAAATATTCTCAGATGTGTTCCATGAACCAAAGATTAAACACAAATTCTGAGACATAAGCCACCATTTACATTTTTGAATCAGGAAACTCCAAGGCATTCTGACCCCAGAGGTTAGCTCAGGTGAATATGAAATTATTTAAATACCTGAGAGGTGGGTGCCAAACCTCAGTGTTAATTGGGTCTCTGTGGGAGTTAAACTTTACTAACTGGGTAATAACTGGGTAGTGTTGTGCAATTTCCCAGGAGGAAGCTTATAGGGACAGGAAAAGATTTATTTCAATTCTATTAATTTTCAATTCTTCTATTATTTTTAAAGCTGTGACCTCCTCCACAACTCTGGGACTCCAGCTTTGAATGAACCTTCCATTTGTACTGTGATAATGATAGGGATTACCATACTGTAGTTGTAACACAAAAGCATGGAGACACAATGAGGCCAGTTGTGCACTCTTCAACTGATTAAAGCCAATTGGTAGCTGGGCTGATCTAGAACTCGACTTTGTGACATGGGCAATAAAAGTGTCAGAACCAATCACACTGTTAAAGACTACAGTTTTATATTCTCCGGCAGTATAGTGTACTCCTAGAAGCAGGGAAGGTAGTGGTGTGAAATAGTCGATAAACAAAATGAGAGAGTGTGCTGTTGCTGACAAACATACACAGATAGATTTTACTTGATCCTTAACCCAGTCTCCAAATAACGTGTTCTTTTTAATACTCATTGTCCACTTCACCCACTGGTTAGAGTCATTCCCACACCGAGGCTGTATGGCTAAAACCATGCCATGGATCCTAGTTGAAGAAATATTACTTAGGTGGGGCAATGGAGGAGGCCCTGCAACAGCCTGGGGCATGCCTGGATCGGGGGAGCTCCAGTACATCCAGCTTGAGGATGGACTTTGGCCGTTTTGTAAATGGTGCCAAAATATAGTGACTTGTGCATGTGTGAGCTATGCAAAAAGAATTTCACGGTTGCAGTGTTTGTGTGATAATAAAGAACAATTGGACATTGAACCATTAATTGGGTTTCAAACTTATCCATCTGTAACCACCACTACTGCCAATCTGCCTGCTGTCATGAGGATATTAAGGTGGTGGATGGTCACAGGTTAGTGTTGACCCGATGAAAATATAACCTTTGCTCCCCATTGCCATCACATTCAGATGATGCCTAATTTATTGGGTTGGACATCCAACATGATGCTCTACACCTATAAAGAATGATTTCAATATCTGTGAATGTCACAGTTATTTGGAAAAGGGCTAAAAAACCACATAGAACCTGAAGAGGATTTGTAGAGATAGTGGGATCAGGATATGCAGCAGGGATATCCACAGTTCATATAATAGATGTATCAGGACTTAGTGAACCAATAGAACAGCTGAGAGAGAAGATACAGAAGGGGCAGTAACGGGATTTAAAGATACTGAAACAACCAATTAAGGCAGGGGAGGAAGCTAGAATTTCTTAAAGAAGTTAAAATACTCAAGCTACCTGAGGGTCAATAAATAGAATGATAGGAAGAGTGAGTAAGGTTTCTCAGGGAGAGCATAGGGAACAGGTGTCTGGTGTCTATTCCAATGGCCGATGTACCAGGTACAGGTGGCATTCTGCAGTTAATCAACTACAGAGTATCCACTTGGATATCGACAAAACTGAGGCAGCGGAGTGGGAATATGCAACCTGCATCCTGTGATCGCTGACTAGATCTAGTCAAATGGATCAGGAATTCCAGGACAATCGGGTACCATATGTTATAGGAATTGCTCTCCATGTACCATACCAGCTGAATCATATGACTTGTTTCCTCAATATGTAAACCGGGAGCTTGGATAATGGTTCACAATGCTCTAGAGCATGTTGCAATAATTGACAGAGCCAAGAGCATCAGTTTGGATGCATATCATCAAGGAGGGATTCACTGGGTCTGCCCAGAAAGATAATCAATTTGGAGACCAAAACTGCACACAATACTCCAGGTTTGGTCTCACCAGGGCCCTGTACAACTGCAGAAGGCTCTCTTTGCTCCTATACTCCTCATCTCCACCAAGTCAATCTCCACCACCACACACTCTACACTGACAAACTGCATCACTGAAATAAAATCTTGGCTTCAATCAAATTTCCTCAAACTCAACTGCAACAAATCTGAAATCATCATCATTGGTCCAAAAACGCTCACCAAATCCACCCAAAACTTCATCCTCAATATTGATGGTCTCCCAGTATCCACCTCCCCTCACATCCGGAATCTTGGAATCATCTTTGATCAAACCCTCTCCTTCGACAAACACATCAAACACATCACAAAGACAGCCTTCTTCCACCTCAAAAACATTGCCCGTCTCCGTCCATCCCTCTCCTCCACAGCTGCAGAAACCCTCATCCACGCCTTCATCACCTCCCGTCTGGACTACTGCAACAGCCTCCTCTATGGCGCACCCTCAAAAATCATCAGTAAACTTCAATACATTCAAAACTCCGCTGCCCGTCTACTCACCCACACCCCGATCCGTGACCATATCACCCCCGTCCTTTACAAACTCCACTGGCTCCCCATCCCCCAGAGAATCCAGTACAAAATCCTCCTCATGACCTACAAAGCCCTCCATAACCTGGCCCCATCCTACCTGACTGACCTCCTCCACAGGCACACTCCCACCTGCACCCTCCGCTCTGCTGCTGCCAATCTCCTATCCCCCCCATCCAGACCAAACTCAGATCCTGGGGGGACAGGGCTTTCTCCATCACTGCTCCCACCCTATGGAACTCACTACCCCAAACCGTCAGAGACTCCTCCTCATTCACCACATTCAAAACATCACTGAAGTCTCACCTGTTCAGTACTGCCTTCAACCACTGAAGGTCACCTCACCTTCTGTCTCCTTTCTCTGTTCGTTTACTTATTTATCTAATTATTCACTTCCCTATGTTCTTTAAATCCCTGTAAAGCGTCTTTGAGTGTATGAAAAGCGCTATATAAATGTAATACATTATTATTATTATTATTATTATACGCAACTCCTCTTGTTATGAAGGACAGCATGCCATTAGCTTTCTTCACTGCCTGCTGCACCTGCATGCTTACTTTCAGTGACTGATGTACAAGAACATCCAGATCTCGTTGTTCTTCCCCTTTTCCTAACTTGACACCATTCAGATAATAAGCTGCCTTGCTGTTCTTGCTACCAAAGTGGATAACCTCACATTTATCCACATTAAACTGCATCTGCCATGCATCTGCCCACTCGCCCAGCCTGTCCAATTTACCCTGCATCCTTATAGCATCCTCTTCACAGTTCACACTGCTACCCAGCTTTGTGTCATCTGCAAATTTGCTAATGTCACTTTTAACCCCTTCATCTGAATCATTAATGTATCTTGCAAATAGCTGCAGTCCCAGCACCAAGCTTTGCTGTACCCCACTAGTCACTGCCTACCATTCTGAAAGGGATTCGTTAATCCCTACTCTTTGTTTCCTATCTGCCGACCAATTTTCTATGTCAGTACCATACCCCCATTACCATGTGTTCTAATTTTGCCTACTAATCTCCTATGAGGGTCTGTCCAACACCATTTCCTGCCTAATGTGAATTTCCTTCAATTCCTCCGTCACCCTTGGTCCTCTGGTCACTAATACATCTGGGAGATTGTTTATGTCTTCCTTAGTGAAGACAGATCCAAAGTACCTGTTCAACTCGTCTGCCCTTTCTTTGTTCCCCATAATGAATTCACCTGTTTCTGTCTGCAAGGGACCCACATTTGTCTTAAGTAATTTTCTGCTTTTCACATACCTAAAGAAGCTTTTACTATCCTCCTTTATATTCTTGGCTAGCTTACCTTTGTACCTCAACTTTTCTCCCTTTATTTCCTTTTTAGTTATCTTTTGTTGTTCTTTAAAAGTCACCTAATCCTCTGGCTTCCCGCTCATTTTTGCTATGTTATACTTCTCTTTTATTTTTATACTCTCCTTGAATTCCCTTGTCAGCCACGGTCGCCTCTTACTCCCCTTAGAATCTTTCTTCCTCTTTGGAATGAACTGATCCTGCACCTTCTGTATTATTCCCAGAAATACCTGCCATTATTGTTCCACTGTCATCCCTGCTAGGGTCTCTTTCCAGTCAACTTTGGCCAGCTCCTCCCTCATGCCTCCACAGTTCCCTTTACTCAACAATAATACTGACACTTCCAATTTTCCCTTCTCCCTCTCAAATTGTAGATTAAAACTTATCATACCTGCCTTGGGCAGAACTGTTCACAAACCAAGCTGTGATACAACCCGACAGTATGCTTTTTTATGGTACACTTGTAGACGTTTGTAAGAGTCATTGGAGATGTGCCAAATTTCTTGAGAAAGTAGAGATGTTGGTGTGCTTTGTAAATGTAAAAGGTTTTTGGGGAGTCATGAGGTGAGGTCTTAAGCCTTTCAAGTGACATTTGTAACTGGATTTGGCTGAAAACTGGCTTCTCTGATGTGGAGACATTTAAAAGGCACTTGGACAGGTACATGAATAGGAAAGGTTTGGAGGGATATAGGTTAGGCAAAGGCAAGTGGAACTAGCTCGTAGTAACTTAGTCGCATGGACGAGTTGTGCTGAAGGGCCACTTCTGTACTGTATAGCTCAATGACAGGAGAAAAATTATCAAATTCAATCTGCTTAACATTTTCAAAAATAGACTTTTCTCCGTCTCATTTAATTTATTTATTCACCTGACCCAACATTAAAATTAGCTCTAAGTTGCTCTCATTACTTCTTCCTCTGTTAATTTTTGTCATCCAGATATTTGAGTTAAGATGACATGCAGGTCACAGATACACTGTTGCCCCTGTGAGCTTTTTTTTTCAGGTTGTGCTCCCAGAGGGTACTTCTGAAATCTGAATCTGTTGAGAGAGTCCCTCTTCTGCAAAATATTCTCCGATGTGCTCCATGAACCAAAGATTAAACACAAATTCTGAGACGTAAGCCACCATATACATTTTTGTAACAGGAAACTCAAAGGCATTCTGACCCCAGAGGTTAGCTCAGGTGAATGTGAAATTATTTAAATACCTGAGAGGTGGGTGCCAAACCTCAGTGTTAATTGGGTCTCCGTGGGAGTTAAACTTTACTAACTGGGTAATAACTAGGTAATGTTGTGCAATTTCCCAGGAGGAAGCTTATAGGGACAGGAAAAGATTTATTTCAATTCTATTAGTTTTCAATTCTTCTATTATTTTTTAAATGTTTTTAGATTATTATTACATCTGATAACCTAATAAAACTAAATTAAACGTCATTATAACAAGGTATCATCGCATTAATAATTTTTAAACATATCCTCTCTAATCTGTCTCAGAATCATAGAGCCATAGACATATTCACGACAATATTCAACCTCTCCTTGGCAAAGTCCGTGGTCCCTGCATGCTTCAAAAGATCCATCATTGTACCGGTGCCAAAGAATGCCTCTCCAGCGTGTTTAAATGACTACCGACCGGTGGCCCTCACCTCGGTTGTCATGAAATGCTTTGAGAGGCTAGTCAAGAAGCACATCTGCGCTCTCCTTCCTCGCAACATGGACCCACTACAGTTCGCATACCGTCCGAACAGGTCCACGGATGATGCGGTCTCCCAGGTTCTACACACCGCTCTCTCTCATCTGGACAGCCAGGGGGGCTATGTGAGGATGCTGTTTATTGACTTTAGTTCAGCATTCAACACAATAGTCCCCAGCAGACTGGTTGAGAAGCTGCTGGAACTGGGGCTTAGCACCCCTCTGTGTGCCTGGGTCCTGGACTTTCTCACTGCCAGGCCCCAAGTGGTCAGGATGGGGGAACACACATCTAGCTCCCTCACCCTGAACATAGGATCCCCCCAGGGCTGCGTCCTTAGCCTCCTACTGTACTCCCTGTACACACATGACTGTGGGGCCAGGTTCAGCTCAAACTCCATCATCAAGTTTGCTGATGACACTGTGGTGGTGGGCCGGATCTCCAACAACGATGAGAAGGCCTACCGGGAGGAGGTGGCTGATCTGGCACTCTGGTGTCAGGACAATAGCCTCCTCTTGAATGTCACTAAAACAAAGGAGCTGATTGTGGACTTCAGAAGGGCTAAACATCCAAGGACGTACACGCCACTGGAGATAAATGGGTCTATTGTGGATAGGGTGAGCAGTTTTAAATACTTGGGAGTCCGCATCGCAGAGGATCTGACGTGGGCAACGCACATTGCCGCACTGGTGGGTAAGGCTAAGCAGCGCCTTTACCACCTTAGACAACTGAGGAAATTCAGAGTGTCTCTGAGGATCCTTCATTGCTTCTACTCTGGGGCTGTAGAGAGCATCCTGTCCGGCAACATTACAGTCTGGTTGGGGAACAGCTCTGCCCAGGACAGGATGGCCCCTGCAGAACGCACCATGGGAACTATACTCGTCCCCCTGCAGGACCTATACATCAGGAGGTGCAGATCCAGAGCAAGCAAGATCATGAGGGACCCCTGCCACCCCAGTAACGGACTGTTCCAGATGCTACGATCAGGCAAACGCCTCCGCTGTCACGCTGTGAAAACGGAGAGGATGAGACGGAGCTTCTTCCCACAGGTCATCAGGACTGTCAACTTTTATAACCCCAGAGACTAAATTTTTGTCGACACTAATAGTAACTTATTAACTTTATTCATATGCTGTAACTGTAATTCTTTTTGTGCACAACCCGCAGGCATTCCCACTTTCATTTCACTGCACATCGTGTATGTGTATGTAACAAATAAATTTGACTTGACTCATAGTGTTGTATCGGACAGAAATGGGCTCTTTGGCCTAGCTCTTCCACACTGACATTGACGACTATCTACACAAATCCTAGTATGGTGGAAGAACAAAAACTGAGCTGCACCAGGATGCTTACATTCAGTGACTGATGTACAAGAGCATCCAGAGCTCGGTGTTCTTCCCCTTTTCCTAACTTGACACCATTCAGATAATAATCTGCCTTCCTGTTCTTGCCAACAAATTGGATAACCTCACATTTATCCACATTAAACTGCATCTGCCATGCATCTGCCCACTCGCCCAGCCTGTCCAAGTTACCCTGCATCCTCATAGCATCCTCTTCACAGTTCACTCTGCTACCCAGCTTTGTGTCATCTGCAAATTTGCTAATGTCACTTTTAATCCCTTCATCTGAATCATTAATGTATATTGCAAATAGCTGCGGTCCCAGCACCAAGCCTTGCTGTACCCCACTAGTCACTGCCTACCATTCTGAAAGGGACCCGTTAATCCCTACTCTTTGTTTCCTGTCTGCCAACCAATTGTCTATGTCCGTACCCTACCCCCATTACCATGTGTTCTAATTTGGAGTCTGGTGTACATTTTCAAGCGTCTACACCTTCTGCCAGACAGGAGCAGAAAGACGAAGGAATGACCGAGATGGGACGTCTTTGATTATGTTAGCTCCTTTTCCAAGGTGGCACGAATTGCAAATGCAGTCAGTGGTGAGGAGTCTTGTCTATGTGTTGGACTGGGCTACATCAACAACTCTCTGCATTTTTTGGGACTGACTTGGGCAGAGCAGTCCCAAAAACAAGCTGTGATGCATCCCAACAATATACTTTCTATGGTGCATCTGTTTAAGTTGTAAGAGTCACTGGAGAGGTTGAATTTCTTCAGTCTCCTCAGGAAGTAGAGGTGTGGGTGTGCTTTCTTGGCTGTCGCAACGTGGTTCATCCATGACAGATCATTTGTAATATTTACGCTAAGGAACTTGAAGCTCTCAACCATTTCCATTTCCATACTATTGATGCCGATTGAAGCATGCACTCCATCATGCTTCCTGATCAATAACTCAATCATCTTGCTGACATTGAGGGGGGAGGGTATTGTCCTGGGCATCATGCCAGTAAGTTCTCTATCTCCTTCCAGCATTCTGCCTCGTTATTGTTTGTGAACCGGCCCACCAGAATGGTGTTATCTGCAAACTTGTAGATGGAATTAGAGTCGAATTTGGCCATACGGTTGTGAGTGTATGGGGAATAAAGTAGGGGACTGAGAATGCAACCTTGCGGATCACCAGTGTTGAGAATTATTGTGGATAAGTTGTTGTCACCTATCCTCACTGCTTGTGATCTGTGAGTCAGAAAGTCAAGGATCCAGTGGCAGACAGGAGTACTGATTTCTGGGTCCAGGAATTTGGAGATGTGTTTAAATGGGATGATGGCGTTGAAGGCGGATCTATAGTTGATAATTAAGAGGTCTCTGGTGCTGTGAGGCAGCAACTCTACCAGCTGCCCCAGTGTCCTTTCACTTTCCATCATCATCTACCTACGACACAGATCTCTTTCGCACCTGGAGAAGCCTGGTAGCACTGTGAGAATCATGTTCTTTGATTTCTCCAGTGCATTCAATACCATCCAGCCTGGGCTTCTGGGGGCAAGCGGGAGCATGCAGGAGTGGATCACCACCTCACATCCTGGATTCTGGATTACCTCACCAACCCACCACAGTATGTGAGGACAAAGGACTATGTTTCGGACAGGGTGGTCTGCAGCACAGGGCTTCCGCAGGGAACAGTGCTAGCTCCTGTCCTGTTCACCCTGTACACTGCGGACTTCAGCCACAGCTCAGCAAACTGCTATCTACAGAAGTTCTCTGACAATTCTGCCATCGTTGGCCTCATCACAGACGATGATGACAGGGCGTACAAAGAACTGACCAGGGACTTTGTGGACTGGTGCCAGCGGAACTGCCTCCGGATCAACGCGGGGAAAACCAGGGAGATGGTGGTGGATTTCCGCAGGCGCAGCCATGTCCCCCCGACACCGGTGAACATCCAGGGAATGGACATCGGGAGGGTGGACTCTTATAAGTACCTGGGTGCTTACCTTAACAATAAACTTGACTGAACCGAAAATATCAATGCACTGTACAAAAAGGGCCAGAGCAGACTTTACCTGCAGAGGAGACTCAGGTCCTTTGAAGTGCAGGGGGCACTCCTAAGGACCTTCTACAACACTGTGATGGCATCAGCCATTTTCTATGGGGTGGTCTGCTGGAGCAGCAGCATCTCAGCAGCGGTTTGGGAAGAGACTTGACAAGCTGGTCAGGAAGGCCAGCTCTGTCTTGGGTTGCCCCCTTGACTCAGTACAGGCAGTGGGAGAGAGGAGGATGATGGCAAAGATAACATCGCTGCTGGACAACGACTCCCACCCCATGCAGGACACTGTCACTGCACTGAGTAGCTCCTTCAGTGACAGACTCCTTCACCCCAAGTGTGTGAAGGAGAGATATAGGAGGTCCTTCCTTTCCGCTGCTGTGAGACCGCACACCAACGCTACTCCCCGCAGACCAGTCAACGGACCAGTCAAGGGTAACAGTAAAAAAAAACCACTGTAAATGATGACAATTATCCTTATCTTTATTTTTATTTATAATTTATTAGGGCGGCACGGTAGCGCAGCGGTAGAGTTGCTGCTTTACAGCGAATGCAGCGCCGGAGACTCAGGTTCGATCCTGACTACGGGTGCTGCACTGTAAGGAGTTTGTACGTTCTCCCCGTGACCTGCGTGGGTTTTCTCCGAGATCTTCGGTTTCCTCCCACACTCCAAAGACGTACAGGTGTGTAGGTTAATTGGCCGGGTAAATGTAAAAATTGTCCCTAGTGGGTGTGGGATAGTGTTAATCTACGGGGATCACTGGGCGGCACGGACTTGGAGGGCCGAAAAGGCCTGTTTCCGGCTGTATATATATGATATGAATGAATGTCTCTTGCTATCCATTTTGCTGCTGTTTACAGAAACACTGCAAGTTTCCCCGGTGTGGGACAAATAAAGGAATATATTATTATTATTACTATTATTAAAACCAATTTTCTTTGGTATTTGCCCACTGTGTGAACAACCATTTTCTATTGGAATGCTGCTAAATTGCTAAATTGGTCGGAGCCCCTCTGGTTGTGATCCACCCAGGCTTATCTTACATTTACCGGCATCAGATGCACATCCAGTGATTTCCTGCACTATGCAGTTAATGAGATCCTGATTCTCAACTGAAATCGGAAATTACAAGTGTGAGCTTCAAAATGGCTTTTTCACTCATAAGGAACAAACACACAGCAATTGCACAGAGTGACACAATTTGGAGTGTCCCAGTGATGTTCCCTGTTACCAGAGTACACCTATGAAACATGCATTGTTCATCTTGATGCAGTAATATTTATTTTCTTCCTTCTGACTCCCTATTCTGGTTTAACTACCGGTAAACTGGCAGTAGGATAACCTGAGGAAGACTTACAAAACAAATTGCACATTTCAATATACAACATCCTTTCAACAAACTTCTCTTGACATGAGTATACAGGAAATTGAAGAAGACCAACTAAACACAATCTTCTTCCCCATTAACTCAATTGTTTTTCTGATGTGATTTTCTAGAACCCGAGATTTCTTTCAGTCCCCAACAGAGACCTTATCTTTGTATTCCCATGCCCACAGCTCAACAGGTTCCGGGCCCGCCATGCTATAGAGCTCCTCTTCCTTCGCCACCGTCTCCTGCCCATTTTCTCGGGTAAAGAGTTGTCACTTCCCAGTGACGACCACTTCTACCATCTCCAACATTCCTCCTCCTTGTTTCGCCCTTCGAGCCTGCTATGCCCTACATCAAGATCAACATCTATGTCTTTGCCATTTCTCTGCACTGTCCACACATCGATTTCCTCATGTCCAGAAATCTATCCATCTCTATTTTGAATTAACTCAACAACAGAGCCTCCACTGTTCTCTCAGAGGAAAATCCCAAAGATTCACCATATTCTCAGTCTTAAATTGTTTATTGCGAGACTATGACCTGTGGTTCTAGATTCTCAGTCAGAGGAGACAAATCTAAATTATTCTGCGATGAGAGTTGATTCACTTTTACTGTGGTTCCTTATTGCATCTTCCTCACAATTCACACTACCCCCCAGCTTAGTATCATCTGCAAATTTGCTAATGGTACTTTTAATCCCTTCGTCTAAGTCATTAATGTATATTGTAAATAGCTGGGGTCCCAGCACCGAACCTTGCGGTACCCCACTGGTCACTGCCTGCCATTCCGAAAGGGCCCCATTTATCCCCACTCTTTGCTTTCTGTCTGTCAACCAATTTTCTATCCATGTCAGTACCCTACCCCCAATACCATGTGCCCTAATTTTGCCCACTAATCTCCTATGTGGGACCTTGTCGAAGGCTTTCTGAAAGTCAAGGTACACCACATCCACTGACTCTCCCCTGTCAATTTTCCTAGTTATATCCTCAAAAAATTCCAGTAGATTTGTCAAGCATGATTTCCCCTTCGTAAATCCATGCTGACTCGGAATGATCCCGTTACTGCTATCCAAATGCTCAGCAATTTCGTCTTTTATAATTGACTCCAGCATCTTCCCCACCACTGATGTCAGACTAACTGGTCTATAATTACCCGTTTTCTCTCTCCCTCCTTTCTTAAAAAGTGGGATAACATTTGCTATCCTCCAATCCACAGGAACTGATCCTGAATCTATAGAACATTGAAAAATGATCTCCAATGCTTCCACTATTTCTAGAGCCACCTCCTTAAGTACCCTGGGATGCAGACCATCAGGCCCTGGGGATTTATCAGCCTTCAGTCCCATCAGTCTACCCAAAACCATTTCCTGCCTAATGTGGATTTCCTTCAGTTCCTCCATCACCCTAGGTTCTCCGGCCCCTAGAACATTTGGGAGATTGTGTGTATCTTCCTCAGTGAAGACAGATCCAAAGTAATGGTTTAACTCGTCTGCCATTTCTTTGTTCCCCATAATAAATTCCCCCGTTTCTGTCTTCAAGGGACCCACATTTGCCTTGACTATTTTTTTCCTCTTCACGTACCTAAAAAAACTTTTGCTATCCTCCTTTATATTATTGGCTAGTTTACCCTCGTACCTCATCTTTTCTCCCCGTATTGCCTTTTTAGTTAACTTTTGTTGCTCTTTAAAAGAGTCCCAATCCTCTGTCTTCCCACTCTTCTTTGCTATGTTATACTTCCTCTCCTTAATTTTTATGCTGTCCCTGACTTCCCTTGTCAGCCACAGGTGTCTCTTACTCCCCTTAAGAGTCTTTCCACCTCTTTGGAATAAATTGATCCTGCAACCTCTGGGTAAATAATGATCTTCTTGAAGCAGATTAGAACCTCAGAATGGAATATGGAGAGGTTAAAGACGTGCGTCAATACCCCTGCCAGTTGGTTACACAGTTCCTGAGGATGCACCCAGGGGACAATTGTTTTCGGTGGGTTCACATCTGTGATAATGGCCATGGATACCGTCCCACCCGTGACTGTCAGGGTGGATAAAGCAATCCACTGACCTTCTGTTCAAAGTGAGCATAGAATGCATTAAACTTATGAGAGAGAGATATGGTGCTGCAGAGATATTGTCCAACTTCATTTTGTAGCCTGTTTTAGCATGCAAGCCTTGCCATAATCAACGGGTGCCTGTGTGGTTCGACTGGAACTCTATCTCAGTCTGAAATATCCCTTTGGCATCCTTGATGGTCTTGCAAAGATCATAAATAGATTTCTTGTATTGCTTGGGATCGTTTGACTTACATGCTACATACTAGCACTTCACCTGGGAATGGACCTCACAGTTCATCCATGGATTCTGGTTGGGGAATGTTGATATTGTCTTCTTTGACATGAATTGCTCCACACACTTATTGAAGAAGTCTGTGATAGCAGTGGCATACTCATTTTGGGTGGCCACAGAGTCCTTGAAGATGGACGAGTCCTCCGACTCAAAGCAGTTGCAAGAGATCTCATCTGTTTCCTCAGACCAATGTAGCCAGAACTGAGGGTCAAATGACACTCATTCTTATCTGATTCTGAAGCCATGTTGCTTGCACCACAGGGATCAACAGGGATGTTGCTTGCACAAGTCTACCAAAGCAGGCACTATATTGCCTTGGCAAGATATTTTGAGGTTTTGACTTTTTAATACCTTATATGGACATGGTCTTATTTCCTTTACTACCTTGTATGGGCACGATGTGAGTTGTGTCACATCATTCACTGATAAGATTAAGATATAACTAAACCGTTTTGTCCATTGTTTTCTAGAGTGAGACACGAGATGAGCTCTGTGGGTGTCTGAAGCCAACCAGTGCTGACCTCCCCACTATTGCCTGGTGTAATAAATTTACCATTTTACCACTATCTTTGTTGCATTGTTGTCTGTCTAGAAAAAATGAACTTTAACATTGGCGTAGTCGGCAGGATATCGCTGGTACCAACTTCAACGACTGAGTAAGAGGCTGCAATTTGGCCGGGACCTGGAGTGGAGTAAAAAGTGCACTATCGGATCCATTGAGTCTGAGCTTCCGAATGAGTTCCTGGGAACACTGTGGTCCCTCGTCTGAGGTCGATCTGGTTCCTGCCGAGAACCTTTAGACAGACAACATAGGTAAGACCTTATATTTTTGGTGTATAAGGCGAGACATCACATGTGTTAATGGGAGAGAGTGAAATAAGATTGGTCAGGTCGGATGTTATCCGTGAAAGATTTCTTAATAAGATTGGTCAGGTCGGATGTTATTCGTGAAAGATTTCTTAAAAATGGGACAGGCTCTGGATAAGAGCGATGGGGGAGCTCCGGTACAATACATGTGTTATCTGTATCCGGAAAAACGTAAAGATTACCGACAATTGTCTACTTCATTAACAAAAAGATTGAGAAATGAAGCCTGGCCACTAAGGCGAACATGGAATGTGAAAAACTTAAGCGCTGAAAAAGGTCATAAACGACCTGGCATAGCGACCCTGTTTACAGAGGAGGACGAGGCCGAACAAGGGTGGTGTAGACCTCCGCCCTTTGCGCCCCCACTCCAGGGAGCCCAGGGTCTCTACCCTGTCTCACCCCAGGCTGCAGCACCTCCCCCAGTTAGAGAAAGAGAAGTCGAGTCAGAAGAAGACTGAGAAAGGGCCGAGAAATGTATGGAGGAAGGAGAAGTAATTGAGTCAAATGTTGCGGAGGGAGTTAAAATACATCCTCGAAAGACAGCAAAAAGAGTAATGCCAATCAGAGCTATGGTAATCCCCTGAGCCAGAGAAAACAGACAGCCAGACACCGTAAGGATATACATGGCTTGAAAACCACGACATGTTGGTAATAAGAGATAAGTATTCTCCTTGGCTGAATCCTTACTGGACCCCACTGAAGGGGCGTGCTGGAAAAACCTAATGGGACACAGAACCTCTGAGGTGTTACATGGAGCGACAGGCTTTTGAAGGATGCTACTAGGTAGAGACAGACAGAGCGAAACGCTGGGAACAGAAGAACAAAGAAACACTGTGAAAATGGTCACATGATGGACATCTGGTGAGAACAGAGCCGCAAGTAACCATGGCTGGGCAGAATGGCCCTTGAAGATAGTGTCTGGGAACGGTTATTTATTCAGCACTTGGATGAGTGACAACTCAAAATGATTGACTTTAGAGTTGTGAGAGGCTTTTTAGGGTTGGTTAACTTCTGCAGGCAATGGATTCCGGATGTGGCCTTATACACCAAGCAACTCTCCCCCCTGGCATCTGCAAATGCACCCTGAAAGTTTGCCCTAACGCCCGTGCAAGAAGAAGCATTCACCAAACTTAAGGCTGCCCTAGCGGCCGCCCCGCTATCGGCGGCCCACTCTACAACAGGCCTTTCCAACCGTATGTCAGTATTATCCAAAATTTGCTTATCCAATATCATGGTGATGTGTGACGCCTGGTTGTTTACTTCTCGGTCCGCCTAGACGCTGTTGCCCAGGGCTACCCTCCATGCACACAGATTTTACCAGGGCTACATGCAGCTGTTGCTGTGGCTTGCAATATTACCCTGCACCAACCGGTGGCAGTATACACCACTCAATGTGTTGCAACCCTGCTTAACACAGGACAGACTAAATATTTGACTTAAGCCTGATTAGGCCGCTATGAAGTTACCCTCCTGAGCAACCCGTACCTTACCTTCTATCATTGCACCACCATTAATCCTTCAGCATTTCTTACAGAACCACCCGAACATCACGAAGAACCACTTCATGACTGTGCATTGGCAAATGAACTGTTAACCACAGTCCGACAGGATAATCCTTACAGGATATTCCTCTCAAACAGAAAGACTGCAATTGGTTTGTGGATGCATCGTCACTGATTGCCGAAAATGGACACCGAACCTCGGACTACGCAGATAACGGGGCCATAATAGAAGAAGAATTGGATAGAATAGAATAGAAGAATAAAAGAAGGCCGGTTCCAAAACGCTCTCTCCGCCCAGCAGGCAGAACTTTATGCTCTCACCAGGGCATGCATTCTGGGCCAACAAAAGACACTTAATATCTATACCGATTCTCATTATGCCTTCAGCATTGCCCACGATTTTGGAGCCCTCTGGCAGCATAGAGGCTTTTTAATGTCTTCCGGCACTCCGATTAAAAACTCCCTTTATGTGACCAATTTGTTACAGACTCTAACTCTCCCGTATCGATTAGCCATTATTAAATGTAATACACACACGGGAGGCTCAGATGAGGTTTCTAAAGGAAATGCCCCCGTCGACGCCACTGCCCGCATGTTGGCCTCCTACTCCCTTAATATTGTCCCCTCTGAACAAAGGGTTTTGACAAACAGAACGGTTCTGCCAGACATGGGTGAAGTTAAGTTAATGCAGGGAGACGCCTCTGCCGCTCAAAAAGATCTTTGGAAACAAGAGGGCTGTGCCAGTGATTGGCTCACCCCTCTTGGACAAGTTTGTGTACCTGATGCATTTTTACCTCGACTGTTAACTTGCATACTCTCCCTTACTCATGCTGGAAAGGAGGGAATGGTAAGGATGACCAAAGAAACAGGGTGGCACCCGAAAATTCGGCAAAAGGCATTCAAGCAGGCCTCTGAGTGGGATATGCCAGAGGAGCAATCCTGGTAAGGCAAGAAAAGGTCCAAAGGGAGTCACTCCAATGCCATCCCGCCCTTTTGAATGCATACAGATAGATTTTTATTGAAATGCCACGTGCACAGTGTTATAAATATTGTTTAGTAATTGTTGATTTATTTAGTAGATGGATTGAAGCCTTGTCTACTACAAATAACACAGCAGAAACAAATGTTACGTTGCTGCTAAAAGAAATTATACCCCGCTTTGGTTTGCCAATCACTATCAGCTCCGACAATGGTCCTCACTTTATAGCCACTGTTAATAAGGAAATATGCCAGCATTTTAAAATCAAGCACCAATTTCACTGTGTTCACCATCCGCAGGATTCTGGTATCGTCGAAAGGGCAAATGGGACACTCAAGACCAAATTGACTAAGTTAATGGGAGAAATGGGGCAGAGCTGGATTAAGGTTCTTCCCCTCAGTCTTTTTTTTTATACATGATAAATTCGATTATACATGTATTGTTCTGTATTATCTCCCCACCCACAACCCTCCCCCCCACCCCCCAGTTAGAAAAAAGTGGAAAAAGGAGAAGAAAAGAAAGAAAAGAAAGAAGGAAAGAAGAACTGCCTGTTGTACCTGCACGCCAACTTTCAGTGACTAGTGTACAAGGACACCAGGTCACGCTGCACTTCCCCCTTACCTAACCTGACACCATTGAGATAATAATCTGCCTCCTTGTTTTTGCCGCCAAAGTGGATAACCTCACATTTATCTATATTATACTGCATCTGCCATGCATCTGCCCACTCACTCAACCTGTCCAAGTCACCCTGCAAACTCCTAACATCCTCTTCGCAGTTCACACTGCCACCCAGCTTTGTGCCATCTGCAAACTTGCTAGTTTTACTTCTAATTCCTTCATCCAAATCATTAATATATATGGTAAATGGTTACGGCCCCAGCACCGAGCCTTGCGGCACACCATTCGCCACTGCCTGCCATTCTGAAAAGGACCCGTTTACTCCTACTCTTTGCTTCCTGTCTGTCAACCGATTCTCTATCCATGTCAACACTCTACCCCCAAAACCATGTGCTCTAATTTTGCTCAACAATCTCCCGTGTGGAACCTTACCAAAGGCTTTCTTTTTATTTCAAATTTGTAGTGTTTTTCTTTTCTTTCGTTTTAGAGTTTTATTTGGCTCACCAGTGGACCCAGATGCATGGTTCAAAACATCTTTTCACAAGTATTGAAATGGATGAAAAAATATCAGGGCCTGAATTTTCCTGCATTTACTTCATTTCTATTGAGGGAGTTCTAATTTCTGCTATATGTAGCTACACCTATCTGGCAACAAATTACTTTCAAAGCTTTTAGTTGAGGCATTTTTGATACCAAAGAACCTCGTCATTTTTAATTGACCGGCATTTTAGAGGATGGGAAGTATTATTTTGAATGAAAGGATCATTGGGCAATGTCACTACTCGAATATAAAATGGACACACATAAACTTTTGGTAGAACATGATATCTGAAAGAATGTATTCCACTTTAAAAAATAGTGCATATTCTTAAACATATTTCCAATTTGATTGAAACTGCCAACTTTCCTAAATTGCCAACTCTCTGAGATACATATTAAACTAAAAAATGAACTCTTCCCTATCTCTAAATATAATACTGCGAGTGAAGCATTCATTCCATGCTTCCCACTTCTGTTATTGGTCACACATCCCGTGCCTTCAAAGTTACAACATCGAAATGAAGGTGCAGAGTTATAACGCCTCCAGCTGCAAGATAACGGGTATGTCGGTGACCAAACCACAAGCAACGAAACAAAAATATTGCTCATACCCTGCACATTGGGCAATGGTACAATAATGTAAGACACCTAATCATCCCTATAAAACTCAGTCAGGACAGAAAGACTCAGTTCATTTCAAGACTCCGAGATCCTGAAGATGAAGTGCTTCAAGATCCCCGTTGTAATTGTGTTACTTCGTCTTGCGCTTAGTTTAAGTGCACCCCCCAACTCCGATACAGAACTATTGAACGAAAACGACTGGGATCAATGCCGGGTATAATCAGAGATATATACTAAACCAATGTTTATGTTCAGTGTATAAAACCAATAATCAATTTCAAATATAAAGCAGCGCAATGACAAACGTAATTTCCTCCGGGCGTTGAAGGTACCGTCGTACAGGCAACAATATGTATACATTATAAACTTTACCTGTTGTAAGTTGTGTTTCTTTCGTTGATCCAGAATTACCTCAAACGATTTTACAACATGACCGAATCCAGATGGAGAACGCCCGATTTCGGACTTCATTATAAGATTAGAGAAATGCAACATTTCTTTGGTCTGCAAGTGACTGGGAGATTGAACCGCGACACTATGGAAGAGATGAAGAAAGAACGTTGTGGGGTCTCAGACTCGAGGCAGCTCAGAGGTTCTCGGTGGCCGCAGAGGAGAATCACCTACAGGTACATGCATGCATTCGCTGAGGCGGCGGGAACGTTGGTCTTTCGTTATAAAGAGGAATCCAATTAAAAGTGATCCATGTGCTCGCTTCCTTCTTGTCTGACAGAATCGTAAATTACGCGCCAGATCTGAACAGACGAGAGATAGACACCGCTATTGCCCTGGCCTTTAAAGTCTGGAGCGATGTTACTCCTCTGACCTTTGTCAGACTGAACGCAGGAGAAGCTGATATCATGATATTGTTCGCAGGAGGCCGTGAGTTCAGCCATTCAACAATTCCTGGCCATTTTTGCCATGGTGGACATGTACTGTGTGTGTGTGACTTCTGTTCCACGTTCTCTGTTCCCAGGTCACGGGGACGGTTCCCTGTTCGATGGCCGAAGTGAGATTCTGGCTCATGCGTTTTTCCCTGGATCGGGCCTCGGTGGCGACGCTCACTTTAATGAAGCTAAAAGGTGGACGTTGTCCAGAGCCGGTAAATAAGTTACAAACTCGAAAGATTTAACTAGCTTTCTAAAAAAAACCGTGACCCCATATTTCATTTAATGACATAAAAAATGAAGAAGTTGTGGAATAAAATATTTTATAATGTCAATTATGGTGAAATGTTAGAAGTTAAACCCAATTGTGTTACTCACCTTAACAGGAATCAACTTGTTCCTTGTTGCGGCTCATGAATTTGGCCATTCACTCGGACTGGAGCACTCAAACGATAGATCTGCTCTTATGTTCCCCAACTATTCGTTCGTCAATAACAATGGGTATCGCCTCCCAGCCGACGATGTCAGACGAATCCAGGCCTTGTATGGTACACTGAAAATATTAAAAAAGTTTACTGTTCGTAATCCTTAAAATGTTTCCGTGCTTCACTTATTGGGGAAGAGCACAAAGTCTTCAGAAAACCAAAATCCAGATTAAAATGAATTACTTAGAGAACTTCACATGCACCTTTCTAAATGTCTTTTAAATGTTGTTATTGCATCTGCCATTTCGGATGAAATCTTGCTATCGATTGGGTTCTGGACATACGTCCTTTCCTGGTAAAATGGTAACTTGGTCCTACCATCAGTCAGATTATTAACACGTTATCATTACAGATATTTCAGACCCAGACACAAAATCCCAAAGTTGCTCAGAATTCTGAACGAACCATGTAAAATGCAGCCCTTCCTCAGTGAATGCTGGCGATTCAATTTGAACGACATATACATTTCTTTCTAAAAGTGTCAGTGTAGATTACCATTTCGAAACCATTTACTTCGATCACCAGAATTTAAACGAAGTTAAAATGTTGCCCTGAGTGATGAACTTTGCAGAATACAATCATTCATTGAATTTTACAGTATTTGGAGTCTAAACAGCCCATTGGCCTACTGCTATTTTCCCTGTCCTTTAAAATTTGCAACAATGTTTTCTGGTTACAAAATGGAGAAGTTAGCATTATATTGTTGCTTTCACCATTAAGGTGACATCATTCAATTTAAGATCAATTCTTGCTGCTAATCTACCACCTTAACATGAACAATATATTTTCTGTATTTTAGGAGCTCGTGAAGAACCAATACCAACACCACCACAGCCAAAACCGACCAAACCTTCCGATAGATGCGATCCCCAAATGTCATTTGATGCTATTACCAGTGTACGTGGTGAACTCTGGTTCTTTAAAGAGGGGTATGGACGACATTTTTGTTTCTATTTTATGCTATGTATTCCATTGCAGATATTTTCAAACGTAGCAATCCCGCCACATTAGTGGATTAGTATATTCTGAAATATTATCTCACTATATGCTAGAAGGAACGGGTAGCATTTTATATTGCATGTCTAACCTCGACTGCGACCATTGGAATTGCTGGCAAGCCAACATGAGTAACTCATGGAAGAAGATTAGGAATACTTTTTGTTATTTCTAATTCTGGTGGCATGATCTCACAGGTTGCTGTAATGATTAGCAGGGATGAATGCAGGGAGCCAAGCAACGATGAAAGCCCAAAGATCTTTCATTTATTGCAAATGTGGCGTTTGATTTTCAAAGATAGTAACAGTAAAAAAAAGTACAGAAAACGTTATTTTGCATCATAGGAAGTCTAATGTACAGTATATGTTAGATTTTTTTAATCAAGATGCTATACTAGATAGAGCTCTTAAGGATAGCGGAGTCAGGGGGTATGGGGAGAAGGCAGGAACGGGGTACTGATTAAGAATGATCAGCCATGATCACATTGAATGGCGGTGCTGGCTCGAAGGGCCGAATGGCCTCCTCCTGCACCTATTGTCTATTGTCTATAATGAAAACCTACAATTGAAGACTTATATCCACATTAATACAAAAAGGATGGCACAGTGGCACGGCAGGAGTTTAATCATAATGTCAGGGAAATAATTGGAGGGGTGGAATTATGAGTTGATGTAGATTCAGTGAATTGAACAGTTTAATTCCATCTGGTAAGGAAAGATAGGTTAATAAAATACAGCAACCCTTTTATTCAAATATTGATGAAATTGCTTTACTTTCATGGCTGATAAAAAGTTTTGTACATTCAATTACTCTTTACTCTAGAATAAGAATAATGCCTAAATGATCAAAGCAACCTTCTCTTGTTTAGAGCTGTGTGGCGAAAACAGCCTTCGCGCCCAGATGTGACATCAAATCAAATCAAGAATATTTTTCCAAACATTCAGTCAGTTGATGCTGCGGTTGAAATAAAGGATAGAAATTTTGTCGTTCTCTTCAAAGGTGCGTGAGTTTTCGATTATTGTAAAAGGGAACGCGCATAAATACAGAAGGATGAGAGGGGATCTTATAGAGACATATAAAATTATAAAAGGACTGGACAAGCTAGATACAGGAAAAATGTTCCCAATGTTGGGGGAGTCCAGAACCAAGGGACACAGTCTTAGGATAAAGGGGAGGCCATTTAAAACTGAGGTGAGAAGGAACTTTTTCACTCAGAGAATTGTGAATTTGTGCAATTCTCTGCCACAGTGGAGGCCAAATCACTGGATGAATTTAAGAGAGAGTTAGATAAAGTTCTGGGGGCTAGTGGAACCAAGGGATGTAGGGGGAAGTTGGGCATAGGTTACTGATTGTGGATGATCAGCCATGATCACAATGAATGGCGGTGCTGGCTCAAAGGGCCGAATGGCCTCCTCCTGCACCTATTGTCTATGTTTCTATGAGTTGGCAACTAACGACTGCGCATGGACGATTTTCCTTTCACTTTGTATAGTGGAACACTTAATGGTTTGAAGTGCTTTTGGAAAAGGGAGAGAGGCAAGTCTGGGGTCATCTTTTGACAGTCCACTAACAATATCAGAATTTAAGAAATATAAGCAAAAGTGGGGCGTTCGTTTATATGTCTGCTCTGCCAGTCATTAAAATCATCTCTAATCTTCAATCTCAATACCACTTCCCTGCACTAAGTCAATATCCCTTGACACAATTAAAAATCATATTATGAGGCATTCCTATGGCAGACCATGGTCTATACAAATTATGGACAAAATATTAACACTTTGTATTTAATCAATTGAAGTGAAGTTTGCCTCCCCTGAGTTTTTGGATAATTAAAATGAAGTTGGTAATAGAAAACTGCAAATCCACAATTCTTAATTTTTGAGCAATCTTTGACTTTAATCCCATGTCTTAACTAAACTACTGTTAATATTTAACAGGATCACAGTACTGGTTAATTAGAGGAAACAGACTTTTATCACAGTTCCCAAGGAGCATCCAACGGATTGGATTTCCAAGATCTGTTACACATCTTGATGCTGCCCTGTATATCAAGGAGAGAAATAAAGCATTATTCTTTATTGGAGATAAGTATTGGAGGTATGTAGCAGTATTATTTTACAGTGTTTCACTGTGAAATTAAAAAAAATATTTTCAGAATCCCATCAGTCTAAGAACTCTAAATTTTAAAACAAAATGCAATGGAACTATCTACATTAATAGGTCTCTCTGACTCTTTAAGAGGATGCAGAAATGTATATTGTATATATTATGTAAGTAGTGCCAATTTCTACAACATGCTTGCAAGACACCTTGACTTTGACAACCACTTGAAATAACTGCATTTATTCTCTTTTTGTTTAGTTATAATCTGAGGAGAGGACGAATGGGAAGAGGCTACCCAAGAAGAATAAATGATGACTTTCCTGGAATAGGGAATAAAGTAGATTCAGCATTTGAAAACTCTGGTATGGAATGAAAATAGTGGATGGGCGAAATATTCAAAACTTACCAACGCATTTATGTGATTTGCATTTATGTTTGATTATTTAATGCTGTATTCATTCAAAGTTTTTTCCTTTTTTGTCTAGGCTTCCTCTATTTATCAAATGGACCAATACAATATGAATATGACTACAGAAATAAACAAGTTATCCGTGTTTTGAAAACATCCAGCTGGCTAAATTGTGATTAATTAACAATAAGTATTTGCCTTAAGAACTGCCTAACATTTAACAGAGCAGTTTACTCTTTCAAACCAGGCAAACTTTAAAATTGATTTTTGTTTGTTACGGAAAAGGTAATTGGGGTTTTAATAATTCACATTTCTGGGTACATATTTTTAAACATTTTTTCAAAAAGTCAGTGATGAATAATCTCGTTTTCTGATGTGAAATATTTAAAACAATAATTTTGAATGATAATTAAAAAAATATTGATTTCACTGCAGTATTATTGTGCCTGATTTCCATCATTTAAATAACTTAATAAAGAGCTGCTTCATATCATTTGAAGTTTATTCAATTATTTGTGCAACAATTGTTCACAACGTGTAGTTTTCACAACCAGTGATCCGCTTTGATAAGTTTTATATCTTTATTACTTAAAAGTCTACTCCTTACTTTTCTAAATCATTTACAATTAAAGCAAAATTCTTGGATCAAGGGAGAAGAGAATGGAAGATCTTGAAGATTTGTGTTCTGTGTTTTCGTTTTCACTTTTCTGTACCATCACACATCAGTTTACTCAAGGACACTTTCAGCTAATTATCCAGCCATATTAATAATTTGGGGTGGGAACAAAATGATTTCAGTAGATATATATCAGGCACAATCTGAAGAAAAGGTTTTTTAACATTTTATTTATTAAATAACATACCCAAAAAGATTACATTTATATACTTTATAGACATGAAGAACTTTAGAAGTGTAGTTTCAATTGATATGTAGGAAGTACAGCGGTCCACTGGAGCACACCTAGTTCACAAAAACAGCAACATGATAATAACCAGATGATGCATTTTAATAATGTTCAAGTGTAATTTGGCCAGCCATATGGATATGCAGGGTATGGAGGGATACAGATTATGTGCAGGCAGATAGGAGTGGGCTTGGCATCATGATCGACATAAACATTGTGGGTTAAAGGATATTTTCTTGTGGTGAACTGTTCTATGTTCTATCTATACGAGTAAATATTAATAAGGACAGCGAGGACAGACATTCAGGGTACTGCCAAACAGTCAAAGCATTGAGATAGCCAATCAGTATTTCCAAAAATAAACTTTATTCATAAAACATACATCTATATAAGCAGGACATGATTTGTTTCCATTTACTCCGTCAAGCAAATCATTATCTTTACTAACAATGTTTTCATATCTACCAGATTCAGTCTTAAGTATCCCTTCTACAGGACTGCCCAGGCAGACCCATTGCTTCAGCCTTGTCTTGTCCTGCCAAACTTATTTCTTGCTGCCTTGGCTCCATTCTCTCTCCTCCGGTCCAATCTTTTTACCCTTACATCGGATGCCCTCCCCTATTTTAAAGTTTCAAATTCCCTAGTCCCAAGTGATTCATCTTTGCCATGGACCTGCAATTCTTCTACACCTCCACTCACATCTACAGTGTTTGAGGGGCACAAAGAGCTCCCCTCGACCAGCACATTCATAGGCCTGGCAAATTCCATCCTCACATTAAACGTTTCTTTCAACTCACTTTCTTCAGATCAGAGGCATGGTTATGAGCACTTGCACGTGCTCAGGCTATGCCTATATATTATTTGTGGAATATGGAGAACAGTTTTTGCTTTGATCCTGGGTGTAGTGGATGAGTGGGTAGGGGGGGGGGGTATTAGGGATAAGGGGGGGTTGATGGGGGCCAGAGTGGGTGAGGGGTGGTAAGGGAGGAGGGGGGTTGAGGGGGGAAAGAGTGGGTGAGTGGGGGGAGGAGGGGAGGAGGGGGGTTCAGGGGGGATGGAGTGGGTGAGTTAGTGGCAGCATGTCAGCCCACAGAACCCCCCCATCATTCCATCACTCTGGAGGGTTCCGCCCCGATGGTCATCGTGAAACCCCCTCCCTCATTGGCCGTCACTCGGGCAGGTCCCAATGTGATGTCATACGCTGAACATGGCAAGGCATCGGTTTAATAAGGTCATTTTTAAACTTTAAAATCTCTCTGACTTTTAAAAAAAAGACCTATTTTAATGAAACTTGGATAAATGTGTCCCTAGGACAAAGGTGAGTAAGGTGGTCCTAAAATTGTTGCGCTATCGTGTGTGTGTGGGTGGGTGAAAACCACACACATAAATAACCGCACAACTTACGGAACTTACAGTAGGCATGACCGAGCTAAGAGGCTTATGCACCTACCGGATCTCGGAGATCGGCTGCCGTCCGCCCTCATGGCTGAAATGTTGGCGCTAGCAGGTGAACACAAGGATTGCCTCATGTTCGAGCAGGCTTTCAGAGAGCAGCTTCCCGAGGATGTCAAGCTCATGCTCACGGATTGTTCTTTTAAGGACCCCATGGCATATGCAGAGAAAGCTGATGCGCTCATGGCATCCAAATCAAAAAGAAACAGTTCGATCAACAAGGTCTCGGCATCAGCGGGCGGGCCGCAGCGGCATCAAGATGGCGCCGCGTCTCCCGCCATTTCTCCAAAAGCCCGCCAAAAGGATCCGCACAAGTGCGGCTGGTGTTATTACCATCTACGATGGGTTGGAGAAGCCCGCAACTGCCGCTCACCTTGCACCTTCTCGAGAAATGCCTTGGCCGATCGTACATAGGGGTGGTTGCAATTGGCCAGAACCGACGCCTCTTCGTCCGAGATCGATTCACGGACACGGAATTTTTGGTTGACACGGGAGCCATAGTCAGCATCGTGCCGCCGACCGACCTCGAAACGTGATCGGGTAAGAAAGGGCCTACCCTCATCGCGGTTAACGGCAGCCCCATCCGCACGTACGGTACGCGGACAATGTCCCTGGCTTTCGGCACCCGCACGTACGAATAGCCATTCATCATCGCGGAAGTCGGTCAGGCGATCCTGGGCGCAGATTTCCTCTGGGCCTTTTCACTAGTCCCCGATGTCCGCGGTAACGGCCTTCGACCCTCCGCCAGCAGCAATGAGCCCGCCGCTCCACCGGCCGCCACCCCGCCCAGCCCGACTGTCCAGGCCGTCGTCGCGGCCCCCGACCCTTATGCTGCAGTCCTGGTGTTGCATCTCGTGCGGTTGCAGAGGATCTCTGCCCCTTCCAGAAACCCTGTAGCTTAAGGCCATCCCCCCCGACCTGTCCATCTGGTGCCGAGAGGTTCGACCCAGGGAGTGGCCCAATCCCCCAGGGACCGCCACGGGACCTCCCTCACCGCCCCAGAACCGGAGGCAGAAAACGGACAGGGAGACGCACGAGCCGCCCAACCCGGGTGTGCACCCCAACCTGCGGAGGAACCAACGCAGGCCCAGGTGGAGGGCGAGGATCCGGAGGCTTGCCTTAGGCCGAGGCTGAGGCTGAGCAACCCGCACTGGCTCACGCCGACCCCCCATGTCCAGCACGAAAGTGGTAGGGCTGTGCTGCAGCACCTTGAAGGGGCTCTCATAGGGCTGCTGGAGTGGAGTGCGGTGAGCATCCCTGCGTAAGAAAACGTAGGCACAGTCCTGCAGGGCAGAAGGGACTTGTGAGTGGAAGGGCCCATGGTGTGACGTCGGGACGGGAGCAAGGGTACCAACCCGGTCACAGAGGCGCCTCAGGACAGAAGATGGCAGTTCCTTCTAGCCCCGCGCCGACGTGACGAATTCCCCCAGCTCAGCGGAGGAGGTGGCCAGGTCATCCTTTGGGGCAGTGCGGATACCCAACAACACCCAGGGCAGGGCATCAAGCCAATCCGGATCCATGAGGCGGGCCTTCAGGGCGGCCTTGAGCTGGCAATGGAAGCGCTCAACGAGACCATTGGCCTGCGGGTGGTACGCGGTGGTACGGTGAAGCTGTACCCTCAACAGGTGAGCCATTGCCGACCACAGCTGCGGGCGTGAACTGGGCCCCCCGGTCGGAAGTCATGTCCAGAGATAAGCCGAAACGGGCAATCCAATGGGCCGCCAGGGCGTGGGCACAAGTGGCCGTAGATGTGTCAACAAGGGGAACAGCCTCCAGCCTCCACGTGAAGCGGTCTACGACGGTGAGGAGGTGGGTAATGCCCCGGGATGGTGGGAGGGGCACCACAATATCCACATGGATGTGATCAAAACGCTGACGGGGGATCCCAAACTCCTGCAGAGGGGCCCAGACATGTCACTGGACCTTGGAGGTCTGACACGGAATACAGGTGCGCGCTCAGTGACCAACCTCCTTACGCAACCCGTGCCACATAAACCGAGCAGCTACCATAGCCGTCGTCGCCCGGATGGAAGGGTGAACCAAACCGTGAATGACGTCGAACATCCTCCGCCGCCATCTGTCAGGGACGATGGGGCACGGCTGACCCGTGGAAACGTCACACAACAGCGCCGCCCCTCCTGGCCCAAAGGGGACGTCCTCCAGACGGAGTTCCAAAATGGCGGTCCAGTAGGCGGACATTTCCTCATCCAGGAGCTGAGCCACCGCCAGAGCGGAGTAGTCAATCCCAGGGGAAGGTTGCGAGCACAACACTGATGGTTGGGCGGGACAGCGCGTCTGCAATCCGATTGTCCTTGCCTCGACTATTCGGATGGAGGTGGTAAACTCTGAGATGAACGCCAACTGCCGTTGCTGCCGGGCGGACATTGGGTCAGAAATCTTGGCGAGAGCGAAGGTGAGAGGCCTGTGGTCCGTGTACGCTGTGAACAGCCGACTCTCCAGAAAGTAATGGAAATGGCGCACAGCCAAGCACAGGGCGAGGAGCTCACGGTTAAAGGCACTATAATTACGCTGAGCGTTGGTCAGATGACGGCTGAATAAAGCCAATGGTCGCCAGCACCCGTCCACCAGCTGCTCCAAAACCGCTCCAACCGCTGACTCGGAGGCGTCCATCGTGAGGGCAGTCGGCGCGTCCTCCCGTGGATGGACGAGCATCGTGGCGCGGGCCAGCACCTCCTTGGCCCCGTCAAACGCAGTCAACGCCTCGGCAGATCATTGCAGGTCCTTCCGTGAGCCCGACAACAGGTGAAATAGCGGGCGCAAAAGTCTGGCCGCAGAGGGAACAAAATGGTGATAAAAGGCAACTATGCCAACGTGTTCCTGCAGACCCCGCACTGTTGAGGGGCGGGTAAACCGGCGGACGGCATCGACCTTGTCCGGCAGTGGCACAGCGCCCAGCGCAGTCACCCGGTGGCCGAGGAAGTCGATAGTGGGAAGTCCAAAGCGGCACTTGTCGATGTTAATGGCGAGGCCGTGCTCACTGAGCCGTTGGCAGAGCTGGCGAAGGTGCGCACAATGTTCCCTCCACGAGCGGCTAGCCACCAAGATGTCGTCCAGATACACAAACAGGAAAGGGAGGCCGCGGCATACCCCGTCCATGAGGCGTTGGAAAGCCTGCACGGCGTTCTTAAGTCCAAAGAGCATCCACACAAATTCGAAAAGCCCGAAGGGCGTGATGATTGTGGGATGGACCGGGATCTGATTATAACCCTGCACCCAGTCCACCTTTGAGAAAACCGTGGCGCCTGCGATATGGGTGTTGAAATCTTGAAGGTGGGGCACGGGATACCGAACGGCCGTGGTGGGATTGTTCAACCGCCGATAATCCCCACAAGGACGCTAGCCCCCGTTGGCCTTAGGAACTCTTCGTGGGCGATGCGCAGCTTATCAGGCGGCAGGCGGCGGGCCGGGGCGTGGAGGGGCGGGCCGATAGTCAGAATATGGTGCACCACGCCGTGTTGCGGGTTGGCACTGCTGAATTGGGGCTGGAGGATGGCAGGGAAGTCGGCCAGCACCTGGGTGTAACAGGCCTCCACTGACGACAATGGACCAGCAGATGGCGATATCGAGTCCCCCATATCCCTTGATTCGTTTATACCAACATACCTGTCCAAATGCATTTATAACGCTGTGATTGTCCCTGCCTCTGCCAGCTCCCTCACAGGTTGTTCCAGATATCCACCACCTACTGTGTGATAAACATTACCCTCAGATCTCCAATAAATACTTCCATTCTCACCCCAAGCCGACGTCCTCCAGTTTAAGACACCCCTATCCCTGAAGAAAAGATTGTGACGCTCTCCCCTATGCCCCTCATAATTAAAAAAACTCCATAAGGACACCCTCAACCTCCTGTACACCAATGAGAACAGCCCCATCTTATACTGTCTCTCTGTGTAACTAAAGCCCTCCATTCTAGGCAACATTGTGGTGAATCTCTTTTATACCCTTTCTTGTATTACCATATCCTTTCTATAATGTCTTGACCAGAACGGTGCATAATAATCCAAGTGTGGTCTAAACCAATGTCTTATACAGATGCAATATGATGTCCTAACCCTTATTTTCATTACCCATGCCTATGAAGGTAAACAGGCGAAATGCCTCCTTCACTACCCTATACACCTGTGTTGCAATTTACAGGGAGCTATGAACATACACCCAAAGATCTTTCCACATATCAATGCTTCTAAGTCTCTTCCATTTACATTATATATCCAGCAAGTATTAGATGATCCAAAATGCATTATCTCACAATTGTATCAAACTCACTCACACATTTGTATGCATTTGGCCCATATCCCTTTAACCTGACTGAAAGTAGGTTCCTTATTATGGTGAGACAATGAACCCATACACAAGTCCAACAGGTAGCACAAAGAAAAAAATACCGGGGCTGTAACATGAACGCGATGGAGTCCAGCAAAAATCTAATCGGACACGAGTTGCATGCACTAGACGTGTTTGTTCTCTCCAGTACAGCTCCCTACTACTCCCCCTGGTCACGGGCGTTGCCCGGCCTTAAATACCAACACAGGTACCGCCCCCATGGCTGGCACCTCCCACACCAAGACGCCGGCCTCGAGAGCCGATGGTTCGTTGTGCCCTTGGGCTGCCACCAGACGTCACCGCATGACCCCCCCCAGAACCAGAGGCACCGAACCGGACGGGACGCCGAACGAGGTGGCCCGAACGCATAGATACAATCCCACGCCCTGGGGATTTGCTCGGTTTGGAAGAATCTCCGGGAGTCCGGGACGGCGGACGCCCGCGACGGGGCGGTTGAGCCACAAGGACTGGCTCGCTCAGGTCCACGAGGAGTGACGGCGCCCGCAAGAAATCTGCGCCCAGCAGGGGCTGGGCCACGTCCGCGACAATGAATGGCCAGGTGAAATGGCACGCGCCGAAAATAACAGGAACCGTGCGGACGCCATATGTGCGGATTAAACTGCCGTTCGCAGCAGTTAACGGGGGACCCTTTTCACCAGCACGAAGGTCGCGTCCAGACGGGGGCAATACGCTGACCTCCGCCCCGGTGTCCACCAAGAACCTGAGCCACGTGCGCCAGTCCCAGACATACAGTTGATGGATCCTGCCGGGCACCTCAGTGACTAACGGCGGCCGGCACTGCCGTTTCCCGGGAACGAACATGGCTGGCGGCATTGGCGTGCTGCTGAACCCCAGCGCTGGTGGTAAAAACACCACATCCTTTTCCTTGGATCTCCTGGGTCCTGCTCAGCCATCCTCCTCTCCTGTGCCACTTGTCTGGTCTGTGGCTCTCGTGGGCGTGGCCCTCTTGTGGGCGTGGTCCTGGGCCGCTGGGCTTGCCAGGGCATGGAATCAATCAGGTCCAGCCATTCCGGGGATTCCAGCAGTTCCAGGTATTCCAGCGCACCCACCTGCTGCTGGTCGGACAGCCACAGCTCATCAGCACGGGCCGCTAGCCGGATGGGATCCTCCGCGAGCTGCCGACGGATGTCTCGAGGCAACGGCTGCAGGTAGGTAAATTCAAAGAGCGGGCAGGGCTGATGGTCACCCATGAGCGTGAGCATCTGGATACAGCTTAGTGAGGACATCCAGATGGCCGCCATAACAGGGAACATCAGGGGAATTTACGAAGGCATTAAGAAGACACTAGGACCAGTCCAGAGCAAAACAGCCCCCTTCAAATCCTCCACTGGGGAAGTAAGCACAGACAAATGCCAGCAGATGGAGAGATGGGTGGAACACTACTCTGACCTCTACTCGAGAAAGAACACTGTGTCCCCCTCAGCCCTTGACGCCATCGAGTGCCTGCCGACCATGGATGAGTTAGACAGAGAGCCGCCGGTAGAAGAGCTCAGCAAGGCCATTGACAGCCTGGCCTCAGGCAAGGCCCCAGGCAGCGACGGGACTCCCCCTGACCTGATCAGCCTTACAGCTGACCGTACAAGGTGGAGAGGTACCCTGAACCAACATGTCAAAACGGGGGAAGAGAAACTGATGATTGCAGCGGCAGACAAGCGGGCACGCAGAAAGGAGCGCAGCAACTTCAACAGACAAGAGTCCACACACAAATGTGACCTTTGCGACAGAGACTGTCACTCTCGCATTGGTCTCTTCAGCCACAAGCGACGCTGCTCTAGCCGAGGTGTGGAGCAAGCAGCCAACTAGGATGCATGGTCCTAGTCAGCCATGACCGAGGGGGCCTAAGAAAAATAAGAAATGTTGTCTATGCTGAATCCAGCTGGTTTTATATTTTCTGCAATGGTAAATAAGAAATTTCTGCATAAAAATCTAATGCATTGACAGCAAAAGATTGTAGATAAACAATTATCTGCTGGTCCAGGGTGCCTACCACATGGTGATAGCGGATCTCCTCGGATGTAACGCCTAGGATGTAAAATTGGGATTCGGCCTGTCGAAACCAAACCCCCGGCTGCGAGTTCCAAAATGTAAGTAGCTTCAGCGATACCGCGTTGAGTTCGGCCTCGTCAGCCCTGTGGGCGGCAGCGGCAGAATGCATTTTATTTTCAAATTTCCCCTCCAGGATTATCCTTCCTGGGCGTCGAGGTCACCAATGTAGCAGGAACGCGATGGAGTCCAGCCAAAAACTAATCGGAAACGAGTTGCATGCACTAGACGTGTTTATTCTCTCCAGTACAGCTCCCTACTACTCCCCCTGGTCACAGGCGTTGCCCGGCCTTAAATACCAACACAGGTACCACCCCCGTGGCTGGCACCTCCCACACCATGACGCCGCCCTCTAGAGCCGATGGTTTGATGTGCCCTTGGGCTGCCACCAGGTGTCACCACAGGGCACAGAATATAGCTGGGGTACAAATACGGAAAAAAATACAGAAAAAGTGCAGATAAAATAAGTGCAATGACCACAATGAGGTAGATTGGAACTATCCCCATAGTTTAAGAGAGGACCATTCAGTAGTATGATAAGAGTGGGGAATAAGCAGTTCCTGAATCTGGAAGTATGTGCTTTCAAGCTATTGTATCATCTGCCAAATGAGAGAGGGGTGGGAATTAACAAGTTGTGAAAAGTCTTTGATCAATTTGGCTGCTTTTCCAATGCAGTATGAAATGGAGCTGTGGTGAGGCGGGTTTGTGTGATGGACTAGGTCGGGTATATCCACAACTCCTGCAATTTCTTGGGGTCTTGGGCAGAGCTGTTGCCAAACCAAGCTGTGATGCATCTCGATTCAAGGTTTCAAGGTCAGTTTATTGTCACATGTACCAATTAAGGTACAGTGAAATTAGATTGGATGTTTTCTACAGTGCAAAAGTAAAAGGTGTTAGGCGATGTTGGAGACATGCCTAACCTCCATAGTTTTCTGAGGAAAGAGGCATTGGTGTACTTTCTTGGCCAAAGCCACAATGTGGTTCGTCCATGACAGAGAGCTGGTTATAGTTACTCCAAGTAACATGAAGCTATCGACCATCTCCATTTTGACACCATTGATGCTGACTTGGGCGAGCACAGCGCCTTTTTTCCTGAAGTCAATAACAAGCACCTGTACTTTGCTGACAATGAGGGAGAGGTTGTTGTTTTCACACTACACTACTGAGTTCTCTATCTCCTTCCTGTACTCTTGTCTCATCATTGTTCGAGATCTGTTTCACTTCAGTGGTGTCATCTGCAAATGATGATATTGCAGAATTTGGCTGCGCAGTCATGTATATAATTAGGAAGTATATTAAGGTGCTGAGAATGCATCCTTGACACTGGGGTTGAGGATTATGGTGGAGGATGTTTTGGCTTCATTGTGGTCTATGTGTCAGGAAGTTGAGTTCAAAGAGTTATAGATACATTACATGAGTGGGCAGAGACCTGGAAAATGGAACGTAATGTGGGAAAATGTGTCAAATTTGGCAGGGAAAACGAAAAATACGCATATTGTCTAAGCTTTAAGAAGCATAGGAATCGGGGTGGCCTGATGAATGATGCACAAAAGATTAGTATTCAGGTACAGCAAGTAAACGAGGAAGGCTAACAGGATGCTACCTTTTCCTGCAAAAGGAAATTGAATAAAAGTAAGTGGTAGGTATGGAGAATGAGCAGCAAGAGGAGGCAGTTGAGGCAGGTACTATAATCTATATACTAAAACTCTCGTTTGTTTGTTTGTTTGTTCCTAAACTACAGCCAAAACGGTGCATAATAGAGCGGCAATTTTAGGCCCACCTTAGTCACCGTTGTCCCTTTGGTGCTAATGGAAGAAGTTTCATTGAAATTGGTGTTATACTTTTAAAGTTATTCACATTTTAAAGTTTAAATCTGTCTCCTAGGGATGTAGAAGAAGGGAGGATAAGGGGGGTTGAGGGGGATGGAGTGGGGGGGAGTGGGGGGGGAGGAGGAGGGAGATGGAGGGAGGGGAGAGGGGGAGGAGAGGGGGAGGGATGGAGGGGGAGGAGGGGGAGGGGTGGGAGGGGTGGGAGGAGGGGGGAGGGGGGAGGGTAGTGGGGAGGGAGGGTAGTGGGGGAGGAGAGGGTGCTGCACCAATGCAGGAGAAGTTTGGGTCCAACAGGTCCACTTGGTCTACTAGCATTTAAAATACACTTGGACAGGTACATGGATAGGAAATGTTTAGATGGATACGGACCAAATGTGGACAAATGGGACCAGCTTAGATGGGCATCTTGGTCGGCTTGGAAGAGTTAGGCGAAGTACCTGTTTTCGTGCTGCACAACTCTATCACTCCACGTAAGTAATACTTCGGTTAACAGGGCATTGATGAGACCACTTTGGAAGTACTCCGTAAAGTATTATATCTGTTATTTCTGGAAGGATGTGAATGAATGCAAAGTGGTTCAGAGATTGAATGCATTGATACTTATCAATGCATTGATAAGCTGTTATTTGAGGAAAGATTGGGATTTTTAGGGTTTTGACTGGAGGTCTTTGGGTCGTGAAGGTTCTTGACAGAGTGGATAGGAAAAGGGTGAGATGGAATCTAGAAACAAGGGTCATTTAAAAAAAAAATGCAGAAACTAAACAGAATTCATTGGCTCTGTGGGTGATGACTTGAGTGTTCTTCCTCAAAAAATGGGGGAGAAGTAGAGTCTTTAAAGATTTTTAAGACAGAGGTGCATAGATTCTTAATAAACAGGAGAGTGAAAAATTGCAGTGGTGGTTGTGTTTATGATATTGAGGCTACAATTAGATTCAGATCAGTCATGAACTTGTTGACTACAACAGGAGGCTCAAGAAGTCAAGGACTCTTGCTCTTTATTCATTACACTTGAATACTTAGTTGTGATCCAGATTGTATGTATCTTAAGATACTTATTAAAATATGATTATTGAAATATGATTATTGACAAGTTTAGGAAACAAAACAACTGATCAACTTATTAAAATGTAGTTACTATATTTTGAAAATTCTAATCATTACACATGCCTTGAATAGTTAATTTTTAGATTAATAGTTAATATCTTAGATTACATTTTATTAATCTTCTCCTTGCAGTATCTTCCACAAAATAGAGCAAAACAAAATTATTTAGGCACAGTCCAGCCATCCCATCACTTCAATCTTGCATCCTGCTGTACTTGCTCACAGTAGATCCACTTATGAGGTAAACGTTACCTGTTAACAAAACAAAATATTAAAACACAGCATATACCTCTCTGTGATTTTACATGGATTTAAATTGTAATTCTGGCAGTGCAGCAGAACATCCTGATAAAAGACAGATGTCAGATTCACATTAACTTTGGTTACCATCTGCCAGTTTAATAATTTGCCTGCTTGTACCAGACCAACGATTCCAAGAGGGCTGAACTAGAACTGGGACCATTTTGGAAGTTGCTGTAACTTTGCCCAATGGGCCAGTGTAAAGTTTGAAACTGACGTGGTGAGAGAGTTGAGAACAACAGATGAAGAGAGAGGCACACATGGCTAGCAATGGTATTGTCTGGACAGGAGCACCATAAACTCTTTAATATAAAGTCAAAAGCTTTTAAAATCGGAATAGTTAAGACAAATGTGGGTCTCTTGAAGACAGAAACAGGTGAATTTATTATGGGGAACAAGGAAATGGCAGGCGAGTTGAACAGGTACTTTGGATCTGTCTTCACTAAGGAAGACACCAACAATCTCCCAGATGTACTAGTGGACAGAGGTCCTAGGGTAACGGAGGAACTGAAGAAAATTCACATTAGGCAGGAAATGCTGTCGGGTAGACTGATGGGGCTGATAAATCCCCAGGGCCTGATGGACTGCATCCCAGGGTACTTAAGGAAGTGGCCCTAGAAATCATGGACACATTGGGGATCATTTTCCAATATTCTATAGATTCAGGATCAGTTCCTGTGAATTGGAGGGTAGCTAATGTTACCCTACTTTTTAAGAAAGGAGGGAGAGAGAAAACGGGAAATTGTAGACTAGTTAGTCTGACATCAGTGGTGAGGAAGATACTGGAGTCAATTATAAAAGACGAAATTGCGAAACATTTAGCAATAACAGGATCGTTCTGAGTCAGCATGGAGTTACGAAGGAGAAATCATGCTTGACTAATCTAGAATTTTTTGAGGATGTAACTAGGGAAATGGACAAGTGAGAGCCAGTGGATGTAGTGTACCTGGAATTTCATAAAGCCTTTGAAAAGGTCCCACATAGGAGAATAATTTGATAATTATTCTCCTGGACATTGTCATTGAGCTATACAGTACGGAAGTGGGCCCTTCAGCACAACTCGTCCATGCGACTAAGTTACTACGAGCTAGTTCCACTTGCCTTTGCCTAACCTATATCCCTCCAAACCTTTCCTATTCATGTACCTGTCCAAGTGCCTTTTAAATGTCTCCACATCAGAGAAGCCAGTTTTCAGCCAAATCCAGTATAAGCTTCCTCCTGGGAAATTGCACACTACCCAGTTATTACCCAGTTAGTAAAGTTTAACTCCCACAGAGACCCAATTAACACTGAGGTTTGGCACCCATCTCTCAGATATTTAAATAATTTCATATTCACCTGAGCTAACCTCTGGGGTCAGAATGCCTTGGAGTTTCCTGATTCAAAAATGTAAATGGTGGCATATGTCTCAGAATTTATGTTTAATCTTTGGTTCATGGAGCACATCTGAGAATATTTTGCAGAAGAGGGACACTCACAACAGATTCAGGTTTCAGAAGTGCCCTCTGAGAGCACAACCTGAAAAGAAAAGCTCACAGGGGCAACAGTGTATCTGTGACCTGCATGTCATCTTAACTCAAGACATCTGGATGGAAAAATTAACAGAGGAAGAAGTAATGAGCGCAACTTAGAGCTGATTTTAATGTTGGGTCAGGTGAAGATAGTGAATAAATAAATTAAATGAGACAGAGAAAAGTCTATTTTTGAAAAGGTTAAGCATTTTGAATTTAATAATTTTTCTCCTGGAGTTATTGTCATTGAGCTATACAGCATGGAAGTGGGCCCTTCAGCACAACTCGTCCATGCCGACTAGTTTACTAAGAGCTAGTTCCATTTACCTTTGCCTAACCTATATCCCTCCAAATCTTTCCTATTCATGTACCTGTCCAAGTGCCTTTTAAATGTCGTAATTATACCTGCCTCTATCACTTATTCTGTCAGATTCTATATGCACAACACCCTTTGTGTGAAAATGGTGTCCTTCATGTCCCTTTTCAATCCTTCTCCTCTCATTTAGTTAGTTGACTTTATGGACATGTATGGAGTTAGTGAAAAACGTTTTATTGCATGTTAACCATTCAACGGAAAGGCTACACATGATTACAATCGAGCCGTCTACAGTGTTGAGATAAGTAATAAAGGGAATAACCTTTAGTGCAAGATAAAGTCCAGTAAGGTCCAATTAAAGATCGTCCGAGGGTCTCCAATCGGGTAGATAGTAGAACAGGACCGCTGTTTAGTTGTTGACAGGAATATGTTTTCACACTTCTGTACCTCTTGCCTGATGGGAGAGCGTCTTGGGTGAGACTCATCCTTGATTATGCAAGTGGCTTTACTGAGGCAGTGTGATGGAGTCAATGATGGAGTCAATGGAAGGGAGGTTGGTGTGTGTGATGGTCTGGGCTGCATCCACCATTCTCTGTAATTTCTTACAGTCTTGGATAGAGCTATTCCCAAACCATGCTGCGATGCATCCCAATAAAATGCTTTCTATGGGGTCATCTGCAGAAGTTGGTGAGAGTTCTTGGGGACATGCTGAACTTCTGAAGCCTTCTAACGAAGTAGAGGCATTGGTGTGTTTCCTTGGCCGTTGCTTTGATATAGATTGTCCAGGACAAGTTGCTGGTGATATTTACTTTTGTTTGCTCTAGTGTGGTTTGGTTTATTGTCACGTGTACCAAGGAATAATGAAAAGCTTTTGTTGTGTGCTAACCAGTCATCAGAAAGATAATACGTGATTACATCCACAGTGCACAGATGCATGATAAAGGGAATAATGTTTAATGCAAGATAAAGTCTAGTAAAATCTGA
This sequence comes from Rhinoraja longicauda, assembly GCF_053455715.1. Lineage (NCBI taxonomy): Eukaryota > Metazoa > Chordata > Chondrichthyes > Rajiformes > Arhynchobatidae > Rhinoraja > Rhinoraja longicauda. The sequence continues at coordinate 67,806,875 of NC_135959.1, read as the reverse complement.
TTACAAATAGTCCAAGGGTGTCCAACGAGGTAAAAAGCATCTCAGGACCACTCTCTAGTTCTGACAGAATGATTCTCTAGTTTTAGAGAAACTAGATTAGTGTAGATAGTCGTCAATGTCAGTGTGGAAGAGCTAGGCCAAAGAGCCCATTTCTGTCCGATACAACACTATGAATGTCTATGGCTCTATGATTCTGAGACAGATTAGAGAGGATATGTTTAAAAATTATTAATGCGATGATACCTTGTTATAATGACGTTTAATTTAGTTTTATTAGGTTATCAGATGTCATAATAATCTAAAAACATTAAAAAATAATAGAAGAATTGAAAACTAATAGAATTGAAATAAATCTTTTCCTGTCCCTATAAACTTTCTTTTTTTTTTTTTTTTTTTTTTTTTTTTTTACAAAGTTCTTACATAGCTTCAATTTTTAAATTTTTGAAGAGAGAAAGTAAAAATAAAAATATAAAACTATAAACTTGGGAAGAGAGAGTAAGAGGGTTAAAAAAAAAAAGGATCTAACAATAAAAATTAACGGGAGTAGATCCGGGAGACAAAAACCACAGCTGTACATCCAACCCCCAACTCAAGTTTCAACTTTTTATTTAAATTTTTATTTTTTTATTTTAGTCCTGTGCCAAACCCATTTACTTTTCTAAAAATTCAATAAATGGAGACCATATTTTTACATAATCTCTAAGTTGTAAATATCTAAAATAATTATTAACATGTAATCCGTACTTCTGCTGTAATCTAAAAACATTAAAAAATAATAGAAGAATTGAAAACTAATAGAATTGAAATAAATCTTTTCCTGTCCCTATAAGCTTCCTCCTGGGAAATTGCACAACATTACCCAGTTATTACCCAGTTAGTAAAGTTTAACTCCCACAGAGACCCAATTAACACTGAGGTTTGGCACCCACCTCTCAGGTATTTAAATAATTTCACATTCACCTGAGCTAACCTCTGGGGTCAGAATGCCTTTGAGTTTCCTGTTACAAAAATGTAAATGGTGGCTTACGTCTCAGAATTTGTGTTTAATCTTTGGTTCATGGAGCACATCGGAGAATATTTTGCAGAAGAGGGACACTCTCAACAGATTCAGATTTCAGAAGTACCCTCTGAGAGCACAACCTGAAAAAAAAAGCTCACAGGGGCAACAGTGTATCTGTGACCTGCATGTCATCTTAACTCAAGACATCTGGATGAAAAAATTAACAGAGGAAGAAGTAATGAGAGCAACTTAGAGCTAATTTTAATGTTGGGTCAGGTGAAGATAGTGAATAAATAAATTAAATGAGACGGAGAAAAGTCTATTTTTGAAAATGTTAAGCAGATTGAATTTGATAATTTTTCTCCTGGACATTGTCATTGAGCTATACAGTACGGAAGTGGGCCCTTCAGCATAACTCGTCCATGTGACTAAGTTACTACGAGCTAGTTCCACTTGCCTTTGCCTAACCTATATCCCTCCAAACCTTTCCTATTCATGTACCTGTCCAAGTGCCTTTTAAATGTCTCCACATCAGAGAAGCCAGTTTTCAGCCAAATCCAGTTAGAAATGTCACTTGAAAGGCTTAAGACCTCACCTCATGACTCCCCAAAAACCTTTTACATTTACAAAGCACACCAACATCTCTACTTTCTCAAGAAATTTGGCACATCTCCAATGACTCTTACAAACGTCTACAAGTGTACCATAAAAAAGCATACTGTCGGGTTGTATCACAGCTTGGTTTGTAAACAGTTCTGCCCAAGGCAGGTATGATAAGTTTTAATCTACAATTTGAGAGGGAGAAGGGAAAATTGGAAGTGTCAGTATTACTGTTGAGTAAAGGGAACTGTGGAGGCATGAGGGAGGAGCTGGCCAAAGTTGACTGGAAAGAGACCCTCGCAGGGATGACAGTGGAACAATAATGGCAGGTATTTCTGGGAATAATACAGAAGGTGCAGGATCAGTTCATTCCAAAGAGGAAGAAAGATTCTAAGGGGAGTAAGAGGCGACCGTGGCTGACAAGGGAATTCAAGGAGAGTATAAAAATAAAAGAGAAATATAACAAAGCAAAAATGAGCGGGAAGCCGGAGGATTGGGTAACTTTTAAAGAACAACAAAAGATAACTAAAAAGGCAATAAAGGGAGAAAAGATGAGGTACAAAGGTAAGCTAGCCAAGAATATAAAGAGGATAGTAAAAGCTTCTTTAGGTATGTGAAAAGCAGAAAATTACTTAAGACAAATGTGGGTCTCTTGCAGACAGAAACAGGTGAATTAATTAAGGGGAACAAGGAAAGGGCAGACGAGTTGAACAGGTACTTTGGATCTGTCTTCACTAAGGAAGACACAAACAATCTCCCAGATGTACTAATGGCCAGAGGACCTAGGGTAACGGAGGAATTGAAGGAAATTCACATTAGGCAGGAAATGGTGTTGGACAGACCCTCATAGGAGATTAGTAGGCAAAATTAGAACACATGGAAATGGGGGTAGGGTACTGACATAGAAAATTGGTTGGCAGATAGGAAACAAAGAGTAGGGATTAACGAATCCCTTTCAGAATGGTAGGCAGTGACTAGTGGGGTACAGCAAAGCTTGGTGCTGGGACTGCAGCTATTTGCAAGATACATTAATGATTCAGATGAAGGGGTTAAAAGTGACAGAGGAATTGAAGGAAATTCACATTAGGCAGGAAATGCTGTCGGGTAGACTGATGGGCCTGATAAATCCCCAGGGCCTGATGGACTGCATCCCAGGGTACTTAAGGAAGTGGCTCTAGAAATCGTGGTCACATTGGGGATCATTTTCCAATATTCTATAGATTCAGGATCAGTTCCTGTGGATTGGAGGGTAGCTAATGTTACCCTACTTTTTAAGAAAGGAGGGAGAGAGAAAACGGGAAATTGTCGACTAGTTAGTCTGACATCAGTGGTGAGGAAGATACTGGAGTCAATTATAAAAGACGAAATTGCGGAACATTTAGCAATAAAAGGATCGTTCTGAGTCAGCATGGATTTATGAAGGAGAAATCATGCTTGACTAATCTATAATTTTTTGAGGATGTAACTAGGAAAATGGACAAGGGAGAGCCAGTGGATGTAGTGTATCTGGACTTTCATAAAGCCTTTGAAAAGGTCCCACATAGGAGAATAATTTGATAATTATTCTCCTGGACATTGTCATTGAGCTATACAGTACGGAAGTGGGCCCTTCAGCACAACTCGTCCATGCGACTAAGTTACTACGAGCTAGTTCCACTTGCCTTTGCCTAACCTATATCCCTCCAAACCTTTCCTATTCATGTACCTGGCCAAGTGCCTTTTAAATGTCTCTACATCAGAGAAGCCAGTTTTCAGCCAAATCCAGTATAAGCTTCCTCCTGGGAAATTGCACAACACTACCCAGTTATTACCCAGTTAGTAAAGTTTAACTCCCACAGAGACCCAATTAACACTCAGGTATTTAAATAATTTCATTTTCACCTGAGCTAACCTCTGGGGTCAGAATGCTTTGGAGTTTCCTGATCCAAAAATGTAAATGGTGGCTTATGTCTCAGAATTTGTGTTTAATCTTTGGTTCATGGAGCACATCGGAGAATATTTTGCAGAAGAGGGACACTCTCAACAGATTCAGATTTCAGAAGTACCCTCTGAGAACACAACCTGAAAAAAAAAGAGGATGTAACTAAGAAAATGGACAAGGGAGAGCCAGTGGATGTAGTGTACCTGGACTTTCATAAAGCCTTTGAAAAGGTCCCACATAGGAGATTAGTGGGCAAGATTAGACCACATGGTATTGGGGTAGGTTGCTGACATGGATAGAAAATTGGTTGACAGACAGAAAACAAAGAGTAGGGATTAACGGGTTCCTTTCAGAATGGCAGGCAGTGACTAGTGGGGTACTGCAAGGCTCGGTGCTGGGACCGCAGCTATTTACAATATACATTAATGATTTAGATGAAGGGATTAAAAGTAACATTAGCAAATTTGCAGATGACACAAAGCTGAGTGGATTATTCTGCCAACTCTCAAAATAGTCAAAACATTGGGAATAATTTGAATTGGAGTTTCACAGTTTCGGTATTGAACACCAACCAATGGCTAAGGTTAACACTGTACCCGCTGTCTCTGGTAATTTACAAACCTGCATAAATGCATTCATGGATAAGTGCTGGATGGTCATCAAAACTCTAAAAGGAACAAATTCAAGAGAATAAAAAGGAACGTACAATATAGCTGATTTTGTGAGGCTCCACTTCGAGGATGGAGTCTTGGTATAAAAAAAGCAAAAGAGTAGCAAATGCTGATTTTCCACAGATTTAAATTGAAATTCTGGCTTGAGTGCAGCATAACATCCTGACAAATGCTGGGAGTGGCACGGTGGCGCAGCGGTAGGGTTGCTGCCTTACAGCACCAGAGACCCAGGTCGATCCTGACTACAGGTGCTGACTTTATGGAGTTTGAACATTCTCCATGTGACCTGCATAGGTTTTCTCCGGGTGCTCTGGTTTCCTCCCACACTCCAAAGACTACAGGTTTGTAAGTTAATTGGATATGATAAAATAAATAGCTGTAAATTGTCCCGAGTGTGTGTAGGATAGTGTAAGTGTGCGGGGATGGCTGGTCAGCATGGACTCGGCAGGCCGAGGGGCCCATTTCTGCACTCTCTAGACAAAACTAAACTAAACTGATTTCTGGCATGATGAACAGATCTACATTCCCAGGCCGTAGATTTTGAGTCATGTTGATTTAAAAAATATTCTACTCCAGTTATGAAACTACCAATTCTGTTTCCCTACCAAAGTATATTTACCGTTATATTTTAAAGCAGCATCGACAGGGTTATTTTCTTCAAAGGCCGTTGAGATTGGGATTGGAGATCTATTGTCCATCCCTTCTCCGATCCTGTAGCTAAAGTGGATAGTTCATAAGTTCATAAGTCATAATAGACAATAGACAATATACAATAGGTGCAGGAATAGGCCATTCAGCCCTTCGAGCCAGCACCGCCATTCAATGCAATCATAGCTGATCACTCTCAATCAGTACCCCGTTCCTGCCTTCTCCCCATACCCCCCTCACTCCGCTATCCTTAAGAGCTCTATCCAGCTCTCTCTTGAAAGCATCCAACGAACTGGCCTCCACTGCCTTCTGAGGCAGAGAATTCCACACCTTCACCACTCTCTGACTGAAAAAGTTCTTCCTCATCTCCGTTCTAAATGGCCTACCCCTTATTCTTAAACTGTGGCCCCTTGTTCTGGACTCCCCCAACATTGGGAACATGTTTCCTGCCTCTAATGTGTCCAATCCCCTAATTATCTTATATGTTTCAATAAGATCCCCCCTCATCCTTCTAAATTCCAGTGTATACAAGCCCAATCGCTCCAGCCTTTCAACATATGACAGTCCCGCCATTCCGGGAATTAACCTAGTGAACCTACGCTGCACGCCCTCCATAGCAAGAATATCCTTCCTCAAATTTGGAGACCAAAACTGCACACAGTACTCCAGGTGCGGTCTCACCAGGGCCCGGTACAACTGTAGAAGGACATCTTTGCTCCTATACTCAACTCCTCTTGTTACGAAGGCCAACATTCCATTGGCTTTCTTCACTGCCTGCTGTACCTGCATGCTTCCTTTCATTGACTGATGCACTAGGACACCCAGATCTCGTTGAACTCCCCCTCCTCCTAACTTGACACCATTCAGATAATAATCTGCCTTTCTATTCTTACTTTCAAAGTGAATAACCTCACAGTCGACTCTGCGATTCAATCATTGTTGATCTACCTTTCCCTCTCAACCCCATTAAACCTGCTTTCTCCCCGTAACCTTTGACACCCTTAGTAATCACGAAGCTATTAAACTACACTTTAAAAATACCAAAGAATTGGGCTCCACATCCATCTGTGGCAATGATTTCCTCCGATTCACCACCATCTGGCTAAAGAAATTACTTCACATCTCCTTTCTAAAGGTAAATTCTATTATTCTAAGGCAGTGCCCTCTGGTCCTAGACTCTCCCACCATTGGAAACATCCTCTCCACATCCACTCTGTTATTGTTCTACTTATCCACCTATATTATTTGGTAGGTTTCCAAGAGAGCCCCCCTCATCCTTCTAAACTCCAGTGAGTAAAGGCCCAGAGCTGTCAAATGCTCATCATACATTAACCCAAATAAACCCTGAGAACCTTCTTGCAAGCCTCCTCTGGACACTCTCCATCCCTTACAGAAATGCATCCAAAAATGTTCGCAATACTCCAAACGCAGTCTGACCAGCACCCTATAAAGCCTCAGCAATACATCCATGCTTTTATATTCTAGTCCTCTCAAGGCATTTACTTTCCTTACCACTAATTCAACCTGCAAATTAACATATTGGGAATATTGCACCAGCATTCCCAAATCCCTTTGCACCTCCGATTTCAGAATCCTCTCCCCATTTAGAAAATAGTCATCACCTTTTTAGCTTCTACCAAAGTGCATGACTGTACACTTTTCTATGCAGCATTCCATCTGCCACTTCTTTGCCCACTCTCCCATCCTGTCCAATTTCTGCAGATTCTCTGCTTCCTCTACACTACCTGCCCCTCCACCCATCTTTGTATTATCCGCAAACTTGGCCACAAAGCTACCATCTCCATCATCCAATTCATTAGTATACAATGTGAAAAATAACGGACCCAACATCGACACCTACAGAACACCAATAGTCATCGATAGTTAAACAGAGTCAGTGGACTTAAGGAGACCTTTCTACAAACACTAGCCCTTTATTCAACTCCAAAGCCTATTTTAGATGAGGAAAGGGAGTGGGATCCTTGGCAACGGAGGACAGTGACATCATCGGAGGACAGTGACATCAACGGAGGACAGCAGATGGCAGGATTTGTGCAACGTTTCTGTTGAGCTCGTGTTTGCATCGTTTTCACGTTACTCCTCATTCTGCAGTCCACAGAGAAAGACGATCCAGGCATTGCTGAAGAAGCCAAGAAAGAATCGTGAAATCGAAGCAGATAAAATGACCATCAAAAATGGATCCAAGTTCACAGCATTAATGCTAAAGGAAGACTCAGACCACTACATCCTTCAAATATACCGTCTCTACTGTCATTTAATCTGAAATGAGGATGCTCAAGATCACAAAGGAACCCTTTACTTGACATAAAGGTAAACACCACAATTGCAAAATGATGTTCATCATGTGAGCCAAACCCTTCCTTATATAACACATGGGAAGGTGGGTCTTGAAAGTAAATGAGTCCCTGCCCTTCAACAAGAAACTCATCATCTGACTCCCCAAAATCTTACCACCACCATCAAGAAAAAAAGTCAGGGGCAGGAAAGAATATTGTCCATTTTATGCAGTTCCTCTTGAAGCTGCACATTATGCTGAATTTGAAATACCTTGCTATCTCTTCATTGTTTCCAAACTTATGGACTGAGGAACTAAATCCTGAAACTCTAGCCATATGCTATGGCACTGTACTAGAAAAACAATCAATATGTGCTAACACCATTAAGTGTAAATTTCAATAGAAGTAATCCAGTTGTAATTAGACAATTGTCTATTGTCTATTGTCTATTGGCAGGTTTGGCAGAATCACTGGAGAACATGGATAGGTGATGTTTTGGGTCAAGACCCTCCTTCAGACGGATTCATGAGGAGCCTCAGCCCTTACCATTGCCCAACAGGCTTGAATAGGAGAAACTTAGAGGGAAATGGACTAAACGTGGGCAAACGGGACCAGTTTACATGGAGCATTTGCTTTGCACGTATGAGTTGGGCCAAAGGGTCTGTTTCCGTGCTGGATGACTGCAGCTGTTGCCTGTCTGCTGAATGTTTCCATGATTTTGTTCCAGGCATGAACTCATCAATGAATTGCAAGTCATTAAAATGAACATATTGAAATATGAAAAGCACAAGAAAGAAATGAAGGCAGTTGGAGTATTCTGCATAAGAATGTAAAACCAAGCGGCTGCTCTAGATGTCAACTTATCTATATCGGCGAAACCAAGCGAAGGCTCGGCGATCGCTTCGCTGAACACCTGCGCTCGGTCCGCATTAACGCAACTGATCTCCCGGTGGCCAAGCACTTTAACTCCCCCTCCCATTCCCAGTCTGACCTCTCTGTCATGGGCCTCCTCCAGTGCCATAGTGAGGCCCGCCGGAAATTGGAGGAGCAGCACCTCATATTTCGCCTGGGCAGTTTGCGGCCCGGTGGTATGAACGTCGACTTCTCCAACTTCAGATAGCTCCTCTGTCCCTCCTTTCCCCTCCTCCTTCCCAGATCTCCCTCTATCTTCCTGTCTCCACCTATATCCTTCCTTTGTCCCACCCCCGACATCAGTCTGAAGAAGGGTCTCGACCCGAAACGTCACCCATTCCTTCTCTCCCGAGATGCTGCCTGACCTGCTGAGTTACTCCAGCATTTTGTGAATAAATGTAACAACAAGATCTGGAAACACCAAAGATGCACAGCCCACTGGGTTAAGTGGTCACTCCTCATCCCAGTCCCGAATCGCTGATTCCTTATCTTCAGGGTGTGACTCTTTGTTCTAGACACCCCGGGGAGGGGAACATCATCCTATTGAGCCTCGTAACAATTTTGTCCATTTCGATGAAATTACCTTTCATTCTTTGAAATTCCAGAATTCCAGAATCTGAACTGGTCTTTTTTATCTTGGGGTTAATTTAAAAAATACTAAATGTAGTCTGTGTACCTTAAACATAGTAGGAGCTCTTTATAGATTTCAGAGAGCGTGTCATTAGGCATTTATACCAATACCTTTGAATTATCTAAACGTGTGAAACAGAAAAAGTGAAGTGCAGGCAGATAATGTAAAATTCACTTCAAACATGAGACGTGACAAATTGTTTTTAGCATTTAAGTCAAGAGAGTTTTATTTCAACTATGGTTACAGTTTCACAGAGCTTCAGGAACCAGTTTGAAGAGAAAATTCAGCAATATTTGTCTGGCCACATAATACTCTCAGAAGAATTGTTTCCTTGCAATGGGAACAGAGTAAGTACCTAGTATACGACTGTCAAATGCCTGGATCAAGATTAATTCTGTAAATTGTACCAAGTGTGAAGGATAGAACTAGTGTACAGATGATCGTACGGACTCATGGGCCAAAGGGCCTGTTTCCACACTATCTCCAAACTCTAAAAGGATGGCTGTCAATGGTGAAAGAAGCTAGGAATGAGGTTACCTGTGAGGATGATAATATACAGAGGTAATTACACTTTTAATTATATAAAAAATGTTAATGAGTGTGAATCATCTTCTCTTATCCAGGAAGTGAACGATTATGTTCATGGAGACTTCCATGTTGTGCACTGCTTTACAAGATACCAGGTGGAAACAAGGGGTCATGAGACAGGTCTGGCTGATAGCAGGATCCAAACAGATTCTAAAAGTATATTAAAGCTAAAAGAGTAAATAGAGATGGAAAAGAGAGCCCCTTAAAGATCAACAAGGTTGTCTATGGGTGGAGCCACAGAAGATGGGTGAGCTGTTAAATGAATATTTCTCATTTGTATTTAGTGTGGAGAAAGACTTGGATGTTAGGGAATGTGGGGAAATTCAGTGTCGTGTCTTGAAGAGAATCCATGTTCCAGAAGAGGAGAACTTACAGAGTGGTCGTGAACACATAAAGGTAGATAAATCCCCGGGACTTGATCAAGTGAATACTAAGACATTGTGGGAAGCTGGGAAAGAAAATGTGAGGTCACAGTGTAATCAGTCGCCATAGATGAGGTGCTGGAATGTGACGATAGGTGGTGTGGTGCCTCTATTTATGAAAGAATACAAGAAAAAGCCAGGGAAATGCCCACTAATGAGCCTTACTGGAATGGTGGGTAGGTTACTGGAGGGCCAGGCCCAAACTCAAAACATTGCTTATCCATTTACCCCACAAATGCTGCCTAACCTGCTGAGTTGCTCCAGCATTTGTGTTTTGCTCGGATTTTGGTGAACTTTCAGAGACATGGGTTCTGAAGGCATTTGCAAAGGCAAGGTCTGCTTAGGGATACTCAGCAGAGTTTTGTGCATGGGAAATCATGTTGCATGAAATTTAGGGGTGGCACAGTGCAATATTGGTAGAGCCGCAGCTTTACAGCGTCCAGGACCCGGGTTCGATCCCGACTATGGGTGCAGTCTGTAGAGAGTTTGTACGTTCTCCCTGTTTTTTTCATGGGTTTTCTCTGGGTACTCTGGTTTCCTCCCACACTCAAAAGACATACAGGTTTGTAGGTTAATTTTGGTAAAATTGTAAATTATCCCTAGTGTGTAGGATAGTGTTAGTGTATGGGGTGATCACTGGTTGACGTGGACTCGGTGCGCTGAAGGACCTATTTCTGTGCTGTAACTCTAAAGTAAAGTAAAGTTTTAAAAATGATTGAGCTTTGTGAAGAACTGACAAAGAAGATTGATGAGGGCAGTATTTGTTATTTACATGGATTTTAGTGTGGCCTATGTCAAAATACTACAGGCTGGTCTGGAAGGTTAGATTATATTGGATCCAGGGTGAGCTGGTAAATAGAGTATAAAATTGGCTTGAAGCGTGGACACGGAGAGGGTTGTTTTTCAGACTGGAATCCTATAACAATGGTATACCAATAGGATTGGTGCTGGGCACCCATAGTCAGGTTCAAACCCGGGTCTCTGGCGCTGTAAGGCAGAAACTCTACTGCTGTGCCACCATGCTGCCCTTTTAAAAAAAAAAAATTTTTTTTAATAGCTCAAATTTAATGCAGATAAAATGTGGTGTTATTTATTGGTGGGGCAAACCAGGGCAGAACTTACAAAGTAAATGGTGGGATCCTGGGGAATGTTGTGGAACAGAGAAACCTATGCAGAGGCAGGAAAATAGTTCCACAAAAGTGGTGAAGAACCTGTTCAGCATGCATGCTTTCATCGTTCAGGCTATTGAATGCAGGATTTAATTGAATTGAATTGAATACATTTTATTAGCCAATTATGTATACATACAAGGAATTTGCCTTATTCACAAAATGCTGGAGTAACTCAGCAGGTCAGGCAGCATCTCGGGAGAGAAGGAATGGGTGACGTTTCGGGTCGAGACCCTTCTTCAGACTGATGTCGGGGGTGGGACAAAGGAAGGATATAGGTGGAGACAGGAAGATAGAGGGAGATCTGGGAAGGAGGAGGGGAAGGGAGGGACAGAGGAGCTATCTGAAGTTGGAGAAGTCGACGTTCATACCACCGGGCCGCTAACTGCCCAGGCGAAATATGAGGTGCTGCTCAAAGGAATTTGCCTTGGTGCTTTGCTCGCAAGTAACAACATGACATACAGTAAACGATAAAGAATAAAACATTATAGTTTACACAGGTGAAGAATAACATGTGACATTGTATTGCAAGGCATTAGGAAGGCTTCATTTGGAGTGATATGTAGGAAGGTTCTAAATTAACTGGAAATAATGTAAAAAAGATACGCATTTCAAGGGTTTCAGTTGTCAGGAAAAGATGGATAGGCTAGTTCTTTCTTCCTTGGAATGTAGGAGGCTGAGGGATAACTTTATAGATGTTTATAAAGTCATGGGAGGCATGGATAAAATGAATATCCAGAGTGTTTTTCTTCAAGTAGAGCAGTCTAAAACTAGAGAATCATTCTGTCAGAACTAGAGAGTGGTCCTGAGATGCTTTTTGCCTCGTTGGACACCCTTGGACTATTTTAAATCAGATTTTACTAGACTTTATCTTGCAAATTTGCTAATGTCACTTTTAACCCCTTCATCTGAATCATTAATCATATCATATCATATATATACAGCCGGAAACAGGCCTTTTCGGCCCTCCAAGTCCGTGCCGCCCAGCAATCCCCGTACATTAACACTATCCTACACCCACTAGGGACAATTTTTACATTTACCCAGCCAATTAACCTACATACCTGTACGTCTTTGGAGTGTGGGAGGAAACCGAAGATCTCGGAGAAAACCCACGCAGGTCACGGGGAGAACGTACAAACTCCTTACAGTGCAGCACCCGTAGTCAGGATCGAACCTGAGTCTCCGGCGCTGTTCGGTTGCTGTAAAGCAGCAACTCTACCGCTGCGCTACCGTGCCGCCCAATGTATCTTGCAAATAGATGCAGTCCCAGCACCAAGCTTTGCTGTACCCCACTAGTCACTGCCTACCATCCTGAAAGGGATTCGTTAATCCCTACTCTTTGTTTTTCCTATCTGCCAACCAATTTTCTATGTCAGTACCCTAACCCCATTACCATGTGTTCTAATTTTGCCTACTAATCTCCTATGAGGGTCTGTCCAACACCATTTCCTGCCTAATGTGAATTTCCTTCAATTCCTCCATCACCCTTGGTCCTCTGGCCACTAATACATCTGAGAGATTGTTTATGTCTTCCTTAGTGAAGACAGATCCAAAGTACCTGTTCAACTCGTCTGCCCTTTCCTTGTTCCCCATAATGAATTCACCTGTTTCTGTCTGCAAGGGACCCACATTTGTCTTAAGTAATTTTCTGCTTTTCACATACCTAAAGAAGCTTTTACTATCCTCCTTTATATTCTTGGCTAGCTTACCTTTGTACCTCAACTTTTCTCCCTTTATTGCCTTTTTAGTTATCTTTTGTTGTTCTTTAGAAGTTACCCAATCCTCCGGCTTCCCGCTCATTTTTGCTATGTTATACTTCTCTTTTATTTTTATACTCTCCTTGAATTCCCTTGTCAGCCACGGTCGCCTCTTACTCCCCTTAGAATCTTTCTTCCTCTTTGGAATGAACTGATCCTGCACCTTCTGTATTATTCCCAGAAATACCTGCCATTATTGTTCCACTGTCATCCCTGCTAGGGTCTCTTTCCAGTCAACTTTGGCCAGCTCCTCCCTCATGCCTCCACAGTTCCCTTTACTCAACAGTATTACTGACACTTCCAATTTTCCCTTCTCCCTCTCAAATTGTAGATTAAAACTTATCATACCTGCCTTGGGCAGAACTGTTCACAAACCAAGCTGTGATACAACCCGACAGTATGCTTTTTTATGGTACACTTGTAGACGTTTGTAAGAGTCATTGGAGATGTGCCAAATTTCTTGAGAAAGTAGAGATGTTGGTGTGCTTTGTAAATGTAAAAGGTTTTTGGGGAGTCATGAGGTGAGGTCTTAAGCCTTTCAAGTGACATTTCTAACTGGATTTGGCTGAAAACTGGCTTCTCTGATGTGGAGACATTTAAAAGGCACTTGGACAGGTACATGAATAGGAAAGGTTTGGAGGGATATAGGTTAGGCAAAGGCAAGTGGAACTAGCTCGTAGTAACTTAGTCGCATGGACGAGTTGTGCTGAAGGGCCCACTTCCGTACTGTATAGCTCAATGACAATGTCCAGGAGAAAAATTATCAAATTCAATCTGCTTAACATTTTCAAAAATAGACTTTTCTCCGTCTCATTTAATTTATTTATTCACTATCTTCACCTGACCCAACATTAAAATTAGCTCTAAGTTGCTCTCATTACTTCTTCCTCTGTTAATTTTTTCATCCAGATGTCTTGAGTTAAGATGACATGCAGGTCACAGATACACTGTTGCCCCTGTGAGCTTTTTTTTTTCAGGTTGTGCTCTCAGAGGGTACTTCTGAAATCTGAATCTGTTGAGATTGTCCCTCTTCTGCAAAATATTCTCCGATGTGCTTCATGAACCAAAGATTAAACACAAATTCTGAGACGTAAGCCACCATTTACATTTTTGTAACAGGAAACTCAAAGGCATTCTGACCCCAGAGGTTAGCTCAGGTGAATGTGAAATTATTTAAATACCTGAGAGGTGGGCGCCAAACCTCAGTGTTAATTGGGTCTCTGTGGGAGTTAAACTTTACTAACTGGGTAATAACTGGGTAATGTTGTGCAATTTCCCAGGAGGAAACTTATAGGGACAGGAAATGATTTATTTCAATTCTACTAGTTTTCAATTCTTCTATTATTTTTTAATGTTTTTAGATCATTATTACATCTGATAACCTAATAAAACTAAATTAAACGTCATTATAACAAGGTATCATCGCATTAATAATTTTTAAACATATCCTCTCTAATCTGTCTCGGAATCATAAAGCCATAGACATTCATAGTGTTGTATCGGACAGAAATGGGCTCTTTGGCCTAGCTCTTCCACACTGACATTGACGACTATCTACACTAATCTAGTTTCTCTAAAACTAGAGAATCATTCTGTCAGAACTAGAGAGTGGTCCTGAGATGCTTTTTGCCTCGTTGGACACCTTTGTACGATTTTTAATCAGATTTTACTAGACTTTATCTTGCATTAAACATTATTCCCTTTATCATACATCTGTGCACTGTGGATATAATCACGTATTATCTTTCTGATGACTGGTTAGCACACAACAAAAGCTTTTCACGGTTCCTTGGTACACGTGACAATAAACCAAACCACACTAGAGCAAACAAAAGTAAATATCACCAACAACTTGTCCTGGACAATCCATATCAAAGCAACGGCCAAGGAAACACACCAATGACTCTACTTCGTTAGAAGGCTTCAGAAGTTCAGCATGTCCCCAAGAACTCTCACCAACTTCTGCAGATGACCCCATAGAAAGCATTTTATTAGGATGCATCGCAGCAAGGTTTGGGAATAGCTCTATCCAAGACTGTAAGAAATTACATAGAATGGTGGATGCAGCCCAGACCATCACACACACCAACCTCCCTTCCATTGACTCCATCATTGACTCCATCACACTGCCTCAGTAAAGCCACTTGCATAATCAAGGATGAGTCTCACCCAAGACGCTCTCCCATCAGGCAAGAGGTACAGAAGTGTGAAAACATATTCCTGTCAACAACTAAACAGAGGTCCTGTTCTACTATCTACCCCGTTGGAGACCCTCGGACGATCTTTAATTGGACCTTACTGGACTTTATCTTGCACTAAAGGTTATTCCCTTTATTACTTATCTCAACACTGTAGACGGCTCGATTGTAATCATGTGTAGCCTTTCCGTTGAATGGTTAGCATGCAACAAAACGTTTTTCACTGTAACTTCATACATGTCCATAAAGTCAACTAACTAAATGAGAGGAGAAGGATTGAAAAGGGACATGAAGGACACCATTTTCACACAAAGGGTGTTGTGCATATAGAATCTGACAGAATAAGTGATAGAGGCAGGTATAATTACGACATTTAAAAGGCACTTGGACAGGTGCATGAATAGGAAAGATTTGGAGGGATATTGGTTAGGCAAAGGTAAGTGGAACTAGCTCTTAGTAAACTAGTCAGCATGGACGAGTTGTGCTGAAGGGCCCACTTCCATGCTGTATAGCTCAATGACAATAACTCCAGGAGAAAAATTATCAAATTCAAAATGCTTAACCTTTTCAAAAATAGACTTTTCTCCATCTCATTTAATTTATTTATTCACTATCTTCACCTGACCCAACATTAAAATCAGCTCTAAGTTGCGCTCATTACTTCTTCCTCTGTTAATTTTTCCATCCAGATGTCTTGAGTTAAGATGACATGCAGGTCACAGATACACTGTTGCCCCTGTGAGCTTTTTTTTTCAGGTTGTGCTCTCAGAGGGCACTTCTGAAACCTGAATCTGTTGTGAGTGTCCCTCTTCTGCAAAATATTCTCAGATGTGTTCCATGAACCAAAGATTAAACACAAATTCTGAGACATAAGCCACCATTTACATTTTTGAATCAGGAAACTCCAAGGCATTCTGACCCCAGAGGTTAGCTCAGGTGAATATGAAATTATTTAAATACCTGAGAGGTGGGTGCCAAACCTCAGTGTTAATTGGGTCTCTGTGGGAGTTAAACTTTACTAACTGGGTAATAACTGGGTAGTGTTGTGCAATTTCCCAGGAGGAAGCTTATAGGGACAGGAAAAGATTTATTTCAATTCTATTAATTTTCAATTCTTCTATTATTTTTAAAGCTGTGACCTCCTCCACAACTCTGGGACTCCAGCTTTGAATGAACCTTCCATTTGTACTGTGATAATGATAGGGATTACCATACTGTAGTTGTAACACAAAAGCATGGAGACACAATGAGGCCAGTTGTGCACTCTTCAACTGATTAAAGCCAATTGGTAGCTGGGCTGATCTAGAACTCGACTTTGTGACATGGGCAATAAAAGTGTCAGAACCAATCACACTGTTAAAGACTACAGTTTTATATTCTCCGGCAGTATAGTGTACTCCTAGAAGCAGGGAAGGTAGTGGTGTGAAATAGTCGATAAACAAAATGAGAGAGTGTGCTGTTGCTGACAAACATACACAGATAGATTTTACTTGATCCTTAACCCAGTCTCCAAATAACGTGTTCTTTTTAATACTCATTGTCCACTTCACCCACTGGTTAGAGTCATTCCCACACCGAGGCTGTATGGCTAAAACCATGCCATGGATCCTAGTTGAAGAAATATTACTTAGGTGGGGCAATGGAGGAGGCCCTGCAACAGCCTGGGGCATGCCTGGATCGGGGGAGCTCCAGTACATCCAGCTTGAGGATGGACTTTGGCCGTTTTGTAAATGGTGCCAAAATATAGTGACTTGTGCATGTGTGAGCTATGCAAAAAGAATTTCACGGTTGCAGTGTTTGTGTGATAATAAAGAACAATTGGACATTGAACCATTAATTGGGTTTCAAACTTATCCATCTGTAACCACCACTACTGCCAATCTGCCTGCTGTCATGAGGATATTAAGGTGGTGGATGGTCACAGGTTAGTGTTGACCCGATGAAAATATAACCTTTGCTCCCCATTGCCATCACATTCAGATGATGCCTAATTTATTGGGTTGGACATCCAACATGATGCTCTACACCTATAAAGAATGATTTCAATATCTGTGAATGTCACAGTTATTTGGAAAAGGGCTAAAAAACCACATAGAACCTGAAGAGGATTTGTAGAGATAGTGGGATCAGGATATGCAGCAGGGATATCCACAGTTCATATAATAGATGTATCAGGACTTAGTGAACCAATAGAACAGCTGAGAGAGAAGATACAGAAGGGGCAGTAACGGGATTTAAAGATACTGAAACAACCAATTAAGGCAGGGGAGGAAGCTAGAATTTCTTAAAGAAGTTAAAATACTCAAGCTACCTGAGGGTCAATAAATAGAATGATAGGAAGAGTGAGTAAGGTTTCTCAGGGAGAGCATAGGGAACAGGTGTCTGGTGTCTATTCCAATGGCCGATGTACCAGGTACAGGTGGCATTCTGCAGTTAATCAACTACAGAGTATCCACTTGGATATCGACAAAACTGAGGCAGCGGAGTGGGAATATGCAACCTGCATCCTGTGATCGCTGACTAGATCTAGTCAAATGGATCAGGAATTCCAGGACAATCGGGTACCATATGTTATAGGAATTGCTCTCCATGTACCATACCAGCTGAATCATATGACTTGTTTCCTCAATATGTAAACCGGGAGCTTGGATAATGGTTCACAATGCTCTAGAGCATGTTGCAATAATTGACAGAGCCAAGAGCATCAGTTTGGATGCATATCATCAAGGAGGGATTCACTGGGTCTGCCCAGAAAGATAATCAATTTGGAGACCAAAACTGCACACAATACTCCAGGTTTGGTCTCACCAGGGCCCTGTACAACTGCAGAAGGCTCTCTTTGCTCCTATACTCCTCATCTCCACCAAGTCAATCTCCACCACCACACACTCTACACTGACAAACTGCATCACTGAAATAAAATCTTGGCTTCAATCAAATTTCCTCAAACTCAACTGCAACAAATCTGAAATCATCATCATTGGTCCAAAAACGCTCACCAAATCCACCCAAAACTTCATCCTCAATATTGATGGTCTCCCAGTATCCACCTCCCCTCACATCCGGAATCTTGGAATCATCTTTGATCAAACCCTCTCCTTCGACAAACACATCAAACACATCACAAAGACAGCCTTCTTCCACCTCAAAAACATTGCCCGTCTCCGTCCATCCCTCTCCTCCACAGCTGCAGAAACCCTCATCCACGCCTTCATCACCTCCCGTCTGGACTACTGCAACAGCCTCCTCTATGGCGCACCCTCAAAAATCATCAGTAAACTTCAATACATTCAAAACTCCGCTGCCCGTCTACTCACCCACACCCCGATCCGTGACCATATCACCCCCGTCCTTTACAAACTCCACTGGCTCCCCATCCCCCAGAGAATCCAGTACAAAATCCTCCTCATGACCTACAAAGCCCTCCATAACCTGGCCCCATCCTACCTGACTGACCTCCTCCACAGGCACACTCCCACCTGCACCCTCCGCTCTGCTGCTGCCAATCTCCTATCCCCCCCATCCAGACCAAACTCAGATCCTGGGGGGACAGGGCTTTCTCCATCACTGCTCCCACCCTATGGAACTCACTACCCCAAACCGTCAGAGACTCCTCCTCATTCACCACATTCAAAACATCACTGAAGTCTCACCTGTTCAGTACTGCCTTCAACCACTGAAGGTCACCTCACCTTCTGTCTCCTTTCTCTGTTCGTTTACTTATTTATCTAATTATTCACTTCCCTATGTTCTTTAAATCCCTGTAAAACGTGTTTGAGTGTATGAAAAGCGCTATATAAATGTAATACATTATTATTATTATTATTATTATACGCAACTCCTCTTGTTATGAAGGACAGCATGCCATTAGCTTTCTTCACTGCCTGCTGCACCTGCATGCTTACTTTCAGTGACTGATGTACAAGAACATCCAGATCTCGTTGTTCTTCCCCTTTTCCTAACTTGACACCATTCAGATAATAAGCTGCCTTGCTGTTCTTGCTACCAAAGTGGATAACCTCACATTTATCCACATTAAACTGCATCTGCCATGCATCTGCCCACTCGCCCAGCCTGTCCAATTTACCCTGCATCCTTATAGCATCCTCTTCACAGTTCACACTGCTACCCAGCTTTGTGTCATCTGCAAATTTGCTAATGTCACTTTTAACCCCTTCATCTGAATCATTAATGTATCTTGCAAATAGCTGCAGTCCCAGCACCAAGCTTTGCTGTACCCCACTAGTCACTGCCTACCATTCTGAAAGGGATTCGTTAATCCCTACTCTTTGTTTCCTATCTGCCGACCAATTTTCTATGTCAGTACCATACCCCCATTACCATGTGTTCTAATTTTGCCTACTAATCTCCTATGAGGGTCTGTCCAACACCATTTCCTGCCTAATGTGAATTTCCTTCAATTCCTCCGTCACCCTTGGTCCTCTGGTCACTAATACATCTGGGAGATTGTTTATGTCTTCCTTAGTGAAGACAGATCCAAAGTACCTGTTCAACTCGTCTGCCCTTTCTTTGTTCCCCATAATGAATTCACCTGTTTCTGTCTGCAAGGGACCCACATTTGTCTTAAGTAATTTTCTGCTTTTCACATACCTAAAGAAGCTTTTACTATCCTCCTTTATATTCTTGGCTAGCTTACCTTTGTACCTCAACTTTTCTCCCTTTATTTCCTTTTTAGTTATCTTTTGTTGTTCTTTAAAAGTCACCTAATCCTCTGGCTTCCCGCTCATTTTTGCTATGTTATACTTCTCTTTTATTTTTATACTCTCCTTGAATTCCCTTGTCAGCCACGGTCGCCTCTTACTCCCCTTAGAATCTTTCTTCCTCTTTGGAATGAACTGATCCTGCACCTTCTGTATTATTCCCAGAAATACCTGCCATTATTGTTCCACTGTCATCCCTGCTAGGGTCTCTTTCCAGTCAACTTTGGCCAGCTCCTCCCTCATGCCTCCACAGTTCCCTTTACTCAACAATAATACTGACACTTCCAATTTTCCCTTCTCCCTCTCAAATTGTAGATTAAAACTTATCATACCTGCCTTGGGCAGAACTGTTCACAAACCAAGCTGTGATACAACCCGACAGTATGCTTTTTTATGGTACACTTGTAGACGTTTGTAAGAGTCATTGGAGATGTGCCAAATTTCTTGAGAAAGTAGAGATGTTGGTGTGCTTTGTAAATGTAAAAGGTTTTTGGGGAGTCATGAGGTGAGGTCTTAAGCCTTTCAAGTGACATTTGTAACTGGATTTGGCTGAAAACTGGCTTCTCTGATGTGGAGACATTTAAAAGGCACTTGGACAGGTACATGAATAGGAAAGGTTTGGAGGGATATAGGTTAGGCAAAGGCAAGTGGAACTAGCTCGTAGTAACTTAGTCGCATGGACGAGTTGTGCTGAAGGGCCACTTCTGTACTGTATAGCTCAATGACAGGAGAAAAATTATCAAATTCAATCTGCTTAACATTTTCAAAAATAGACTTTTCTCCGTCTCATTTAATTTATTTATTCACCTGACCCAACATTAAAATTAGCTCTAAGTTGCTCTCATTACTTCTTCCTCTGTTAATTTTTGTCATCCAGATATTTGAGTTAAGATGACATGCAGGTCACAGATACACTGTTGCCCCTGTGAGCTTTTTTTTTCAGGTTGTGCTCCCAGAGGGTACTTCTGAAATCTGAATCTGTTGAGAGAGTCCCTCTTCTGCAAAATATTCTCCGATGTGCTCCATGAACCAAAGATTAAACACAAATTCTGAGACGTAAGCCACCATATACATTTTTGTAACAGGAAACTCAAAGGCATTCTGACCCCAGAGGTTAGCTCAGGTGAATGTGAAATTATTTAAATACCTGAGAGGTGGGTGCCAAACCTCAGTGTTAATTGGGTCTCCGTGGGAGTTAAACTTTACTAACTGGGTAATAACTAGGTAATGTTGTGCAATTTCCCAGGAGGAAGCTTATAGGGACAGGAAAAGATTTATTTCAATTCTATTAGTTTTCAATTCTTCTATTATTTTTTAAATGTTTTTAGATTATTATTACATCTGATAACCTAATAAAACTAAATTAAACGTCATTATAACAAGGTATCATCGCATTAATAATTTTTAAACATATCCTCTCTAATCTGTCTCAGAATCATAGAGCCATAGACATATTCACGACAATATTCAACCTCTCCTTGGCAAAGTCCGTGGTCCCTGCATGCTTCAAAAGATCCATCATTGTACCGGTGCCAAAGAATGCCTCTCCAGCGTGTATAAATGACTACCGACCGGTGGCCCTCACCTCGGTTGTCATGAAATGCTTTGAGAGGCTAGTCAAGAAGCACATCTGCGCTCTCCTTCCTCGCAACATGGACCCACTACAGTTCGCATACCGTCCGAACAGGTCCACGGATGATGCGGTCTCCCAGGTTCTACACACCGCTCTCTCTCATCTGGACAGCCAGGGGGGCTATGTGAGGATGCTGTTTATTGACTTTAGTTCAGCATTCAACACAATAGTCCCCAGCAGACTGGTTGAGAAGCTGCTGGAACTGGGGCTTAGCACCCCTCTGTGTGCCTGGGTCCTGGACTTTCTCACTGCCAGGCCCCAAGTGGTCAGGATGGGGGAACACACATCTAGCTCCCTCACCCTGAACATAGGATCCCCCCAGGGCTGCGTCCTTAGCCTCCTACTGTACTCCCTGTACACACATGACTGTGGGGCCAGGTTCAGCTCAAACTCCATCATCAAGTTTGCTGATGACACTGTGGTGGTGGGCCGGATCTCCAACAACGATGAGAAGGCCTACCGGGAGGAGGTGGCTGATCTGGCACTCTGGTGTCAGGACAATAGCCTCCTCTTGAATGTCACTAAAACAAAGGAGCTGATTGTGGACTTCAGAAGGGCTAAACATCCAAGGACGTACACGCCACTGGAGATAAATGGGTCTATTGTGGATAGGGTGAGCAGTTTTAAATACTTGGGAGTCCGCATCGCAGAGGATCTGACGTGGGCAACGCACATTGCCGCACTGGTGGGTAAGGCTAAGCAGCGCCTTTACCACCTTAGACAACTGAGGAAATTCAGAGTGTCTCTGAGGATCCTTCATTGCTTCTACTCTGGGGCTGTAGAGAGCATCCTGTCCGGCAACATTACAGTCTGGTTGGGGAACAGCTCTGCCCAGGACAGGATGGCCCCTGCAGAACGCACCATGGGAACTATACTCGTCCCCCTGCAGGACCTATACATCAGGAGGTGCAGATCCAGAGCAAGCAAGATCATGAGGGACCCCTGCCACCCCAGTAACGGACTGTTCCAGATGCTACGATCAGGCAAACGCCTCCGCTGTCACGCTGTGAAAACGGAGAGGATGAGACGGAGCTTCTTCCCACAGGTCATCAGGACTGTCAACTTTTATAACCCCAGAGACTAAATTTTTGTCGACACTAATAGTAACTTATTAACTTTATTCATATGCTGTAACTGTAATTCTTTTTGTGCACAACCCGCAGGCATTCCCACTTTCATTTCACTGCACATCGTGTATGTGTATGTAACAAATAAATTTGACTTGACTCATAGTGTTGTATCGGACAGAAATGGGCTCTTTGGCCTAGCTCTTCCACACTGACATTGACGACTATCTACACAAATCCTAGTATGGTGGAAGAACAAAAACTGAGCTGCACCAGGATGCTTACATTCAGTGACTGATGTACAAGAGCATCCAGAGCTCGGTGTTCTTCCCCTTTTCCTAACTTGACACCATTCAGATAATAATCTGCCTTCCTGTTCTTGCCAACAAATTGGATAACCTCACATTTATCCACATTAAACTGCATCTGCCATGCATCTGCCCACTCGCCCAGCCTGTCCAAGTTACCCTGCATCCTCATAGCATCCTCTTCACAGTTCACTCTGCTACCCAGCTTTGTGTCATCTGCAAATTTGCTAATGTCACTTTTAATCCCTTCATCTGAATCATTAATGTATATTGCAAATAGCTGCGGTCCCAGCACCAAGCCTTGCTGTACCCCACTAGTCACTGCCTACCATTCTGAAAGGGACCCGTTAATCCCTACTCTTTGTTTCCTGTCTGCCAACCAATTGTCTATGTCCGTACCCTACCCCCATTACCATGTGTTCTAATTTGGAGTCTGGTGTACATTTTCAAGCGTCTACACCTTCTGCCAGACAGGAGCAGAAAGACGAAGGAATGACCGAGATGGGACGTCTTTGATTATGTTAGCTCCTTTTCCAAGGTGGCACGAATTGCAAATGCAGTCAGTGGTGAGGAGTCTTGTCTATGTGTTGGACTGGGCTACATCAACAACTCTCTGCATTTTTTGGGACTGACTTGGGCAGAGCAGTCCCAAAAACAAGCTGTGATGCATCCCAACAATATACTTTCTATGGTGCATCTGTTTAAGTTGTAAGAGTCACTGGAGAGGTTGAATTTCTTCAGTCTCCTCAGGAAGTAGAGGTGTGGGTGTGCTTTCTTGGCTGTCGCAACGTGGTTCATCCATGACAGATCATTTGTAATATTTACGCTAAGGAACTTGAAGCTCTCAACCATTTCCATTTCCATACTATTGATGCCGATTGAAGCATGCACTCCATCATGCTTCCTGATCAATAACTCAATTATCTTGCTGACATTGAGGGGGGAGGGTATTGTCCTGGGCATCATGCCAGTAAGTTCTCTATCTCCTTCCAGCATTCTGCCTCGTTATTGTTTGTGAACCGGCCCACCAGAATGGTGTTATCTGCAAACTTGTAGATGGAATTAGAGTCGAATTTGGCCATACGGTTGTGAGTGTATGGGGAATAAAGTAGGGGACTGAGAATGCAACCTTGCGGATCACCAGTGTTGAGAATTATTGTGGATAAGTTGTTGTCACCTATCCTCACTGCTTGTGATCTGTGAGTCAGAAAGTCAAGGATCCAGTGGCAGACAGGAGTACTGATTTCTGGGTCCAGGAATTTGGAGATGTGTTTAAATGGGATGATGGCGTTGAAGGCGGATCTATAGTTGATAATTAAGAGGTCTCTGGTGCTGTGAGGCAGCAACTCTACCAGCTGCCCCAGTGTCCTTTCACTTTCCATCATCATCTACCTACGACACAGATCTCTTTCGCACCTGGAGAAGCCTGGTAGCACTGTGAGAATCATGTTCTTTGATTTCTCCAGTGCATTCAATACCATCCAGCCTGGGCTTCTGGGGGCAAGCGGGAGCATGCAGGAGTGGATCACCACCTCACATCCTGGATTCTGGATTACCTCACCAACCCACCACAGTATGTGAGGACAAAGGACTATGTTTCGGACAGGGTGGTCTGCAGCACAGGGCTTCCGCAGGGAACAGTGCTAGCTCCTGTCCTGTTCACCCTGTACACTGCGGACTTCAGCCACAGCTCAGCAAACTGCTATCTACAGAAGTTCTCTGACAATTCTGCCATCGTTGGCCTCATCACAGACGATGATGACAGGGCGTACAAAGAACTGACCAGGGACTTTGTGGACTGGTGCCAGCGGAACTGCCTCCGGATCAACGCGGGGAAAACCAGGGAGATGGTGGTGGATTTCCGCAGGCGCAGCCATGTCCCCCCGACACCGGTGAACATCCAGGGAATGGACATCGGGAGGGTGGACTCTTATAAGTACCTGGGTGCTTACCTTAACAATAAACTTGACTGAACCGAAAATATCAATGCACTGTACAAAAAGGGCCAGAGCAGACTTTACCTGCAGAGGAGACTCAGGTCCTTTGAAGTGCAGGGGGCACTCCTAAGGACCTTCTACAACACTGTGATGGCATCAGCCATTTTCTATGGGGTGGTCTGCTGGAGCAGCAGCATCTCAGCAGCGGTTTGGGAAGAGACTTGACAAGCTGGTCAGGAAGGCCAGCTCTGTCTTGGGTTGCCCCCTTGACTCAGTACAGGCAGTGGGAGAGAGGAGGATGATGGCAAAGATAACATCGCTGCTGGACAACGACTCCCACCCCATGCAGGACACTGTCACTGCACTGAGTAGCTCCTTCAGTGACAGACTCCTTCACCCCAAGTGTGTGAAGGAGAGATATAGGAGGTCCTTCCTTTCCGCTGCTGTGAGACCGCACACCAACGCTACTCCCCGCAGACCAGTCAACGGACCAGTCAAGGGTAACAGTAAAAAAAACCCACTGTAAATGATGACAATTATCCTTATCTTTATTTTTATTTATAATTTATTAGGGCGGCACGGTAGCGCAGCGGTAGAGTTGCTGCTTTACAGCGAATGCAGCGCCGGAGACTCAGGTTCGATCCTGACTACGGGTGCTGCACTGTAAGGAGTTTGTACGTTCTCCCCGTGACCTGCGTGGGTTTTCTCCGAGATCTTCGGTTTCCTCCCACACTCCAAAGACGTACAGGTGTGTAGGTTAATTGGCCGGGTAAATGTAAAAATTGTCCCTAGTGGGTGTGGGATAGTGTTAATCTACGGGGATCACTGGGCGGCACGGACTTGGAGGGCCGAAAAGGCCTGTTTCCGGCTGTATATATATGATATGAATGAATGTCTCTTGCTATCCATTTTGCTGCTGTTTACAGAAACACTGCAAGTTTCCCCGGTGTGGGACAAATAAAGGAATATATTATTATTATTACTATTATTAAAACCAATTTTCTTTGGTATTTGCCCACTGTGTGAACAACCATTTTCTATTGGAATGCTGCTAAATTGCTAAATTGGTCGGAGCCCCTCTGGTTGTGATCCACCCAGGCTTATCTTACATTTACCGGCATCAGATGCACATCCAGTGATTTCCTGCACTATGCAGTTAATGAGATCCTGATTCTCAACTGAAATCGGAAATTACAAGTGTGAGCTTCAAAATGGCTTTTTCACTCATAAGGAACAAACACACAGCAATTGCACAGAGTGACACAATTTGGAGTGTCCCAGTGATGTTCCCTGTTACCAGAGTACACCTATGAAACATGCATTGTTCATCTTGATGCAGTAATATTTATTTTCTTCCTTCTGACTCCCTATTCTGGTTTAACTACCGGTAAACTGGCAGTAGGATAACCTGAGGAAGACTTACAAAACAAATTGCACATTTCAATATACAACATCCTTTCAACAAACTTCTCTTGACATGAGTATACAGGAAATTGAAGAAGACCAACTAAACACAATCTTCTTCCCCATTAACTCAATTGTTTTTCTGATGTGATTTTCTAGAACCCGAGATTTCTTTCAGTCCCCAACAGAGACCTTATCTTTGTATTCCCATGCCCACAGCTCAACAGGTTCCGGGCCCGCCATGCTATAGAGCTCCTCTTCCTTCGCCACCGTCTCCTGCCCATTTTCTCGGGTAAAGAGTTGTCACTTCCCAGTGACGACCACTTCTACCATCTCCAACATTCCTCCTCCTTGTTTCGCCCTTCGAGCCTGCTATGCCCTACATCAAGATCAACATCTATGTCTTTGCCATTTCTCTGCACTGTCCACACATCGATTTCCTCATGTCCAGAAATCTATCCATCTCTATTTTGAATTAACTCAACAACAGAGCCTCCACTGTTCTCTCAGAGGAAAATCCCAAAGATTCACCATATTCTCAGTCTTAAATTGTTTATTGCGAGACTATGACCTGTGGTTCTAGATTCTCAGTCAGAGGAGACAAATCTAAATTATTCTGCGATGAGAGTTGATTCACTTTTACTGTGGTTCCTTATTGCATCTTCCTCACAATTCACACTACCCCCCAGCTTAGTATCATCTGCAAATTTGCTAATGGTACTTTTAATCCCTTCGTCTAAGTCATTAATGTATATTGTAAATAGCTGGGGTCCCAGCACCGAACCTTGCGGTACCCCACTGGTCACTGCCTGCCATTCCGAAAGGGCCCCATTTATCCCCACTCTTTGCTTTCTGTCTGTCAACCAATTTTCTATCCATGTCAGTACCCTACCCCCAATACCATGTGCCCTAATTTTGCCCACTAATCTCCTATGTGGGACCTTGTCGAAGGCTTTCTGAAAGTCAAGGTACACCACATCCACTGACTCTCCCCTGTCAATTTTCCTAGTTATATCCTCAAAAAATTCCAGTAGATTTGTCAAGCATGATTTCCCCTTCGTAAATCCATGCTGACTCGGAATGATCCCGTTACTGCTATCCAAATGCTCAGCAATTTCGTCTTTTATAATTGACTCCAGCATCTTCCCCACCACTGATGTCAGACTAACTGGTCTATAATTACCCGTTTTCTCTCTCCCTCCTTTCTTAAAAAGTGGGATAACATTTGCTATCCTCCAATCCACAGGAACTGATCCTGAATCTATAGAACATTGAAAAATGATCTCCAATGCTTCCACTATTTCTAGAGCCACCTCCTTAAGTACCCTGGGATGCAGACCATCAGGCCCTGGGGATTTATCAGCCTTCAGTCCCATCAGTCTACCCAAAACCATTTCCTGCCTAATGTGGATTTCCTTCAGTTCCTCCATCACCCTAGGTTCTCCGGCCCCTAGAACATTTGGGAGATTGTGTGTATCTTCCTCAGTGAAGACAGATCCAAAGTAATGGTTTAACTCGTCTGCCATTTCTTTGTTCCCCATAATAAATTCCCCCGTTTCTGTCTTCAAGGGACCCACATTTGCCTTGACTATTTTTTTCCTCTTCACGTACCTAAAAAAACTTTTGCTATCCTCCTTTATATTATTGGCTAGTTTACCCTCGTACCTCATCTTTTCTCCCCGTATTGCCTTTTTAGTTAACTTTTGTTGCTCTTTAAAAGAGTCCCAATCCTCTGTCTTCCCACTCTTCTTTGCTATGTTATACTTCCTCTCCTTAATTTTTATGCTGTCCCTGACTTCCCTTGTCAGCCACAGGTGTCTCTTACTCCCCTTAAGAGTCTTTCCACCTCTTTGGAATAAATTGATCCTGCAACCTCTGGGTAAATAATGATCTTCTTGAAGCAGATTAGAACCTCAGAATGGAATATGGAGAGGTTAAAGACGTGCGTCAATACCCCTGCCAGTTGGTTACACAGTTCCTGAGGATGCACCCAGGGGACAATTGTTTTCGGTGGGTTCACATCTGTGATAATGGCCATGGATACCGTCCCACCCGTGACTGTCAGGGTGGATAAAGCAATCCACTGACCTTCTGTTCAAAGTGAGCATAGAATGCATTAAACTTATGAGAGAGAGATATGGTGCTGCAGAGATATTGTCCAACTTCATTTTGTAGCCTGTTTTAGCATGCAAGCCTTGCCATAATCAACGGGTGCCTGTGTGGTTCGACTGGAACTCTATCTCAGTCTGAAATATCCCTTTGGCATCCTTGATGGTCTTGCAAAGATCATAAATAGATTTCTTGTATTGCTTGGGATCGTTTGACTTACATGCTACATACTAGCACTTCACCTGGGAATGGACCTCACAGTTCATCCATGGATTCTGGTTGGGGAATGTTGATATTGTCTTCTTTGACATGAATTGCTCCACACACTTATTGAAGAAGTCTGTGATAGCAGTGGCATACTCATTTTGGGTGGCCACAGAGTCCTTGAAGATGGACGAGTCCTCCGACTCAAAGCAGTTGCAAGAGATCTCATCTGTTTCCTCAGACCAATGTAGCCAGAACTGAGGGTCAAATGACACTCATTCTTATCTGATTCTGAAGCCATGTTGCTTGCACCACAGGGATCAACAGGGATGTTGCTTGCACAAGTCTACCAAAGCAGGCACTATATTGCCTTGGCAAGATATTTTGAGGTTTTGACTTTTTAATACCTTATATGGACATGGTCTTATTTCCTTTACTACCTTGTATGGGCACGATGTGAGTTGTGTCACATCATTCACTGATAAGATTAAGATATAACTAAACCGTTTTGTCCATTGTTTTCTAGAGTGAGACACGAGATGAGCTCTGTGGGTGTCTGAAGCCAACCAGTGCTGACCTCCCCACTATTGCCTGGTGTAATAAATTTACCATTTTACCACTATCTTTGTTGCATTGTTGTCTGTCTAGAAAAAATGAACTTTAACATTGGCGTAGTCGGCAGGATATCGCTGGTACCAACTTCAACGACTGAGTAAGAGGCTGCAATTTGGCCGGGACCTGGAGTGGAGTAAAAAGTGCACTATCGGATCCATTGAGTCTGAGCTTCCGAATGAGTTCCTGGGAACACTGTGGTCCCTCGTCTGAGGTCGATCTGGTTCCTGCCGAGAACCTTTAGACAGACAACATAGGTAAGACCTTATATTTTTGGTGTATAAGGCGAGACATCACATGTGTTAATGGGAGAGAGTGAAATAAGATTGGTCAGGTCGGATGTTATCCGTGAAAGATTTCTTAATAAGATTGGTCAGGTCGGATGTTATTCGTGAAAGATTTCTTAAAAATGGGACAGGCTCTGGATAAGAGCGATGGGGGAGCTCCGGTACAATACATGTGTTATCTGTATCCGGAAAAACGTAAAGATTACCGACAATTGTCTACTTCATTAACAAAAAGATTGAGAAATGAAGCCTGGCCACTAAGGCGAACATGGAATGTGAAAAACTTAAGCGCTGAAAAAGGTCATAAACGACCTGGCATAGCGACCCTGTTTACAGAGGAGGACGAGGCCGAACAAGGGTGGTGTAGACCTCCGCCCTTTGCGCCCCCACTCCAGGGAGCCCAGGGTCTCTACCCTGTCTCACCCCAGGCTGCAGCACCTCCCCCAGTTAGAGAAAGAGAAGTCGAGTCAGAAGAAGACTGAGAAAGGGCCGAGAAATGTATGGAGGAAGGAGAAGTAATTGAGTCAAATGTTGCGGAGGGAGTTAAAATACATCCTCGAAAGACAGCAAAAAGAGTAATGCCAATCAGAGCTATGGTAATCCCCTGAGCCAGAGAAAACAGACAGCCAGACACCGTAAGGATATACATGGCTTGAAAACCACGACATGTTGGTAATAAGAGATAAGTATTCTCCTTGGCTGAATCCTTACTGGACCCCACTGAAGGGGCGTGCTGGAAAAACCTAATGGGACACAGAACCTCTGAGGTGTTACATGGAGCGACAGGCTTTTGAAGGATGCTACTAGGTAGAGACAGACAGAGCGAAACGCTGGGAACAGAAGAACAAAGAAACACTGTGAAAATGGTCACATGATGGACATCTGGTGAGAACAGAGCCGCAAGTAACCATGGCTGGGCAGAATGGCCCTTGAAGATAGTGTCTGGGAACGGTTATTTATTCAGCACTTGGATGAGTGACAACTCAAAATGATTGACTTTAGAGTTGTGAGAGGCTTTTTAGGGTTGGTTAACTTCTGCAGGCAATGGATTCCGGATGTGGCCTTATACACCAAGCAACTCTCCCCCCTGGCATCTGCAAATGCACCCTGAAAGTTTGCCCTAACGCCCGTGCAAGAAGAAGCATTCACCAAACTTAAGGCTGCCCTAGCGGCCGCCCCGCTATCGGCGGCCCACTCTACAACAGGCCTTTCCAACCGTATGTCAGTATTATCCAAAATTTGCTTATCCAATATCATGGTGATGTGTGACGCCTGGTTGTTTACTTCTCGGTCCGCCTAGACGCTGTTGCCCAGGGCTACCCTCCATGCACACAGATTTTACCAGGGCTACATGCAGCTGTTGCTGTGGCTTGCAATATTACCCTGCACCAACCGGTGGCAGTATACACCACTCAATGTGTTGCAACCCTGCTTAACACAGGACAGACTAAATATTTGACTTAAGCCTGATTAGGCCGCTATGAAGTTACCCTCCTGAGCAACCCGTACCTTACCTTCTATCATTGCACCACCATTAATCCTTCAGCATTTCTTACAGAACCACCCGAACATCACGAAGAACCACTTCATGACTGTGCATTGGCAAATGAACTGTTAACCACAGTCCGACAGGATAATCCTTACAGGATATTCCTCTCAAACAGAAAGACTGCAATTGGTTTGTGGATGCATCGTCACTGATTGCCGAAAATGGACACCGAACCTCGGACTACGCAGATAACGGGGCCATAATAGAAGAAGAATTGGATAGAATAGAATAGAAGAATAGAAGAAGGCCGGTTCCAAAACGCTCTCTCCGCCCAGCAGGCAGAACTTTATGCTCTCACCAGGGCATGCATTCTGGGCCAACAAAAGACACTTAATATCTATACCGATTCTCATTATGCCTTCAGCATTGCCCACGATTTTGGAGCCCTCTGGCAGCATAGAGGCTTTTTAATGTCTTCCGGCACTCCGATTAAAAACTCCCTTTATGTGACCAATTTGTTACAGACTCTAACTCTCCCGTATCGATTAGCCATTATTAAATGTAATACACACACGGGAGGCTCAGATGAGGTTTCTAAAGGAAATGCCCCCGTCGACGCCACTGCCCGCATGTTGGCCTCCTACTCCCTTAATATTGTCCCCTCTGAACAAAGGGTTTTGACAAACAGAACGGTTCTGCCAGACATGGGTGAAGTTAAGTTAATGCAGGGAGACGCCTCTGCCGCTCAAAAAGATCTTTGGAAACAAGAGGGCTGTGCCAGTGATTGGCTCACCCCTCTTGGACAAGTTTGTGTACCTGATGCATTTTTACCTCGACTGTTAACTTGCATACTCTCCCTTACTCATGCTGGAAAGGAGGGAATGGTAAGGATGACCAAAGAAACAGGGTGGCACCCGAAAATTCGGCAAAAGGCATTCAAGCAGGCCTCTGAGTGGGATATGCCAGAGGAGCAATCCTGGTAAGGCAAGAAAAGGTCCAAAGGGAGTCACTCCAATGCCATCCCGCCCTTTTGAATGCATACAGATAGATTTTTATTGAAATGCCACGTGCACAGTGTTATAAATATTGTTTAGTAATTGTTGATTTATTTAGTAGATGGATTGAAGCCTTGTCTACTACAAATAACACAGCAGAAACAAATGTTACGTTGCTGCTAAAAGAAATTATACCCCGCTTTGGTTTGCCAATCACAATCAGCTCCGACAATGGTCCTCACTTTATAGCCACTGTTAATAAGGAAATATGCCAGCATTTTAAAATCAAGCACCAATTTCACTGTGTTCACCATCCGCAGGATTCTGGTATCGTCGAAAGGGCAAATGGGACACTCAAGACCAAATTGACTAAGTTAATGGGAGAAATGGGGCAGAGCTGGATTAAGGTTCTTCCCCTCAGTCTTTTTTTTTATACATGATAAATTCGATTATACATGTATTGTTCTGTATTATCTCCCCACCCACAACCCTCCCCCCCACCCCCCAGTTAGAAAAAAGTGGAAAAAGGAGAAGAAAAGAAAGAAAAGAAAGAAGGAAAGAAGAACTGCCTGTTGTACCTGCACGCCAACTTTCAGTGACTAGTGTACAAGGACACCAGGTCACGCTGCACTTCCCCCTTACCTAACCTGACACCATTGAGATAATAATCTGCCTCCTTGTTTTTGCCGCCAAAGTGGATAACCTCACATTTATCTATATTATACTGCATCTGCCATGCATCTGCCCACTCACTCAACCTGTCCAAGTCACCCTGCAAACTCCTAACATCCTCTTCGCAGTTCACACTGCCACCCAGCTTTGTGCCATCTGCAAACTTGCTAGTTTTACTTCTAATTCCTTCATCCAAATCATTAATATATATGGTAAATGGTTACGGCCCCAGCACCGAGCCTTGCGGCACACCATTCGCCACTGCCTGCCATTCTGAAAAGGACCCGTTTACTCCTACTCTTTGCTTCCTGTCTGTCAACCGATTCTCTATCCATGTCAACACTCTACCCCCAAAACCATGTGCTCTAATTTTGCTCAACAATCTCCCGTGTGGAACCTTACCAAAGGCTTTCTTTTTATTTCAAATTTGTAGTGTTTTTCTTTTCTTTCGTTTTAGAGTTTTATTTGGCTCACCAGTGGACCCAGATGCATGGTTCAAAACATCTTTTCACAAGTATTGAAATGGATGAAAAAATATCAGGGCCTGAATTTTCCTGCATTTACTTCATTTCTATTGAGGGAGTTCTAATTTCTGCTATATGTAGCTACACCTATCTGGCAACAAATTACTTTCAAAGCTTTTAGTTGAGGCATTTTTGATACCAAAGAACCTCGTCATTTTTAATTGACCGGCATTTTAGAGGATGGGAAGTATTATTTTGAATGAAAGGATCATTGGGCAATGTCACTACTCGAATATAAAATGGACACACATAAACTTTTGGTAGAACATGATATCTGAAAGAATGTATTCCACTTTAAAAAATAGTGCATATTCTTAAACATATTTCCAATTTGATTGAAACTGCCAACTTTCCTAAATTGCCAACTCTCTGAGATACATATTAAACTAAAAAATGAACTCTTCCCTATCTCTAAATATAATACTGCGAGTGAAGCATTCATTCCATGCTTCCCACTTCTGTTATTGGTCACACATCCCGTGCCTTCAAAGTTACAACATCGAAATGAAGGTGCAGAGTTATAACGCCTCCAGCTGCAAGATAACGGGTATGTCGGTGACCAAACCACAAGCAACGAAACAAAAATATTGCTCATACCCTGCACATTGGGCAATGGTACAATAATGTAAGACACCTAATCATCCCTATAAAACTCAGTCAGGACAGAAAGACTCAGTTCATTTCAAGACTCCGAGATCCTGAAGATGAAGTGCTTCAAGATCCCCGTTGTAATTGTGTTACTTCGTCTTGCGCTTAGTTTAAGTGCACCCCCCAACTCCGATACAGAACTATTGAACGAAAACGACTGGGATCAATGCCGGGTATAATCAGAGATATATACTAAACCAATGTTTATGTTCAGTGTATAAAACCAATAATCAATTTCAAATATAAAGCAGCGCAATGACAAACGTAATTTCCTCCGGGCGTTGAAGGTACCGTCGTACAGGCAACAATATGTATACATTATAAACTTTACCTGTTGTAAGTTGTGTTTCTTTCGTTGATCCAGAATTACCTCAAACGATTTTACAACATGACCGAATCCAGATGGAGAACGCCCGATTTCGGACTTCATTATAAGATTAGAGAAATGCAACATTTCTTTGGTCTGCAAGTGACTGGGAGATTGAACCGCGACACTATGGAAGAGATGAAGAAAGAACGTTGTGGGGTCTCAGACTCGAGGCAGCTCAGAGGTTCTCGGTGGCCGCAGAGGAGAATCACCTACAGGTACATGCATGCATTCGCTGAGGCGGCGGGAACGTTGGTCTTTCGTTATAAAGAGGAATCCAATTAAAAGTGATCCATGTGCTCGCTTCCTTCTTGTCTGACAGAATCGTAAATTACGCGCCAGATCTGAACAGACGAGAGATAGACACCGCTATTGTCCTGGCCTTTAAAGTCTGGAGCGATGTTACTCCTCTGACCTTTGTCAGACTGAACGCAGGAGAAGCTGATATCATGATATTGTTCGCTGGAGGCCGTGAGTTCAGCCATTCAACAATTCCTGGCCATTTTTGCCATGGTGGACATGTACTGTGTGTGTGACTTCTGTTCCACGTTCTCTGTTCCCAGGTCACGGGGACGGTTCCCTGTTCGATGGCCGAAGTGAGATTCTGGCTCATGCGTTTTTCCCTGGATCGGGCCTCGGTGGCGACGCTCACTTTAATGAAGCTAAAAGGTGGACGTTGTCCAGAGCCGGTAAATAAGTTACAAACTCGAAAGATTTAACTAGCTTTCTAAAAAAACCCGTGACCCCATATTTCATTTAATGACATAAAAAATGAAGAAGTTGTGGAATAAAATATTTTATAATGTCAATTATGGTGAAATGTTAGAAGTTAAACCCAATTGTGTTACTCACCTTAACAGGAATCAACTTGTTCCTTGTTGCGGCTCATGAATTTGGCCATTCACTCGGACTGGAGCACTCAAACGATAGATCTGCTCTTATGTTCCCCAACTATTCGTTCGTCAATAACAATGGGTATCGCCTCCCAGCCGACGATGTCAGACGAATCCAGGCCTTGTATGGTACACTGAAAATATTAAAAAAGTTTACTGTTCGTAATCCTTAAAATGTTTCCGTGCTTCACTTATTGGGGAAGAGCACAAAGTCTTCAGAAAACCAAAATCCAGATTAAAATGAATTACTTAGAGAACTTCACATGCACCTTTCTAAATGTCTTTTAAATGTTGTTATTGCATCTGCCATTTCGGATGAAATCTTGCTATCGATTGGGTTCTGGACATACGTCCTTTCCTGGTAAAATGGTAACTTGGTCCTACCATCAGTCAGATTATTAACACGTTATCATTACAGATATTTCAGACCCAGACACAAAATCCCAAAGTTGCTCAGAATTCTGAACGAACCATGTAAAATGCAGCCCTTCCTCAGTGAATGCTGGCGATTCAATTTGAACGACATATACATTTCTTTCTAAAAGTGTCAGTGTAGATTACCATTTCGAAACCATTTACTTCGATCACCAGAATTTAAACGAAGTTAAAATGTTGCCCTGAGTGATGAACTTTGCAGAATACAATCATTCATTGAATTTTACAGTATTTGGAGTCTAAACAGCCCATTGGCCTACTGCTATTTTCCCTGTCCTTTAAAATTTGCAACAATGTTTTCTGGTTACAAAATGGAGAAGTTAGCATTATATTGTTGCTTTCACCATTAAGGTGACATCATTCAATTTAAGATCAATTCTTGCTGCTAATCTACCACCTTAACATGAACAATATATTTTCTGTATTTTAGGAGCTCGTGAAGAACCAATACCAACACCACCACAGCCAAAACCGACCAAACCTTCCGATAGATGCGATCCCCAAATGTCATTTGATGCTATTACCAGTGTACGTGGTGAACTCTGGTTCTTTAAAGAGGGGTATGGACGACATTTTTGTTTCTATTTTATGCTATGTATTCCATTGCAGATATTTTCAAACGTAGCAATCCCGCCACATTAGTGGATTAGTATATTCTGAAATATTATCTCACTATATGCTAGAAGGAACGGGTAGCATTTTATATTGCATGTCTAACCTCGACTGCGACCATTGGAATTGCTGGCAAGCCAACATGAGTAACTCATGGAAGAAGATTAGGAATACTTTTTGTTATTTCTAATTCTGGTGGCATGATCTCACAGGTTGCTGTAATGATTAGCAGGGATGAATGCAGGGAGCCAAGCAACGATGAAAGCCCAAAGATCTTTCATTTATTGCAAATGTGGCGTTTGATTTTCAAAGATAGTAACAGTAAAAAAAAGTACAGAAAACGTTATTTTGCATCATAGGAAGTCTAATGTACAGTATATGTTAGATTTTTTTAATCAAGATGCTATACTAGATAGAGCTCTTAAGGATAGCGGAGTCAGGGGGTATGGGGAGAAGGCAGGAACGGGGTACTGATTAAGAATGATCAGCCATGATCACATTGAATGGCGGTGCTGGCTCGAAGGGCCGAATGGCCTCCTCCTGCACCTATTGTCTATTGTCTATAATGAAAACCTACAATTGAAGACTTATATCCACATTAATACAAAAAGGATGGCACAGTGGCACGGCAGGAGTTTAATCATAATGTCAGGGAAATAATTGGAGGGGTGGAATTATGAGTTGATGTAGATTCAGTGAATTGAACAGTTTAATTCCATCTGGTAAGGAAAGATAGGTTAATAAAATACAGCAACCCTTTTATTCAAATATTGATGAAATTGCTTTACTTTCATGGCTGATAAAAAGTTTTGTACATTCAATTACTCTTTACTCTAGAATAAGAATAATGCCTAAATGATCAAAGCAACCTTCTCTTGTTTAGAGCTGTGTGGCGAAAACAGCCTTCGCGCCCAGATGTGACATCAAATCAAATCAAGAATATTTTTCCAAACATTCAGTCAGTTGATGCTGCGGTTGAAATAAAGGATAGAAATTTTGTCGTTCTCTTCAAAGGTGCGTGAGTTTTCGATTATTGTAAAAGGGAACGCGCATAAATACAGAAGGATGAGAGGGGATCTTATAGAGACATATAAAATTATAAAAGGACTGGACAAGCTAGATACAGGAAAAATGTTCCCAATGTTGGGGGAGTCCAGAACCAAGGGACACAGTCTTAGGATAAAGGGGAGGCCATTTAAAACTGAGGTGAGAAGGAACTTTTTCACTCAGAGAATTGTGAATTTGTGCAATTCTCTGCCACAGTGGAGGCCAAATCACTGGATGAATTTAAGAGAGAGTTAGATAAAGTTCTGGGGGCTAGTGGAACCAAGGGATGTAGGGGGAAGTTGGGCATAGGTTACTGATTGTGGATGATCAGCCATGATCACAATGAATGGCGGTGCTGGCTCAAAGGGCCGAATGGCCTCCTCCTGCACCTATTGTCTATGTTTCTATGAGTTGGCAACTAACGACTGCGCATGGACGATTTTCCTTTCACTTTGTATAGTGGAACACTTAATGGTTTGAAGTGCTTTTGGAAAAGGGAGAGAGGCAAGTCTGGGGTCATCTTTTGACAGTCCACTAACAATATCAGAATTTAAGAAATATAAGCAAAAGTGGGGCGTTCGTTTATATGTCTGCTCTGCCAGTCATTAAAATCATCTCTAATCTTCAATCTCAATACCACTTCCCTGCACTAAGTCAATATCCCTTGACACAATTAAAAATCATATTATGAGGCATTCCTATGGCAGACCATGGTCTATACAAATTATGGACAAAATATTAACACTTTGTATTTAATCAATTGAAGTGAAGTTTGCCTCCCCTGAGTTTTTGGATAATTAAAATGAAGTTGGTAATAGAAAACTGCAAATCCACAATTCTTAATTTTTGAGCAATCTTTGACTTTAATCCCATGTCTTAACTAAACTACTGTTAATATTTAACAGGATCACAGTACTGGTTAATTAGAGGAAACAGACTTTTATCACAGTTCCCAAGGAGCATCCAACGGATTGGATTTCCAAGATCTGTTACACATCTTGATGCTGCCCTGTATATCAAGGAGAGAAATAAAGCATTATTCTTTATTGGAGATAAGTATTGGAGGTATGTAGCAGTATTATTTTACAGTGTTTCACTGTGAAATTAAAAAAAATATTTTCAGAATCCCATCAGTCTAAGAACTCTAAATTTTAAAACAAAATGCAATGGAACTATCTACATTAATAGGTCTCTCTGACTCTTTAAGAGGATGCAGAAATGTATATTGTATATATTATGTAAGTAGTGCCAATTTCTACAACATGCTTGCAAGACACCTTGACTTTGACAACCACTTGAAATAACTGCATTTATTCTCTTTTTGTTTAGTTATAATCTGAGGAGAGGACGAATGGGAAGAGGCTACCCAAGAAGAATAAATGATGACTTTCCTGGAATAGGGAATAAAGTAGATTCAGCATTTGAAAACTCTGGTATGGAATGAAAATAGTGGATGGGCGAAATATTCAAAACTTACCAACGCATTTATGTGATTTGCATTTATGTTTGATTATTTAATGCTGTATTCATTCAAAGTTTTTTCCTTTTTTGTCTAGGCTTCCTCTATTTATCAAATGGACCAATACAATATGAATATGACTACAGAAATAAACAAGTTATCCGTGTTTTGAAAACATCCAGCTGGCTAAATTGTGATTAATTAACAATAAGTATTTGCCTTAAGAACTGCCTAACATTTAACAGAGCAGTTTACTCTTTCAAACCAGGCAAACTTTAAAATTGATTTTTGTTTGTTACGGAAAAGGTAATTGGGGTTTTAATAATTCACATTTCTGGGTACATATTTTTAAACATTTTTTCAAAAAGTCAGTGATGAATAATCTCGTTTTCTGATGTGAAATATTTAAAACAATAATTTTGAATGATAATTAAAAAAATATTGATTTCACTGCAGTATTATTGTGCCTGATTTCCATCATTTAAATAACTTAATAAAGAGCTGCTTCATATCATTTGAAGTTTATTCAATTATTTGTGCAACAATTGTTCACAACGTGTAGTTTTCACAACCAGTGATCCGCTTTGATAAGTTTTATATCTTTATTACTTAAAAGTCTACTCCTTACTTTTCTAAATCATTTACAATTAAAGCAAAATTCTTGGATCAAGGGAGAAGAGAATGGAAGATCTTGAAGATTTGTGTTCTGTGTTTTCGTTTTCACTTTTCTGTACCATCACACATCAGTTTACTCAAGGACACTTTCAGCTAATTATCCAGCCATATTAATAATTTGGGGTGGGAACAAAATGATTTCAGTAGATATATATCAGGCACAATCTGAAGAAAAGGTTTTTTAACATTTTATTTATTAAATAACATACCCAAAAAGATTACATTTATATACTTTATAGACATGAAGAACTTTAGAAGTGTAGTTTCAATTGATATGTAGGAAGTACAGCGGTCCACTGGAGCACACCTAGTTCACAAAAACAGCAACATGATAATAACCAGATGATGCATTTTAATAATGTTCAAGTGTAATTTGGCCAGCCATATGGATATGCAGGGTATGGAGGGATACAGATTATGTGCAGGCAGATAGGAGTGGGCTTGGCATCATGATCGACATAAACATTGTGGGTTAAAGGATATTTTCTTGTGGTGAACTGTTCTATGTTCTATCTATACGAGTAAATATTAATAAGGACAGCGAGGACAGACATTCAGGGTACTGCCAAACAGTCAAAGCATTGAGATAGCCAATCAGTATTTCCAAAAATAAACTTTATTCATAAAACATACATCTATATAAGCAGGACATGATTTGTTTCCATTTACTCCGTCAAGCAAATCATTATCTTTACTAACAATGTTTTCATATCTACCAGATTCAGTCTTAAGTATCCCTTCTACAGGACTGCCCAGGCAGACCCATTGCTTCAGCCTTGTCTTGTCCTGCCAAACTTATTTCTTGCTGCCTTGGCTCCATTCTCTCTCCTCCGGTCCAATCTTTTTACCCTTACATCGGATGCCCTCCCCTATTTTAAAGTTTCAAATTCCCTAGTCCCAAGTGATTCATCTTTGCCATGGACCTGCAATTCTTCTACACCTCCACTCACATCTACAGTGTTTGAGGGGCACAAAGAGCTCCCCTCGACCAGCACATTCATAGGCCTGGCAAATTCCATCCTCACATTAAACGTTTCTTTCAACTCACTTTCTTCAGATCAGAGGCATGGTTATGAGCACTTGCACGTGCTCAGGCTATGCCTATATATTATTTGTGGAATATGGAGAACAGTTTTTGCTTTGATCCTGGGTGTAGTGGATGAGTGGGTAGGGGGGGGGGGTATTAGGGATAAGGGGGGGTTGATGGGGGCCAGAGTGGGTGAGGGGTGGTAAGGGAGGAGGGGGGTTGAGGGGGGAAAGAGTGGGTGAGTGGGGGGAGGAGGGGAGGAGGGGGGTTCAGGGGGGATGGAGTGGGTGAGTTAGTGGCAGCATGTCAGCCCACAGAACCCCCCCATCATTCCATCACTCTGGAGGGTTCCGCCCCGATGGTCATCGTGAAACCCCCTCCCTCATTGGCCGTCACTCGGGCAGGTCCCAATGTGATGTCATACGCTGAACATGGCAAGGCATCGGTTTAATAAGGTCATTTTTAAACTTTAAAATCTCTCTGACTTTTAAAAAAAAGACCTATTTTAATGAAACTTGGATAAATGTGTCCCTAGGACAAAGGTGAGTAAGGTGGTCCTAAAATTGTTGCGCTATCGTGTGTGTGTGGGTGGGTGAAAACCACACACATAAATAACCGCACAACTTACGGAACTTACAGTAGGCATGACCGAGCTAAGAGGCTTATGCACCTACCGGATCTCGGAGATCGGCTGCCGTCCGCCCTCATGGCTGAAATGTTGGCGCTAGCAGGTGAACACAAGGATTGCCTCATGTTCGAGCAGGCTTTCAGAGAGCAGCTTCCCGAGGATGTCAAGCTCATGCTCACGGATTGTTCTTTTAAGGACCCCATGGCATATGCAGAGAAAGCTGATGCGCTCATGGCATCCAAATCAAAAAGAAACAGTTCAATCAACAAGGTCTCGGCATCAGCGGGCGGGCCGCAGCGGCATCAAGATGGCGCCGCGTCTCCCGCCATTTCTCCAAAAGCCCGCCAAAAGGATCCGCACAAGTGCGGCTGGTGTTATTACCATCTACGATGGGTTGGAGAAGCCCGCAACTGCCGCTCACCTTGCACCTTCTCGAGAAATGCCTTGGCCGATCGTACATAGGGGTGGTTGCAATTGGCCAGAACCGACGCCTCTTCGTCCGAGATCGATTCACGGACACGGAATTTTTGGTTGACACGGGAGCCATAGTCAGCATCGTGCCGCCGACCGACCTCGAAACGTGATCGGGTAAGAAAGGGCCTACCCTCATCGCGGTTAACGGCAGCCCCATCCGCACGTACGGTACGCGGACAATGTCCCTGGCTTTCGGCACCCGCACGTACGAATAGCCATTCATCATCGCGGAAGTCGGTCAGGCGATCCTGGGCGCAGATTTCCTCTGGGCCTTTTCACTAGTCCCCGATGTCCGCGGTAACGGCCTTCGACCCTCCGCCAGCAGCAATGAGCCCGCCGCTCCACCGGCCGCCACCCCGCCCAGCCCGACTGTCCAGGCCGTCGTCGCGGCCCCCGACCCTTATGCTGCAGTCCTGGTGTTGCATCTCGTGCGGTTGCAGAGGATCTCTGCCCCTTCCAGAAACCCTGTAGCTTAAGGCCATCCCCCCCGACCTGTCCATCTGGTGCCGAGAGGTTCGACCCAGGGAGTGGCCCAATCCCCCAGGGACCGCCACGGGACCTCCCTCACCGCCCCAGAACCGGAGGCAGAAAACGGACAGGGAGACGCACGAGCCGCCCAACCCGGGTGTGCACCCCAACCTGCGGAGGAACCAACGCAGGCCCAGGTGGAGGGCGAGGATCCGGAGGCTTGCCTTAGGCCGAGGCTGAGGCTGAGCAACCCGCACTGGCTCACGCCGACCCCCCATGTCCAGCACGAAAGTGGTAGGGCTGTGCTGCAGCACCTTGAAGGGGCTCTCATAGGGCTGCTGGAGTGGAGTGCGGTGAGCATCCCTGCGTAAGAAAACATAGGCACAGTCCTGCAGGGCAGAAGGGACTTGTGAGTGGAAGGGCCCATGGTGTGACGTCGGGACGGGAGCAAGGGTACCAACCCGGTCACAGAGGCGCCTCAGGACAGAAGATGGCAGTTCCTTCTAGCCCCGCGCCGACGTGACGAATTCCCCCAGCTCAGCGGAGGAGGTGGCCAGGTCATCCTTTGGGGCAGTGCGGATACCCAACAACACCCAGGGCAGGGCATCAAGCCAATCCGGATCCATGAGGCGGGCCTTCAGGGCGGCCTTGAGCTGGCAATGGAAGCGCTCAACGAGACCATTGGCCTGCGGGTGGTACGCGGTGGTACGGTGAAGCTGTACCCTCAACAGGTGAGCCATTGCCGACCACAGCTGCGGGCGTGAACTGGGCCCCCCGGTCGGAAGTCATGTCCAGAGATAAGCCGAAACGGGCAATCCAATGGGCCGCCAGGGCGTGGGCACAAGTGGCCGTAGATGTGTCAACAAGGGGAACAGCCTCCAGCCTCCACGTGAAGCGGTCTACGACGGTGAGGAGGTGGGTAATGCCCCGGGATGGTGGGAGGGGCACCACAATATCCACATGGATGTGATCAAAACGCTGACGGGGGATCCCAAACTCCTGCAGAGGGGCCCAGA
This sequence comes from Rhinoraja longicauda, assembly GCF_053455715.1. Classification (NCBI taxonomy): domain Eukaryota; kingdom Metazoa; phylum Chordata; class Chondrichthyes; order Rajiformes; family Arhynchobatidae; genus Rhinoraja; species Rhinoraja longicauda. The sequence goes on along the minus strand of NC_135959.1, from coordinate 67,764,347 downwards.
CATGTCACTGGACCTTGGAGGTCTGACACGGAATACAGGTGCGCGCTCAGTGACCAACCTCCTTACGCAACCCGTGCCACATAAACCGAGCAGCTACCATAGCCGTCGTCGCCCGGATGGAAGGGTGAACCAAACCGTGAATGACGTCGAACATCCTCCGCCGCCATCTGTCAGGGACGATGGGGCACGGCTGACCCGTGGAAACGTCACACAACAGCGCCGCCCCTCCTGGCCCAAAGGGGACGTCCTCCAGACGGAGTTCCAAAATGGCGGTCCAGTAGGCGGACATTTCCTCATCCAGGAGCTGAGCCACCGCCAGAGCGGAGTAGTCAATCCCAGGGGAAGGTTGCGAGCACAACACTGATGGTTGGGCGGGACAGCGCGTCTGCAATCCGATTGTCCTTGCCTCGACTATTCGGATGGAGGTGGTAAACTCTGAGATGAACGCCAACTGCCGTTGCTGCCGGGCGGACATTGGGTCAGAAATCTTGGCGAGAGCGAAGGTGAGAGGCCTGTGGTCCGTGTACGCTGTGAACAGCCGACTCTCCAGAAAGTAATGGAAATGGCGCACAGCCAAGCACAGGGCGAGGAGCTCACGGTTAAAGGCACTATAATTACGCTGAGCGTTGGTCAGATGACGGCTGAATAAAGCCAATGGTCGCCAGCACCCGTCCACCAGCTGCTCCAAAACCGCTCCAACCGCTGACTCGGAGGCGTCCATCGTGAGGGCAGTCGGCGCGTCCTCCCGTGGATGGACGAGCATCGTGGCGCGGGCCAGCACCTCCTTGGCCCCGTCAAACGCAGTCAACGCCTCGGCAGATCATTGCAGGTCCTTCCGTGAGCCCGACAACAGGTGAAATAGCGGGCGCAAAAGTCTGGCCGCAGAGGGAACAAAATGGTGATAAAAGGCAACTATGCCAACGTGTTCCTGCAGACCCCGCACTGTTGAGGGGCGGGTAAACCGGCGGACGGCATCGACCTTGTCCGGCAGTGGCACAGCGCCCAGCGCAGTCACCCGGTGGCCGAGGAAGTCGATAGTGGGAAGTCCAAAGCGGCACTTGTCGATGTTAATGGCGAGGCCGTGCTCACTGAGCCGTTGGCAGAGCTGGCGAAGGTGCGCACAATGTTCCCTCCACGAGCGGCTAGCCACCAAGATGTCGTCCAGATACACAAACAGGAAAGGGAGGCCGCGGCATACCCCGTCCATGAGGCGTTGGAAAGCCTGCACGGCGTTCTTAAGTCCAAAGAGCATCCACACAAATTCGAAAAGCCCGAAGGGCGTGATGATTGTGGGATGGACCGGGATCTGATTATAACCCTGCACCCAGTCCACCTTTGAGAAAACCGTGGCGCCTGCGATATGGGTGTTGAAATCTTGAAGGTGGGGCACGGGATACCGAACGGCCGTGGTGGGATTGTTCAACCGCCGATAATCCCCACAAGGACGCTAGCCCCCGTTGGCCTTAGGAACTCTTCGTGGGCGATGCGCAGCTTATCAGGCGGCAGGCGGCGGGCCGGGGCGTGGAGGGGCGGGCCGATAGTCAGAATATGGTGCACCACGCCGTGTTGCGGGTTGGCACTGCTGAATTGGGGCTGGAGGATGGCAGGGAAGTCGGCCAGCACCTGGGTGTAACAGGCCTCCACTGACGACAATGGACCAGCAGATGGCGATATCGAGTCCCCCATATCCCTTGATTCGTTTATACCAACATACCTGTCCAAATGCATTTATAACGCTGTGATTGTCCCTGCCTCTGCCAGCTCCCTCACAGGTTGTTCCAGATATCCACCACCTACTGTGTGATAAACATTACCCTCAGATCTCCAATAAATACTTCCATTCTCACCCCAAGCCGACGTCCTCCAGTTTAAGACACCCCTATCCCTGAAGAAAAGATTGTGACGCTCTCCCCTATGCCCCTCATAATTAAAAAAACTCCATAAGGACACCCTCAACCTCCTGTACACCAATGAGAACAGCCCCATCTTATACTGTCTCTCTGTGTAACTAAAGCCCTCCATTCTAGGCAACATTGTGGTGAATCTCTTTTATACCCTTTCTTGTATTACCATATCCTTTCTATAATGTCTTGACCAGAACGGTGCATAATAATCCAAGTGTGGTCTAAACCAATGTCTTATACAGATGCAATATGATGTCCTAACCCTTATTTTCATTACCCATGCCTATGAAGGTAAACAGGCGAAATGCCTCCTTCACTACCCTATACACCTGTGTTGCAATTTACAGGGAGCTATGAACATACACCCAAAGATCTTTCCACATATCAATGCTTCTAAGTCTCTTCCATTTACATTATATATCCAGCAAGTATTAGATGATCCAAAATGCATTATCTCACAATTGTATCAAACTCACTCACACATTTGTATGCATTTGGCCCATATCCCTTTAACCTGACTGAAAGTAGGTTCCTTATTATGGTGAGACAATGAACCCATACACAAGTCCAACAGGTAGCACAAAGAAAAAAATACCGGGGCTGTAACATGAACGCGATGGAGTCCAGCAAAAATCTAATCGGACACGAGTTGCATGCACTAGACGTGTTTGTTCTCTCCAGTACAGCTCCCTACTACTCCCCCTGGTCACGGGCGTTGCCCGGCCTTAAATACCAACACAGGTACCGCCCCCGTGGCTGGCACCTCCCACACCAAGACGCCGGCCTCGAGAGCCGATGGTTCGTTGTGCCCTTGGGCTGCCACCAGACGTCACCGCATGACCCCCCCCAGAACCAGAGGCACCGAACCGGACGGGACGCCGAACGAGGTGGCCCGAACGCATAGATACAATCCCACGCCCTGGGGATTTGCTCGGTTTGGAAGAATCTCCGGGAGTCCGGGACGGCGGACGCCCGCGACGGGGCGGTTGAGCCACAAGGACTGGCTCGCTCAGGTCCACGAGGAGTGACGGCGCCCGCAAGAAATCTGCGCCCAGCAGGGGCTGGGCCACGTCCGCGACAATGAATGGCCAGGTGAAATGGCACGCGCCGAAAATAACAGGAACCGTGCGGACGCCATATGTGCGGATTAAACTGCCGTTCGCAGCAGTTAACGGGGGACCCTTTTCACCAGCACGAAGGTCGCGTCCAGACGGGGGCAATACGCTGACCTCCGCCCCGGTGTCCACCAAGAACCTGAGCCACGTGCGCCAGTCCCAGACATACAGTTGATGGATCCTGCCGGGCACCTCAGTGACTAACGGCGGCCGGCACTGCCGTTTCCCGGGAACGAACATGGCTGGCGGCATTGGCGTGCTGCTGAACCCCAGCGCTGGTGGTAAAAACACCACATCCTTTTCCTTGGATCTCCTGGGTCCTGCTCAGCCATCCTCCTCTCCTGTGCCACTTGTCTGGTCTGTGGCTCTCGTGGGCGTGGCCCTCTTGTGGGCGTGGTCCTGGGCCGCTGGGCTTGCCAGGGCATGGAATCAATCAGGTCCAGCCATTCCGGGGATTCCAGCAGTTCCAGGTATTCCAGCGCACCCACCTGCTGCTGGTCGGACAGCCACAGCTCATCAGCACGGGCCGCTAGCCGGATGGGATCCTCCGCGAGCTGCCGACGGATGTCTCGAGGCAACGGCTGCAGGTAGGTAAATTCAAAGAGCGGGCAGGGCTGATGGTCACCCATGAGCGTGAGCATCTGGATACAGCTTAGTGAGGACATCCAGATGGCCGCCATAACAGGGAACATCAGGGGAATTTACGAAGGCATTAAGAAGACACTAGGACCAGTCCAGAGCAAAACAGCCCCCTTCAAATCCTCCACTGGGGAAGTAAGCACAGACAAATGCCAGCAGATGGAGAGATGGGTGGAACACTACTCTGACCTCTACTCGAGAAAGAACACTGTGTCCCCCTCAGCCCTTGACGCCATCGAGTGCCTGCCGACCATGGATGAGTTAGACAGAGAGCCGCCGGTAGAAGAGCTCAGCAAGGCCATTGACAGCCTGGCCTCAGGCAAGGCCCCAGGCAGCGACGGGACTCCCCCTGACCTGATCAGCCTTACAGCTGACCGTACAAGGTGGAGAGGTACCCTGAACCAACATGTCAAAACGGGGGAAGAGAAACTGATGATTGCAGCGGCAGACAAGCGGGCACGCAGAAAGGAGCGCAGCAACTTCAACAGACAAGAGTCCACACACAAATGTGACCTTTGCGACAGAGACTGTCACTCTCGCATTGGTCTCTTCAGCCACAAGCGACGCTGCTCTAGCCGAGGTGTGGAGCAAGCAGCCAACTAGGATGCATCACCCATGGTCAGCCATGACCGAGGGGGCCTAAGAAAAATAAGAAATGTTGTCTATGCTGAATCCAGCTGGTTTTATATTTTCTGCAATGGTAAATAAGAAATTTCTGCATAAAAATCTAATGCATTGACAGCAAAAGATTGTAGATAAACAATTATCTGCTGGTCCAGGGTGCCTACCACATGGTGATAGCGGATCTAACGCCTAGGATGTAAAATTGGGATTCGGCCTGTCGAAACCAAACCCCCGGCTGCGAGTTCCAAAATGTAAGTAGCTTCAGCGATACCGCGTTGAGTTCGGCCTCGTCAGCCCTGTGGGCGGCAGCGGCAGAATGCATTTTATTTTCAAATTTCCCCTCCAGGATTATCCTTCCTGGGCGTCGAGGTCACCAATGTAGCAGGAACGCGATGGAGTCCAGCCAAAAACTAATCGGAAACGAGTTGCATGCACTAGACGTGTTTATTCTCTCCAGTACAGCTCCCTACTACTCCCCCTGGTCACAGGCGTTGCCCGGCCTTAAATACCAACACAGGTACCACCCCCGTGGCTGGCACCTCCCACACCATGACGCCGCCCTCTAGAGCCGATGGTTTGATGTGCCCTTGGGCTGCCACCAGGTGTCACCACAGGGCACAGAATATAGCTGGGGTACAAATACGGAAAAAAATACAGAAAAAGTGCAGATAAAATAAGTGCAATGACCACAATGAGGTAGATTGGAACTATCCCCATAGTTTAAGAGAGGACCATTCAGTAGTATGATAAGAGTGGGGAATAAGCAGTTCCTGAATCTGGAAGTATGTGCTTTCAAGCTATTGTATCATCTGCCAAATGAGAGAGGGGTGGGAATTAACAAGTTGTGAAAAGTCTTTGATCAATTTGGCTGCTTTTCCAATGCAGTATGAAATGGAGCTGTGGTGAGGCGGGTTTGTGTGATGGACTAGGTCGGGTATATCCACAACTCCTGCAATTTCTTGGGGTCTTGGGCAGAGCTGTTGCCAAACCAAGCTGTGATGCATCTCGATTCAAGGTTTCAAGGTCAGTTTATTGTCACATGTACCAATTAAGGTACAGTGAAATTAGATTGGATGTTTTCTACAGTGCAAAAGTAAAAGGTGTTAGGCGATGTTGGAGACATGCCTAACCTCCATAGTTTTCTGAGGAAAGAGGCATTGGTGTACTTTCTTGGCCAAAGCCACAATGTGGTTCGTCCATGACAGAGAGCTGGTTATAGTTACTCCAAGTAACATGAAGCTATCGACCATCTCCATTTTGACACCATTGATGCTGACTTGGGCGAGCACAGCGCCTTTTTTCCTGAAGTCAATAACAAGCACCTGTACTTTGCTGACAATGAGGGAGAGGTTGTTGTTTTCACACTACACTACTGAGTTCTCTATCTCCTTCCTGTACTCTTGTCTCATCATTGTTCGAGATCTGTTTCACTTCAGTGGTGTCATCTGCAAATGATGATATTGCAGAATTTGGCTGCGCAGTCATGTATATAATTAGGAAGTATATTAAGGTGCTGAGAATGCATCCTTGACACTGGGGTTGAGGATTATGGTGGAGGATGTTTTGGCTTCATTGTGGTCTATGTGTCAGGAAGTTGAGTTCAAAGAGTTATAGATACATTACATGAGTGGGCAGAGACCTGGAAAATGGAACGTAATGTGGGAAAATGTGTCAAATTTGGCAGGGAAAACGAAAAATACGCATATTGTCTAAGCTTTAAGAAGCATAGGAATCGGGGTGGCCTGATGAATGATGCACAAAAGATTAGTATTCAGGTACAGCAAGTAAACGAGGAAGGCTAACAGGATGCTACCTTTTCCTGCAAAAGGAAATTGAATAAAAGTAAGTGGTAGGTATGGAGAATGAGCAGCAAGAGGAGGCAGTTGAGGCAGGTACTATAATCTATATACTAAAACTCTCGTTTGTTTGTTTGTTTGTTCCTAAACTACAGCCAAAACGGTGCATAATAGAGCGGCAATTTTAGGCCCACCTTAGTCACCGTTGTCCCTTTGGTGCTAATGGAAGAAGTTTCATTGAAATTGGTGTTATACTTTTAAAGTTATTCACATTTTAAAGTTTAAATCTGTCTCCTAGGGATGTAGAAGAAGGGAGGATAAGGGGGGTTGAGGGGGATGGAGTGGGGGGGAGTGGGGGGGAGGAGGAGGGAGATGGAGGGAGGGGAGAGGGGGAGGAGAGGGGGAGGGATGGAGGGGGAGGAGGGGGAGGGGTGGGAGGAGGGGGGAGGGGGGAGGGTAGTGGGGAGGGAGGGTAGTGGGGGAGGAGAGGGTGCTGCACCAATGCAGGAGAAGTTTGGGTCCAACAGGTCCACTTGGTCTACTAGCATTTAAAATACACTTGGACAGGTACATGGATAGGAAATGTTTAGATGGATACGGACCAAATGTGGACAAATGGGACCAGCTTAGATGGGCATCTTGGTCGGCTTGGAAGAGTTAGGCGAAGTACCTGTTTTCGTGCTGCACAACTCTATCACTCCACGTAAGTAATACTTCGGTTAACAGGGCATTGATGAGGCCACTTTGGAAGTACTCCGTAAAGTATTATATCTGTTATTTCTGGAAGGATGTGAATGAATGCAAAGTGGTTCAGAGATTGAATGCATTGATACTTATCAATGCATTGATAAGCTGTTATTTGAGGAAAGATTGGGATTTTTAGGGTTTTGACTGGAGGTCTTTGGGTCGTGAAGGTTCTTGACAGAGTGGATAGGAAAAGGGTGAGATGGAATCTAGAAACAAGGGTCATTTAAAAAAAAAATGCAGAAACTAAACAGAATTCATTGGCTCTGTGGGTGATGACTTGAGTGTTCTTCCTCAAAAAATGGGGGAGAAGTAGAGTCTTTAAAGATTTTTAAGACAGAGGTGCATAGATTCTTAATAAACAGGAGAGTGAAAAATTGCAGTGGTGGTTGTGTTTATGATATTGAGGCTACAATTAGATTCAGATCAGTCATGAACTTGTTGACTACAACAGGAGGCTCAAGAAGTCAAGGACTCTTGCTCTTTATTCATTACACTTGAATACTTAGTTGTGATCCAGATTGTATGTATCTTAAGATACTTATTAAAATATGATTATTGAAATATGATTATTGACAAGTTTAGGAAACAAAACAACTGATCAACTTATTAAAATGTAGTTACTATATTTTGAAAATTCTAATCATTACACATGCCTTGAATAGTTAATTTTTAGATTAATAGTTAATATCTTAGATTACATTTTATTAATCTTCTCCTTGCAGTATCTTCCACAAAATAGAGCAAAACAAAATTATTTAGGCACAGTCCAGCCATCCCATCACTTCAATCTTGCATCCTGCTGTACTTGCTCACAGTAGATCCACTTATGAGGTAAACGTTACCTGTTAACAAAACAAAATATTAAAACACAGCATATACCTCTCTGTGATTTTACATGGATTTAAATTGTAATTCTGGCAGTGCAGCAGAACATCCTGATAAAAGACAGATGTCAGATTCACATTAACTTTGGTTACCATCTGCCAGTTTAATAATTTGCCTGCTTGTACCAGACCAACGATTCCAAGAGGGCTGAACTAGAACTGGGACCATTTTGGAAGTTGCTGTAACTTTGCCCAATGGGCCAGTGTAAAGTTTGAAACTGACGTGGTGAGAGAGTTGAGAACAACAGATGAAGAGAGAGGCACACATGGCTAGCAATGGTATTGTCTGGACAGGAGCACCATAAACTCTTTAATATAAAGTCAAAAGCTTTTAAAATCGGAATAGTTAAGACAAATGTGGGTCTCTTGAAGACAGAAACAGGTGAATTTATTATGGGGAACAAGGAAATGGCAGGCGAGTTGAACAGGTACTTTGGATCTGTCTTCACTAAGGAAGACACCAACAATCTCCCAGATGTACTAGTGGACAGAGGTCCTAGGGTAACGGAGGAACTGAAGAAAATTCACATTAGGCAGGAAATGCTGTCGGGTAGACTGATGGGGCTGATAAATCCCCAGGGCCTGATGGACTGCATCCCAGGGTACTTAAGGAAGTGGCCCTAGAAATCATGGACACATTGGGGATCATTTTCCAATATTCTATAGATTCAGGATCAGTTCCTGTGAATTGGAGGGTAGCTAATGTTACCCTACTTTTTAAGAAAGGAGGGAGAGAGAAAACGGGAAATTGTAGACTAGTTAGTCTGACATCAGTGGTGAGGAAGATACTGGAGTCAATTATAAAAGACGAAATTGCGAAACATTTAGCAATAACAGGATCGTTCTGAGTCAGCATGGAGTTACGAAGGAGAAATCATGCTTGACTAATCTAGAATTTTTTGAGGATGTAACTAGGGAAATGGACAAGTGAGAGCCAGTGGATGTAGTGTACCTGGAATTTCATAAAGCCTTTGAAAAGGTCCCACATAGGAGAATAATTTGATAATTTTTCTCCTGGACATTGTCATTGAGCTATACAGTACGGAAGTGGGCCCTTCAGCACAACTCGTCCATGCGACTAAGTTACTACGAGCTAGTTCCACTTGCCTTTGCCTAACCTATATCCCTCCAAACCTTTCCTATTCATGTACCTGTCCAAGTGCCTTTTAAATGTCTCCACATCAGAGAAGCCAGTTTTCAGCCAAATCCAGTATAAGCTTCCTCCTGGGAAATTGCACACTACCCAGTTATTACCCAGTTAGTAAAGTTTAACTCCCACAGAGACCCAATTAACACTGAGGTTTGGCACCCATCTCTCAGATATTTAAATAATTTCATATTCACCTGAGCTAACTTCTGGGGTCAGAATGCCTTGGAGTTTCCTGATTCAAAAATGTAAATGGTGGCATATGTCTCAGAATTTATGTTTAATCTTTGGTTCATGGAGCACATCTGAGAATATTTTGCAGAAGAGGGACACTCACAACAGATTCAGGTTTCAGAAGTGCCCTCTGAGAGCACAACCTGAAAAGAAAAGCTCACAGGGGCAACAGTGTATCTGTGACCTGCATGTCATCTTAACTCAAGACATCTGGATGGAAAAATTAACAGAGGAAGAAGTAATGAGCGCAACTTAGAGCTGATTTTAATGTTGGGTCAGGTGAAGATAGTGAATAAATAAATTAAATGAGACAGAGAAAAGTCTATTTTTGAAAAGGTTAAGCATTTTGAATTTAATAATTTTTCTCCTGGAGTTATTGTCATTGAGCTATACAGCATGGAAGTGGGCCCTTCAGCACAACTCGTCCATGCCGACTAGTTTACTAAGAGCTAGTTCCATTTACCTTTGCCTAACCTATATCCCTCCAAATCTTTCCTATTCATGTACCTGTCCAAGTGCCTTTTAAATGTCGTAATTATACCTGCCTCTATCACTTATTCTGTCAGATTCTATATGCACAACACCCTTTGTGTGAAAATGGTGTCCTTCATGTCCCTTTTCAATCCTTCTCCTCTCATTTAGTTAGTTGACTTTATGGACATGTATGGAGTTAGTGAAAAACGTTTTATTGCATGTTAACCATTCAACGGAAAGGCTACACATGATTACAATCGAGCCGTCTACAGTGTTGAGATAAGTAATAAAGGGAATAACCTTTAGTGCAAGATAAAGTCCAGTAAGGTCCAATTAAAGATCGTCCGAGGGTCTCCAATCGGGTAGATAGTAGAACAGGACCGCTGTTTAGTTGTTGACAGGAATATGTTTTCACACTTCTGTACCTCTTGCCTGATGGGAGAGCGTCTTGGGTGAGACTCATCCTTGATTATGCAAGTGGCTTTACTGAGGCAGTGTGATGGAGTCAATGATGGAGTCAACGGAAGGGAGGTTGGTGTGTGTGATGGTCTGGGCTGCATCCACCATTCTCTGTAATTTCTTACAGTCTTGGATAGAGCTATTCCCAAACCATGCTGCGATGCATCCCAATAAAATGCTTTCTATGGGGTCATCTGCAGAAGTTGGTGAGAGTTCTTGGGGACATGCTGAACTTCTGAAGCCTTCTAACGAAGTAGAGGCATTGGTGTGTTTCCTTGGCCGTTGCTTTGATATAGATTGTCCAGGACAAGTTGCTGGTGATATTTACTTTTGTTTGCTCTAGTGTGGTTTGGTTTATTGTCACGTGTACCAAGGAATAATGAAAAGCTTTTGTTGTGTGCTAACCAGTCATCAGAAAGATAATACGTGATTACATCCACAGTGCACAGATGCATGATAAAGGGAATAATGTTTAATGCAAGATAAAGTCTAGTAAAATCTGATTACAAATAGTCCAAGGGTGTCCAACGAGGTAAAAAGCATCTCAGGACCACTCTCTAGTTCTGACAGAATGATTCTCTAGTTTTAGAGAAACTAGATTAGTGTAGATAGTCGTCAATGTCAGTGTGGAAGAGCTAGGCCAAAGAGCCCATTTCTGTCCGATACAACACTATGAATGTCTATGGCTCTATGATTCTGAGACAGATTAGAGAGGATATGTTTAAAAATTATTAATGCGATGATACCTTGTTATAATGACGTTTAATTTAGTTTTATTAGGTTATCAGATGTCATAATAATCTAAAAACATTAAAAAATAATAGAAGAATTGAAAACTAATAGAATTGAAATAAATCTTTTCCTGTCCCTATAAACTTTCTTTTTTTTTTTTTTTTTTTTACAAAGTTCTTACATAGCTTCAATTTTTAAATTTTTGAAGAGAGAAAGTAAAAATAAAAATATAAAACTATAAACTTGGGAAGAGAGAGTAAGAGGGTTAAAAAAAAAAAGGATCTAACAATAAAAATTAACGGGAGTAGATCCGGGAGACAAAAACCACAGCTGTACATCCAACCCCCAACTCAAGTTTCAACTTTTTATTTAAATTTTTATTTTTTTATTTTAGTCCTGTGCCAAACCCATTTACTTTTCTAAAAATTCAATAAATGGAGACCATATTTTTACATAATCTCTAAGTTGTAAATATCTAAAATAATTATTAACATGTAATCCGTACTTCTGCTGTAATCTAAAAACATTAAAAAATAATAGAAGAATTGAAAACTAATAGAATTGAAATAAATCTTTTCCTGTCCCTATAAGCTTCCTCCTGGGAAATTGCACAACATTACCCAGTTATTACCCAGTTAGTAAAGTTTAACTCCCAGAGACCCAATTAACACTGAGGTTTGGCACCCACCTCTCAGGTATTTAAATAATTTCACATTCACCTGAGCTAACCTCTGGGGTCAGAATGCCTTTGAGTTTCCTGTTACAAAAATGTAAATGGTGGCTTACGTCTCAGAATTTGTGTTTAATCTTTGGTTCATGGAGCACATCGGAGAATATTTTGCAGAAGAGGGACACTCTCAACAGATTCAGATTTCAGAAGTACCCTCTGAGAGCACAACCTGAAAAAAAAAGCTCACAGGGGCAACAGTGTATCTGTGACCTGCATGTCATCTTAACTCAAGACATCTGGATGAAAAAATTAACAGAGGAAGAAGTAATGAGAGCAACTTAGAGCTAATTTTAATGTTGGGTCAGGTGAAGATAGTGAATAAATAAATTAAATGAGACGGAGAAAAGTCTATTTTTGAAAATGTTAAGCAGATTGAATTTGATAATTTTTCTCCTGGACATTGTCATTGAGCTATACAGTACGGAAGTGGGCCCTTCAGCATAACTCGTCCATGCGACTAAGTTACTACGAGCTAGTTCCACTTGCCTTTGCCTAACCTATATCCCTCCAAACCTTTCCTATTCATGTACCTGTCCAAGTGCCTTTTAAATGTCTCCACATCAGAGAAGCCAGTTTTCAGCCAAATCCAGTTAGAAATGTCACTTGAAAGGCTTAAGACCTCACCTCATGACTCCCCAAAAACCTTTTACATTTACAAAGCACACCAACATCTCTACTTTCTCAAGAAATTTGGCACATCTCCAATGACTCTTACAAACGTCTACAAGTGTACCATAAAAAAGCATACTGTCGGGTTGTATCACAGCTTGGTTTGTAAACAGTTCTGCCCAAGGCAGGTATGATAAGTTTTAATCTACAATTTGAGAGGGAGAAGGGAAAATTGGAAGTGTCAGTATTACTGTTGAGTAAAGGGAACTGTGGAGGCATGAGGGAGGAGCTGGCCAAAGTTGACTGGAAAGAGACCCTAGCAGGGATGACAGTGGAACAATAATGGCAGGTATTTCTGGGAATAATACAGAAGGTGCAGGATCAGTTCATTCCAAAGAGGAAGAAAGATTCTAAGGGGGGTAAGAGGCGACCGTGGCTGACAAGGGAATTCAAGGAGAGTATAAAAATAAAAGAGAAGTATAACATAGCAAAAATGAGCGGGAAGCCGGAGGATTGGGTAACTTTTAAAGAACAACAAAAGATAACTAAAAAGGCAATAAAGGGAGAAAAGATGAGGTACAAAGGTAAGCTAGCCAAGAATATAAAGGAGGATAGTAAAAGCTTCTTTAGGTATGTGAAAAGCAGAAAATTACTTAAGACAAATGTGGGTCCCTTGCAGACAGAAACAGGTGAATTCATTATGGGGAACAAGGAAAGGGCAGACGAGTTGAACAGGTACTTTGGATCTGTCTTCACTAAGGAAGACACAAACAATCTCCCAGATGTACTAATGGCCAGAGGACCTAGGGTAACGGAGGAATTGAAGGAAATTCACATTAGGCAGGAAATGGTGTTGGACAGACCCTCATAGGAGATTAGTAGGCAAAATTAGAACACATGGAAATGGGGGTAGGGTACTGACATAGAAAATTGGTTGGCAGATAGGAAACAAAGAGTAGGGATTAACGAATCCCTTTCAGAATGGTAGGCAGTGACTAGTGGGGTACAGCAAAGCTTGGTGCTGGGACTGCAGCTATTTGCAAGATACATTAATGATTCAGATGAAGGGGTTAAAAGTGACAGAGGAATTGAAGGAAATTCACATTAGGCAGGAAATGCTGTCGGGTAGACTGATGGGCCTGATAAATCCCCAGGGCCTGATGGACTGCATCCCAGGGTACTTAAGGAAGTGGCTCTAGAAATCGTGGACACATTGGGGATCATTTTCCAATATTCTATAGATTCAGGATCAGTTCCTGTGGATTGGAGGGTAGCTAATGTTACCCTACTTTTTAAGAAAGGAGGGAGAGAGAAAACGGGAAATTGTAGACTAGTTAGTCTGACATCAGTGGTGAGGAAGATACTGGAGTCAATTATAAAAGACGAAATTGCGGAACATTTAGCAATAAAAGGATCGTTCTGAGTCAGCATGGATTTACGAAGGAGAAATCATGCTTGACTAATCTAGAATTTTTTGAGGATGTAACTAGGAAAATGGACAAGGGAGAGCCAGTGGATGTAGTGTATCTGGACTTTCATAAAGCCTTTGAAAAGGTCCCACATAGGAGAATAATTTGATAATTATTCTCCTGGACATTGTCATTGAGCTATACAGTACGGAAGTGGGCCCTTCAGCACAACTCGTCCATGCGACTAAGTTACTACGAGCTAGTTCCACTTGCCTTTGCCTAACCTATATCCCTCCAAACCTTTCCTATTCATGTACCTGGCCAAGTGCCTTTTAAATGTCTCTACATCAGAGAAGCCAGTTTTCAGGCAAATCCAGTATCAGCTTCCTCCTGGGAAATTGCACAACACTACCCAGTTATTACCCAGTTAGTAAAGTTTAACTCCCACAGAGACCCAATTAACACTGAGGTTTGGCACCCACCTCTCAGGTATTTAAATAATTTCATTTTCACCTGAGCTAACCTCTGGGGTCAGAATGCTTTGGAGTTTCCTGATCCAAAAATGTAAATGGTGGCTTATGTCTCAGAATTTGTGTTTAATCTTTGGTTCATGGAGCACATCGGAGAATATTTTGCAGAAGAGGGACACTCTCAACAGATTCAGATTTCAGAAGTACCCTCTGAGAACACAACCTGAAAAAAAAAGAGGATGTAACTAAGAAAATGGATAAGGGAGAGCCAGTGGATGTAGTGTACCTGGACTTTCATAAAGCCTTTGAAAAGGTCCCACATAGGAGATTAGTGGGCAAGATTAGACCACATGGTATTGGGGTAGGTTGCTGACATGGATAGAAAATTGGTTGACAGACAGAAAACAAAGAGTAGGGATTAACGGGTTCCTTTCAGAATGGCAGGCAGTGACTAGTGGGGTACTGCAAGGCTCGGTGCTGGGACCGCAGCTATTTACAATATACATTAATGATTTAGATGAAGGGATTAAAAGTAACATTAGCAAATTTGCAGATGACACAAAGCTGAGTGGATTATTCTGCCAACTCTCAAAATAGTCAAAACATTGGGAATAATTTGAATTGGAGTTTCACAGTTTCGGTATTGAACACCAACCAATGGCTAAGGTTAACAATGTATCCGCTGTCTCTGGTAATTTACAAACCTGCATAAATGCATTCATGGATAAGTGCTGGATGGTCATCAAAACTCTAAAAGGAACAAATTCAAGAGAATAAAAAGGAACGTACAATATAGCTGATTTTGTGAGGCTCCACTTCGAGGATGGAGTCTTGGTATAAAAAAAGCAAAAGAGTAGCAAATGCTGATTTTCCACAGATTTAAATTGAAATTCTGGCTTGAGTGCAGCATAACATCCTGACAAATGCTGGGAGTGGCACGGTGGCGCAGCGGTAGAGTTGCTGCCTTACAGCACCAGAGACCCAGGTCGATCCTGACTACAGGTGCTGACTTTATGGAGTTTGAACATTCTCCATGTGACCTGCATAGGTTTTCTCCGGGTGCTCTGGTTTCCTCCCACACTCCAAAGACTACAGGTTTGTAAGTTAATTGGATATGATAAAATAAATAGCTGTAAATTGTCCCGAGTGTGTGTAGGATAGTGTAAGTGTGCGGGGATGGCTGGTCAGCATGGACTCGGCAGGCCGAGGGGCCCATTTCTGCACTCTCTAGACAAAACTAAACTAAACTGATTTCTGGCATGATGAACAGATCTACATTCCCAGGCCGTAGATTTTGAGTCATGTTGATTTAAAAAATATTCTACTCCAGTTATGAAACTACCAATTCTGTTTCCCTACCAAAGTATATTTACCGTTATATTTTAAAGCAGCATCGACAGGGTTATTTTCTTCAAAGGCCGTTGAGATTGGGATTGGAGATCTATTGTCCATCCCTTCTCCGATCCTGTAGCTAAAGTGGATAGTTCATAAGTTCATAAGTCATAATAGACAATAGACAATATACAATAGGTGCAGGAGTAGGCCATTCAGCCCTTCGAGCCAGCACCGCCATTCAATGCAATCATAGCTGATCACTCTCAATCAGTACCCCGTTCCTGCCTTCTCCCCATACCCCCCTCACTCCGCTATCCTTAAGAGCTCTATCCAGCTCTCTCTTGAAAGCATCCAACGAACTGGCCTCCACTGCCTTCTGAGGCAGAGAATTCCACACCTTCACCACTCTCTGACTGAAAAAGTTCTTCCTCATCTCCGTTCTAAATGGCCTACCCCTTATTCTTAAACTGTGGCCCCTTGTTCTGGACTCCCCCAACATTGGGAACATGTTTCCTGCCTCTAATGTGTCCAATCCCCTAATTATCTTATATGTTTCAATAAGATCCCCCCTCATCCTTCTAAATTCCAGTGTATACAAGCCCAATCGCTCCAGCCTTTCAACATACGACAGTCCCGCCATTCCGGGAATTAACCTAGTGAACCTACGCTGCACGCCCTCCATAGCAAGAATATCCTTCCTCAAATTTGGAGACCAAAACTGCACACAGTACTCCAGGTGCGGTCTCACCAGGGCCCGGTACAACTGTAGAAGGACATCTTTGCTCCTATACTCAACTCCTCTTGTTACGAAGGCCAACATTCCATTGGCTTTCTTCACTGCCTGCTGTACCTGCATGCTTCCTTTCATTGACTGATGCACTAGGACACCCAGATCTCGTTGAACTCCCCCTCCTCCTAACTTGACACCATTCAGATAATAATCTGCCTTTCTATTCTTACTTTCAAAGTGAATAATCTCACAGTCTACTCTGCGATTCAATCATTGTTGATCTATCTTTCCCTCTCAACCCCATTAAACCTGCTTTCTCCCCGTAACCTTTGACACCCTTAGTAATCACGAAGCTATTAAACTACACTTTAAAAATACCAAAGAATTGGGCTCCACATCCATCTGTGGCAATGATTTCCTCCGATTCACCACCATCTGGCTAAAGAAATTACTTCACATCTCCTTTCTAAAGGTAAATTCTATTATTCTAAGGCAGTGCCCTCTGGTCCTAGACTCTCCCACCATTGGAAACATCCTCTCCACATCCACTCTGTTATTGTTCTACTTATCCACTTATATTATTTGGTAGGTTTCCAAGAGAGCCCCCCTCATCCTTCTAAACTCCAGTGAGTAAAGGCCCAGAGCTGTCAAATGCTCATCATACATTAACCCAAATAAACCCTGAGAACCTTCTTGCAAGCCTCCTCTGGACACTCTCCATCCCTTACAGAAATGCATCCAAAAATGTTCGCAATACTCCAAACGCAGTCTGACCAGCACCCTATAAAGCCTCAGCAATACATCCATGCTTTTATATTCTAGTCCTCTCAAGGCATTTACTTTCCTTACCACTAATTCAACCTGCAAATTAACATATTGGGAATATTGCACCAGCATTCCCAAATCCCTTTGCACCTCCGATTTCAGAATCCTCTCCCCATTTAGAAAATAGTCATCACCTTTTTAGCTTCTACCAAAGTGCATGACTGTACACTTTTCTATGCAGCATTCCATCTGCCACTTCTTTGCCCACTCTCCCATCCTGTCCAATTTCTGCAGATTCCCTGCTTCCTCTACACTGCCTGCCCCTCCACCCATCTTTGTATTATCCGCAAACTTGGCCACAAAGCTACCATCTCCATCATCCAATTCATTAGTATACAATGTGAAAAATAACGGACCCAACATCGACACCTACAGAACACCAATAGTCATCGATAGTTAAACAGAGACAGTGGACTTAAGGAGACCTTTCTACAAACACTAGCCCTTTATTCAACTCCAAAGCCTATTTTAGATGAGGAAAGGGAGTGGGATCCTTGGCAACGGAGGACAGTGACATCTACGGAGGACAGTGACATCAACGGAGGACAGCAGATGGCAGGATTTGTGCAACGTTTCTGTTGAGCTCGTGTTTGCATCGTTTTCACGTTACTCCTCATTCTGCAGTCCACAGAGAAAGACGATCCAGGCATTGCTGAAGAAGCCAAGAAAGAATCGTGAAATCGAAGCAGATAAAATGACCATCAAAAATGGATCCAAGTTCACAGCATTAATGCTAAAGGAAGACTCAGACCACTACATCCTTCAAATATACCGTCTCTACTGTCATTTAATCTGAAATGAGGATGCTCAAGATCACAAAGGAACCCTTTACTTGACATAAAGGTAAACACCACAATTGCAAAATGATGTTCATCATGTGAGCCAAACCCTTCCTTATATAACACATGGGAAGGTGGGTCTTGAAAGTAAATGAGTCCCTGCCCTTCAACAAGAAACTCATCATCTGACTCCCCAAAATCTTACCACCACCATCAAGAAAAAAAGTCAGGGGCTGGAAAGAATATTGTCCATTTTATGCAGTTCCTCTTGAAGCTGCACATTATGCTGAATTTGAAATACCTTGCTATCTCTTCATTGTTTTCAAACTTATGGACTGAGGAACTAAATCCTGAAACTCTAGCCATATGCTATGGCACTGTACTAGAAAAACAATCAATATGTGCTAACACCATTAAGTGTAAATTTCAATAGAAGTAATCCAGTTGTAATTAGACAATTGTCTATTGTCTATTGTCTATTGGCAGGTTTGGCAGAATCACTGGAGAACATGGATAGGTGATGTTTTGGGTCAAGACCCTCCTTCAGACGGATTCATGAGGAGCCTCAGCCCTTACCATTGCCCAACAGGCTTGAATAGGAGAAACTTAGAGGGAAATGGACTAAACGTGGGCAAACGGGACCAGTTTACATGGAGCATTTGCTTTGCACGTATGAGTTGGGCCAAAGGGTCTGTTTCCGTGCTGGATGACTGCAGCTGTTGCCTGTCTGCTGAATGTTTCCATGATTTTGTTCCAGGCATGAACTCATCAATGAATTGCAAGTCATTAAAATGAACATATTGAAATATGAAAAGCACAAGAAAGAAATGAAGGCAGTTGGAGTATTCTGCATAAGAATGTAAAACCAAGCGGCTGCTCTAGATGTCAACTTATCTATATCGGCGAAACCAAGCGCAGGCTCGGCGATCGCTTCGCTGAACACCTGCGCTCGGTCCGCATTAACGCAACTGATCTCCCGGTGGCCCAGCACTTTAACTCCCCCTCCCATTCCCAGTCTGACCTCTCTGTCATGGGCCTCCTCCAGTGCCATAGTGAGGCCCGCCGGAAATTGGAGGAGCAGCACCTCATATTTCGCCTGGGCAGTTTGCGGCCCGGTGGTATGAACGTCGACTTCTCCAACTTCAGATAGCTCCTCTGTCCCTCCTTTCCCCTCCTCCTTCCCAGATCTCCCTCTATCTTCCTGTCTCCACCTATATCCTTCCTTTGTCCCACCCCCGACATCAGTCTGAAGAAGGGTCTCGACCCGAAACGTCACCCATTCCTTCTCTCCCGAGATGCTGCCTGACCTGCTGAGTTACTCCAGCATTTTGTGAATAAATGTAACAACAAGATCTGGAAACACCAAAGATGCACAGCCCACTGGGTTAAGTGGTCACTCCTCATCCCAGTCCCGAATCGCTGATTCCTTATCTTCAGGGTGTGACTCTTTGTTCTAGACACCCCGGGGAGGGGAACATCATCCTATTGAGCCTCGTAACAATTTTGTCCATTTCGATGAAATTACCTTTCATTCTTTGAAATTCCAGAATTCCAGAATCTGAACTGGTCTTTTTTATCTTGGGGTTAATTTAAAAAATACTAAATGTAGTCTGTGTACCTTAAACATAGTAGGAGCTCTTTATAGATTTCAGAGAGCGTGTCATTAGGCATTTATACCAATACCTTTGAATTATCTAAACGTGTGAAACAGAAAAAGTGAAGTGCAGGCAGATAATGTAAAATTCACTTCAAACATGAGACGTGACAAATTGTTTTTAGCATTTAAGTCAAGAGAGTTTTATTTCAACTATCGTTACAGTTTCACAGAGCTTCAGGAACCAGTTTGAAGAGAAAATTCAGCAATATTTGTCTGGCCACATAATACTCTCAGAAGAATTGTTTCCTTGCAATGGGAACAGAGTAAGTACCTAGTATACGACTGTCAAATGCCTGGATCAAGATTAATTCTGTAAATTGTACCAAGTGTGAAGGATAGAACTAGTGTACAGATGATCGTACGGACTCATGGGCCAAAGGGCCTGTTTCCACACTATCTCCAAACTCTAAAAGGATGGCTGTCAATGGTGAAAGAAGCTAGGAATGAGGTTACCTGTGAGGATGATAATATACAGAGGTAATTACACTTTTAATTATATAAAAAATGTTAATGAGTGTGAATCATCTTCTCTTATCCAGGAAGTGAACGATTATGTTCATGGAGACTTCCATGTTGTGCACTGCTTTACAAGATACCAGGTGGAAACAAGGGGTCATGAGACAGGTCTGGCTGATAGCAGGATCCAAACAGATTCTAAAAGTATATTAAAGCTAAAAGAGTAAATAGAGATGGAAAAGAGAGCCCCTTAAAGATCAACAAGGTTGTCTATGGGTGGAGCCACAGAAGATGGGTGAGCTGTTAAATGAATATTTCTCATTTGTATTTAGTGTGGAGAAAGACTTGGATGTTAGGGAATGTGGGGAAATTCAGTGTCGTGTCTTGAAGAGAATCCATGTTCCAGAAGAGGAGAACTTACAGAGTGGTCGTGAACACATAAAGGTAGATAAATCCCCGGGACTTGATCAAGTGAATACTAAGACATTGTGGGAAGCTGGGAAAGAAAATGTGAGGTCACAGTGTAATCAGTCGCCATAGATGAGGTGCTGGAATGTGACGATAGGTGGTGTGGTGCCTCTATTTATGAAAGAATACAAGAAAAAGCCAGGGAAATGCCCACTAATGAGCCTTACTGGAATGGTGGGTAGGTTACTGGAGGGCCAGGCCCAAACTCAAAACATTGCTTATCTATTTACCCCACAAATGCTGCCTAACCTGCTGAGTTGCTCCAGCATTTGTGTTTTGCTCGGATTTTGGTGAACTTTCAGAGACATGGGTTCTGAAGGCATTTGCAAAGGCAAGGTCTGCTTAGGGATACTCAGCAGAGTTTTGTGCATGGGAAATCATGTTGCATGAAATTTAGGGGTGGCACAGTGCAATATTGGTAGAGCCGCAGCTTTACAGCGTCCAGGACCCGGGTTCGATCCCGACTATGGGTGCAGTCTGTAGAGAGTTTGTACGTTCTCCCTGTTTTTTTCATGGGTTTTCTCTGGGTACTCTGGTTTCCTCCCACACTCAAAAGACATACAGGTTTGTAGGTTAATTTTGGTAAAATTGTAAATTATCCCTAGTGTGTAGGATAGTGTTAGTGTATGGGGTGATCACTGGTTGACGTGGACTCGGTGCGCTGAAGGACCTATTTCTGTGCTGTAACTCTAAAGTAAAGTAAAGTTTTAAAAATGATTGAGCTTTGTGAAGAACTGACAAAGAAGATTGATGAGGGCAGTATTTGTTATTTACATGGATTTTAGTGTGGCCTATGTCAAAATACTACAGGCTGGTCTGGAAGGTTAGATTATATTGGATCCAGGGTGAGCTGGTAAATAGAGTATAAAATTGGCTTGAAGCGTGGACACGGAGAGGGTTGTTTTTCAGACTGGAATCCTATAACAATGGTATACCAATAGGATTGGTGCTGGGCACCCATAGTCAGGTTCAAACCCGGGTCTCTGGCGCTGTAAGGCAGAAACTCTACTGCTGTGCCACCATGCTGCCCTTTTAAAAAAAAATTTTTTTTTTTAATAGCTCAAATTTAATGCAGATAAAATGTGGTGTTATTTATTGGTGGGGCAAACCAGGGCAGAACTTACAAAGTAAATGGTGGGATCCTGGGGAATGTTGTGGAACAGAGAAACCTATGCAGAGGCAGGAAAATAGTTCCACAAAAGTGGTGAAGAACCTGTTCAGCATGCATGCTTTCATCGTTCAGGCTATTGAATGCAGGATTTAATTGAATTGAATTGAATACATTTTATTAGCCAATTATGTATACATACAAGGAATTTGCCTTATTCACAAAATGCTGGAGTAACTCAGCAGGTCAGGCAGCATCTCGGGAGAGAAGGAATGGGTGACGTTTCGGGTCGAGACCCTTCTTCAGACTGATGTCGGGGGTGGGACAAAGGAAGGATATAGGTGGAGACAGGAAGATAGAGGGAGATCTGGGAAGGAGGAGGGGAAGGGAGGGACAGAGGAGCTATCTGAAGTTGGAGAAGTCGACGTTCATACCACCGGGCCGCTAACTGCCCAGGCGAAATATGAGGTGCTGCTCAAAGGAATTTGCCTTGGTGCTTTGCTCGCAAGTAACAACATGACATACAGTAAACGATAAAGAATAAAACATTATAGTTTACACAGGTGAAGAATAACATGTGACATTGTATTGCAAGGCATTAGGAAGGCTTCATTTGGAGTGATATGTAGGAAGGTTCTAAATTAACTGGAAATAATGTAAAAAAGATACGCATTTCAAGGGTTTCAGTTGTCAGGAAAAGAAGGATAGGCTAGTTCTTTCTTCCTTGGAATGTAGGAGGCTGAGGGATAACTTTATAGATGTTTATAAAGTCATGGGAGGCATGGATAAAATGAATATCCAGAGTGTTTTTCTTCAAGTAGAGCAGTCTAAAACTAGAGAATCATTCTGTCAGAACTAGAGAGTGGTCCTGAGATGCTTTTTGCCTCGTTGGACACCCTTGGACTATTTTAAATCAGATTTTACTAGACTTTATCTTGCAAATTTGCTAATGTCACTTTTAACCCCTTCATCTGAATCATCAATCATATCATATCATATATATACAGCCGGAAACAGGCCTTTTCGGCCCTCCAAGTCCGTGCCGCCCAGCGATCCCCGTACATTAACACTATCCTACACCCACTAGGGACAATTTTTACATTTACCCAGCCAATTAACCTACATACCTGTACGTCTTTGGAGTGTGGGAGGAAACCGAAGATCTCGGAGAAAACCCACGCAGGTCACGGGGAGAACGTACAAACTCCTTACAGTGCAGCACCCGTAGTCAGGATCGAACCTGAGTCTCCGGCGCTGTTCGGTTGCTGTAAAGCAGCAACTCTACCGCTGCGCTACCGTGCCGCCCAATGTATCTTGCAAATAGATGCAGTCCCAGCACCAAGCTTTGCTGTACCCCACTAGTCACTGCCTACCATCCTGAAAGGGATTCGTTAATCCCTACTCTTTGTTTTTCCTATCTGCCAACCAATTTTCTATGTCAGTACCCTAACCCCATTACCATGTGTTCTAATTTTGCCTACTAATCTCCTATGAGGGTCTGTCCAACACCATTTCCTGCCTAATGTGAATTTCCTTCAATTCCTCCATCACCCTTGGTCCTCTGGCCACTAATACATCTGAGAGATTGTTTATGTCTTCCTTAGTGAAGACAGATCCAAAGTACCTGTTCAACTCGTCTGCCCTTTCCTTGTTCCCCATAATGAATTCACCTGTTTCTGTCTGCAAGGGACCCACATTTGTCTTAAGTAATTTTCTGCTTTTCACATACCTAAAGAAGCTTTTACTATCCTCCTTTATATTCTTGGCTAGCTTACCTTTGTACCTCAACTTTTCTCCCTTTATTGCCTTTTTAGTTATCTTTTGTTGTTCTTTAGAAGTTACCCAATCCTCCGGCTTCCCGCTCATTTTTGCTATGTTATACTTCTCTTTTATTTTTATACTCTCCTTGAATTCCCTTGTCAGCCACGGTCGCCTCTTACTCCCCTTAGAATCTTTCTTCCTCTTTGGAATGAACTGATCCTGCACCTTCTGTATTATTCCCAGAAATACCTGCCATTATTGTTCCACTGTCATCCCTGCTAGGGTCTCTTTCCAGTCAACTTTGGCCAGCTCCTCCCTCATGCCTCCACAGTTCCCTTTACTCAACAGTATTACTGACACTTCCAATTTTCCCTTCTCCCTCTCAAATTGTAGATTAAAACTTATCATACCTGCCTTGGGCAGAACTGTTCACAAACCAAGCTGTGATACAACCCGACAGTATGCTTTTTTATGGTACACTTGTAGACGTTTGTAAGAGTCATTGGAGATGTGCCAAATTTCTTGAGAAAGTAGAGATGTTGGTGTGCTTTGTAAATGTAAAAGGTTTTTGGGGAGTCATGAGGTGAGGTCTTAAGCCTTTCAAGTGACATTTCTAACTGGATTTGGCTGAAAACTGGCTTCTCTGATGTGGAGACATTTAAAAGGCACTTGGACAGGTACATGAATAGGAAAGGTTTGGAGGGATATAGGTTAGGCAAAGGCAAGTGGAACTAGCTCGTAGTAACTTAGTCGCATGGACGAGTTATGCTGAAGGGCCCACTTCCGTACTGTATAGCTCAATGACAATGTCCAGGAGAAAAATTATCAAATTCAATCTGCTTAACATTTTCAAAAATAGACTTTTCTCCGTCTCATTTAATTTATTTATTCACTATCTTCACCTGACCCAACATTAAAATTAGCTCTAAGTTGCTCTCATTACTTCTTCCTCTGTTAATTTTTTCATCCAGATGTCTTGAGTTAAGATGACATGCAGGTCACAGATACACTGTTGCCCCTGTGAGCTTTTTTTTTTCAGGTTGTGCTCTCAGAGGGTACTTCTGAAATCTGAATCTGTTGAGAGTGTCCCTCTTCTGCAAAATATTCTCCGATGTGCTTCATGAACCAAAGATTAAACACAAATTCTGAGACGTAAGCCACCATTTACATTTTTGTAACAGGAAACACAAAGGCATTCTGACCCCAGAGGTTAGCTCAGGTGAATGTGAAATTATTTAAATACCTGAGAGGTGGGCGCCAAACCTCAGTGTTAATTGGGTCTCTGTGGGAGTTAAACTTTACTAACTGGGTAATAACTGGGTAATGTTGTGCAATTTCCCAGGAGGAAACTTATAGGGACAGGAAATGATTTATTTCAATTCTACTAGTTTTCAATTCTTCTATTATTTTTTAATGTTTTTAGATCATTATTACATCTGATAACCTAATAAAACTAAATTAAACGTCATTATAACAAGGTATCATCGCATTAATAATTTTTAAACATATCCTCTCTAATCTGTCTCGGAATCATAAAGCCATAGACATTCATAGTGTTGTATCGGACAGAAATGGGCTCTTTGGCCTAGCTCTTCCACACTGACATTGACGACTATCTACACTAATCTAGTTTCTCTAAAACTAGAGAATCATTCTGTCAGAACTAGAGAGTGGTCCTGAGATGCTTTTTGCCTCGTTGGACACCTTTGTACGATTTTTAATCAGATTTTACTAGACTTTATCTTGCATTAAACATTATTCCCTTTATCATACATCTGTGCACTGTGGATATAATCACGTATTATCTTTCTGATGACTGGTTAGCACACAACAAAAGCTTTTCACGGTTCCTTGGTACACGTGACAATAAACCAAACCACACTAGAGCAAACAAAAGTAAATATCACCAACAACTTGTCCTGGACAATCCATATCAAAGCAACGGCCAAGGAAACACACCAATGACTCTACTTCGTTAGAAGGCTTCAGAAGTTCAGCATGTCCCCAAGAACTCTCACCAACTTCTGCAGATGACCCCATAGAAAGCATTTTATTAGGATGCATCGCAGCAAGGTTTGGGAATAGCTCTATCCAAGACTGTAAGAAATTACATAGAATGGTGGATGCAGCCCAGACCATCACACACACCAACCTCCCTTCCATTGACTCCATCATTGACTCCATCACACTGCCTCAGTAAAGCCACTTGCATAATCAAGGATGAGTCTCACCCAAGACGCTCTCCCATCAGGCAAGAGGTACAGAAGTGTGAAAACATATTCCTGTCAACAACTAAACAGAGGTCCTGTTCTACTATCTACCCCATTGGAGACCCTCGGACGATCTTTAATTGGACCTTACTGGACTTTATCTTGCACTAAAGGTTATTCCCTTTATTACTTATCTCAACACTGTAGACGGCTCGATTGTAATCATGTGTAGCCTTTCCGTTGAATGGTTAGCATGCAACAAAACGTTTTTCACTGTAACTTCATACATGTCCATAAAGTCAACTAACTAAATGAGAGGAGAAGGATTGAAAAGGGACATGAAGGACACCATTTTCACACAAAGGGTGTTGTGCATATAGAATCTGACAGAATAAGTGATAGAGGCAGGTATAATTACGACATTTAAAAGGCACTTGGACAGGTGCATGAATAGGAAAGATTTGGAGGGATATTGGTTAGGCAAAGGTAAGTGGAACTAGCTCTTAGTAAACTAGTCAGCATGGACGAGTTGTGCTGAAGGGCCCACTTCCATGCTGTATAGCTCAATGACAATAACTCCAGGAGAAAAATTATCAAATTCAAAATGCTTAACCTTTTCAAAAATAGACTTTTCTCCATCTCATTTAATTTATTTATTCACTATCTTCACCTGACCCAACATTAAAATCAGCTCTAAGTTGCGCTCATTACTTCTTCCTCTGTTAATTTTTCCATCCAGATGTCTTGAGTTAAGATGACATGCAGGTCACAGATACACTGTTGCCCCTGTGAGCTTTTTTTTTTTCAGGTTGTGCTCTGAGAGGGCACTTCTGAAACCTGAATCTGTTGTGAGTGTCCCTCTTCTGCAAAATATTCTCAGATGTGTTCCATGAACCAAAGATTAAACACAAATTCTGAGACATAAGCCACCATTTACATTTTTGAATCAGGAAACTCCAAGGCATTCTGACCCCAGAGGTTAGCTCAGGTGAATATGAAATTATTTAAATACCTGAGAGGTGGGTGCCAAACCTCAGTGTTAATTGGGTCTCTGTGGGAGTTAAACTTTACTAACTGGGTAATAACTGGGTAGTGTTGTGCAATTTCCCAGGAGGAAGCTTATAGGGACAGGAAAAGATTTCTTTCAATTCTATTAATTTTCAATTCTTCTATTATTTTTAAAGCTGTGACCTCCTCCACAACTCTGGGACTCCAGCTTTGAATGAACCTTCCATTTGTACTGTGATAATGATAGGGATTACCATACTGTAGTTGTAACACAAAAGCATGGAGACACAATGAGGCCAGTTGTGCACTCTTCAACTGATTAAAGCCAATTGGTAGCTGGGCTGATCTAGAACTCGACTTTGTGACATGGGCAATAAAAGTGTCAGAACCAATCACACTGTTAAAGACTACAGTTTTATATTCTCCGGCAGTATAGTGTACTCCTAGAAGCAGGGAAGGTAGTGGTGTGAAATAGTCGATAAACAAAATGAGAGAGTGTGCTGTTGCTGACAAACATACACAGATAGATTTTACTTGATCCTTAACCCAGTCTCCAAATAACGTGTTCTTTTTAATACTCATTGTCCACTTCACCCACTGGTTAGAGTCATTCCCACACCGAGGCTGTATGGCTAAAACCATGCCATGGATCCTAGTTGAAGAAATATTACTTAGGTGGGGCAATGGAGGAGGCCCTGCAACAGCCTGGGGCATGCCTGGATCGGGGGAGCTCCAGTACATCCAGCTTGAGGATGGACTTTGGCCGTTTTGTAAATGGTGCCAAAATATAGTGACTTGTGCATGTGTGAGCTATGCAAAAAGAATTTCACGGTTGCAGTGTTTGTGTGATAATAAAGAACAATTGGACATTGAACCATTAATTGGGTTTCAAACTTATCCATCTGTAACCACCACTACTGCCAATCTGCCTGCTGTCATGAGGATATTAAGGTGGTGGATGGTCACAGGTTAGTGTTGACCCGATGAAAATATAACCTTTGCTCCCCATTGCCATCACATTCAGATGATGCCTAATTTATTGGGTTGGACATCCAACATGATGCTCTACACCTATAAAGAATGATTTCAATATCTGTGAATGTCACAGTTATTTGGAAAAGGGCTAAAAAACCACATAGAACCTGAAGAGGATTTGTAGAGATAGTGGGATCAGGATATGCAGCAGGGATATCCACAGTTCATATAATAGATGTATCAGGACTTAGTGAACCAATAGAACAGCTGAGAGAGAAGATACAGAAGGGGCAGTAACGGGATTTAAAGATACTGAAACAACCAATTAAGGCAGGGGAGGAAGCTAGAATTTCTTAAAGAAGTTAAAATACTCAAGCTACCTGAGGGTCAATAAATAGAATGATAGGAAGAGTGAGTAAGGTTTCTCAGGGAGAGCATAGGGAACAGGTGTCTGGTGTCTATTCCAATGGCCGATGTACCAGGTACAGGTGGCATTCTGCAGTTAATCAACTACAGAGTATCCACTTGGATATCGACAAAACTGAGGCAGCGGAGTGGGAATATGCAACCTGCATCCTGTGATCGCTGACTAGATCTAGTCAAATGGATCAGGAATTCCAGGACAATCGGGTACCATATGTTATAGGAATTGCTCTCCATGTACCATACCAGCTGAATCATATGACTTGTTTCCTCAATATGTAAACCGGGAGCTTGGATAATGGTTCACAATGCTCTAGAGCATGTTGCAATAATTGACAGAGCCAAGAGCATCAGTTTGGATGCATATCATCAAGGAGGGATTCACTGGGTCTGCCCAGAAAGATAATCAATTTGGAGACCAAAACTGCACACAATACTCCAGGTTTGGTCTCACCAGGGCCCTGTACAACTGCAGAAGGCTCTCTTTGCTCCTATACTCCTCATCTCCACCAAGTCAATCTCCACCACCACACACTCTACACTGACAAACTGCATCACTGAAATAAAATCTTGGCTTCAATCAAATTTCCTCAAACTCAACTGCAACAAATCTGAAATCATCATCATTGGTCCAAAAACGCTCACCAAATCCACCCAAAACTTCATCCTCAATATTGATGGTCTCCCAGTATCCACCTCCCCTCACATCCGGAATCTTGGAATCATCTTTGATCAAACCCTCTCCTTCGACAAACACATCAAACACATCACAAAGACAGCCTTCTTCCACCTCAAAAACATTGCCCGTCTCCGTCCATCCCTCTCCTCCACAGCTGCAGAAACCCTCATCCACGCCTTCATCACCTCCCGTCTGGACTACTGCAACAGCCTCCTCTATGGCGCACCCTCAAAAATCATCAGTAAACTTCAATACATTCAAAACTCCGCTGCCCGTCTACTCACCCACACGCCGATCCGTGACCATATCACCCCCGTCCTTTACAAACTCCACTGGCTCCCCATCCCCCAGAGAATCCAGTACAAAATCCTCCTCATGACCTACAAAGCCCTCCATAACCTGGCCCCATCCTACCTGACTGACCTCCTCCACAGGCACACTCCCACCTGCACCCTCCGCTCTGCTGCTGCCAATCTCCTATCCCCCCCATCCAGACCAAACTCAGATCCTGGGGGGACAGGGCTTTCTCCATCACTGCTCCCACCCTATGGAACTCACTACCCCAAACCGTCAGAGACTCCTCCTCATTCACCACATTCAAAACATCACTGAAGTCTCACCTGTTCAGTACTGCCTTCAACCACTGAAGGTCACCTCACCTTCTGTCTCCTTTCTCTGTTCGTTTACTTATTTATCTAATTATTCACTTCCCTATGTTCTTTAAATCCCTGTAAAGCGTCTTTGAGTGTATTAAAAGCGCTATATAAATGTAATACATTATTATTATTATTATTATTATTATACGCAACTCCTCTTCTTATGAAGGACAGCATGCCATTAGCTTTCTTCACTGCCTGCTGCACCTGCATGCTTACTTTCAGTGACTGATGTACAAGAACATCCAGATCTCGTTGTTCTTCCCCTTTTCCTAACTTGACACCATTCAGATAATAAGCTGCCTTGCTGTTCTTGCTACCAAAGTGGATAACCTCACATTTATCCACATTAAACTGCATCTGCCATGCATCTGCCCACTCGCCCAGCCTGTCCAATTTACCCTGCATCCTTATAGCATCCTCTTCACAGTTCACACTGCTACCCAGCTTTGTGTCATCTGCAAATTTGCTAATGTCACTTTTAACCCCTTCATCTGAATCATTAATGTATCTTGCAAATAGCTGCAGTCCTAGCACCAAGCTTTGCTGTACCCCACTAGTCACTGCCTACCATTCTGAAAGGGATTCGTTAATCCCTACTCTTTGTTTCCTATCTGCCGACCAATTTTCTATGTCAGTACCATACCCCCATTACCATGTGTTCTAATTTTGCCTACTAATCTCCTATGAGGGTCTGTCCAACACCATTTCCTGCCTAATGTGAATTTCCTTCAATTCCTCCGTCACCCTTGGTCCTCTGGTCACTAATACATCTGGGAGATTGTTTATGTCTTCCTTAGTGAAGACAGATCCAAAGTACCTGTTCAACTCGTCTGCCCTTTCCTTGTTCCCCATAATGAATTCACCTGTTTCTGTCTGCAAGGGACCCACATTTGTCTTAAGTAATTTTCTGCTTTTCACATACCTAAAGAAGCTTTTACTATCCTCCTTTATATTCTTGGCTAGCTTACCTTGGTACCTCAACTTTTCTCCCTTTATTTCCTTTTTAGTTATCTTTTGTTGTTCTTTAAAAGTCACCTAATCCTCTGGCTTCCCGCTCATTTTTGCTATGTTATACTTCTCTTTTATTTTTATACTCTCCTTGAATTCCCTTGTCAGCCACGGTCGCCTCTTACTCCCCTTAGAATCTTTCTTCCTCTTTGGAATGAACTGATCCTGCACCTTCTGTATTATTCCCAGAAATACCTGCCATTATTGTTCCACTGTCATCCCTGCTAGGGTCTCTTTCCAGTCAACTTTGGCCAGCTCCTCCCTCATGCCTCCACAGTTCCCTTTACTCAACAATAATACTGACACTTCCAATTTTCCCTTCTCCCTCTCAAATTGTAGATTAAAACTTATCATACCTGCCTTGGGCAGAACTGTTCACAAACCAAGCTGTGATACAACCCGACAGTATGCTTTTTTTATGGTACACTTGTAGACGTTTGTAAGAGTCATTGGAGATGTGCCAAATTTCTTGAGAAAGTAGAGATGTTGGTGTGCTTTGTAAATGTAAAAGGTTTTTGGGGAGTCATGAGGTGAGGTCTTAAGCCTTTCAAGTGACATTTGTAACTGGATTTGGCTGAAAACTGGCTTCTCTGATGTGGAGACATTTAAAAGGCACTTGGACAGGTACATGAATAGGAAAGGTTTGGAGGGATATAGGTTAGGCAAAGGCAAGTGGAACTAGCTCGTAGTAACTTAGTCGCATGGACGAGTTGTGCTGAAGGGCCACTTCTGTACTGTATAGCTCAATGACAGGAGAAAAATTATCAAATTCAATCTGCTTAACATTTTCAAAAATAGACTTTTCTCCGTCTCATTTAATTTATTTATTCACCTGACCCAACATTAAAATTAGCTCTAAGTTGCTCTCATTACTTCTTCCTCTGTTAATTTTTGTCATCCAGATATTTGAGTTAAGATGACATGCAGGTCACAGATACACTGTTGCCCCTGTGAGCTTTTTTTTTCAGGTTGTGCTCCCAGAGGGTACTTCTGAAATCTGAATCTGTTGAGAGAGTCCCTCTTCTGCAAAATATTCTCCGATGTGCTCCATGAACCAAAGATTAAACACAAATTCTGAGACGTAAGCCACCATATACATTTTTGTAACAGGAAACTCAAAGGCATTCTGACCCCAGAGGTTAGCTCAGGTGAATGTGAAATTATTTAAATACCTGAGAGGTGGGTGCCAAACCTCAGTGTTAATTGGGTCTCCGTGGGAGTTAAACTTTACTAACTGGGTAATAACTAGGTAATGTTGTGCAATTTCCCAGGAGGAAGCTTATAGGGACAGGAAAAGATTTATTTCAATTCTATTAGTTTTCAATTCTTCTATTATTTTTTAAATGTTTTTAGATTATTATTACATCTGATAACCTAATAAAACTAAATTAAACGTCATTATAACAAGGTATCATCGCATTAATAATTTTTAAACATATCCTCTCTAATCTGTCTCAGAATCATAGAGCCATAGACATATTCACCACAATATTCAACCTCTCCTTGGCAAAGTCCGTGGTCCCTGCATGCTTCAAAAGATCCATCATTGAACCGGTGCCAAAGAATGCCTCTCCAACGTGTTTAAATGACTACCGACCGGTGGCCCTCACCTCGGTTGTCATGAAATGCTTTGAGAGGCTAGTCAAGAAGCACATCTGCGCTCTCCTTCCTCGCAACATGGACCCACTACAGTTCGCATACCGTCCGAACAGGTCCACGGATGATGCGGTCTCCCAGGTTCTACACACCGCTCTCTCTCATCTGGACAGCCAGGGGGGCTAAGTGAGGATGCTGTTCATTGACTTTAGTTCAGCATTCAACACAATAGTCCCCAGCAGACTGGTTGAGAAGCTGCTGGAACTGGGGCTTAGCACCCCTCTGTGTGCCTGGGTCCTGGACTTTCTCACTGCCAGGCCCCAAGTGGTCAGGATGGGGGAACACACATCTAGCTCCCTCACCCTGAACATAGGATCCCCCCAGGGCTGCGTCCTTAGCCTCCTACTGTACTCCCTGTACACACATGACTGTGGGGCCAGGTTCAGCTCAAACTCCATCATCAAGTTTGCTGATGACACTGTGGTGGTGGGCCGGATCTCCAACAACGATGAGAAGGCCTACCGGGAGGAGGTGGCTGATCTGGCACTCTGGTGTCAGGACAATAGCCTCCTCTTGAATGTCACTAAAACAAAGGAGCTGATTGTGGACTTCAGAAGGGCTAAACATCCAAGGACGTACACGCCACTGGAGATAAATGGGTCTATTGTGGATAGGGTGAGCAGTTTTAAATACTTGGGAGTCCGCATCGCAGAGGATCTGACGTGGGCAACGCACATTGCCGCACTGGTGGGTAAGGCTAAGCAGCGCCTTTACCACCTTAGACAACTGAGGAAATTCAGAGTGTCTCTGAGGATCCTTCATTGCTTCTACTCTGGGGCTGTAGAGAGCATCCTGTCCGGCAACATTACAGTCTGGTTGGGGAACAGCTCTGCCCAGGACAGGATGGCCCCTGCAGAACGCACCATGGGAACTACACTCGTCCCCCTGCAGGACCTATACATCAGGAGGTGCAGATCCAGAGCAAGCAAGATCATGAGGGACCCCTGCCACCCCAGTAACGGACTGTTCCAGATGCTACGATCAGGCAAACGCCTCCGCTGTCACGCTGTGAAAACGGAGAGGATGAGACGGAGCTTCTTCCCACAGGTCATCAGGACTGTCAACTTTTATAACCCCAGACACTAAATTTTTGTCGACACTAATAGTAACTTATTAACTTTATTCATATGCTGTAACTGTAATTCTTTTTGTGCACAACCCGCAGGCATTGCCACTTTCATTTCACTGCACATCGTGTATGTGTATGTGACAAATAAATTTGACTTGACTCATAGTGTTGTATCGGACAGAAATGGGCTCTTTGGCCTAGCTCTTCCACACTGACATTGACGACTATCTACACAAATCCTAGTATGGTGGAAGAACAAAAACTGAGCTGCACCTGCATGCTTACATTCAGTGACTGATGTACAAGAGCATCCAGAGCTCGGTGTTCTTCCCCTTTTCCTAACTTGACACCATTCAGATAATAATCTGCCTTCCTGTTCTTGCCAACAAATTGGATAACCTCACATTTATCCACATTAAACTGCATCTGCCATGCATCTGCCCACTCGCCCAGCCTGTCCAAGTTACCCTGCATCCTCATAGCATCCTCTTCACAGTTCACTCTGCTACCCAGCTTTGTGTCATCTGCAAATTTGCTAATGTCACTTTTAATCCCTTCATCTGAATCATTAATGTATATTGCACATAGCTGCGGTCCCAGCACCAAGCCTTGCTGTACCCCACTAGTCACTGCCTACCATTCTGAAAGGGACCCGTTATTCCCCACTCTTTGTTCCCTGTCTGCCAACCAATTGTCTATGTCCGTACCCTACCCCCATTACCATGTGTTCTAATTTGGAGTCTGGTGTACATTTTCAAGCGTCTACACCTTCTGCCAGACAGGAGCAGAAAGACGAAGGAATGACCGAGATGGGACGTCTTTGATTATGTTAGCTGCTTTTCCAAGGTGGCACGAATTGCAAATGCAGTCAGTGGTGAGGAGTCTTGTCTATGTGTTGGACTGGGCTACATCTACAACTCTCTGCATTTTTTGGGACTGACTTGGGCAGAGCAGTCCCAAAAACAAGCTGTGATGCATCCCAACAATATGCTTTCGATGGTGCATCTGTTTAAGTTGTAAGAGTCACTGGAGAGGTTGAATTTCTTCAGTCTCCTCAGGAAGTAGAGGTGTGGGTGTGCTTTCTTGGCTGTCGCAACGTGGTTCATCCATGACAGATCATTTGTAATATTTACGCTAAGGAACTTGAAGCTCTCAACCATTTCCATTTCCATACTATTGATGCCGATTGAAGCATGCACTCCATCATGCTTCCTGATCAATAACTCAATCATCTTGCTGACATTGAGGGGGGAGGGTATTGTCCTGGGCATCATGCCAGTAAGTTCACTATCTCCTTCCAGCATTCTGCCTCGTTATTGTTTGTGAACCGGCCCACCAGAATGGTGTTATCTGCAAACTTGTAGATGGAATTAGAGTCGAATTTGGCCATACGGTTGTGAGTGTATGGGGAATAAAGTAGGGGACTGAGAATGCAACCTTGCGGATCACCAGTGTTGAGAATTATTGTGGATAAGTTGTTGTCACCTATCCTCACTGCTTGTGATCTGTGAGTCAGAAAGTCAAGGATCCAGTGGCAGACAGGAGAACTGATTTCTGGGTCCAGGAATTTGGAGATGTGTTTAAATGGGATGATGGCGTTGAAGGCGGATCTATAGTTGATAATTAAGAGGTCTCTGGTGCTGTGAGGCAGCAACTCTACCAGCTGCCCCAGTGTCCTTTCACTTTCCATTATCATCTACCTACGACACAGATCTCTTTCGCACCTGGAGAAGCCTGGTAGCACTGTGAGAATCATGTTCTTTGATTTCTCCAGTGCATTCAATACCATCCAGCCTGGGCTTCTGGGGGCAAGTGGGAGCATGCAGGAGTGGATCACCACCTCACATCCTGGATTCTGGATTACCTCACCAACCCACCACAGTATGTGAGGACAAAGGACTATGTTTCGGACAGGGTGGTCTGCAGCACAGGGCTTCCGCAGGGAACAGTGCTAGCTCCTGTCCTGTTCACCCTGTACACTGTGGACTTCAGGCACAGCTCAGCAAACTGCTATCTACAGAAGTTCTCTGACAATTCTGCCATCGTTGGCCTCATCACAGACGATGATGACAGGGCGTACAAAGAACTGACCAGGGACTTTGTGGACTGGTGCCAGCGGAACTGCCTCCGGATCAACGCGGGGAAAACCAGGGAGATGGTGGTGGATTTCCGCAGGCGCAGCCATGTCCCCCCGACACCGGTGAACATCCAGGGAATGGACATCGGGAGGGTGGACTCTTATAAGTACCTGGGTGCTTACCTTAACAATAAACTTGACTGAACCGAAAATATCAATGCACTGTACAAAAAGGGCCAGAGCAGACTTTACCTGCAGAGGAGACTCAGGTCCTTTGAAGTGCAGGGGGCACTCCTAAGGACCTTCTACAACACTGTGATGGCATCAGCCATTTTCTATGGGGTGGTCTGCTGGAGCAGCAGCATCTCAGCAGCGGAGGGGAAGAGACTTGACAAGCTGGTCAGGAAGGCCAGCTCTGTCTTGGGTTGCCCCCTTGACTCAGTACAGGCAGTGGGAGAGAGGAGGATGATGGCAAAGATAACATCGCTGCTGGACAACGACTCCCACCCCATGCAGGACACTGTCACTGCACTGAGTAGCTCCTTCAGTGACAGACTCCTTCACCCCAAGTGTGTGAAGGAGAGATATAGGAGGTCCTTCCTTTCCGCTGCTGTGAGACCGCACACCAACGCTACTCCCCGCAGACCAGTCAACGGACCAGTCAAGGGTAACAGTAAAAAAAAAACACTGTAAATGATGATAATTATCCTTATCTTTATTTTTATTTATAATTTATTAGGGCGGCACGGTAGCGCAGCGGTAGAGTTGCTGCTTTACAGCGAATGCAGCGCCGGAGACTCAGGTTCGATCCCGACTATGGGTGCTGCACTGTAAGGAGTTTGTACGTTCTCCCCGTGACCTGCGTGGGTTTTCTCCGAGATCTTCAGTTTCCTCCCACACTCCAAAGACGTACAGGTGTGTAGGTTAATTGGCCGGGTAAATGTAAAAATTGTCCCTAGTGGGTGTAGGATAGTGTTAATCTACGGGGATCACTGGGCGGCACGGACTTGGAGGGCCGAAAAGGCCTGTTTCCGGCTGTATATATATGATATGAATGAATGTCTCTTGCTATCCATTTTGCTGCTGTTTACAGAAACACTGCAAGTTTCCCCGGTGTGGGACAAATAAAGGAATATATTGTTATTATTACTATTATTAAAACCAATTTTCTTTGGTATTTGCCCACTGTGTGAACAACCATTTTCTATTGGAATGCTGCTAAATTGCTAAATTGGTCGGAGCCCCTCTGGTTGTGATCCACCCAGGCTTATCTTACATTTACCGGCATCAGATGCACATCCAGTGATTTCCTGCACTATGCAGTTAATGAGATCCTGATTCTCAACTGAAATCGGAAATTACAAGTGTGAGCTTCAAAATGGCTTTTTCACTCATAAGGAACAAACACACAGCAATTGCACAGAGTGACACAATTTGGAGTGTCCCAGTGATGTTCCCTGTTACCAGAGTACACCTATGAAACATGCATTGTTCATCTTGATGCAGTAATATTTATTTTCTTCCTTCTGACTCCCTATTCTGGTTTAACTACCGGTAAACTGGCAGTAGGATAACCTGAGGAAGACTTACAAAACAAATTGCTCATTTCAATATACAACATCCTTTCAACAAACTTCTCTTGACATGAGTATACAGGAAATTGAAGAAGACCAACTAAACACAATCTTCTTCCCCATTAACTCAATTGTTTTTCTGATGTGATTTTCTAGAACCCGAGATTTCTTTCAGTCCCCAACAGAGACCTTATCTTTGTATTCCCATGCCCACAGCTCAACAGGTTCCGGGCCCGCCATGCTATAGAGCTCCTCTTCCTTCGCCACCGTCTCCTGCCCATTTTCTCGGGTAAAGAGTTGTCACTTCCCAGTGACGACCACTTCTACCATCTCCAACATTCCTCCTCCTTGTTTCGCCCTTCGAGCCTGCTATGCCCTACATCAAGATCAACATCTATGTCTTTGCCATTTCTCTGCACTGTCCACACATCGATTTCCTCATGTCCAGAAATCTATCCATCTCTATTTTGAATTAACTCAACAACAGAGCCTCCACTGTTCTCTCAGAGGAAAATCCCAAAGATTCACCATATTCTCAGTCTTAAATTGTTTATTGCGAGACTATGACCTGTGGTTCTAGATTCTCAGTCAGAGGAGACAAATCTAAATTATTCTGCGATGAGAGTTGATTCACTTTTACTGTGGTTCCTTATTGCATCTTCCTCACAATTCACACTACCCCCCAGCTTAGTATCATCTGCAAATTTGCTAATGGTACTTTTAATCCCTTCGTCTAAGTCATTAATGTATATTGTAAATAGCTGGGGTCCCAGCACCGAACCTTGCGGTACCCCACTGGTCACTGCCTGCCATTCCGAAAGGGCCCCATTTATCCCCACTCTTTGCTTTCTGTCTGTCAACCAATTTTCTATCCATGTCAGTACCCTACCCCCAATACCATGTGCCCTAATTTTGCCCACTAATCTCCTATGTGGGACCTTGTCGAAGGCTTTCTGAAAGTCAAGGTACACCACATCCACTGACTCTCCCCTGTCAATTTTCCTAGTTATATCCTCAAAAAATTCCAGTAGATTTGTCAAGCATGATTTCCCCTTCGTAAATCCATGCTGACTCGGAATGATCCCGTTACTGCTATCCAAATGCTCAGCAATTTCGTCTTTTATAATTGACTCCAGCATCTTCCCCACCACTGATGTCAGACTAACTGGTCTATAATTACCCGTTTTCTCTCTCCCTCCTTTCTTAAAAAGTGGGATAACATTTGCTATCCTCCAATCCACAGGAACTGATCCTGAATCTATAGAACATTGAAAAATGATCTCCAATGCTTCCACTATTTCTAGAGCCACCTCCTTAAGTACCCTGGGATGCAGACCATCAGGCCCTGGGGATTTATCAGCCTTCAGTCCCATCAGTCTACCCAAAACCATTTCCTGCCTAATGTGGATTTCCTTCAGTTCCTCCATCACCCTAGGTTCTCCGGCCCCTAGAACATTTGGGAGATTGTGTGTATCTTCCTCAGTGAAGACAGATCCAAAGTAATGGTTTAACTCGTCTGCCATTTCTTTGTTCCCCATAATAAATTCCCCCGTTTCTGTCTTCAAGGGACCCACATTTGCCTTGACTATTTTTTTCCTCTTCACGTACCTAAAAAAACTTTTGCTATCCTCCTTTATATTATTGGCTAGTTTACCCTCGTACCTCATCTTTTCTCCCCGTATTGCCTTTTTAGTTAACTTTTGTTGCTCTTTAAAAGAGTCCCAATCCTCTGTCTTCCCACTCTTCTTTGCTATGTTATACTTCCTCTCCTTAATTTTTATGCTGTCCCTGACTTCCCTTGTCAGCCACAGGTGTCTCTTACTCCCCTTAAGAGTCTTTCCACCTCTTTGGAATAAATTGATCCTGCAACCTCTGGGTAAATAATGATCTTCTTGAAGCAGATTAGAACCTCAGAATGGAATATGGAGAGGTTAAAGACGTGCGTCAATACCCCTGCCAGTTGGTTACACAGTTCCTGAGGATGCACCCAGGGGACAATTGTTTTCGGTGGGTTCACATCTGTGATAATGGCCATGGATACCGTCCCACCCGTGACTGTCAGGGTGGATAAAGCAATCCACTGACCTTCTGTTCAAAGTGAGCATAGAATGCATTAAACTTATGAGAGAGAGATATGGTGCTGCAGAGATATTGTCCAACTTCATTTTGTAGCCTGTTTTAGCATGCAAGCCTTGCCATAATCAACGGGTGCCTGTGTGGTTCGACTGGAACTCTATCTCAGTCTGAAATATCCCTTTGGCATCCTTGATGGTCTTGCAAAGATCATAAATAGATTTCTTGTATTGCTTGGGATCGTTTGACTTACATGCTACATACTAGCACTTCACCTGGGAATGGACCTCACAGTTCATCCATGGATTCTGGTTGGGGAATGTTGATATTGTCTTCTTTGACATGAATTGCTCCACACACTTATTGAAGAAGTCTGTGATAGCAGTGGCATACTCATTTTGGGTGGCCACAGAGTCCTTGAAGATGGACGAGTCCTCCGACTCAAAGCAGTTGCAAGAGATCTCATCTGTTTCCTCAGACCAATGTAGCCAGAACTGAGGGTCAAATGACACTCATTCTTATCTGATTCTGAAGCCATGTTGCTTGCACCACAGGGATCAACAGGGATGTTGCTTGCACAAGTCTACCAAAGCAGGCACTATATTGCCTTGGCAAGATATTTTGAGGTTTTGACTTTTTAATACCTTATATGGACATGGTCTTATTTCCTTTACTACCTTGTATGGGCACGATGTGAGTTGTGTCACATCATTCACTGATAAGATTAAGATATAACTAAACCGTTTTGTCCATTGTTTTCTAGAGTGAGACACGAGATGAGCTCTGTGGGTGTCTGAAGCCAACCAGTGCTGACCTCCCCACTATTGCCTGGTGTAATAAATTTACCATTTTACCACTATCTTTGTTGCATTGTTGTCTGTCTAGAAAAAATGAACTTTAACATTGGCGTAGTCGGCAGGATATCGCTGGTACCAACTTCAACGACTGAGTAAGAGGCTGCAATTTGGCCGGGACCTGGAGTGGAGTAAAAAGTGCACTATCGGATCCATTGAGTCTGAGCTTCCGAATGAGTTCCTGGGAACACTGTGGTCCCTCGTCTGAGGTCGATCTGGTTCCTGCCGAGAACCTTTAGACAGACAACATAGGTAAGACCTTATATTTTTGGTGTATAAGGCGAGACATCACATGTGTTAATGGGAGAGAGTGAAATAAGATTGGTCAGGTCGGATGTTATCCGTGAAAGATTTCTTAATAAGATTGGTCAGGTCGGATGTTATTCGTGAAAGATTTCTTAAAAATGGGACAGGCTCTGGATAAGAGCGATGGGGGAGCTCCGGTACAATACATGTGTTATCTGTATCCGGAAAAACGTAAAGATTACCGACAATTGTCTACTTCATTAACAAAAAGATTGAGAAATGAAGCCTGGCCACTAAGGCGAACATGGAATGTGAAAAACTTAAGCGCTGAAAAAGGTCATAAACGACCTGGCATAGCGACCCTGTTTACAGAGGAGGACGAGGCCGAACAAGGGTGGTGTAGACCTCCGCCCTTTGCGCCCCCACTCCAGGGAGCCCAGGGTCTCTACCCTGTCTCACCCCAGGCTGCAGCACCTCCCCCAGTTAGAGAAAGAGAAGTCGAGTCAGAAGAAGACTGAGAAAGGGCCGAGAAATGTATGGAGGAAGGAGAAGTAATTGAGTCAAATGTTGCGGAGGGAGTTAAAATACATCCTCGAAAGACAGCAAAAAGAGTAATGCCAATCAGAGCTATGGTAATCCCCTGAGCCAGAGAAAACAGACAGCCAGACACCGTAAGGATATACATGGCTTGAAAACCACGACATGTTGGTAATAAGAGATAAGTATTCTCCTTGGCTGAATCCTTACTGGACCCCACTGAAGGGGCGTGCTGGAAAAACCTAATGGGACACAGAACCTCTGAGGTGTTACATGGAGCGACAGGCTTTTGAAGGATGCTACTAGGTAGAGACAGACAGAGCGAAACGCTGGGAACAGAAGAACAAAGAAACACTGTGAAAATGGTCACATGATGGACATCTGGTGAGAACAGAGCCGCAAGTAACCATGGCTGGGCAGAATGGCCCTTGAAGATAGTGTCTGGGAACGGTTATTTATTCAGCACTTGGATGAGTGACAACTCAAAATGATTGACTTTAGAGTTGTGAGAGGCTTTTTAGGGTTGGTTAACTTCTGCAGGCAATGGATTCCGGATGTGGCCTTATACACCAAGCAACTCTCCCCCCTGGCATCTGCAAATGCACCCTGAAAGTTTGCCCTAACGCCCGTGCAAGAAGAAGCATTCACCAAACTTAAGGCTGCCCTAGCGGCCGCCCCGCTATCGGCGGCCCACTCTACAACAGGCCTTTCCAACCGTATGTCAGTATTATCCAAAATTTGCTTATCCAATATCATGGTGATGTGTGACGCCTGGTTGTTTACTTCTCGGTCCGCCTAGACGCTGTTGCCCAGGGCTACCCTCCATGCACACAGATTTTACCAGGGCTACATGCAGCTGTTGCTGTGGCTTGCAATATTACCCTGCACCAACCGGTGGCAGTATACACCACTCAATGTGTTGCAACCCTGCTTAACACAGGACAGACTAAATATTTGACTTAAGCCTGATTAGGCCGCTATGAAGTTACCCTCCTGAGCAACCCGTACCTTACCTTCTATCATTGCACCACCATTAATCCTTCAGCATTTCTTACAGAACCACCCGAACATCACGAAGAACCACTTCATGACTGTGCATTGGCAAATGAACTGTTAACCACAGTCCGACAGGATAATCCTTACAGGATATTCCTCTCAAACAGAAAGACTGCAATTGGTTTGTGGATGCATCGTCACTGATTGCCGAAAATGGACACCGAACCTCGGACTACGCAGATAACGGGGCCATAATAGAAGAAGAATTGGATAGAATAGAATAGAAGAATAGAAGAAGGCCGGTTCCAAAACGCTCTCTCCGCCCAGCAGGCAGAACTTTATGCTCTCACCAGGGCATGCATTCTGGGCCAACAAAAGACACTTAATATCTATACCGATTCTCATTATGCCTTCAGCATTGCCCACGATTTTGGAGCCCTCTGGCAGCATAGAGGCTTTTTAATGTCTTCCGGCACTCCGATTAAAAACTCCCTTTATGTGACCAATTTGTTACAGACTCTAACTCTCCCGTATCGATTAGCCATTATTAAATGTAATACACACACGGGAGGCTCAGATGAGGTTTCTAAAGGAAATGCCCCCGTCGACGCCACTGCCCGCATGTTGGCCTCCTACTCCCTTAATATTGTCCCCTCTGAACAAAGGGTTTTGACAAACAGAACGGTTCTGCCAGACATGGGTGAAGTTAAGTTAATGCAGGGAGACGCCTCTGCCGCTCAAAAAGATCTTTGGAAACAAGAGGGCTGTGCCAGTGATTGGCTCACCCCTCTTGGACAAGTTTGTGTACCTGATGCATTTTTACCTCGACTGTTAACTTGCATACTCTCCCTTACTCATGCTGGAAAGGAGGGAATGGTAAGGATGACCAAAGAAACAGGGTGGCACCCGAAAATTCGGCAAAAGGCATTCAAGCAGGCCTCTGAGTGGGATATGCCAGAGGAGCAATCCTGGTAAGGCAAGAAAAGGTCCAAAGGGAGTCACTCCAATGCCATCCCGCCCTTTTGAATGCATACAGATAGATTTTTATTGAAATGCCACGTGCACAGTGTTATAAATATTGTTTAGTAATTGTTGATTTATTTAGTAGATGGATTGAAGCCTTGTCTACTACAAATAACACAGCAGAAACAAATGTTACGTTGCTGCTAAAAGAAATTATACCCCGCTTTGGTTTGCCAATCACTATCAGCTCCGACAATGGTCCTCACTTTATAGCCACTGTTAATAAGGAAATATGCCAGCATTTTAAAATCAAGCACCAATTTCACTGTGTTCACCATCCGCAGGATTCTGGTATCGTCGAAAGGGCAAATGGGACACTCAAGACCAAATTGACTAAGTTAATGGGAGAAATGGGGCAGAGCTGGATTAAGGTTCTTCCCCTCAGTCTTTTTTTTTATACATGATAAATTCGATTATACATGTATTGTTCTGTATTATCTCCCCACCCACAACCCTCCCCCCCACCCCCCAGTTAGAAAAAAGTGGAAAAAGGAGAAGAAAAGAAAGAAAAGAAAGAAGGAAAGAAGAACTGCCTGTTGTACCTGCACGCCAACTTTCAGTGACTAGTGTACAAGGACACCAGGTCACGCTGCACTTCCCCCTTACCTAACCTGACACCATTGAGATAATAATCTGCCTCCTTGTTTTTGCCGCCAAAGTGGATAACCTCACATTTATCTATATTATACTGCATCTGCCATGCATCTGCCCACTCACTCAACCTGTCCAAGTCACCCTGCAAACTCCTAACATCCTCTTCGCAGTTCACACTGCCACCCAGCTTTGTGCCATCTGCAAACTTGCTAGTTTTACTTCTAATTCCTTCATCCAAATCATTAATATATATGGTAAATGGTTACGGCCCCAGCACCGAGCCTTGCGGCACACCATTCGCCACTGCCTGCCATTCTGAAAAGGACCCGTTTACTCCTACTCTTTGCTTCCTGTCTGTCAACCGATTCTCTATCCATGTCAACACTCTACCCCCAAAACCATGTGCTCTAATTTTGCTCAACAATCTCCCGTGTGGAACCTTACCAAAGGCTTTCTTTTTATTTCAAATTTGTAGTGTTTTTCTTTTCTTTCGTTTTAGAGTTTTATTTGGCTCACCAGTGGACCCAGATGCATGGTTCAAAACATCTTTTCACAAGTATTGAAATGGATGAAAAAATATCAGGGCCTGAATTTTCCTGCATTTACTTCATTTCTATTGAGGGAGTTCTAATTTCTGCTATATGTAGCTACACCTATCTGGCAACAAATTACTTTCAAAGCTTTTAGTTGAGGCATTTTTGATACCAAAGAACCTCGTCATTTTTAATTGACCGGCATTTTAGAGGATGGGAAGTATTATTTTGAATGAAAGGATCATTGGGCAATGTCACTACTCGAATATAAAATGGACACACATAAACTTTTGGTAGAACATGATATCTGAAAGAATGTATTCCACTTTAAAAAATAGTGCATATTCTTAAACATATTTCCAATTTGATTGAAACTGCCAACTTTCCTAAATTGCCAACTCTCTGAGATACATATTAAACTAAAAAATGAACTCTTCCCTATCTCTAAATATAATACTGCGAGTGAAGCATTCATTCCATGCTTCCCACTTCTGTTATTGGTCACACATCCCGTGCCTTCAAAGTTACAACATCGAAATGAAGGTGCAGAGTTATAACGCCTCCAGCTGCAAGATAACGGGTATGTCGGTGACCAAACCACAAGCAACGAAACAAAAATATTGCTCATACCCTGCACATTGGGCAATGGTACAATAATGTAAGACACCTAATCATCCCTATAAAACTCAGTCAGGACAGAAAGACTCAGTTCATTTCAAGACTCCGAGATCCTGAAGATGAAGTGCTTCAAGATCCCCGTTGTAATTGTGTTACTTCGTCTTGCGCTTAGTTTAAGTGCACCCCCCAACTCCGATACAGAACTATTGAACGAAAACGACTGGGATCAATGCCGGGTATAATCAGAGATATATACTAAACCAATGTTTATGTTCAGTGTATAAAACCAATAATCAATTTCAAATATAAAGCAGCGCAATGACAAACGTAATTTCCTCCGGGCGTTGAAGGTACCGTCGTACAGGCA
This sequence comes from Rhinoraja longicauda, assembly GCF_053455715.1. Lineage (NCBI taxonomy): Eukaryota > Metazoa > Chordata > Chondrichthyes > Rajiformes > Arhynchobatidae > Rhinoraja > Rhinoraja longicauda. Next base: position 67,720,076 of record NC_135959.1, on the reverse strand, counting down.
ACAATATGTATACATTATAAACTTTACCTGTTGTAAGTTGTGTTTCTTTCGTTGATCCAGAATTACCTCAAACGATTTTACAACATGACCGAATCCAGATGGAGAACGCCCGATTTCGGACTTCATTATAAGATTAGAGAAATGCAACATTTCTTTGGTCTGCAAGTGACTGGGAGATTGAACCGCGACACTATGGAAGAGATGAAGAAAGAACGTTGTGGGGTCTCAGACTCGAGGCAGCTCAGAGGTTCTCGGTGGCCGCAGAGGAGAATCACCTACAGGTACATGCATGCATTCGCTGAGGCGGCGGGAACGTTGGTCTTTCGTTATAAAGAGGAATCCAATTAAAAGTGATCCATGTGCTCGCTTCCTTCTTGTCTGACAGAATCGTAAATTACGCGCCAGATCTGAACAGACGAGAGATAGACACCGCTATTGTCCTGGCCTTTAAAGTCTGGAGCGATGTTACTCCTCTGACCTTTGTCAGACTGAACGCAGGAGAAGCTGATATCATGATATTGTTCGCAGGAGGCCGTGAGTTCAGCCATTCAACAATTCCTGGCCATTTTTGCCATGGTGGACATGTACTGTGTGTGTGTGACTTCTGTTCCACGTTCTCTGTTCCCAGGTCACGGGGACGGTTCCCTGTTCGATGGCCGAAGTGAGATTCTGGCTCATGCGTTTTTCCCTGGATCGGGCCTCGGTGGCGACGCTCACTTTAATGAAGCTAAAAGGTGGACGTTGTCCAGAGCCGGTAAATAAGTTACAAACTCGAAAGATTTAACTAGCTTTCTAAAAAAACCCGTGACCCCATATTTCATTTAATGACATAAAAAATGAAGAAGTTGTGGAATAAAATATTTTATAATGTCAATTATGGTGAAATGTTAGAAGTTAAACCCAATTGTGTTACTCACCTTAACAGGAATCAACTTGTTCCTTGTTGCGGCTCATGAATTTGGCCATTCACTCGGACTGGAGCACTCAAACGATAGATCTGCTCTTATGTTCCCCAACTATTCGTTCGTCAATAACAATGGGTATCGCCTCCCAGCCGACGATGTCAGACGAATCCAGGCCTTGTATGGTACACTGAAAATATTAAAAAAGTTTACTGTTCGTAATCCTTAAAATGTTTCCGTGCTTCACTTATTGGGGAAGAGCACAAAGTCTTCAGAAAACCAAAATCCAGATTAAAATGAATTACTTAGAGAACTTCACATGCACCTTTCTAAATGTCTTTTAAATGTTGTTATTGCATCTGCCATTTCGGATGAAATCTTGCTATCGATTGGGTTCTGGACATACGTCCTTTCCTGGTAAAATGGTAACTTGGTCCTACCATCAGTCAGATTATTAACACGTTATCATTACAGATATTTCAGACCCAGACACAAAATCCCAAAGTTGCTCAGAATTCTGAACGAACCATGTAAAATGCAGCCCTTCCTCAGTGAATGCTGGCGATTCAATTTGAACGACATATACATTTCTTTCTAAAAGTGTCAGTGTAGATTACCATTTCGAAACCATTTACTTCGATCACCAGAATTTAAACGAAGTTAAAATGTTGCCCTGAGTGATGAACTTTGCAGAATACAATCATTCATTGAATTTTACAGTATTTGGAGTCTAAACAGCCCATTGGCCTACTGCTATTTTCCCTGTCCTTTAAAATTTGCAACAATGTTTTCTGGTTACAAAATGGAGAAGTTAGCATTATATTGTTGCTTTCACCATTAAGGTGACATCATTCAATTTAAGATCAATTCTTGCTGCTAATCTACCACCTTAACATGAACAATATATTTTCTGTATTTTAGGAGCTCGTGAAGAACCAATACCAACACCACCACAGCCAAAACCGACCAAACCTTCCGATAGATGCGATCCCCAAATGTCATTTGATGCTATTACCAGTGTACGTGGTGAACTCTGGTTCTTTAAAGAGGGGTATGGACGACATTTTTGTTTCTATTTTATGCTATGTATTCCATTGCAGATATTTTCAAACGTAGCAATCCCGCCACATTAGTGGATTAGTATATTCTGAAATATTATCTCACTATATGCTAGAAGGAACGGGTAGCATTTTATATTGCATGTCTAACCTCGACTGCGACCATTGGAATTGCTGGCAAGCCAACATGAGTAACTCATGGAAGAAGATTAGGAATACTTTTTGTTATTTCTAATTCTGGTGGCATGATCTCACAGGTTGCTGTAATGATTAGCAGGGATGAATGCAGGGAGCCAAGCAACGATGAAAGCCCAAAGATCTTTCATTTATTGCAAATGTGGCGTTTGATTTTCAAAGATAGTAACAGTAAAAAAAAGTACAGAAAACGTTATTTTGCATCATAGGAAGTCTAATGTACAGTATATGTTAGATTTTTTTAATCAAGATGCTATACTAGATAGAGCTCTTAAGGATAGCGGAGTCAGGGGGTATGGGGAGAAGGCAGGAACGGGGTACTGATTAAGAATGATCAGCCATGATCACATTGAATGGCGGTGCTGGCTCGAAGGGCCGAATGGCCTCCTCCTGCACCTATTGTCTATTGTCTATAATGAAAACCTACAATTGAAGACTTATATCCACATTAATACAAAAAGGATGGCACAGTGGCACGGCAGGAGTTTAATCATAATGTCAGGGAAATAATTGGAGGGGTGGAATTATGAGTTGATGTAGATTCAGTGAATTGAACAGTTTAATTCCATCTGGTAAGGAAAGATAGGTTAATAAAATACAGCAACCCTTTTATTCAAATATTGATGAAATTGCTTTACTTTCATGGCTGATAAAAAGTTTTGTACATTCAATTACTCTTTACTCTAGAATAAGAATAATGCCTAAATGATCAAAGCAACCTTCTCTTGTTTAGAGCTGTGTGGCAAAAACAGCCTTCGCGCCCAGATGTGACATCAAATCAAATCAAGAATATTTTTCCAAACATTCAGTCAGTTGATGCTGCGGTTGAAATAAAGGATAGAAATTTTGTCGTTCTCTTCAAAGGTGCGTGAGTTTTCGATTATTGTAAAAGGGAACGCGCATAAATACAGAAGGATGAGAGGGGATCTTATAGAGACATATAAAATTATAAAAGGACTGGACAAGCTAGATACAGGAAAAATGTTCCCAATGTTGGGGGAGTCCAGAACCAAGGGACACAGTCTTAGGATAAAGGGGAGGCCATTTAAAACTGAGGTGAGAAGGAACTTTTTCACTCAGAGAATTGTGAATTTGTGCAATTCTCTGCCACAGTGGAGGCCAAATCACTGGATGAATTTAAGAGAGAGTTAGATAAAGTTCTGGGGGCTAGTGGAACCAAGGGATGTAGGGGGAAGTTGGGCATAGGTTACTGATTGTGGATGATCAGCCATGATCACAATGAATGGCGGTGCTGGCTCAAAGGGCCGAATGGCCTCCTCCTGCACCTATTGTCTATGTTTCTATGAGTTGGCAACTAACGACTGCGCATGGACGATTTTCCTTTCACTTTGTATAGTGGAACACTTAATGGTTTGAAGTGCTTTTGGAAAAGGGAGAGAGGCAAGTCTGGGGTCATCTTTTGACAGTCCACTAACAATATCAGAATTTAAGAAATATAAGCAAAAGTGGGGCGTTCGTTTATATGTCTGCTCTGCCAGTCATTAAAATCATCTCTAATCTTCAATCTCAATACCACTTCCCTGCACTAAGTCAATATCCCTTGACACAATTAAAAATCATATTATGAGGCATTCCTATGGCAGACCATGGTCTATACAAATTATGGACAAAATATTAACACTTTGTATTTAATCAATTGAAGTGAAGTTTGCCTCCCCTGAGTTTTTGGATAATTAAAATGAAGTTGGTAATAGAAAACTGCAAATCCACAATTCTTAATTTTTGAGCAATCTTTGACTTTAATCCCATGTCTTAACTAAACTACTGTTAATATTTAACAGGATCACAGTACTGGTTAATTAGAGGAAACAGACTTTTATCACAGTTCCCAAGGAGCATCCAACGGATTGGATTTCCAAGATCTGTTACACATCTTGATGCTGCCCTGTATATCAAGGAGAGAAATAAAGCATTATTCTTTATTGGAGATAAGTATTGGAGGTATGTAGCAGTATTATTTTACAGTGTTTCACTGTGAAATTAAAAAAAATATTTTCAGAATCCCATCAGTCTAAGAACTCTAAATTTTAAAACAAAATGCAATGGAACTATCTACATTAATAGGTCTCTCTGACTCTTTAAGAGGATGCAGAAATGTATATTGTATATATTATGTAAGTAGTGCCAATTTCTACAACATGCTTGCAAGACACCTTGACTTTGACAACCACTTGAAATAACTGCATTTATTCTCTTTTTGTTTAGTTATAATCTGAGGAGAGGACGAATGGGAAGAGGCTACCCAAGAAGAATAAATGATGACTTTCCTGGAATAGGGAATAAAGTAGATTCAGCATTTGAAAACTCTGGTATGGAATGAAAATAGTGGATGGGCGAAATATTCAAAACTTACCAACGCATTTATGTGATTTGCATTTATGTTTGATTATTTAATGCTGTATTCATTCAAAGTTTTTTCCTTTTTTGTCTAGGCTTCCTCTATTTATCAAATGGACCAATACAATATGAATATGACTACAGAAATAAACAAGTTATCCGTGTTTTGAAAACATCCAGCTGGCTAAATTGTGATTAATTAACAATAAGTATTTGCCTTAAGAACTGCCTAACATTTAACAGAGCAGTTTACTCTTTCAAACCAGGCAAACTTTAAAATTGATTTTTGTTTGTTACGGAAAAGGTAATTGGGGTTTTAATAATTCACATTTCTGGGTACATATTTTTAAACATTTTTTCAAAAAGTCAGTGATGAATAATCTCGTTTTCTGATGTGAAATATTTAAAACAATAATTTTGAATGATAATTAAAAAAATATTGATTTCACTGCAGTATTATTGTGCCTGATTTCCATCATTTAAATAACTTAATAAAGAGCTGCTTCATATCATTTGAAGTTTATTCAATTATTTGTGCAACAATTGTTCACAACGTGTAGTTTTCACAACCAGTGATCCGCTTTGATAAGTTTTATATCTTTATTACTTAAAAGTCTACTCCTTACTTTTCTAAATCATTTACAATTAAAGCAAAATTCTTGGATCAAGGGAGAAGAGAATGGAAGATCTTGAAGATTTGTGTTCTGTGTTTTCGTTTTCACTTTTCTGTACCATCACACATCAGTTTACTCAAGGACACTTTCAGCTAATTATCCAGCCATATTAATAATTTGGGGTGGGAACAAAATGATTTCAGTAGATATATATCAGGCACAATCTGAAGAAAAGGTTTTTTAACATTTTATTTATTAAATAACATACCCAAAAAGATTACATTTATATACTTTATAGACATGAAGAACTTTAGAAGTGTAGTTTCAATTGATATGTAGGAAGTACAGCGGTCCACTGGAGCACACCTAGTTCACAAAAACAGCAACATGATAATAACCAGATGATGCATTTTAATAATGTTCAAGTGTAATTTGGCCAGCCATATGGATATGCAGGGTATGGAGGGATACAGATTATGTGCAGGCAGATAGGAGTGGGCTTGGCATCATGATCGACATAAACATTGTGGGTTAAAGGATATTTTCTTGTGGTGAACTGTTCTATGTTCTATCTATACGAGTAAATATTAATAAGGACAGCGAGGACAGACATTCAGGGTACTGCCAAACAGTCAAAGCATTGAGATAGCCAATCAGTATTTCCAAAAATAAACTTTATTCATAAAACATACATCTATATAAGCAGGACATGATTTGTTTCCATTTACTCCGTCAAGCAAATCATTATCTTTACTAACAATGTTTTCATATCTACCAGATTCAGTCTTAAGTATCCCTTCTACAGGACTGCCCAGGCAGACCCATTGCTTCAGCCTTGTCTTGTCCTGCCAAACTTATTTCTTGCTGCCTTGGCTCCATTCTCTCTCCTCCGGTCCAATCTTTTTACCCTTACATCGGATGCCCTCCCCTATTTTAAAGTTTCAAATTCCCTAGTCCCAAGTGATTCATCTTTGCCATGGACCTGCAATTCTTCTACACCTCCACTCACATCTACAGTGTTTGAGGGGCACAAAGAGCTCCCCTCGACCAGCACATTCATAGGCCTGGCAAATTCCATCCTCACATTAAACGTTTCTTTCAACTCACTTTCTTCAGATCAGAGGCATGGTTATGAGCACTTGCACGTGCTCAGGCTATGCCTATATATTATTTGTGGAATATGGAGAACAGTTTTTGCTTTGATCCTGGGTGTAGTGGATGAGTGGGTAGGGGGGGGGGGTATTAGGGATAAGGGGGGGTTGATGGGGGCCAGAGTGGGTGAGGGGTGGTAAGGGAGGAGGGGGGTTGAGGGGGGAAAGAGTGGGTGAGTGGGGGGAGGAGGGGAGGAGGGGGGTTCAGGGGGGATGGAGTGGGTGAGTTAGTGGCAGCATGTCAGCCCACAGAACCCCCCCATCATTCCATCACTCTGGAGGGTTCCGCCCCGATGGTCATCGTGAAACCCCCTCCCTCATTGGCCGTCACTCGGGCAGGTCCCAATGTGATGTCATACGCTGAACATGGCAAGGCATCGGTTTAATAAGGTCATTTTTAAACTTTAAAATCTCTCTGACTTTTAAAAAAAAGACCTATTTTAATGAAACTTGGATAAATGTGTCCCTAGGACAAAGGTGAGTAAGGTGGTCCTAAAATTGTTGCGCTATCGTGTGTGTGTGGGTGGGTGAAAACCACACACATAAATAACCGCACAACTTACGGAACTTACAGTAGGCATGACCGAGCTAAGAGGCTTATGCACCTACCGGATCTCGGAGATCGGCTGCCGTCCGCCCTCATGGCTGAAATGTTGGCGCTAGCAGGTGAACACAAGGATTGCCTCATGTTCGAGCAGGCTTTCAGAGAGCAGCTTCCCGAGGATGTCAAGCTCATGCTCACGGATTGTTCTTTTAAGGACCCCATGGCATATGCAGAGAAAGCTGATGCGCTCATGGCATCCAAATCAAAAAGAAACAGTTCGATCAACAAGGTCTCGGCATCAGCGGGCGGGCCGCAGCGGCATCAAGATGGCGCCGCGTCTCCCGCCATTTCTCCAAAAGCCCGCCAAAAGGATCCGCACAAGTGCGGCTGGTGTTATTACCATCTACGATGGGTTGGAGAAGCCCGCAACTGCCGCTCACCTTGCACCTTCTCGAGAAATGCCTTGGCCGATCGTACATAGGGGTGGTTGCAATTGGCCAGAACCGACGCCTCTTCGTCCGAGATCGATTCACGGACACGGAATTTTTGGTTGACACGGGAGCCATAGTCAGCATCGTGCCGCCGACCGACCTCGAAACGTGATCGGGTAAGAAAGGGCCTACCCTCATCGCGGTTAACGGCAGCCCCATCCGCACGTACGGTACGCGGACAATGTCCCTGGCTTTCGGCACCCGCACGTACGAATAGCCATTCATCATCGCGGAAGTCGGTCAGGCGATCCTGGGCGCAGATTTCCTCTGGGCCTTTTCACTAGTCCCCGATGTCCGCGGTAACGGCCTTCGACCCTCCGCCAGCAGCAATGAGCCCGCCGCTCCACCGGCCGCCACCCCGCCCAGCCCGACTGTCCAGGCCGTCGTCGCGGCCCCCGACCCTTATGCTGCAGTCCTGGTGTTGCATCTCGTGCGGTTGCAGAGGATCTCTGCCCCTTCCAGAAACCCTGTAGCTTAAGGCCATCCCCCCCGACCTGTCCATCTGGTGCCGAGAGGTTCGACCCAGGGAGTGGCCCAATCCCCCAGGGACCGCCACGGGACCTCCCTCACCGCCCCAGAACCGGAGGCAGAAAACGGACAGGGAGACGCACGAGCCGCCCAACCCGGGTGTGCACCCCAACCTGCGGAGGAACCAACGCAGGCCCAGGTGGAGGGCGAGGATCCGGAGGCTTGCCTTAGGCCGAGGCTGAGGCTGAGCAACCCGCACTGGCTCACGCCGACCCCCCATGTCCAGCACGAAAGTGGTAGGGCTGTGCTGCAGCACCTTGAAGGGGCTCTCATAGGGCTGCTGGAGTGGAGTGCGGTGAGCATCCCTGCGTAAGAAAACGTAGGCACAGTCCTGCAGGGCAGAAGGGACTTGTGAGTGGAAGGGCCCATGGTGTGACGTCGGGACGGGAGCAAGGGTACCAACCCGGTCACAGAGGCGCCTCAGGACAGAAGATGGCAGTTCCTTCTAGCCCCGCGCCGACGTGACGAATTCCCCCAGCTCAGCGGAGGAGGTGGCCAGGTCATCCTTTGGGGCAGTGCGGATACCCAACAACACCCAGGGCAGGGCATCAAGCCAATCCGGATCCATGAGGCGGGCCTTCAGGGCGGCCTTGAGCTGGCAATGGAAGCGCTGAACGAGACCATTGGCCTGCGGGTGGTACGCGGTGGTACGGTGAAGCTGTACCCTCAACAGGTGAGCCATTGCCGACCACAGCTGCGGGCGTGAACTGGGCCCCCCGGTCGGAAGTCATGTCCAGAGATAAGCCGAAACGGGCAATCCAATGGGCCGCCAGGGCGTGGGCACAAGTGGCCGTAGATGTGTCAACAAGGGGAACAGCCTCCAGCCTCCACGTGAAGCGGTCTACGACGGTGAGGAGGTGGGTAATGCCCCGGGATGGTGGGAGGGGCACCACAATATCCACATGGATGTGATCAAAACGCTGACGGGGGATCCCAAACTCCTGCAGAGGGGCCCAGACATGTCACTGGACCTTGGAGGTCTGACACGGAATACAGGTGCGCGCTCAGTGACCAACCTCCTTACGCAACCCGTGCCACATAAACCGAGCAGCTACCATAGCCGTCGTCGCCCGGATGGAAGGGTGAACCAAACCGTGAATGACGTCGAACATCCTCCGCCGCCATCTGTCAGGGACGATGGGGCACGGCTGACCCGTGGAAACGTCACACAACAGCGCCGCCCCTCCTGGCCCAAAGGGGACGTCCTCCAGACGGAGTTCCAAAATGGCGGTCCAGTAGGCGGACATTTCCTCATCCAGGAGCTGAGCCACCGCCAGAGCGGAGTAGTCAATCCCAGGGGAAGGTTGCGAGCACAACACTGATGGTTGGGCGGGACAGCGCGTCTGCAATCCGATTGTCCTTGCCTCGACTATTCGGATGGAGGTGGTAAACTCTGAGATGAACGCCAACTGCCGTTGCTGCCGGGCGGACATTGGGTCAGAAATCTTGGCGAGAGCGAAGGTGAGAGGCCTGTGGTCCGTGTACGCTGTGAACAGCCGACTCTCCAGAAAGTAATGGAAATGGCGCACAGCCAAGCACAGGGCGAGGAGCTCACGGTTAAAGGCACTATAATTACGCTGAGCGTTGGTCAGATGACGGCTGAATAAAGCCAATGGTCGCCAGCACCCGTCCACCAGCTGCTCCAAAACCGCTCCAACCGCTGACTCGGAGGCGTCCATCGTGAGGGCAGTCGGCGCGTCCTCCCGTGGATGGACGAGCATCGTGGCGCGGGCCAGCACCTCCTTGGCCCCGTCAAACGCAGTCAACGCCTCGGCAGATCATTGCAGGTCCTTCCGTGAGCCCGACAACAGGTGAAATAGCGGGCGCAAAAGTCTGGCCGCAGAGGGAACAAAATGGTGATAAAAGGCAACTATGCCAACGTGTTCCTGCAGACCCCGCACTGTTGAGGGGCGGGTAAACCGGCGGACGGCATCGACCTTGTCCGGCAGTGGCACAGCGCCCAGCGCAGTCACCCGGTGGCCGAGGAAGTCGATAGTGGGAAGTCCAAAGCGGCACTTGTCGATGTTAATGGCGAGGCCGTGCTCACTGAGCCGTTGGCAGAGCTGGCGAAGGTGCGCACAATGTTCCCTCCACGAGCGGCTAGCCACCAAGATGTCGTCCAGATACACAAACAGGAAAGGGAGGCCGCGGCATACCCCGTCCATGAGGCGTTGGAAAGCCTGCACGGCGTTCTTAAGTCCAAAGAGCATCCACACAAATTCGAAAAGCCCGAAGGGCGTGATGATTGTGGGATGGACCGGGATCTGATTATAACCCTGCACCCAGTCCACCTTTGAGAAAACCGTGGCGCCTGCGATATGGGTGTTGAAATCTTGAAGGTGGGGCACGGGATACCGAACGGCCGTGGTGGGATTGTTCAACCGCCGATAATCCCCACAAGGACGCTAGCCCCCGTTGGCCTTAGGAACTCTTCGTGGGCGATGCGCAGCTTATCAGGCGGCAGGCGGCGGGCCGGGGCGTGGAGGGGCGGGCCGATAGTCAGAATATGGTGCACCACGCCGTGTTGCGGGTTGGCACTGCTGAATTGGGGCTGGAGGATGGCAGGGAAGTCGGCCAGCACCTGGGTGTAACAGGCCTCCACTGACGACAATGGACCAGCAGATGGCGATATCGAGTCCCCCATATCCCTTGATTCGTTTATACCAACATACCTGTCCAAATGCATTTATAACGCTGTGATTGTCCCTGCCTCTGCCAGCTCCCTCACAGGTTGTTCCAGATATCCACCACCTACTGTGTGATAAACATTACCCTCAGATCTCCAATAAATACTTCCATTCTCACCCCAAGCCGACGTCCTCCAGTTTAAGACACCCCTATCCCTGAAGAAAAGATTGTGACGCTCTCCCCTATGCCCCTCATAATTAAAAAAACTCCATAAGGACACCCTCAACCTCCTGTACACCAATGAGAACAGCCCCATCTATACTGTCTCTCTGTGTAACTAAAGCCCTCCATTCTAGGCAACATTGTGGTGAATCTCTTTTATACCCTTTCTTGTATTACCATATCCTTTCTATAATGTCTTGACCAGAACGGTGCATAATAATCCAAGTGTGGTCTAAACCAATGTCTTATACAGATGCAATATGATGTCCTAACCCTTATTTTCATTACCCATGCCTATGAAGGTAAACAGGCGAAATGCCTCCTTCACTACCCTATACACCTGTGTTGCAATTTACAGGGAGCTATGAACATACACCCAAAGATCTTTCCACATATCAATGCTTCTAAGTCTCTTCCATTTACATTATATATCCAGCAAGTATTAGATGATCCAAAATGCATTATCTCACAATTGTATCAAACTCACTCACACATTTGTATGCATTTGGCCCATATCCCTTTAACCTGACTGAAAGTAGGTTCCTTATTATGGTGAGACAATGAACCCATACACAAGTCCAACAGGTAGCACAAAGAAAAAAATACCGGGGCTGTAACATGAACGCGATGGAGTCCAGCAAAAATCTAATCGGACACGAGTTGCATGCACTAGACGTGTTTGTTCTCTCCAGTACAGCTCCCTACTACTCCCCCTGGTCACGGGCGTTGCCCGGCCTTAAATACCAACACAGGTACCGCCCCCGTGGCTGGCACCTCCCACACCAAGACGCCGGCCTCGAGAGCCGATGGTTCGTTGTGCCCTTGGGCTGCCACCAGACGTCACCGCATGACCCCCCCCAGAACCAGAGGCACCGAACCGGACGGGACGCCGAACGAGGTGGCCCGAACGCATAGATACAATCCCACGCCCTGGGGATTTGCTCGGTTTGGAAGAATCTCCGGGAGTCCGGGACGGCGGACGCCCGCGACGGGGCGGTTGAGCCACAAGGACTGGCTCGCTCAGGTCCACGAGGAGTGACGGCGCCCGCAAGAAATCTGCGCCCAGCAGGGGCTGGGCCACGTCCGCGACAATGAATGGCCAGGTGAAATGGCACGCGCCGAAAATAACAGGAACCGTGCGGACGCCATATGTGCGGATTAAACTGCCGTTCGCAGCAGTTAACGGGGGACCCTTTTCACCAGCACGAAGGTCGCGTCCAGACGGGGGCAATACGCTGACCTCCGCCCCGGTGTCCACCAAGAACCTGAGCCACGTGCGCCAGTCCCAGACATACAGTTGATGGATCCTGCCGGGCACCTCAGTGACTAACGGCGGCCGGCACTGCCGTTTCCCGGGAACGAACATGGCTGGCGGCATTGGCGTGCTGCTGAACCCCAGCGCTGGTGGTAAAAACACCACATCCTTTTCCTTGGATCTCCTGGGTCCTGCTCAGCCATCCTCCTCTCCTGTGCCACTTGTCTGGTCTGTGGCTCTCGTGGGCGTGGCCCTCTTGTGGGCGTGGTCCTGGGCCGCTGGGCTTGCCAGGGCATGGAATCAATCAGGTCCAGCCATTCCGGGGATTCCAGCAGTTCCAGGTATTCCAGCGCACCCACCTGCTGCTGGTCGGACAGCCACAGCTCATCAGCACGGGCCGCTAGCCGGATGGGATCCTCCGCGAGCTGCCGACGGATGTCTCGAGGCAACGGCTGCAGGTAGGTAAATTCAAAGAGCGGGCAGGGCTGATGGTCACCCATGAGCGTGAGCATCTGGATACAGCTTAGTGAGGACATCCAGATGGCCGCCATAACAGGGAACATCAGGGGAATTTACGAAGGCATTAAGAAGACACTAGGACCAGTCCAGAGCAAAACAGCCCCCTTCAAATCCTCCACTGGGGAAGTAAGCACAGACAAATGCCAGCAGATGGAGAGATGGGTGGAACACTACTCTGACCTCTACTCGAGAAAGAACACTGTGTCCCCCTCAGCCCTTGACGCCATCGAGTGCCTGCCGACCATGGATGAGTTAGACAGAGAGCCGCCGGTAGAAGAGCTCAGCAAGGCCATTGACAGCCTGGCCTCAGGCAAGGCCCCAGGCAGCGACGGGACTCCCCCTGACCTGATCAGCCTTACAGCTGACCGTACAAGGTGGAGAGGTACCCTGAACCAACATGTCAAAACGGGGGAAGAGAAACTGATGATTGCAGCGGCAGACAAGCGGGCACGCAGAAAGGAGCGCAGCAACTTCAACAGACAAGAGTCCACACACAAATGTGACCTTTGCGACAGAGACTGTCACTCTCGCATTGGTCTCTTCAGCCACAAGCGACGCTGCTCTAGCCAAGGTGTGGAGCAAGCAGCCAACTAGGATGCATCACCCATGGTCAGCCATGACCGAGGGGGCCTAAGAAAAATAAGAAATGTTGTCTATGCTGAATCCAGCTGGTTTTATATTTTCTGCAATGGTAAATAAGAAATTTCTGCATAAAAATCTAATGCATTGACAGCAAAAGATTGTAGATAAACAATTATCTGCTGGTCCAGGGTGCCTACCACATGGTGATAGCGGATCTCCTCGGATCTAACGCCTAGGATGTAAAATTGGGATTCGGCCTGTCGAAACCAAACCCCCGGCTGCGAGTTCCAAAATGTAAGTAGCTTCAGCGATACCGCGTTGAGTTCGGCCTCGTCAGCCCTGTGGGCGGCAGCGGCAGAATGCATTTTATTTTCAAATTTCCCCTCCAGGATTATCCTTCCTGGGCGTCGAGGTCACCAATGTAGCAGGAACGCGATGGAGTCCAGCCAAAAACTAATCGGAAACGAGTTGCATGCACTAGACGTGTTTATTCTCTCCAGTACAGCTCCCTACTACTCCCCCTGGTCACAGGCGTTGCCCGGCCTTAAATACCAACACAGGTACCACCCCCGTGGCTGGCACCTCCCACACCATGACGCCGCCCTCTAGAGCCGATGGTTTGATGTGCCCTTGGGCTGCCACCAGGTGTCACCACAGGGCACAGAATATAGCTGGGGTACAAATACGGAAAAAAATACAGAAAAAGTGCAGATAAAATAAGTGCAATGACCACAATGAGGTAGATTGGAACTATCCCCATAGTTTAAGAGAGGACCATTCAGTAGTATGATAAGAGTGGGGAATAAGCAGTTCCTGAATCTGGAAGTATGTGCTTTCAAGCTATTGTATCATCTGCCAAATGAGAGAGGGGTGGGAATTAACAAGTTGTGAAAAGTCTTTGATCAATTTGGCTGCTTTTCCAATGCAGTATGAAATGGAGCTGTGGTGAGGCGGGTTTGTGTGATGGACTAGGTCGGGTATATCCACAACTCCTGCAATTTCTTGGGGTCTTGGGCAGAGCTGTTGCCAAACCAAGCTGTGATGCATCTCGATTCAAGGTTTCAAGGTCAGTTTATTGTCACATGTACCAATTAAGGTACAGTGAAATTAGATTGGATGTTTTCTACAGTGCAAAAGTAAAAGGTGTTAGGCGATGTTGGAGACATGCCTAACCTCCATAGTTTTCTGAGGAAAGAGGCATTGGTGTACTTTCTTGGCCAAAGCCACAATGTGGTTCGTCCATGACAGAGAGCTGGTTATAGTTACTCCAAGTAACATGAAGCTATCGACCATCTCCATTTTGACACCATTGATGCTGACTTGGGCGAGCACAGCGCCTTTTTTCCTGAAGTCAATAACAAGCACCTGTACTTTGCTGACAATGAGGGAGAGGTTGTTGTTTTCACACTACACTACTGAGTTCTCTATCTCCTTCCTGTACTCTTGTCTCATCATTGTTCGAGATCTGTTTCACTTCAGTGGTGTCATCTGCAAATGATGATATTGCAGAATTTGGCTGCGCAGTCATGTATATAATTAGGAAGTATATTAAGGTGCTGAGAATGCATCCTTGACACTGGGGTTGAGGATTATGGTGGAGGATGTTTTGGCTTCATTGTGGTCTATGTGTCAGGAAGTTGAGTTCAAAGAGTTATAGATACATTACATGAGTGGGCAGAGACCTGGAAAATGGAACGTAATGTGGGAAAATGTGTCAAATTTGGCAGGGAAAACGAAAAATACGCATATTGTCTAAGCTTTAAGAAGCATAGGAATCGGGGTGGCCTGATGAATGATGCACAAAAGATTAGTATTCAGGTACAGCAAGTAAACGAGGAAGGCTAACAGGATGCTACCTTTTCCTGCAAAAGGAAATTGAATAAAAGTAAGTGGTAGGTATGGAGAATGAGCAGCAAGAGGAGGCAGTTGAGGCAGGTACTATAATCTATATACTAAAACTCTCGTTTGTTTGTTTGTTTGTTCCTAAACTACAGCCAAAACGGTGCATAATAGAGCGGCAATTTTAGGCCCACCTTAGTCACCGTTGTCCCTTTGGTGCTAATGGAAGAAGTTTCATTGAAATTGGTGTTATACTTTTAAAGTTATTCACATTTTAAAGTTTAAATCTGTCTCCTAGGGATGTAGAAGAAGGGAGGATAAGGGGGGTTGAGGGGGATGGAGTGGGGGGGAGTGGGGGGGAGGAGGAGGGAGATGGAGGGAGGGGAGAGGGGGAGGAGAGGGGGAGGGATGGAGGGGGAGGAGGGGGAGGGGTGGGAGGAGGGGGGAGGGGGGAGGGTAGTGGGGAGGGAGGGTAGTGGGGGAGGAGAGGGTGCTGCACCAATGCAGGAGAAGTTTGGGTCCAACAGGTCCACTTGGTCTACTAGCATTTAAAATACACTTGGACAGGTACATGGATAGGAAATGTTTAGATGGATACGGACCAAATGTGGACAAATGGGACCAGCTTAGATGGGCATCTTGGTCGGCTTGGAAGAGTTAGGCGAAGTACCTGTTTTCGTGCTGCACAACTCTATCACTCCACGTAAGTAATACTTCGGTTAACAGGGCATTGATGAGGCCACTTTGGAAGTACTCCGTAAAGTATTATATCTGTTATTTCTGGAAGGATGTGAATGAATGCAAAGTGGTTCAGAGATTGAATGCATTGATACTTATCAATGCATTGATAAGCTGTTATTTGAGGAAAGATTGGGATTTTTAGGGTTTTGACTGGAGGTCTTTGGGTCGTGAAGGTTCTTGACAGAGTGGATAGGAAAAGGGTGAGATGGAATCTAGAAACAAGGGTCATTTAAAAAAAAAATGCAGAAACTAAACAGAATTCATTGGCTCTGTGGGTGATGACTTGAGTGTTCTTCCTCAAAAAATGGGGGAGAAGTAGAGTCTTTAAAGATTTTTAAGACAGAGGTGCATAGATTCTTAATAAACAGGAGAGTGAAAAATTGCAGTGGTGGTTGTGTTTATGATATTGAGGCTACAATTAGATTCAGATCAGTCATGAACTTGTTGACTACAACAGGAGGCTCAAGAAGTCAAGGACTCTTGCTCTTTATTCATTACACTTGAATACTTAGTTGTGATCCAGATTGTATGTATCTTAAGATACTTATTAAAATATGATTATTGAAATATGATTATTGACAAGTTTAGGAAACAAAACAACTGATCAACTTATTAAAATGTAGTTACTATATTTTGAAAATTCTAATCATTACACATGCCTTGAATAGTTAATTTTTAGATTAATAGTTAATATCTTAGATTACATTTTATTAATCTTCTCCTTGCAGTATCTTCCACAAAATAGAGCAAAACAAAATTATTTAGGCACAGTCCAGCCATCCCATCACTTCAATCTTGCATCCTGCTGTACTTGCTCACAGTAGATCCACTTATGAGGTAAACGTTACCTGTTAACAAAACAAAATATTAAAACACAGCATATACCTCTCTGTGATTTTACATGGATTTAAATTGTAATTCTGGCAGTGCAGCAGAACATCCTGATAAAAGACAGATGTCAGATTCACATTAACTTTGGTTACCATCTGCCAGTTTAATAATTTGCCTGCTTGTACCAGACCAACGATTCCAAGAGGGCTGAACTAGAACTGGGACCATTTTGGAAGTTGCTGTAACTTTGCCCAATGGGCCAGTGTAAAGTTTGAAACTGACGTGGTGAGAGAGTTGAGAACAACAGATGAAGAGAGAGGCACACATGGCTAGCAATGGTATTGTCTGGACAGGAGCACCATAAACTCTTTAATATAAAGTCAAAAGCTTTTAAAATCGGAATAGTTAAGACAAATGTGGGTCTCTTGAAGACAGAAACAGGTGAATTTATTATGGGGAACAAGGAAATGGCAGGCGAGTTGAACAGGTACTTTGGATCTGTCTTCACTAAGGAAGACACCAACAATCTCCCAGATGTACTAGTGGACAGAGGTCCTAGGGTAACGGAGGAACTGAAGAAAATTCACATTAGGCAGGAAATGCTGTCGGGTAGACTGATGGGGCTGATAAATCCCCAGGGCCTGATGGACTGCATCCCAGGGTACTTAAGGAAGTGGCCCTAGAAATCATGGACACATTGGGGATCATTTTCCAATATTCTATAGATTCAGGATCAGTTCCTGTGAATTGGAGGGTAGCTAATGTTACCCTACTTTTTAAGAAAGGAGGGAGAGAGAAAACGGGAAATTGTAGACTAGTTAGTCTGACATCAGTGGTGAGGAAGATACTGGAGTCAATTATAAAAGACGAAATTGCGAAACATTTAGCAATAACAGGATCGTTCTGAGTCAGCATGGAGTTACGAAGGAGAAATCATGCTTGACTAATCTAGAATTTTTTGAGGATGTAACTAGGGAAATGGACAAGTGAGAGCCAGTGGATGTAGTGTACCTGGAATTTCATAAAGCCTTTGAAAAGGTCCCACATAGGAGAATAATTTGATAATTTTTCTCCTGGACATTGTCATTGAGCTATACAGTACGGAAGTGGGCCCTTCAGCACAACTCGTCCATGCGACTAAGTTACTACGAGCTAGTTCCACTTGCCTTTGCCTAACCTATATCCCTCCAAACCTTTCCTATTCATGTACCTGTCCAAGTGCCTTTTAAATGTCTCCACATCAGAGAAGCCAGTTTTCAGCCAAATCCAGTATAAGCTTCCTCCTGGGAAATTGCACACTACCCAGTTATTACCCAGTTAGTAAAGTTTAACTCCCACAGAGACCCAATTAACACTGAGGTTTGGCACCCATCTCTCAGATATTTAAATAATTTCATATTCACCTGAGCTAACTTCTGGGGTCAGAATGCCTTGGAGTTTCCTGATTCAAAAATGTAAATGGTGGCATATGTCTCAGAATTTATGTTTAATCTTTGGTTCATGGAGCACATCTGAGAATATTTTGCAGAAGAGGGACACTCACAACAGATTCAGGTTTCAGAAGTGCCCTCTGAGAGCCCAACCTGAAAAGAAAAGCTCACAGGGGCAACAGTGTATCTGTGACCTGCATGTCATCTTAACTCAAGACATCTGGATGGAAAAATTAACAGAGGAAGAAGTAATGAGCGCAACTTAGAGCTGATTTTAATGTTGGGTCAGGTGAAGATAGTGAATAAATAAATTAAATGAGACAGAGAAAAGTCTATTTTTGAAAAGGTTAAGCATTTTGAATTTAATAATTTTTCTCCTGGAGTTATTGTCATTGAGCTATACAGCATGGAAGTGGGCCCTTCAGCACAACTCGTCCATGCCGACTAGTTTACTAAGAGCTAGTTCCATTTACCTTTGCCTAACCTATATCCCTCCAAATCTTTCCTATTCATGTACCTGTCCAAGTGCCTTTTAAATGTCGTAATTATACCTGCCTCTATCACTTATTCTGTCAGATTCTATATGCACAACACCCTTTGTGTGAAAATGGTGTCCTTCATGTCCCTTTTCAATCCTTCTCCTCTCATTTAGTTAGTTGACTTTATGGACATGTATGGAGTTAGTGAAAAACGTTTTATTGCATGTTAACCATTCAACGGAAAGGCTACACATGATTACAATCGAGCCGTCTACAGTGTTGAGATAAGTAATAAAGGGAATAACCTTTAGTGCAAGATAAAGTCCAGTAAGGTCCAATTAAAGATCGTCCGAGGGTCTCCAATCGGGTAGATAGTAGAACAGGACCGCTGTTTAGTTGTTGACAGGAATATGTTTTCACACTTCTGTACCTCTTGCCTGATGGGAGAGCGTCTTGGGTGAGACTCATCCTTGATTATGCAAGTGGCTTTACTGAGGCAGTGTGATGGAGTCAATGATGGAGTCAATGGAAGGGAGGTTGGTGTGTGTGATGGTCTGGGCTGCATCCACCATTCTCTGTAATTTCTTACAGTCTTGGATAGAGCTATTCCCAAACCATGCTGCGATGCATCCGAATAAAATGCTTTCTATGGGGTCATCTGCAGAAGTTGGTGAGAGTTCTTGGGGACATGCTGAACTTCTGAAGCCTTCTAACGAAGTAGAGGCATTGGTGTGTTTCCTTGGCCGTTGCTTTGATATAGATTGTCCAGGACAAGTTGCTGGTGATATTTACTTTTGTTTGCTCTAGTGTGGTTTGGTTTATTGTCACGTGTACCAAGGAATAATGAAAAGCTTTTGTTGTGTGCTAACCAGTCATCAGAAAGATAATACGTGATTACATCCACAGTGCACAGATGCATGATAAAGGGAATAATGTTTAATGCAAGATAAAGTCTAGTAAAATCTGATTACAAATAGTCCAAGGGTGTCCAACGAGGTAAAAAGCATCTCAGGACCACTCTCTAGTTCTGACAGAATGATTCTCTAGTTTTAGAGAAACTAGATTAGTGTAGATAGTCGTCAATGTCAGTGTGGAAGAGCTAGGCCAAAGAGCCCATTTCTGTCCGATACAACACTATGAATGTCTATGGCTCTATGATTCTGAGACAGATTAGAGAGGATATGTTTAAAAATTATTAATGCGATGATACCTTGTTATAATGACGTTTAATTTAGTTTTATTAGGTTATCAGATGTAATAATAATCTAAAAACATTAAAAAATAATAGAAGAATTGAAAACTAACAGAATTGAAATAAATCTTTTCCTGTCCCTATAAACTTTCTTTTTTTTTATTTTTATTTTTTTTATTTTTATTTTTTTTACAAAGTTCTTACATAGCTTCAATTTTTAAATTTTTGAAGAGAGAAAGTAAAAATAAAAATATAAAACTATAAACTTGGGAAGAGAGAGTAAGAGGGTTAAAAAAAAAAAGGATCTAACAATAAAAATTAACGGGAGTAGATCCGGGAGACAAAAACCACAGCTGTACATCCAACCCCCAACTCAAGTTTCAACTTTTTATTTAAATTTTTATTTTTTTATTTTAGTCCTGTGCCAAACCCATTTACTTTTCTAAAAATTCAATAAATGGAGACCATATTTTTACATAATCTCTAAGTTGTAAATATCTAAAATAATTATTAACATGTAATCCGTACTTCTGCTGTAATCTAAAAACATTAAAAAATAATAGAAGAATTGAAAACTAATAGAATTGAAATAAATCTTTTCCTGTCCCTATAAGCTTCCTCCTGGGAAATTGCACAACATTACCCAGTTATTACCCAGTTAGTAAAGTTTAACTCCCAGAGACCCAATTAACACTGAGGTTTGGCACCCACCTCTCAGGTATTTAAATAATTTCACATTCACCTGAGCTAACCTCTGGGGTCAGAATGCCTTTGAGTTTCCTGTTACAAAAATGTAAATGGTGGCTTACGTCTCAGAATTTGTGTTTAATCTTTGGTTCATGGAGCACATCGGAGAATATTTTGCAGAAGAGGGACACTCTCAACAGATTCAGATTTCAGAAGTACCCTCTGAGAGCACAACCTGAAAAAAAAAGCTCACAGGGGCAACAGTGTATCTGTGACCTGCATGTCATCTTAACTCAAGACATCTGGATGAAAAAATTAACAGAGGAAGAAGTAATGAGAGCAACTTAGAGCTAATTTTAATGTTGGGTCAGGTGAAGATAGTGAATAAATAAATTAAATGAGACGGAGAAAAGTCTATTTTTGAAAATGTTAAGCAGATTGAATTTGATAATTTTTCTCCTGGACATTGTCATTGAGCTATACAGTACGGAAGTGGGCCCTTCAGCATAACTCGTCCATGTGACTAAGTTACTACGAGCTAGTTCCACTTGCCTTTGCCTAACCTATATCCCTCCAAACCTTTCCTATTCATGTACCTGTCCAAGTGCCTTTTAAATGTCTCCACATCAGAGAAGCCAGTTTTCAGCCAAATCCAGTTAGAAATGTCACTTGAAAGGCTTAAGACCTCACCTCATGACTCCCCAAAAACCTTTTACATTTACAAAGCACACCAACATCTCTACTTTCTCAAGAAATTTGGCACATCTCCAATGACTCTTACAAACGTCTACAAGTGTACCATAAAAAAGCATACTGTCGGGTTGTATCACAGCTTGGTTTGTAAACAGTTCTGCCCAAGGCAGGTATGATAAGTTTTAATCTACAATTTGAGAGGGAGAAGGGAAAATTGGAAGTGTCAGTATTACTGTTGAGTAAAGGGAACTGTGGAGGCATGAGGGAGGAGCTGGCCAAAGTTGACTGGAAAGAGACCCTAGCAGGGATGACAGTGGAACAATAATGGCAGGTATTTCTGGGAATAATACAGAAGGTGCAGGATCAGTTCATTCCAAAGAGGAAGAAAGATTCTAAGGGGAGTAAGAGGCGACCGTGGCTGACAAGGGAATTCAAGGAGAGTATAAAAATAAAAGAGAAGTATAACATAGCAAAAATGAGCGGGAAGCCGGAGGATTGGGTAACTTTTAAAGAACAACAAAAGATAACTAAAAAGGCAATAAAGGGAGAAAAGATGAGGTACAAAGGTAAGCTAGCCAAGAATATAAAGGAGGATAGTAAAAGCTTCTTTAGGTATGTGAAAAGCAGAAAATTACTTAAGACAAATGTGGGTCCCTTGCAGACAGAAACAGGTGAATTCATTATGGGGAACAAGGAAAGGGCAGACGAGTTGAACAGGTACTTTGGATCTGTCTTCACTAAGGAAGACACAAACAATCTCCCAGATGTACTAATGGCCAGAGGACCTAGGGTAACGGAGGAATTGAAGGAAATTCACATTAGGCAGGAAATGGTGTTGGACAGACCCTCATAGGAGATTAGTAGGCAAAATTAGAACACATGGAAATGGGGGTAGGGTACTGACATAGAAAATTGGTTGGCAGATAGGAAACAAAGAGTAGGGATTAACGAATCCCTTTCAGAATGGTAGGCAGTGACTAGTGGGGTACAGCAAAGCTTGGTGCTGGGACTGCAGCTATTTGCAAGATACATTAATGATTCAGATGAAGGGGTTAAAAGTGACAGAGGAATTGAAGGAAATTCACATTAGGCAGGAAATGCTGTCGGGTAGACTGATGGGCCTGATAAATCCCCAGGGCCTGATGGACTGCATCCCAGGGTACTTAAGGAAGTGGCTCTAGAAATCGTGGACACATTGGGGATCATTTTCCAATATTCTATAGATTCAGGATCAGTTCCTGTGGATTGGAGGGTAGCTAATGTTACCCTACTTTTTAAGAAAGGAGGGAGAGAGAAAACGGGAAATTGTAGACTAGTTAGTCTGACATCAGTGGTGAGGAAGATACTGGAGTCAATTATAAAAGACGAAATTGCGGAACATTTAGCAATAAAAGGATCGTTCTGAGTCAGCATGGATTTATGAAGGAGAAATCATGCTTGACTAATCTATAATTTTTTGAGGATGTAACTAGGAAAATGGACAAGGGAGAGCCAGTGGATGTAGTGTATCTGGACTTTCATAAAGCCTTTGAAAAGGTCCCACATAGGAGAATAATTTGATAATTATTCTCCTGGACATTGTCATTGAGCTATACAGTACGGAAGTGGGCCCTTCAGCACAACTCGTCCATGCGACTAAGTTACTACGAGCTAGTTCCACTTGCCTTTGCCTAACCTATATCCCTCCAAACCGTTCCTATTCATGTACCTGGCCAAGTGCCTTTTAAATGTCTCTACATCAGAGAAGCCAGTTTTCAGCCAAATCCAGTATAAGCTTCCTCCTGGGAAATTGCACAACACTACCCAGTTATTACCCAGTTAGTAAAGTTTAACTCCCACAGAGACCCAATTAACACTGAGGTTTGGCACCCACCTCTCAGGTATTTAAATAATTTCATTTTCACCTGAGCTAACCTCTGGGGTCAGAATGCTTTGGAGTTTCCTGATCCAAAAATGTAAATGGTGGCTTATGTCTCAGAATTTGTGTTTAATCTTTGGTTCATGGAGCACATCGGAGAATATTTTGCAGAAGAGGGACACTCTCAACAGATTCAGATTTCAGAAGTACCCTCTGAGAACACAACCTGAAAAAAAAAGAGGATGTAACTAAGAAAATGGACAAGGGAGAGCCAGTGGATGTAGTGTACCTGGACTTTCATAAAGCCTTTGAAAAGGTCCCACATAGGAGATTATTGGGCAAGATTAGACCACATGGTATTGGGGTAGGTTGCTGACATGGATAGAAAATTGGTTGACAGACAGAAAACAAAGAGTAGGGATTAACGGGTTCCTTTCAGAATGGCAGGCAGTGACTAGTGGGGTACTGCAAGGCTCGGTGCTGGGACCGCAGCTATTTACAATATACATTAATGATTTAGATGAAGGGATTAAAAGTAACATTAGCAAATTTGCAGATGACACAAAGCTGAGTGGATTATTCTGCCAACTCTCAAAATAGTCAAAACATTGGGAATAATTTGAATTGGAGTTTCACAGTTTCGGTATTGAACACCAACCAATGGCTAAGGTTAACACTGTACCCGCTGTCTCTGGTAATTTACAAACCTGCATAAATGCATTCATGGATAAGTGCTGGATGGTCATCAAAACTCTAAAAGGAACAAATTCAAGAGAATAAAAAGGAACGTACAATATAGCTGATTTTGTGAGGCTCCACTTCGAGGATGGAGTCTTGGTATAAAAAAAGCAAAAGAGTAGCAAATGCTGATTTTCCACAGATTTAAATTGAAATTCTGGCTTGAGTGCAGCATAACATCCTGACAAATGCTGGGAGTGGCACGGTGGCGCAGCGGTAGAGTTGCTGCCTTACAGCACCAGAGACCCAGGTCGATCCTGACTACAGGTGCTGACTTTATGGAGTTTGAACATTCTCCATGTGACCTGCATAGGTTTTCTCCGGGTGCTCTGGTTTCCTCCCACACTCCAAAGACTACAGGTTTGTAAGTTAATTGGATATGATAAAATAAATAGCTGTAAATTGTCCCGAGTGTGTGTAGGATAGTGTAAGTGTGCGGGGATGGCTGGTCAGCATGGACTCGGCAGGCCGAGGGGCCCATTTCTGCACTCTCTAGACAAAACTAAACTAAACTGATTTCTGGCATGATGAACAGATCTACATTCCCAGGCCGTAGATTTTGAGTCATGTTGATTTAAAAAATATTCTACTCCAGTTATGAAACTACCAATTCTGTTTCCCTACCAAAGTATATTTACCATTATATTTTAAAGCAGCATCGACAGGGTTATTTTCTTCAAAGGCCGTTGAGATTGGGATTGGAGATCTATTGTCCATCCCTTCTCCGATCCTGTAGCTAAAGTGGATAGTTCATAAGTTCATAAGTCATAATAGACAATAGACAATATACAATAGGTGCAGGAGTAGGCCATTCAGCACTTCGAGCCAGCACCGCCATTCAATGCAATCATAGCTGATCACTCTCAATCAGTACCCCGTTCCTGCCTTCTCCCCATACCCCCCTCACTCCGCTATCCTTAAGAGCTCTATCCAGCTCTCTCTTGAAAGCATCCAACGAACTGGCCTCCACTGCCTTCTGAGGCAGAGAATTCCACACCTTCACCACTCTCTGACTGAAAAAGTTCTTCCTCATCTCCGTTCTAAATGGCCTACCCCTTATTCTTAAACTGTGGCCCCTTGTTCTGGACTCCCCCAACATTGGGAACATGTTTCCTGCCTCTAATGTGTCCAATCCCCTAATTATCTTATATGTTTCAATAAGATCCCCCCTCATCCTTCTAAATTCCAGTGTATACAAGCCCAATCGCTCCAGCCTTTCAACATACGACAGTCCCGCCATTCCGGGAATTAACCTAGTGAACCTACGCTGCACGCCCTCCATAGCAAGAATATCCTTCCTCAAATTTGGAGACCAAAACTGCACACAGTACTCCAGGTGCGGTCTCACCAGGGCCCGGTACAACTGTAGAAGGACATCTTTGCTCCTATACTCAACTCCTCTTGTTACGAAGGCCAACATTCCATTGGCTTTCTTCACTGCCTGCTGTACCTGCATGCTTCCTTTCATTGACTGATGCACTAGGACACCCAGATCTCGTTGAACTGCCCCTCCTCCTAACTTGACACCATTCAGATAATAATCTGCCTTTCTATTCTTACTTCCAAAGTGAATAACCTCACAGTCTACTCTGCGATTCAATCATTGTTGATCTACCTTTCCCTCTCAACCCCATTAAACCTGCTTTCTCCCCGTAACCTTTGACACCCTTAGTAATCACGAAGCTATTAAACTACACTTTAAAAATACCAAAGAATTGGGCTCCACATCCATCTGTGGCAATGATTTCCTCCGATTCACCACCATCTGGCTAAAGAAATTACTTCACATCTCCTTTCTAAAGGTAAATTCTATTATTCTAAGGCAGTGCCCTCTGGTCCTAGACTCTCCCACCATTGGAAACATCCTCTCCACATCCACTCTGTTATTGTTCTACTTATCCACTTATATTATTTGGTAGGTTTCCAAGAGAGCCCCCCTCATCCTTCTAAACTCCAGTGAGTAAAGGCCCAGAGCTGTCAAATGCTCATCATACATTAACCCAAATAAACCCTGAGAACCTTCTTGCAAGCCTCCTCTGGACACTCTCCATCCCTTACAGAAATGCATCCAAAAATGTTCGCAATACTCCAAACGCAGTCTGACCAGCACCCTATAAAGCCTCAGCAATACATCCATGCTTTTATATTCTAGTCCTCTCAAGGCATTTACTTTCCTTACCACTAATTCAACATGCAAATTAACATATTGGGAATATTGCACCAGCATTCCCAAATCCCTTTGCACCTCCGATTTCAGAATCCTCTCCCCATTTAGAAAATAGTCATCACCTTTTTAGCTTCTACCAAAGTGCATGACTGTACACTTTTCTGTGCAGCATTCCATCTGCCACTTCTTTGCCCACTCTCCCATCCTGTCCAATTTCTGCAGATTCCCTGCTTCCTCTACACTACCTGCCCCTCCACCCATCTTTGTAATATCCGCAAACTTGGCCACAAAGCTACCATCTCCATCATCCAATTCATTAGTATACAATGTGAAAAATAACGGACCCAACATCGACACCTACAGAACACCAATAGTCATCGATAGTTAAACAGAGACAGTGGACTTAAGGAGACCTTTCTACAAACACTAGCCCTTTATTCAACTCCAAAGCCTATTTTAGATGAGGAAAGGGAGTGGGATCCTTGGCAACGGAGGACAGTGACATCTACGGAGGACAGTGACATCAACGGAGGACAGCAGATGGCAGGATTTGTGCAACGTTTCTGTTGAGCTCGTGTTTGCATCGTTTTCACGTTACTCCTCATTCTGCAGTCCACAGAGAAAGACGATCCAGGCATTGCTGAAGAAGCCAAGAAAGAATCGTGAAATCGAAGCAGATAAAATGACCATCAAAAATGGATCCAAGTTCACAGCATTAATGCTAAAGGAAAACTCAGACCACTCCATCCTTCAAATATACCGTCTCTACTGTCATTTAATCTGAAATGAGGATGCTCAAGATCACAAAGGAACCCTTTACTTGACATAAAGGTAAACACCACAATTGCAAAATGATGTTCATCATGTGAGCCAAACCCTTCCTTATATAACACATGGGAAGGTGGGTCTTGAAAGTAAATGAGTCCCTGCCCTTCAACAAGAAACTCATCATCTGACTCCCCAAAATCTTACCACCACCATCAAGAAAAAAAGTCAGGGGCAGGAAAGAATATTGTCCATTTTATGCAGTTCCTCTT
Source organism: Rhinoraja longicauda (assembly GCF_053455715.1). Taxonomy (NCBI): domain Eukaryota; kingdom Metazoa; phylum Chordata; class Chondrichthyes; order Rajiformes; family Arhynchobatidae; genus Rhinoraja; species Rhinoraja longicauda. Next base: position 67,693,337 of record NC_135959.1, on the reverse strand, counting down.
GAAGCTGCACATTATGCTGAATTTGAAATACCTTGCTATCTCTTCATTGTTTCCAAACTTATGGACTGAGGAACTAAATCCTGAAACTCTAGCCATAGGCTATGGCACTGTACTAGAAAAACAATCAATATGTGCTAACACCATTAAGTGTAAATTTCAATAGAAGTAATCCAGTTGTAATTAGACAATTGTCTATTGTCTATTGTCTATTGGCAGGTTTGGCAGAATCACTGGAGAACATGGATAGGTGATGTTTTGGGTCAAGACCCTCCTTCAGACGGATTCATGAGGAGCCTCAGCCCTTACCATTGCCCAACATGCTTGAATAGGAGAAACTTAGAGGGAAATGGACTAAACGTGGGCAAACGGGACCAGTTTACATGGAGCATTTGCTTTGCACGTATGAGTTGGGCCAAAGGGTCTGTTTCCGTGCTGGATGACTGCAGCTGTTGCCTGTCTGCTGAATGTTTCCATGATTTTGTTCCAGGCATGAACTCATCAATGAATTGCAAGTCATTAAAATGAACATATTGAAATATGAAAAGCACAAGAAAGAAATGAAGGCAGTTGGAGTATTCTGCATAAGAATGTAAAACCAAGCGGCTGCTCTAGATGTCAACTTATCTATATCGGCGAAACCAAGCGCAGGCTCGGCGATCGCTTCGCTGAACACCTGCGCTCGGTCCGCATTAACGCAACTGATCTCCCGGTGGCCCAGCACTTTAACTCCCCCTCCCATTCCCAGTCTGACCTCTCTGTCATGGGCCTCCTCCAGTGCCATAGTGAGGCCCGCCGGAAATTGGAGGAGCAGCACCTCATATTTCGCCTGGGCAGTTTGCGGCCCGGTGGTATGAACGTCGACTTCTCCAACTTCAGATAGCTCCTCTGTCCCTCCTTTCCCCTCCTCCTTCCCAGATCTCCCTCTATCTTCCTGTCTCCACCTATATCCTTCCTTTGTCCCACCCCCGACATCAGTCTGAAGAAGGGTCTCGACCCGAAACGTCACCCATTCCTTCTCTCCCGAGATGCTGCCTGACCTGCTGAGTTACTCCAGCATTTTGTGAATAAATGTAACAACAAGATCTGGAAACACCAAAGATGCACAGCCCACTGGGTTAAGTGGTCACTCCTCATCCCAGTCCCGAATCGCTGATTCCTTATCTTCAGGGTGTGACTCTTTGTTCTAGACACCCCGGGGAGGGGAACATCATCCTATTGAGCCTCGTAACAATTTTGTCCATTTCGATGAAATTACCTTTCATTCTTTGAAATTCCAGAATTCCAGAATCTGAACTGGTCTTTTTTATCTTGGGGTTAATTTAAAAAATACTAAATGTAGTCTGTGTACCTTAAACATAGTAGGAGCTCTTTATAGATTTCAGAGAGCGTGTCATTAGGCATTTATACCAATACCTTTGAATTATCTAAACGTGTGAAACAGAAAAAGTGAAGTGCAGGCAGATAATGTAAAATTCACTTCAAACATGAGACGTGACAAATTGTTTTTAGCATTTAAGTCAAGAGAGTTTTATTTCAACTATCGTTACAGTTTCACAGAGCTTCAGGAACCAGTTTGAAGAGAAAATTCAGCAATATTTGTCTGGCCACATAATACTCTCAGAAGAATTGTTTCCTTGCAATGGGAACAGAGTAAGTACCTAGTATACGACTGTCAAATGCCTGGATCAAGATTAATTCTGTAAATTGTACCAAGTGTGAAGGATAGAACTAGTGTACAGATGATCGTACGGACTCATGGGCCAAAGGGCCTGTTTCCACACTATCTCCAAACTCTAAAAGGATGGCTGTCAATGGTGAAAGAAGCTAGGAATGAGGTTACCTGTGAGGATGATAATATACAGAGGTAATTACACTTTTAATTATATAAAAAATGTTAATGAGTGTGAATCATCTTCTCTTATCCAGGAAGTGAACGATTATGTTCATGGAGACTTCCATGTTGTGCACTGCTTTACAAGATACCAGGTGGAAACAAGGGGTCATGAGACAGGTCTGGCTGATAGCAGGATCCAAACAGATTCTAAAAGTATATTAAAGCTAAAAGAGTAAATAGAGATGGAAAAGAGAGCCCCTTAAAGATCAACAAGGTTGTCTATGGGTGGAGCCACAGAAGATGGGTGAGCTGTTAAATGAATATTTCTCATTTGTATTTAGTGTGGAGAAAGACTTGGATGTTAGGGAATGTGGGGAAATTCAGTGTCGTGTCTTGAAGAGAATCCATGTTCCAGAAGAGGAGAACTTACAGAGTGGTCGTGAACACATAAAGGTAGATAAATCCCCGGGACTTGATCAAGTGAATACTAAGACATTGTGGGAAGCTGGGAAAGAAAATGTGAGGTCACAGTGTAATCAGTCGCCATAGATGAGGTGCTGGAATGTGACGATAGGTGGTGTGGTGCCTCTATTTATGAAAGAATACAAGAAAAAGCCAGGGAAATGCCCACTAATGAGCCTTACTGGAATGGTGGGTAGGTTACTGGAGGGCCAGGCCCAAACTCAAAACATTGCTTATCCATTTACCCCACAAATGCTGCCTAACCTGCTGAGTTGCTCCAGCATTTGTGTTTTGCTCGGATTTTGGTGAACTTTCAGAGACATGGGGTCTGAAGGCATTTGCAAAGGCAAGGTCTGCTTAGGGATACTCAGCAGAGTTTTGTGCATGGGAAATCATGTTGCATGAAATTTAGGGGTGGCACAGTGCAATATTGGTAGAGCCGCAGCTTTACAGCGTCCAGGACCCGGGTTCGATCCCGACTATGGGTGCAGTCTGTAGAGAGTTTGTACGTTCTCCCTGTTTTTTTCATGGGTTTTCTCTGGGTACTCTGGTTTCCTCCCACACTCAAAAGACATACAGGTTTGTAGGTTAATTTTGGTAAAATTGTAAATTATCCCTAGTGTGTAGGATAGTGTTAGTGTATGGGGTGATCACTGGTTGACGTGGACTCGGTGCGCTGAAGGACCTATTTCTGTGCTGTAACTCTAAAGTAAAGTAAAGTTTTAAAAATGATTGAGCTTTGTGAAGAACTGACAAAGAAGATTGATGAGGGCAGTATTTGTTATTTACATGGATTTTAGTGTGGCCTATGTCAAAATACTACAGGCTGGTCTGGAAGGTTAGATTATATTGGATCCAGGGTGAGCTGGTAAATAGAGTATAAAATTGGCTTGAAGCGTGGACACGGAGAGGGTTGTTTTTCAGACTGGAATCCTATAACAATGGTATACCAATAGGATTGGTGCTGGGCACCCATAGTCAGGTTCAAACCCGGGTCTCTGGCGCTGTAAGGCAGAAACTCTACTGCTGTGCCACCATGCTGCCCTTTTAAAAAAAAAAATTTTTTTTTAATAGCTCAAATTTAATGCAGATAAAATGTGGTGTTATTTATTGGTGGGGCAAACCAGGGCAGAACTTACAAAGTAAATGGTGGGATCCTGGGGAATGTTGTGGAACAGAGAAACCTATGCAGAGGCAGGAAAATAGTTCCACAAAAGTGGTGAAGAACCTGTTCAGCATGCATGCTTTCATCGTTCAGGCTATTGAATGCAGGATTTAATTGAATTGAATTGAATACATTTTATTAGCCAATTATGTATACATACAAGGAATTTGCCTTATTCACAAAATGCTGGAGTAACTCAGCAGGTCAGGCAGCATCTCGGGAGAGAAGGAATGGGTGACGTTTCGGGTCGAGACCCTTCTTCAGACTGATGTCGGGGGTGGGACAAAGGAAGGATATAGGTGGAGACAGGAAGATAGAGGGAGATCTGGGAAGGAGGAGGGGAAGGGAGGGACAGAGGAGCTATCTGAAGTTGGAGAAGTCGACGTTCATACCACCGGGCCGCTAACTGCCCAGGCGAAATATGAGGTGCTGCTCAAAGGAATTTGCCTTGGTGCTTTGCTCGCAAGTAACAACATGACATACAGTAAACGATAAAGAATAAAACATTATAGTTTACACAGGTGAAGAATAACATGTGACATTGTATTGCAAGGCATTAGGAAGGCTTCATTTGGAGTGATATGTAGGAAGGTTCTAAATTAACTGGAAATAATGTAAAAAAGATACGCATTTCAAGGGTTTCAGTTGTCAGGAAAAGATGGATAGGCTAGTTCTTTCTTCCTTGGAATGTAGGAGGCTGAGGGATAACTTTATAGATGTTTATAAAGTCATGGGAGGCATGGATAAAATGAATATCCAGAGTGTTTTTCTTCAAGTAGAGCAGTCTAAAACTAGAGAATCATTCTGTCAGAACTAGAGAGTGGTCCTGAGATGCTTTTTGCCTCGTTGGACACCCTTGGACTATTTTAAATCAGATTTTACTAGACTTTATCTTGCAAATTTGCTAATGTCACTTTTAACCCCTTCATCTGAATCATTAATCATATCATATCATATATATACAGCCGGAAACAGGCCTTTTCGGCCCTCCAAGTCCGTGCCGCCCAGCGATCCCCGTACATTAACACTATCCTACACCCACTAGGGACAATTTTTACATTTACCCAGCCAATTAACCTACATACCTGTACGTCTTTGGAGTGTGGGAGGAAACCGAAGATCTCGGAGAAAACCCACGCAGGTCACGGGGAGAACGTACAAACTCCTTACAGTGCAGCACCCGTAGTCAGGATCGAACCTGAGTCTCCGGCGCTGTTCGGTTGCTGTAAAGCAGCAACTCTACCGCTGCGCTACCGTGCCGCCCAATGTATCTTGCAAATAGATGCAGTCCCAGCACCAAGCTTTGCTGTACCCCACTAGTCACTGCCTACCATCCTGAAAGGGATTCGTTAATCCCTACTCTTTGTTTTTCCTATCTGCCAACCAATTTTCTCTGTCAGTACCCTAACCCCATTACCATGTGTTCTAATTTTGCCTACTAATCTCCTATGAGGGTCTGTCCAACACCATTTCCTGCCTAATGTGAATTTCCTTCAATTCCTCCATCACCCTTGGTCCTCTGGCCACTAATACATCTGAGAGATTGTTTATGTCTTCCTTAGTGAAGACAGATCCAAAGTACCTGTTCAACTCGTCTGCCCTTTCCTTGTTCCCCATAATGAATTCACCTGTTTCTGTCTGCAAGGGACCCACATTTGTCTTAAGTAATTTTCTGCTTTTCACATACCTAAAGAAGCTTTTACTATCCTCCTTTATATTCTTGGCTAGCTTACCTTTGTACCTCAACTTTTCTCCCTTTATTGCCTTTTTAGTTATCTTTTGTTGTTCTTTAGAAGTTACCCAATCCTCCGGCTTCCCGCTCATTTTTGCTATGTTATACTTCTCTTTTATTTTTATACTCTCCTTGAATTCCCTTGTCAGCCACGGTCGCCTCTTACTCCCCTTAGAATCTTTCTTCCTCTTTGGAATGAACTGATCCTGCACCTTCTGTATTATTCCCAGAAATACCTGCCATTATTGTTCCACTGTCATCCCTGCTAGGGTCTCTTTCCAGTCAACTTTGGCCAGCTCCTCCCTCATGCCTCCACAGTTCCCTTTACTCAACAGTATTACTGACACTTCCAATTTTCCCTTCTCCCTCTCAAATTGTAGATTAAAACTTATCATACCTGCCTTGGGCAGAACTGTTCACAAACCAAGCTGTGATACAACCCGACAGTATGCTTTTTTATGGTACACTTGTAGACGTTTGTAAGAGTCATTGGAGATGTGCCAAATTTCTTGAGAAAGTAGAGATGTTGGTGTGCTTTGTAAATGTAAAAGGTTTTTGGGGAGTCATGAGGTGAGGTCTTAAGCCTTTCAAGTGACATTTCTAACTGGATTTGGCTGAAAACTGGCTTCTCTGATGTGGAGACATTTAAAAGGCACTTGGACAGGTACATGAATAGGAAAGGTTTGGAGGGATATAGGTTAGGCAAAGGCAAGTGGAACTAGCTCGTAGTAACTTAGTCGCATGGACGAGTTGTGCTAAGGGCCCACTTCCGTACTGTATAGCTCAATGACAATGTCCAGGAGAAAAATTATCAAATTCAATCTGCTTAACATTTTCAAAAATAGACTTTTCTCCGTCTCATTTAATTTATTTATTCACTATCTTCACCTGACCCAACATTAAAATTAGCTCTAAGTTGCTCTCATTACTTCTTCCTCTGTTAATTTTTTCATCCAGATGTCTTGAGTTAAGATGACATGCAGGTCACAGATACACTGTTGCCCCTGTGAGCTTTTTTTTTTCAGGTTGTGCTCTCAGAGGGTACTTCTGAAATCTGAATCTGTTGAGATTGTCCCTCTTCTGCAAAATATTCTCCGATGTGCTTCATGAACCAAAGATTAAACACAAATTCTGAGACGTAAGCCACCATTTACATTTTTGTAACAGGAAACTCAAAGGCATTCTGACCCCAGAGGTTAGCTCAGGTGAATGTGAAATTATTTAAATACCTGAGAGGTGGGCGCCAAACCTCAGTGTTAATTGGGTCTCTGTGGGAGTTAAACTTTACTAACTGGGTAATAACTGGGTAATGTTGTGCAATTTCCCAGGAGGAAACTTATAGGGACAGGAAATGATTTATTTCAATTCTACTAGTTTTCAATTCTTCTATTATTTTTTAATGTTTTTAGATCATTATTACATCTGATAACCTAATAAAACTAAATTAAACGTCATTATAACAAGGTATCATCGCATTAATAATTTTTAAACATATCCTCTCTAATCTGTCTCGGAATCATAAAGCCATAGACATTCATAGTGTTGTATCGGACAGAAATGGGCTCTTTGGCCTAGCTCTTCCACACTGACATTGACGACTATCTACACTAATCTAGTTTCTCTAAAACTAGAGAATCATTCTGTCAGAACTAGAGAGTGGTCCTGAGATGCTTTTTGCCTCGTTGGACACCTTTGTACGATTTTTAATCAGATTTTACTAGACTTTATCTTGCATTAAACATTATTCCCTTTATCATACATCTGTGCACTGTGGATATAATCACGTATTATCTTTCTGATGACTGGTTAGCACACAACAAAAGCTTTTCACGGTTCCTTGGTACACGTGACAATAAACCAAACCACACTAGAGCAAACAAAAGTAAATATCACCAACAACTTGTCCTGGACAATCCATATCAAAGCAACGGCCAAGGAAACACACCAATGACTCTACTTCGTTAGAAGGCTTCAGAAGTTCAGCATGTCCCCAAGAACTCTCACCAACTTCTGCAGATGACCCCATAGAAAGCATTTTATTAGGATGCATCGCAGCAAGGTTTGGGAATAGCTCTATCCAAGACTGTAAGAAATTACATAGAATGGTGGATGCAGCCCAGACCATCACACACACCAACCTCCCTTCCATTGACTCCATCATTGACTCCATCACACTGCCTCAGTAAAGCCACTTGCATAATCAAGGATGAGTCTCACCCAAGACGCTCTCCCATCAGGCAAGAGGTACAGAAGTGTGAAAACATATTCCTGTCAACAACTAAACAGAGGTCCTGTTCTACTATCTACCCCGTTGGAGACCCTCGGACGATCTTTAATTGGACCTTACTGGACTTTATCTTGCACTAAAGGTTATTCCCTTTATTACTTATCTCAACACTGTAGACGGCTCGATTGTAATCATGTGTAGCCTTTCCGTTGAATGGTTAGCATGCAACAAAACGTTTTTCACTGTAACTTCATACATGTCCATAAAGTCAACTAACTAAATGAGAGGAGAAGGATTGAAAAGGGACATGAAGGACACCATTTTCACACAAAGGGTGTTGTGCATATAGAATCTGACAGAATAAGTGATAGAGGCAGGTATAATTACGACATTTAAAAGGCACTTGGACAGGTGCATGAATAGGAAAGATTTGGAGGGATATTGGTTAGGCAAAGGTAAGTGGAACTAGCTCTTAGTAAACTAGTCAGCATGGACGAGTTGTGCTGAAGGGCCCACTTCCATGCTGTATAGCTCAATGACAATAACTCCAGGAGAAAAATTATCAAATTCAAAATGCTTAACCTTTTCAAAAATAGACTTTTCTCCATCTCATTTAATTTATTTATTCACTATCTTCACCTGACCCAACATTAAAATCAGCTCTAAGTTGCGCTCATTACTTCTTCCTCTGTTAATTTTTCCATCCAGATGTCTTGAGTTAAGATGACATGCAGGTCACAGATACACTGTTGCCCCTGTGAGCTTTTTTTTTCAGGTTGTGCTCTCAGAGGGCACTTCTGAAACCTGAATCTGTTGTGAGTGTCCCTCTTCTGCAAAATATTCTCAGATGTGTTCCATGAACCAAAGATTAAACACAAATTCTGAGACATAAGCCACCATTTACATTTTTGAATCAGGAAACTCCAAGGCATTCTGACCCCAGAGGTTAGCTCAGGTGAATATGAAATTATTTAAATACCTGAGAGGTGGGTGCCAAACCTCAGTGTTAATTGGGTCTCTGTGGGAGTTAAACTTTACTAACTGGGTAATAACTGGGTAGTGTTGTGCAATTTCCCAGGAGGAAGCTTATAGGGACAGGAAAAGATTTATTTCAATTCTATTAATTTTCAATTCTTCTATTATTTTTAAAGCTGTGACCTCCTCCACAACTCTGGGACTCCAGCTTTGAATGAACCTTCCATTTGTACTGTGATAATGATAGGGATTACCATACTGTAGTTGTAACACAAAAGCATGGAGACACAATGAGGCCAGTTGTGCACTCTTCAACTGATTAAAGCCAATTGGTAGCTGGGGTGATCTAGAACTCGACTTTGTGACATGGGCAATAAAAGTGTCAGAACCAATCACACTGTTAAAGACTACAGTTTTATATTCTCCGGCAGTATAGTGTACTCCTAGAAGCAGGGAAGGTAGTGGTGTGAAATAGTCGATAAACAAAATGAGAGAGTGTGCTGTTGCTGACAAACATACACAGATAGATTTTACTTGATCCTTAACCCAGTCTCCAAATAACGTGTTCTTTTTAATACTCATTGTCCACTTCACCCACTGGTTAGAGTCATTCCCACACCGAGGCTGTATGGCTAAAACCATGCCATGGATCCTAGTTGAAGAAATATTACTTAGGTGGGGCAATGGAGGAGGCCCTGCAACAGCCTGGGGCATGCCTGGATCGGGGGAGCTCCAGTACATCCAGCTTGAGGATGGACTTTGGCCGTTTTGTAAATGGTGCCAAAATATAGTGACTTGTGCATGTGTGAGCTATGCAAAAAGAATTTCACGGTTGCAGTGTTTGTGTGATAATAAAGAACAATTGGACATTGAACCATTAATTGGGTTTCAAACTTATCCATCTGTAACCACCACTACTGCCAATCTGCCTGCTGTCATGAGGATATTAAGGTGGTGGATGGTCACAGGTTAGTGTTGACCCGATGAAAATATAACCTTTGCTCCCCATTGCCATCACATTCAGATGATGCCTAATTTATTGGGTTGGACATCCAACATGATGCTCTACACCTATAAAGAATGATTTCAATATCTGTGAATGTCACAGTTATTTGGAAAAGGGCTAAAAAACCACATAGAACCTGAAGAGGATTTGTAGAGATAGTGGGATCAGGATATGCAGCAGGGATATCCACAGTTCATATAATAGATGTATCAGGACTTAGTGAACCAATAGAACAGCTGAGAGAGAAGATACAGAAGGGGCAGTAACGGGATTTAAAGATACTGAAACAACCAATTAAGGCAGGGGAGGAAGCTAGAATTTCTTAAAGAAGTTAAAATACTCAAGCTACCTGAGGGTCAATAAATAGAATGATAGGAAGAGTGAGTAAGGTTTCTCAGGGAGAGCATAGGGAACAGGTGTCTGGTGTCTATTCCAATGGCCGATGTACCAGGTACAGGTGGCATTCTGCAGTTAATCAACTACAGAGTATCCACTTGGATATCGACAAAACTGAGGCAGCGGAGTGGGAATATGCAACCTGCATCCTGTGATCGCTGACTAGATCTAGTCAAATGGATCAGGAATTCCAGGACAATCGGGTACCATATGTTATAGGAATTGCTCTCCATGTACCATACCAGCTGAATCATATGACTTGTTTCCTCAATATGTAAACCGGGAGCTTGGATAATGGTTCACAATGCTCTAGAGCATGTTGCAATAATTGACAGAGCCAAGAGCATCAGTTTGGATGCATATCATCAAGGAGGGATTCACTGGGTCTGCCCAGAAAGATAATCAATTTGGAGACCAAAACTGCACACAATACTCCAGGTTTGGTCTCACCAGGGCCCTGTACAACTGCAGAAGGCTCTCTTTGCTCCTATACTCCTCATCTCCACCAAGTCAATCTCCACCACCACACACTCTACACTGACAAACTGCATCACTGAAATAAAATCTTGGCTTCAATCAAATTTCCTCAAACTCAACTGCAACAAATCTGAAATCATCATCATTGGTCCAAAAACGCTCACCAAATCCACCCAAAACTTCATCCTCAATATTGATGGTCTCCCAGTATCCACCTCCCCTCACATCCGGAATCTTGGAATCATCTTTGATCAAACCCTCTCCTTCGACAAACACATCAAACACATCACAAAGACAGCCTTCTTCCACCTCAAAAACATTGCCCGTCTCCGTCCATCCCTCTCCTCCACAGCTGCAGAAACCCTCATCCACGCCTTCATCACCTCCCGTCTGGACTACTGCAACAGCCTCCTCTATGGCGCACCCTCAAAAATCATCAGTAAACTTCAATACATTCAAAACTCCGCTGCCCGTCTACTCACCCACACCCCGATCCGTGACCATATCACCCCCGTCCTTTACAAACTCCACTGGCTCCCCATCCCCCAGAGAATCCAGTACAAAATCCTCCTCATGACCTACAAAGCCCTCCATAACCTGGCCCCATCCTACCTGACTGACCTCCTCCACAGGCACACTCCCACCTGCACCCTCCGCTCTGCTGCTGCCAATCTCCTATCCCCCCCATCCAGACCAAACTCAGATCCTGGGGGGACAGGGCTTTCTCCATCACTGCTCCCACCCTATGGAACTCACTACCCCAAACCGTCAGAGACTCCTCCTCATTCACCACATTCAAAACATCACTGAAGTCTCACCTGTTCAGTACTGCCTTCAACCACTGAAGGTCACCTCACCTTCTGTCTCCTTTCTCTGTTCGTTTACTTATTTATCTAATTATTCACTTCCCTATGTTCTTTAAATCCCTGTAAAACGTGTTTGAGTGTATGAAAAGCGCTATATAAATGTAATACATTATTATTATTATTATTATTATACGCAACTCCTCTTGTTATGAAGGACAGCATGCCATTAGCTTTCTTCACTGCCTGCTGCACCTGCATGCTTACTTTCAGTGACTGATGTACAAGAACATCCAGATCTCGTTGTTCTTCCCCTTTTCCTAACTTGACACCATTCAGATAATAAGCTGCCTTGCTGTTCTTGCTACCAAAGTGGATAACCTCACATTTATCCACATTAAACTGCATCTGCCATGCATCTGCCCACTCGCCCAGCCTGTCCAATTTACCCTGCATCCTTATAGCATCCTCTTCACAGTTCACACTGCTACCCAGCTTTGTGTCATCTGCAAATTTGCTAATGTCACTTTTAACCCCTTCATCTGAATCATTAATGTATCTTGCAAATAGCTGCAGTCCCAGCACCAAGCTTTGCTGTACCCCACTAGTCACTGCCTACCATTCTGAAAGGGATTCGTTAATCCCTACTCTTTGTTTCCTATCTGCCGACCAATTTTCTATGTCAGTACCATACCCCCATTACCATGTGTTCTAATTTTGCCTACTAATCTCCTATGAGGGTCTGTCCAACACCATTTCCTGCCTAATGTGAATTTCCTTCAATTCCTCCGTCACCCTTGGTCCTCTGGTCACTAATACATCTGGGAGATTGTTTATGTCTTCCTTAGTGAAGACAGATCCAAAGTACCTGTTCAACTCGTCTGCCCTTTCTTTGTTCCCCATAATGAATTCACCTGTTTCTGTCTGCAAGGGACCCACATTTGTCTTAAGTAATTTTCTGCTTTTCACATACCTAAAGAAGCTTTTACTATCCTCCTTTATATTCTTGGCTAGCTTACCTTTGTACCTCAACTTTTCTCCCTTTATTTCCTTTTTAGTTATCTTTTGTTGTTCTTTAAAAGTCACCTAATCCTCTGGCTTCCCGCTCATTTTTGCTATGTTATACTTCTCTTTTATTTTTATACTCTCCTTGAATTCCCTTGTCAGCCACGGTCGCCTCTTACTCCCCTTAGAATCTTTCTTCCTCTTTGGAATGAACTGATCCTGCACCTTCTGTATTATTCCCAGAAATACCTGCCATTATTGTTCCACTGTCATCCCTGCTAGGGTCTCTTTCCAGTCAACTTTGGCCAGCTCCTCCCTCATGCCTCCACAGTTCCCTTTACTCAACAATAATACTGACACTTCCAATTTTCCCTTCTCCCTCTCAAATTGTAGATTAAAACTTATCATACCTGCCTTGGGCAGAACTGTTCACAAACCAAGCTGTGATACAACCCGACAGTATGCTTTTTTATGGTACACTTGTAGACGTTTGTAAGAGTCATTGGAGATGTGCCAAATTTCTTGAGAAAGTAGAGATGTTGGTGTGCTTTGTAAATGTAAAAGGTTTTTGGGGAGTCATGAGGTGAGGTCTTAAGCCTTTCAAGTGACATTTGTAACTGGATTTGGCTGAAAACTGGCTTCTCTGATGTGGAGACATTTAAAAGGCACTTGGACAGGTACATGAATAGGAAAGGTTTGGAGGGATATAGGTTAGGCAAAGGCAAGTGGAACTAGCTCGTAGTAACTTAGTCGCATGGACGAGTTGTGCTGAAGGGCCACTTCTGTACTGTATAGCTCAATGACAGGAGAAAAATTATCAAATTCAATCTGCTTAACATTTTCAAAAATAGACTTTTCTCCGTCTCATTTAATTTATTTATTCACCTGACCCAACATTAAAATTAGCTCTAAGTTGCTCTCATTACTTCTTCCTCTGTTAATTTTTGTCATCCAGATATTTGAGTTAAGATGACATGCAGGTCACAGATACACTGTTGCCCCTGTGAGCTTTTTTTTTCAGGTTGTGCTCCCAGAGGGTACTTCTGAAATCTGAATCTGTTGAGAGAGTCCCTCTTCTGCAAAATATTCTCCGATGTGCTCCATGAACCAAAGATTAAACACAAATTCTGAGACGTAAGCCACCATATACATTTTTGTAACAGGAAACTCAAAGGCATTCTGACCCCAGAGGTTAGCTCAGGTGAATGTGAAATTATTTAAATACCTGAGAGGTGGGTGCCAAACCTCAGTGTTAATTGGGTCTCCGTGGGAGTTAAACTTTACTAACTGGGTAATAACTAGGTAATGTTGTGCAATTTCCCAGGAGGAAGCTTATAGGGACAGGAAAAGATTTATTTCAATTCTATTAGTTTTCAATTCTTCTATTATTTTTTAAATGTTTTTAGATTATTATTACATCTGATAACCTAATAAAACTAAATTAAACGTCATTATAACAAGGTATCATCGCATTAATAATTTTTAAACATATCCTCTCTAATCTGTCTCAGAATCATAGAGCCATAGACATATTCACGACAATATTCAACCTCTCCTTGGCAAAGTCCGTGGTCCCTGCATGCTTCAAAAGATCCATCATTGTACCGGTGCCAAAGAATGCCTCTCCAGCGTGTTTAAATGACTACCGACCGGTGGCCCTCACCTCGGTTGTCATGAAATGCTTTGAGAGGCTAGTCAAGAAGCACATCTGCGCTCTCCTTCCTCGCAACATGGACCCACTACAGTTCGCATACCGTCCGAACAGGTCCACGGATGATGCGGTCTCCCAGGTTCTACACACCGCTCTCTCTCATCTGGACAGCCAGGGGGGCTATGTGAGGATGCTGTTTATTGACTTTAGTTCAGCATTCAACACAATAGTCCCCAGCAGACTGGTTGAGAAGCTGCTGGAACTGGGGCTTAGCACCCCTCTGTGTGCCTGGGTCCTGGACTTTCTCACTGCCAGGCCCCAAGTGGTCAGGATGGGGGAACACACATCTAGCTCCCTCACCCTGAACATAGGATCCCCCCAGGGCTGCGTCCTTAGCCTCCTACTGTACTCCCTGTACACACATGACTGTGGGGCCAGGTTCAGCTCAAACTCCATCATCAAGTTTGCTGATGACACTGTGGTGGTGGGCCGGATCTCCAACAACGATGAGAAGGCCTACCGGGAGGAGGTGGCTGATCTGGCACTCTGGTGTCAGGACAATAGCCTCCTCTTGAATGTCACTAAAACAAAGGAGCTGATTGTGGACTTCAGAAGGGCTAAACATCCAAGGACGTACACGCCACTGGAGATAAATGGGTCTATTGTGGATAGGGTGAGCAGTTTTAAATACTTGGGAGTCCGCATCGCAGAGGATCTGACGTGGGCAACGCACATTGCCGCACTGGTGGGTAAGGCTAAGCAGCGCCTTTACCACCTTAGACAACTGAGGAAATTCAGAGTGTCTCTGAGGATCCTTCATTGCTTCTACTCTGGGGCTGTAGAGAGCATCCTGTCCGGCAACATTACAGTCTGGTTGGGGAACAGCTCTGCCCAGGACAGGATGGCCCCTGCAGAACGCACCATGGGAACTATACTCGTCCCCCTGCAGGACCTATACATCAGGAGGTGCAGATCCAGAGCAAGCAAGATCATGAGGGACCCCTGCCACCCCAGTAACGGACTGTTCCAGATGCTACGATCAGGCAAACGCCTCCGCTGTCACGCTGTGAAAACGGAGAGGATGAGACGGAGCTTCTTCCCACAGGTCATCAGGACTGTCAACTTTTATAACCCCAGAGACTAAATTTTTGTCGACACTAATAGTAACTTATTAACTTTATTCATATGCTGTAACTGTAATTCTTTTTGTGCACAACCCGCAGGCATTCCCACTTTCATTTCACTGCACATCGTGTATGTGTATGTAACAAATAAATTTGACTTGACTCATAGTGTTGTATCGGACAGAAATGGGCTCTTTGGCCTAGCTCTTCCACACTGACATTGACGACTATCTACACAAATCCTAGTATGGTGGAAGAACAAAAACTGAGCTGCACCAGGATGCTTACATTCAGTGACTGATGTACAAGAGCATCCAGAGCTCGGTGTTCTTCCCCTTTTCCTAACTTGACACCATTCAGATAATAATCTGCCTTCCTGTTCTTGCCAACAAATTGGATAACCTCACATTTATCCACATTAAACTGCATCTGCCATGCATCTGCCCACTCGCCCAGCCTGTCCAAGTTACCCTGCATCCTCATAGCATCCTCTTCACAGTTCACTCTGCTACCCAGCTTTGTGTCATCTGCAAATTTGCTAATGTCACTTTTAATCCCTTCATCTGAATCATTAATGTATATTGCAAATAGCTGCGGTCCCAGCACCAAGCCTTGCTGTACCCCACTAGTCACTGCCTACCATTCTGAAAGGGACCCGTTAATCCCTACTCTTTGTTTCCTGTCTGCCAACCAATTGTCTATGTCCGTACCCTACCCCCATTACCATGTGTTCTAATTTGGAGTCTGGTGTACATTTTCAAGCGTCTACACCTTCTGCCAGACAGGAGCAGAAAGACGAAGGAATGACCGAGATGGGACGTCTTTGATTATGTTAGCTCCTTTTCCAAGGTGGCACGAATTGCAAATGCAGTCAGTGGTGAGGAGTCTTGTCTATGTGTTGGACTGGGCTACATCAACAACTCTCTGCATTTTTTGGGACTGACTTGGGCAGAGCAGTCCCAAAAACAAGCTGTGATGCATCCCAACAATATACTTTCTATGGTGCATCTGTTTAAGTTGTAAGAGTCACTGGAGAGGTTGAATTTCTTCAGTCTCCTCAGGAAGTAGAGGTGTGGGTGTGCTTTCTTGGCTGTCGCAACGTGGTTCATCCATGACAGATCATTTGTAATATTTACGCTAAGGAACTTGAAGCTCTCAACCATTTCCATTTCCATACTATTGATGCCGATTGAAGCATGCACTCCATCATGCTTCCTGATCAATAACTCAATCATCTTGCTGACATTGAGGGGGGAGGGTATTGTCCTGGGCATCATGCCAGTAAGTTCTCTATCTCCTTCCAGCATTCTGCCTCGTTATTGTTTGTGAACCGGCCCACCAGAATGGTGTTATCTGCAAACTTGTAGATGGAATTAGAGTCGAATTTGGCCATACGGTTGTGAGTGTATGGGGAATAAAGTAGGGGACTGAGAATGCAACCTTGCGGATCACCAGTGTTGAGAATTATTGTGGATAAGTTGTTGTCACCTATCCTCACTGCTTGTGATCTGTGAGTCAGAAAGTCAAGGATCCAGTGGCAGACAGGAGTACTGATTTCTGGGTCCAGGAATTTGGAGATGTGTTTAAATGGGATGATGGCGTTGAAGGCGGATCTATAGTTGATAATTAAGAGGTCTCTGGTGCTGTGAGGCAGCAACTCTACCAGCTGCCCCAGTGTCCTTTCACTTTCCATCATCATCTACCTACGACACAGATCTCTTTCGCACCTGGAGAAGCCTGGTAGCACTGTGAGAATCATGTTCTTTGATTTCTCCAGTGCATTCAATACCATCCAGCCTGGGCTTCTGGGGGCAAGCGGGAGCATGCAGGAGTGGATCACCACCTCACATCCTGGATTCTGGATTACCTCACCAACCCACCACAGTATGTGAGGACAAAGGACTATGTTTCGGACAGGGTGGTCTGCAGCACAGGGCTTCCGCAGGGAACAGTGCTAGCTCCTGTCCTGTTCACCCTGTACACTGCGGACTTCAGCCACAGCTCAGCAAACTGCTATCTACAGAAGTTCTCTGACAATTCTGCCATCGTTGGCCTCATCACAGACGATGATGACAGGGCGTACAAAGAACTGACCAGGGACTTTGTGGACTGGTGCCAGCGGAACTGCCTCCGGATCAACGCGGGGAAAACCAGGGAGATGGTGGTGGATTTCCGCAGGCGCAGCCATGTCCCCCCGACACCGGTGAACATCCAGGGAATGGACATCGGGAGGGTGGACTCTTATAAGTACCTGGGTGCTTACCTTAACAATAAACTTGACTGAACCGAAAATATCAATGCACTGTACAAAAAGGGCCAGAGCAGACTTTACCTGCAGAGGAGACTCAGGTCCTTTGAAGTGCAGGGGGCACTCCTAAGGACCTTCTACAACACTGTGATGGCATCAGCCATTTTCTATGGGGTGGTCTGCTGGAGCAGCAGCATCTCAGCAGCGGTTTGGGAAGAGACTTGACAAGCTGGTCAGGAAGGCCAGCTCTGTCTTGGGTTGCCCCCTTGACTCAGTACAGGCAGTGGGAGAGAGGAGGATGATGGCAAAGATAACATCGCTGCTGGACAACGACTCCCACCCCATGCAGGACACTGTCACTGCACTGAGTAGCTCCTTCAGTGACAGACTCCTTCACCCCAAGTGTGTGAAGGAGAGATATAGGAGGTCCTTCCTTTCCGCTGCTGTGAGACCGCACACCAACGCTACTCCCCGCAGACCAGTCAACGGACCAGTCAAGGGTAACAGTAAAAAAAAACCACTGTAAATGATGACAATTATCCTTATCTTTATTTTTATTTATAATTTATTAGGGCGGCACGGTAGCGCAGCGGTAGAGTTGCTGCTTTACAGCGAATGCAGCGCCGGAGACTCAGGTTCGATCCTGACTACGGGTGCTGCACTGTAAGGAGTTTGTACGTTCTCCCCGTGACCTGCGTGGGTTTTCTCCGAGATCTTCGGTTTCCTCCCACACTCCAAAGACGTACAGGTGTGTAGGTTAATTGGCCGGGTAAATGTAAAAATTGTCCCTAGTGGGTGTGGGATAGTGTTAATCTACGGGGATCACTGGGCGGCACGGACTTGGAGGGCCGAAAAGGCCTGTTTCCGGCTGTATATATATGATATGAATGAATGTCTCTTGCTATCCATTTTGCTGCTGTTTACAGAAACACTGCAAGTTTCCCCGGTGTGGGACAAATAAAGGAATATATTATTATTATTACTATTATTAAAACCAATTTTCTTTGGTATTTGCCCACTGTGTGAACAACCATTTTCTATTGGAATGCTGCTAAATTGCTAAATTGGTCGGAGCCCCTCTGGTTGTGATCCACCCAGGCTTATCTTACATTTACCGGCATCAGATGCACATCCAGTGATTTCCTGCACTATGCAGTTAATGAGATCCTGATTCTCAACTGAAATCGGAAATTACAAGTGTGAGCTTCAAAATGGCTTTTTCACTCATAAGGAACAAACACACAGCAATTGCACAGAGTGACACAATTTGGAGTGTCCCAGTGATGTTCCCTGTTACCAGAGTACACCTATGAAACATGCATTGTTCATCTTGATGCAGTAATATTTATTTTCTTCCTTCTGACTCCCTATTCTGGTTTAACTACCGGTAAACTGGCAGTAGGATAACCTGAGGAAGACTTACAAAACAAATTGCACATTTCAATATACAACATCCTTTCAACAAACTTCTCTTGACATGAGTATACAGGAAATTGAAGAAGACCAACTAAACACAATCTTCTTCCCCATTAACTCAATTGTTTTTCTGATGTGATTTTCTAGAACCCGAGATTTCTTTCAGTCCCCAACAGAGACCTTATCTTTGTATTCCCATGCCCACAGCTCAACAGGTTCCGGGCCCGCCATGCTATAGAGCTCCTCTTCCTTCGCCACCGTCTCCTGCCCATTTTCTCGGGTAAAGAGTTGTCACTTCCCAGTGACGACCACTTCTACCATCTCCAACATTCCTCCTCCTTGTTTCGCCCTTCGAGCCTGCTATGCCCTACATCAAGATCAACATCTATGTCTTTGCCATTTCTCTGCACTGTCCACACATCGATTTCCTCATGTCCAGAAATCTATCCATCTCTATTTTGAATTAACTCAACAACAGAGCCTCCACTGTTCTCTCAGAGGAAAATCCCAAAGATTCACCATATTCTCAGTCTTAAATTGTTTATTGCGAGACTATGACCTGTGGTTCTAGATTCTCAGTCAGAGGAGACAAATCTAAATTATTCTGCGATGAGAGTTGATTCACTTTTACTGTGGTTCCTTATTGCATCTTCCTCACAATTCACACTACCCCCCAGCTTAGTATCATCTGCAAATTTGCTAATGGTACTTTTAATCCCTTCGTCTAAGTCATTAATGTATATTGTAAATAGCTGGGGTCCCAGCACCGAACCTTGCGGTACCCCACTGGTCACTGCCTGCCATTCCGAAAGGGCCCCATTTATCCCCACTCTTTGCTTTCTGTCTGTCAACCAATTTTCTATCCATGTCAGTACCCTACCCCCAATACCATGTGCCCTAATTTTGCCCACTAATCTCCTATGTGGGACCTTGTCGAAGGCTTTCTGAAAGTCAAGGTACACCACATCCACTGACTCTCCCCTGTCAATTTTCCTAGTTATATCCTCAAAAAATTCCAGTAGATTTGTCAAGCATGATTTCCCCTTCGTAAATCCATGCTGACTCGGAATGATCCCGTTACTGCTATCCAAATGCTCAGCAATTTCGTCTTTTATAATTGACTCCAGCATCTTCCCCACCACTGATGTCAGACTAACTGGTCTATAATTACCCGTTTTCTCTCTCCCTCCTTTCTTAAAAAGTGGGATAACATTTGCTATCCTCCAATCCACAGGAACTGATCCTGAATCTATAGAACATTGAAAAATGATCTCCAATGCTTCCACTATTTCTAGAGCCACCTCCTTAAGTACCCTGGGATGCAGACCATCAGGCCCTGGGGATTTATCAGCCTTCAGTCCCATCAGTCTACCCAAAACCATTTCCTGCCTAATGTGGATTTCCTTCAGTTCCTCCATCACCCTAGGTTCTCCGGCCCCTAGAACATTTGGGAGATTGTGTGTATCTTCCTCAGTGAAGACAGATCCAAAGTAATGGTTTAACTCGTCTGCCATTTCTTTGTTCCCCATAATAAATTCCCCCGTTTCTGTCTTCAAGGGACCCACATTTGCCTTGACTATTTTTTTCCTCTTCACGTACCTAAAAAAACTTTTGCTATCCTCCTTTATATTATTGGCTAGTTTACCCTCGTACCTCATCTTTTCTCCCCGTATTGCCTTTTTAGTTAACTTTTGTTGCTCTTTAAAAGAGTCCCAATCCTCTGTCTTCCCACTCTTCTTTGCTATGTTATACTTCCTCTCCTTAATTTTTATGCTGTCCCTGACTTCCCTTGTCAGCCACAGGTGTCTCTTACTCCCCTTAAGAGTCTTTCCACCTCTTTGGAATAAATTGATCCTGCAACCTCTGGGTAAATAATGATCTTCTTGAAGCAGATTAGAACCTCAGAATGGAATATGGAGAGGTTAAAGACGTGCGTCAATACCCCTGCCAGTTGGTTACACAGTTCCTGAGGATGCACCCAGGGGACAATTGTTTTCGGTGGGTTCACATCTGTGATAATGGCCATGGATACCGTCCCACCCGTGACTGTCAGGGTGGATAAAGCAATCCACTGACCTTCTGTTCAAAGTGAGCATAGAATGCATTAAACTTATGAGAGAGAGATATGGTGCTGCAGAGATATTGTCCAACTTCATTTTGTAGCCTGTTTTAGCATGCAAGCCTTGCCATAATCAACGGGTGCCTGTGTGGTTCGACTGGAACTCTATCTCAGTCTGAAATATCCCTTTGGCATCCTTGATGGTCTTGCAAAGATCATAAATAGATTTCTTGTATTGCTTGGGATCGTTTGACTTACATGCTACATACTAGCACTTCACCTGGGAATGGACCTCACAGTTCATCCATGGATTCTGGTTGGGGAATGTTGATATTGTCTTCTTTGACATGAATTGCTCCACACACTTATTGAAGAAGTCTGTGATAGCAGTGGCATACTCATTTTGGGTGGCCACAGAGTCCTTGAAGATGGACGAGTCCTCCGACTCAAAGCAGTTGCAAGAGATCTCATCTGTTTCCTCAGACCAATGTAGCCAGAACTGAGGGTCAAATGACACTCATTCTTATCTGATTCTGAAGCCATGTTGCTTGCACCACAGGGATCAACAGGGATGTTGCTTGCACAAGTCTACCAAAGCAGGCACTATATTGCCTTGGCAAGATATTTTGAGGTTTTGACTTTTTAATACCTTATATGGACATGGTCTTATTTCCTTTACTACCTTGTATGGGCACGATGTGAGTTGTGTCACATCATTCACTGATAAGATTAAGATATAACTAAACCGTTTTGTCCATTGTTTTCTAGAGTGAGACACGAGATGAGCTCTGTGGGTGTCTGAAGCCAACCAGTGCTGACCTCCCCACTATTGCCTGGTGTAATAAATTTACCATTTTACCACTATCTTTGTTGCATTGTTGTCTGTCTAGAAAAAATGAACTTTAACATTGGCGTAGTCGGCAGGATATCGCTGGTACCAACTTCAACGACTGAGTAAGAGGCTGCAATTTGGCCGGGACCTGGAGTGGAGTAAAAAGTGCACTATCGGATCCATTGAGTCTGAGCTTCCGAATGAGTTCCTGGGAACACTGTGGTCCCTCGTCTGAGGTCGATCTGGTTCCTGCCGAGAACCTTTAGACAGACAACATAGGTAAGACCTTATATTTTTGGTGTATAAGGCGAGACATCACATGTGTTAATGGGAGAGAGTGAAATAAGATTGGTCAGGTCGGATGTTATCCGTGAAAGATTTCTTAATAAGATTGGTCAGGTCGGATGTTATTCGTGAAAGATTTCTTAAAAATGGGACAGGCTCTGGATAAGAGCGATGGGGGAGCTCCGGTACAATACATGTGTTATCTGTATCCGGAAAAACGTAAAGATTACCGACAATTGTCTACTTCATTAACAAAAAGATTGAGAAATGAAGCCTGGCCACTAAGGCGAACATGGAATGTGAAAAACTTAAGCGCTGAAAAAGGTCATAAACGACCTGGCATAGCGACCCTGTTTACAGAGGAGGACGAGGCCGAACAAGGGTGGTGTAGACCTCCGCCCTTTGCGCCCCCACTCCAGGGAGCCCAGGGTCTCTACCCTGTCTCACCCCAGGCTGCAGCACCTCCCCCAGTTAGAGAAAGAGAAGTCGAGTCAGAAGAAGACTGAGAAAGGGCCGAGAAATGTATGGAGGAAGGAGAAGTAATTGAGTCAAATGTTGCGGAGGGAGTTAAAATACATCCTCGAAAGACAGCAAAAAGAGTAATGCCAATCAGAGCTATGGTAATCCCCTGAGCCAGAGAAAACAGACAGCCAGACACCGTAAGGATATACATGGCTTGAAAACCACGACATGTTGGTAATAAGAGATAAGTATTCTCCTTGGCTGAATCCTTACTGGACCCCACTGAAGGGGCGTGCTGGAAAAACCTAATGGGACACAGAACCTCTGAGGTGTTACATGGAGCGACAGGCTTTTGAAGGATGCTACTAGGTAGAGACAGACAGAGCGAAACGCTGGGAACAGAAGAACAAAGAAACACTGTGAAAATGGTCACATGATGGACATCTGGTGAGAACAGAGCCGCAAGTAACCATGGCTGGGCAGAATGGCCCTTGAAGATAGTGTCTGGGAACGGTTATTTATTCAGCACTTGGATGAGTGACAACTCAAAATGATTGACTTTAGAGTTGTGAGAGGCTTTTTAGGGTTGGTTAACTTCTGCAGGCAATGGATTCCGGATGTGGCCTTATACACCAAGCAACTCTCCCCCCTGGCATCTGCAAATGCACCCTGAAAGTTTGCCCTAACGCCCGTGCAAGAAGAAGCATTCACCAAACTTAAGGCTGCCCTAGCGGCCGCCCCGCTATCGGCGGCCCACTCTACAACAGGCCTTTCCAACCGTATGTCAGTATTATCCAAAATTTGCTTATCCAATATCATGGTGATGTGTGACGCCTGGTTGTTTACTTCTCGGTCCGCCTAGACGCTGTTGCCCAGGGCTACCCTCCATGCACACAGATTTTACCAGGGCTACATGCAGCTGTTGCTGTGGCTTGCAATATTACCCTGCACCAACCGGTGGCAGTATACACCACTCAATGTGTTGCAACCCTGCTTAACACAGGACAGACTAAATATTTGACTTAAGCCTGATTAGGCCGCTATGAAGTTACCCTCCTGAGCAACCCGTACCTTACCTTCTATCATTGCACCACCATTAATCCTTCAGCATTTCTTACAGAACCACCCGAACATCACGAAGAACCACTTCATGACTGTGCATTGGCAAATGAACTGTTAACCACAGTCCGACAGGATAATCCTTACAGGATATTCCTCTCAAACAGAAAGACTGCAATTGGTTTGTGGATGCATCGTCACTGATTGCCGAAAATGGACACCGAACCTCGGACTACGCAGATAACGGGGCCATAATAGAAGAAGAATTGGATAGAATAGAATAGAAGAATAGAAGAAGGCCGGTTCCAAAACGCTCTCTCCGCCCAGCAGGCAGAACTTTATGCTCTCACCAGGGCATGCATTCTGGGCCAACAAAAGACACTTAATATCTATACCGATTCTCATTATGCCTTCAGCATTGCCCACGATTTTGGAGCCCTCTGGCAGCATAGAGGCTTTTTAATGTCTTCCGGCACTCCGATTAAAAACTCCCTTTATGTGACCAATTTGTTACAGACTCTAACTCTCCCGTATCGATTAGCCATTATTAAATGTAATACACACACGGGAGGCTCAGATGAGGTTTCTAAAGGAAATGCCCCCGTCGACGCCACTGCCCGCATGTTGGCCTCCTACTCCCTTAATATTGTCCCCTCTGAACAAAGGGTTTTGACAAACAGAACGGTTCTGCCAGACATGGGTGAAGTTAAGTTAATGCAGGGAGACGCCTCTGCCGCTCAAAAAGATCTTTGGAAACAAGAGGGCTGTGCCAGTGATTGGCTCACCCCTCTTGGACAAGTTTGTGTACCTGATGCATTTTTACCTCGACTGTTAACTTGCATACTCTCCCTTACTCATGCTGGAAAGGAGGGAATGGTAAGGATGACCAAAGAAACAGGGTGGCACCCGAAAATTCGGCAAAAGGCATTCAAGCAGGCCTCTGAGTGGGATATGCCAGAGGAGCAATCCTGGTAAGGCAAGAAAAGGTCCAAAGGGAGTCACTCCAATGCCATCCCGCCCTTTTGAATGCATACAGATAGATTTTTATTGAAATGCCACGTGCACAGTGTTATAAATATTGTTTAGTAATTGTTGATTTATTTAGTAGATGGATTGAAGCCTTGTCTACTACAAATAACACAGCAGAAACAAATGTTACGTTGCTGCTAAAAGAAATTATACCCCGCTTTGGTTTGCCAATCACTATCAGCTCCGACAATGGTCCTCACTTTATAGCCACTGTTAATAAGGAAATATGCCAGCATTTAAAAATCAAGCACCAATTTCACTGTGTTCACCATCCGCAGGATTCTGGTATCGTCGAAAGGGCAAATGGGACACTCAAGACCAAATTGACTAAGTTAATGGGAGAAATGGGGCAGAGCTGGATTAAGGTTCTTCCCCTCAGTCTTTTTTTTTATACATGATAAATTCGATTATACATGTATTGTTCTGTATTATCTCCCCACCCACAACCCTCCCCCCCACCCCCCAGTTAGAAAAAAGTGGAAAAAGGAGAAGAAAAGAAAGAAAAGAAAGAAGGAAAGAAGAACTGCCTGTTGTACCTGCACGCCAACTTTCAGTGACTAGTGTACAAGGACACCAGGTCACGCTGCACTTCCCCCTTACCTAACCTGACACCATTGAGATAATAATCTGCCTCCTTGTTTTTGCCGCCAAAGTGGATAACCTCACATTTATCTATATTATACTGCATCTGCCATGCATCTGCCCACTCACTCAACCTGTCCAAGTCACCCTGCAAACTCCTAACATCCTCTTCGCAGTTCACACTGCCACCCAGCTTTGTGCCATCTGCAAACTTGCTAGTTTTACTTCTAATTCCTTCATCCAAATCATTAATATATATGGTAAATGGTTACGGCCCCAGCACCGAGCCTTGCGGCACACCATTCGCCACTGCCTGCCATTCTGAAAAGGACCCGTTTACTCCTACTCTTTGCTTCCTGTCTGTCAACCGATTCTCTATCCATGTCAACACTCTACCCCCAAAACCATGTGCTCTAATTTTGCTCAACAATCTCCCGTGTGGAACCTTACCAAAGGCTTTCTTTTTATTTCAAATTTGTAGTGTTTTTCTTTTCTTTCGTTTTAGAGTTTTATTTGGCTCACCAGTGGACCCAGATGCATGGTTCAAAACATCTTTTCACAAGTATTGAAATGGATGAAAAAATATCAGGGCCTGAATTTTCCTGCATTTACTTCATTTCTATTGAGGGAGTTCTAATTTCTGCTATATGTAGCTACACCTATCTGGCAACAAATTACTTTCAAAGCTTTTAGTTGAGGCATTTTTGATACCAAAGAACCTCGTCATTTTTAATTGACCGGCATTTTAGAGGATGGGAAGTATTATTTTGAATGAAAGGATCATTGGGCAATGTCACTACTCGAATATAAAATGGACACACATAAACTTTTGGTAGAACATGATATCTGAAAGAATGTATTCCACTTTAAAAAATAGTGCATATTCTTAAACATATTTCCAATTTGATTGAAACTGCCAACTTTCCTAAATTGCCAACTCTCTGAGATACATATTAAACTAAAAAATGAACTCTTCCCTATCTCTAAATATAATACTGCGAGTGAAGCATTCATTCCATGCTTCCCACTTCTGTTATTGGTCACACATCCCGTGCCTTCAAAGTTACAACATCGAAATGAAGGTGCAGAGTTATAACGCCTCCAGCTGCAAGATAACGGGTATGTCGGTGACCAAACCACAAGCAACGAAACAAAAATATTGCTCATACCCTGCACATTGGGCAATGGTACAATAATGTAAGACACCTAATCATCCCTATAAAACTCAGTCAGGACAGAAAGACTCAGTTCATTTCAAGACTCCGAGATCCTGAAGATGAAGTGCTTCAAGATCCCCGTTGTAATTGTGTTACTTCGTCTTGCGCTTAGTTTAAGTGCACCCCCCAACTCCGATACAGAACTATTGAACGAAAACGACTGGGATCAATGCCGGGTATAATCAGAGATATATACTAAACCAATGTTTATGTTCAGTGTATAAAACCAATAATCAATTTCAAATATAAAGCAGCGCAATGACAAACGTAATTTCCTCCGGGCGTTGAAGGTACCGTCGTACAGGCAACAATATGTATACATTATAAACTTTACCTGTTGTAAGTTGTGTTTCTTTCGTTGATCCAGAATTACCTCAAACGATTTTACAACATGACCGAATCCAGATGGAGAACGCCCGATTTCGGACTTCATTATAAGATTAGAGAAATGCAACATTTCTTTGGTCTGCAAGTGACTGGGAGATTGAACCGCGACACTATGGAAGAGATGAAGAAAGAACGTTGTGGGGTCTCAGACTCGAGGCAGCTCAGAGGTTCTCGGTGGCCGCAGAGGAGAATCACCTACAGGTACATGCATGCATTCGCTGAGGCGGCGGGAACGTTGGTCTTTCGTTATAAAGAGGAATCCAATTAAAAGTGATCCATGTGCTCGCTTCCTTCTTGTCTGACAGAATCGTAAATTACGCGCCAGATCTGAACAGACGAGAGATAGACACCGCTATTGTCCTGGCCTTTAAAGTCTGGAGCGATGTTACTCCTCTGACCTTTGTCAGACTGAACGCAGGAGAAGCTGATATCATGATATTGTTCGCAGGAGGCCGTGAGTTCAGCCATTCAACAATTCCTGGCCATTTTTGCCATGGTGGACATGTACTGTGTGTGTGTGACTTCTGTTCCACGTTCTCTGTTCCCAGGTCACGGGGACGGTTCCCTGTTCGATGGCCGAAGTGAGATTCTGGCTCATGCGTTTTTCCCTGGATCGGGCCTCGGTGGCGACGCTCACTTTAATGAAGCTAAAAGGTGGACGTTGTCCAGAGCCGGTAAATAAGTTACAAACTCGAAAGATTTAACTAGCTTTCTAAAAAAACCCGTGACCCCATATTTCATTTAATGACATAAAAAATGAAGAAGTTGTGGAATAAAATATTTTATAATGTCAATTATGGTGAAATGTTAGAAGTTAAACCCAATTGTGTTACTCACCTTAACAGGAATCAACTTGTTCCTTGTTGCGGCTCATGAATTTGGCCATTCACTCGGACTGGAGCACTCAAACGATAGATCTGCTCTTATGTTCCCCAACTATTCGTTCGTCAATAACAATGGGTATCGCCTCCCAGCCGACGATGTCAGACGAATCCAGGCCTTGTATGGTACACTGAAAATATTAAAAAAGTTTACTGTTCGTAATCCTTAAAATGTTTCCGTGCTTCACTTATTGGGGAAGAGCACAAAGTCTTCAGAAAACCAAAATCCAGATTAAAATGAATTACTTAGAGAACTTCACATGCACCTTTCTAAATGTCTTTTAAATGTTGTTATTGCATCTGCCATTTCGGATGAAATCTTGCTATCGATTGGGTTCTGGACATACGTCCTTTCCTGGTAAAATGGTAACTTGGTCCTACCATCAGTCAGATTATTAACACGTTATCATTACAGATATTTCAGACCCAGACACAAAATCCCAAAGTTGCTCAGAATTCTGAACGAACCATGTAAAATGCAGCCCTTCCTCAGTGAATGCTGGCGATTCAATTTGAACGACATATACATTTCTTTCTAAAAGTGTCAGTGTAGATTACCATTTCGAAACCATTTACTTCGATCACCAGAATTTAAACGAAGTTAAAATGTTGCCCTGAGTGATGAACTTTGCAGAATACAATCATTCATTGAATTTTACAGTATTTGGAGTCTAAACAGCCCATTGGCCTACTGCTATTTTCCCTGTCCTTTAAAATTTGCAACAATGTTTTCTGGTTACAAAATGGAGAAGTTAGCATTATATTGTTGCTTTCACCATTAAGGTGACATCATTCAATTTAAGATCAATTCTTGCTGCTAATCTACCACCTTAACATGAACAATATATTTTCTGTATTTTAGGAGCTCGTGAAGAACCAATACCAACACCACCACAGCCAAAACCGACCAAACCTTCCGATAGATGCGATCCCCAAATGTCATTTGATGCTATTACCAGTGTACGTGGTGAACTCTGGTTCTTTAAAGAGGGGTATGGACGACATTTTTGTTTCTATTTTATGCTATGTATTCCATTGCAGATATTTTCAAACGTAGCAATCCCGCCACATTAGTGGATTAGTATATTCTGAAATATTATCTCACTATATGCTAGAAGGAACGGGTAGCATTTTATATTGCATGTCTAACCTCGACTGCGACCATTGGAATTGCTGGCAAGCCAACATGAGTAACTCATGGAAGAAGATTAGGAATACTTTTTGTTATTTCTAATTCTGGTGGCATGATCTCACAGGTTGCTGTAATGATTAGCAGGGATGAATGCAGGGAGCCAAGCAACGATGAAAGCCCAAAGATCTTTCATTTATTGCAAATGTGGCGTTTGATTTTCAAAGATAGTAACAGTAAAAAAAAGTACAGAAAACGTTATTTTGCATCATAGGAAGTCTAATGTACAGTATATGTTAGATTTTTTTAATCAAGATGCTATACTAGATAGAGCTCTTAAGGATAGCGGAGTCAGGGGGTATGGGGAGAAGGCAGGAACGGGGTACTGATTAAGAATGATCAGCCATGATCACATTGAATGGCGGTGCTGGCTCGAAGGGCCGAATGGCCTCCTCCTGCACCTATTGTCTATTGTCTATAATGAAAACCTACAATTGAAGACTTATATCCACATTAATACAAAAAGGATGGCACAGTGGCACGGCAGGAGTTTAATCATAATGTCAGGGAAATAATTGGAGGGGTGGAATTATGAGTTGATGTAGATTCAGTGAATTGAACAGTTTAATTCCATCTGGTAAGGAAAGATAGGTTAATAAAATACAGCAACCCTTTTATTCAAATATTGATGAAATTGCTTTACTTTCATGGCTGATAAAAAGTTTTGTACATTCAATTACTCTTTACTCTAGAATAAGAATAATGCCTAAATGATCAAAGCAACCTTCTCTTGTTTAGAGCTGTGTGGCAAAAACAGCCTTCGCGCCCAGATGTGACATCAAATCAAATCAAGAATATTTTTCCAAACATTCAGTCAGTTGATGCTGCGGTTGAAATAAAGGATAGAAATTTTGTCGTTCTCTTCAAAGGTGCGTGAGTTTTCGATTATTGTAAAAGGGAACGCGCATAAATACAGAAGGATGAGAGGGGATCTTATAGAGACATATAAAATTATAAAAGGACTGGACAAGCTAGATACAGGAAAAATGTTCCCAATGTTGGGGGAGTCCAGAACCAAGGGACACAGTCTTAGGATAAAGGGGAGGCCATTTAAAACTGAGGTGAGAAGGAACTTTTTCACTCAGAGAATTGTGAATTTGTGCAATTCTCTGCCACAGTGGAGGCCAAATCACTGGATGAATTTAAGAGAGAGTTAGATAAAGTTCTGGGGGCTAGTGGAACCAAGGGATGTAGGGGGAAGTTGGGCATAGGTTACTGATTGTGGATGATCAGCCATGATCACAATGAATGGCGGTGCTGGCTCAAAGGGCCGAATGGCCTCCTCCTGCACCTATTGTCTATGTTTCTATGAGTTGGCAACTAACGACTGCGCATGGACGATTTTCCTTTCACTTTGTATAGTGGAACACTTAATGGTTTGAAGTGCTTTTGGAAAAGGGAGAGAGGCAAGTCTGGGGTCATCTTTTGACAGTCCACTAACAATATCAGAATTTAAGAAATATAAGCAAAAGTGGGGCGTTCGTTTATATGTCTGCTCTGCCAGTCATTAAAATCATCTCTAATCTTCAATCTCAATACCACTTCCCTGCACTAAGTCAATATCCCTTGACACAATTAAAAATCATATTATGAGGCATTCCTATGGCAGACCATGGTCTATACAAATTATGGACAAAATATTAACACTTTGTATTTAATCAATTGAAGTGAAGTTTGCCTCCCCTGAGTTTTTGGATAATTAAAATGAAGTTGGTAATAGAAAACTGCAAATCCACAATTCTTAATTTTTGAGCAATCTTTGACTTTAATCCCATGTCTTAACTAAACTACTGTTAATATTTAACAGGATCACAGTACTGGTTAATTAGAGGAAACAGACTTTTATCACAGTTCCCAAGGAGCATCCAACGGATTGGATTTCCAAGATCTGTTACACATCTTGATGCTGCCCTGTATATCAAGGAGAGAAATAAAGCATTATTCTTTATTGGAGATAAGTATTGGAGGTATGTAGCAGTATTATTTTACAGTGTTTCACTGTGAAATTAAAAAAAATATTTTCAGAATCCCATCAGTCTAAGAACTCTAAATTTTAAAACAAAATGCAATGGAACTATCTACATTAATAGGTCTCTCTGACTCTTTAAGAGGATGCAGAAATGTATATTGTATATATTATGTAAGTAGTGCCAATTTCTACAACATGCTTGCAAGACACCTTGACTTTGACAACCACTTGAAATAACTGCATTTATTCTCTTTTTGTTTAGTTATAATCTGAGGAGAGGACGAATGGGAAGAGGCTACCCAAGAAGAATAAATGATGACTTTCCTGGAATAGGGAATAAAGTAGATTCAGCATTTGAAAACTCTGGTATGGAATGAAAATAGTGGATGGGCGAAATATTCAAAACTTACCAACGCATTTATGTGATTTGCATTTATGTTTGATTATTTAATGCTGTATTCATTCAAAGTTTTTTCCTTTTTTGTCTAGGCTTCCTCTATTTATCAAATGGACCAATACAATATGAATATGACTACAGAAATAAACAAGTTATCCGTGTTTTGAAAACATCCAGCTGGCTAAATTGTGATTAATTAACAATAAGTATTTGCCTTAAGAACTGCCTAACATTTAACAGAGCAGTTTACTCTTTCAAACCAGGCAAACTTTAAAATTGATTTTTGTTTGTTACGGAAAAGGTAATTGGGGTTTTAATAATTCACATTTCTGGGTACATATTTTTAAACATTTTTTCAAAAAGTCAGTGATGAATAATCTCGTTTTCTGATGTGAAATATTTAAAACAATAATTTTGAATGATAATTAAAAAAATATTGATTTCACTGCAGTATTATTGTGCCTGATTTCCATCATTTAAATAACTTAATAAAGAGCTGCTTCATATCATTTGAAGTTTATTCAATTATTTGTGCAACAATTGTTCACAACGTGTAGTTTTCACAACCAGTGATCCGCTTTGATAAGTTTTATATCTTTATTACTTAAAAGTCTACTCCTTACTTTTCTAAATCATTTACAATTAAAGCAAAATTCTTGGATCAAGGGAGAAGAGAATGGAAGATCTTGAAGATTTGTGTTCTGTGTTTTCGTTTTCACTTTTCTGTACCATCACACATCAGTTTACTCAAGGACACTTTCAGCTAATTATCCAGCCATATTAATAATTTGGGGTGGGAACAAAATGATTTCAGTAGATATATATCAGGCACAATCTGAAGAAAAGGTTTTTTAACATTTTATTTATTAAATAACATACCCAAAAAGATTACATTTATATACTTTATAGACATGAAGAACTTTAGAAGTGTAGTTTCAATTGATATGTAGGAAGTACAGCGGTCCACTGGAGCACACCTAGTTCACAAAAACAGCAACATGATAATAACCAGATGATGCATTTTAATAATGTTCAAGTGTAATTTGGCCAGCCATATGGATATGCAGGGTATGGAGGGATACAGATTATGTGCAGGCAGATAGGAGTGGGCTTGGCATCATGATCGACATAAACATTGTGGGTTAAAGGATATTTTCTTGTGGTGAACTGTTCTATGTTCTATCTATACGAGTAAATATTAATAAGGACAGCGAGGACAGACATTCAGGGTACTGCCAAACAGTCAAAGCATTGAGATAGCCAATCAGTATTTCCAAAAATAAACTTTATTCATAAAACATACATCTATATAAGCAGGACATGATTTGTTTCCATTTACTCCGTCAAGCAAATCATTATCTTTACTAACAATGTTTTCATATCTACCAGATTCAGTCTTAAGTATCCCTTCTACAGGACTGCCCAGGCAGACCCATTGCTTCAGCCTTGTCTTGTCCTGCCAAACTTATTTCTTGCTGCCTTGGCTCCATTCTCTCTCCTCCGGTCCAATCTTTTTACCCTTACATCGGATGCCCTCCCCTATTTTAAAGTTTCAAATTCCCTAGTCCCAAGTGATTCATCTTTGCCATGGACCTGCAATTCTTCTACACCTCCACTCACATCTACAGTGTTTGAGGGGCACAAAGAGCTCCCCTCGACCAGCACATTCATAGGCCTGGCAAATTCCATCCTCACATTAAACGTTTCTTTCAACTCACTTTCTTCAGATCAGAGGCATGGTTATGAGCACTTGCACGTGCTCAGGCTATGCCTATATATTATTTGTGGAATATGGAGAACAGTTTTTGCTTTGATCCTGGGTGTAGTGGATGAGTGGGTAGGGGGGGGGGGTATTAGGGATAAGGGGGGGTTGATGGGGGCCAGAGTGGGTGAGGGGTGGTAAGGGAGGAGGGGGGTTGAGGGGGGAAAGAGTGGGTGAGTGGGGGGAGGAGGGGAGGAGGGGGGTTCAGGGGGGATGGAGTGGGTGAGTTAGTGGCAGCATGTCAGCCCACAGAACCCCCCCATCATTCCATCACTCTGGAGGGTTCCGCCCCGATGGTCATCGTGAAACCCCCTCCCTCATTGGCCGTCACTCGGGCAGGTCCCAATGTGATGTCATACGCTGAACATGGCAAGGCATCGGTTTAATAAGGTCATTTTTAAACTTTAAAATCTCTCTGACTTTTAAAAAAAAGACCTATTTTAATGAAACTTGGATAAATGTGTCCCTAGGACAAAGGTGAGTAAGGTGGTCCTAAAATTGTTGCGCTATCGTGTGTGTGTGGGTGGGTGAAAACCACACACATAAATAACCGCACAACTTACGGAACTTACAGTAGGCATGACCGAGCTAAGAGGCTTATGCACCTACCGGATCTCGGAGATCGGCTGCCGTCCGCCCTCATGGCTGAAATGTTGGCGCTAGCAGGTGAACACAAGGATTGCCTCATGTTCGAGCAGGCTTTCAGAGAGCAGCTTCCCGAGGATGTCAAGCTCATGCTCACGGATTGTTCTTTTAAGGACCCCATGGCATATGCAGAGAAAGCTGATGCGCTCATGGCATCCAAATCAAAAAGAAACAGTTCGATCAACAAGGTCTCGGCATCAGCGGGCGGGCCGCAGCGGCATCAAGATGGCGCCGCGTCTCCCGCCATTTCTCCAAAAGCCCGCCAAAAGGATCCGCACAAGTGCGGCTGGTGTTATTACCATCTACGATGGGTTGGAGAAGCCCGCAACTGCCGCTCACCTTGCACCTTCTCGAGAAATGCCTTGGCCGATCGTACATAGGGGTGGTTGCAATTGGCCAGAACCGACGCCTCTTCGTCCGAGATCGATTCACGGACACGGAATTTTTGGTTGACACGGGAGCCATAGTCAGCATCGTGCCGCCGACCGACCTCGAAACGTGATCGGGTAAGAAAGGGCCTACCCTCATCGCGGTTAACGGCAGCCCCATCCGCACGTACGGTACGCGGACAATGTCCCTGGCTTTCGGCACCCGCACGTACGAATAGCCATTCATCATCGCGGAAGTCGGTCAGGCGATCCTGGGCGCAGATTTCCTCTGGGCCTTTTCACTAGTCCCCGATGTCCGCGGTAACGGCCTTCGACCCTCCGCCAGCAGCAATGAGCCCGCCGCTCCACCGGCCGCCACCCCGCCCAGCCCGACTGTCCAGGCCGTCGTCGCGGCCCCCGACCCTTATGCTGCAGTCCTGGTGTTGCATCTCGTGCGGTTGCAGAGGATCTCTGCCCCTTCCAGAAACCCTGTAGCTTAAGGCCATCCCCCCCGACCTGTCCATCTGGTGCCGAGAGGTTCGACCCAGGGAGTGGCCCAATCCCCCAGGGACCGCCACGGGACCTCCCTCACCGCCCCAGAACCGGAGGCAGAAAACGGACAGGGAGACGCACGAGCCGCCCAACCCGGGTGTGCACCCCAACCTGCGGAGGAACCAACGCAGGCCCAGGTGGAGGGCGAGGATCCGGAGGCTTGCCTTAGGCCGAGGCTGAGGCTGAGCAACCCGCACTGGCTCACGCCGACCCCCCATGTCCAGCACGAAAGTGGTAGGGCTGTGCTGCAGCACCTTGAAGGGGCTCTCATAGGGCTGCTGGAGTGGAGTGCGGTGAGCATCCCTGCGTAAGAAAACGTAGGCACAGTCCTGCAGGGCAGAAGGGACTTGTGAGTGGAAGGGCCCATGGTGTGACGTCGGGACGGGAGCAAGGGTACCAACCCGGTCACAGAGGCGCCTCAGGACAGAAGATGGCAGTTCCTTCTAGCCCCGCGCCGACGTGACGAATTCCCCCAGCTCAGCGGAGGAGGTGGCCAGGTCATCCTTTGGGGCAGTGCGGATACCCAACAACACCCAGGGCAGGGCATCAAGCCAATCCGGATCCATGAGGCGGGCCTTCAGGGCGGCCTTGAGCTGGCAATGGAAGCGCTCAACGAGACCATTGGCCTGCGGGTGGTACGCGGTGGTACGGTGAAGCTGTACCCTCAACAG
The DNA here is from genome assembly GCF_053455715.1 of Rhinoraja longicauda. Lineage (NCBI taxonomy): Eukaryota > Metazoa > Chordata > Chondrichthyes > Rajiformes > Arhynchobatidae > Rhinoraja > Rhinoraja longicauda. The sequence continues at coordinate 67,658,470 of NC_135959.1, read as the reverse complement.
GTGAGCCATTGCCGACCACAGCTGCGGGCGTGAACTGGGCCCCCCGGTCGGAAGTCATGTCCAGAGATAAGCCGAAACGGGCAATCCAATGGGCCGCCAGGGCGTGGGCACAAGTGGCCGTAGATGTGTCAACAAGGGGAACAGCCTCCAGCCTCCACGTGAAGCGGTCTACGACGGTGAGGAGGTGGGTAATGCCCCGGGATGGTGGGAGGGGCACCACAATATCCACATGGATGTGATCAAAACGCTGACGGGGGATCCCAAACTCCTGCAGAGGGGCCCAGACATGTCACTGGACCTTGGAGGTCTGACACGGAATACAGGTGCGCGCTCAGTGACCAACCTCCTTACGCAACCCGTGCCACATAAACCGAGCAGCTACCATAGCCGTCGTCGCCCGGATGGAAGGGTGAACCAAACCGTGAATGACGTCGAACATCCTCCGCCGCCATCTGTCAGGGACGATGGGGCACGGCTGACCCGTGGAAACGTCACACAACAGCGCCGCCCCTCCTGGCCCAAAGGGGACGTCCTCCAGACGGAGTTCCAAAATGGCGGTCCAGTAGGCGGACATTTCCTCATCCAGGAGCTGAGCCACCGCCAGAGCGGAGTAGTCAATCCCAGGGGAAGGTTGCGAGCACAACACTGATGGTTGGGCGGGACAGCGCGTCTGCAATCCGATTGTCCTTGCCTCGACTATTCGGATGGAGGTGGTAAACTCTGAGATGAACGCCAACTGCCGTTGCTGCCGGGCGGACATTGGGTCAGAAATCTTGGCGAGAGCGAAGGTGAGAGGCCTGTGGTCCGTGTACGCTGTGAACAGCCGACTCTCCAGAAAGTAATGGAAATGGCGCACAGCCAAGCACAGGGCGAGGAGCTCACGGTTAAAGGCACTATAATTACGCTGAGCGTTGGTCAGATGACGGCTGAATAAAGCCAATGGTCGCCAGCACCCGTCCACCAGCTGCTCCAAAACCGCTCCAACCGCTGACTCGGAGGCGTCCATCGTGAGGGCAGTCGGCGCGTCCTCCCGTGGATGGACGAGCATCGTGGCGCGGGCCAGCACCTCCTTGGCCCCGTCAAACGCAGTCAACGCCTCGGCAGATCATTGCAGGTCCTTCCGTGAGCCCGACAACAGGTGAAATAGCGGGCGCAAAAGTCTGGCCGCAGAGGGAACAAAATGGTGATAAAAGGCAACTATGCCAACGTGTTCCTGCAGACCCCGCACTGTTGAGGGGCGGGTAAACCGGCGGACGGCATCGACCTTGTCCGGCAGTGGCACAGCGCCCAGCGCAGTCACCCGGTGGCCGAGGAAGTCGATAGTGGGAAGTCCAAAGCGGCACTTGTCGATGTTAATGGCGAGGCCGTGCTCACTGAGCCGTTGGCAGAGCTGGCGAAGGTGCGCACAATGTTCCCTCCACGAGCGGCTAGCCACCAAGATGTCGTCCAGATACACAAACAGGAAAGGGAGGCCGCGGCATACCCCGTCCATGAGGCGTTGGAAAGCCTGCACGGCGTTCTTAAGTCCAAAGAGCATCCACACAAATTCGAAAAGCCCGAAGGGCGTGATGATTGTGGGATGGACCGGGATCTGATTATAACCCTGCACCCAGTCCACCTTTGAGAAAACCGTGGCGCCTGCGATATGGGTGTTGAAATCTTGAAGGTGGGGCACGGGATACCGAACGGCCGTGGTGGGATTGTTCAACCGCCGATAATCCCCACAAGGACGCTAGCCCCCGTTGGCCTTAGGAACTCTTCGTGGGCGATGCGCAGCTTATCAGGCGGCAGGCGGCGGGCCGGGGCGTGGAGGGGCGGGCCGATAGTCAGAATATGGTGCACCACGCCGTGTTGCGGGTTGGCACTGCTGAATTGGGGCTGGAGGATGGCAGGGAAGTCGGCCAGCACCTGGGTGTAACAGGCCTCCACTGACGACAATGGACCAGCAGATGGCGATATCGAGTCCCCCATATCCCTTGATTCGTTTATACCAACATACCTGTCCAAATGCATTTATAACGCTGTGATTGTCCCTGCCTCTGCCAGCTCCCTCACAGGTTGTTCCAGATATCCACCACCTACTGTGTGATAAACATTACCCTCAGATCTCCAATAAATACTTCCATTCTCACCCCAAGCCGACGTCCTCCAGTTTAAGACACCCCTATCCCTGAAGAAAAGATTGTGACGCTCTCCCCTATGCCCCTCATAATTAAAAAAACTCCATAAGGACACCCTCAACCTCCTGTACACCAATGAGAACAGCCCCATCTTATACTGTCTCTCTGTGTAACTAAAGCCCTCCATTCTAGGCAACATTGTGGTGAATCTCTTTTATACCCTTTCTTGTATTACCATATCCTTTCTATAATGTCTTGACCAGAACGGTGCATAATAATCCAAGTGTGGTCTAAACCAATGTCTTATACAGATGCAATATGATGTCCTAACCCTTATTTTCATTACCCATGCCTATGAAGGTAAACAGGCGAAATGCCTCCTTCACTACCCTATACACCTGTGTTGCAATTTACAGGGAGCTATGAACATACACCCAAAGATCTTTCCACATATCAATGCTTCTAAGTCTCTTCCATTTACATTATATATCCAGCAAGTATTAGATGATCCAAAATGCATTATCTCACAATTGTATCAAACTCACTCACACATTTGTATGCATTTGGCCCATATCCCTTTAACCTGACTGAAAGTAGGTTCCTTATTATGGTGAGACAATGAACCCATACACAAGTCCAACAGGTAGCACAAAGAAAAAAATACCGGGGCTGTAACATGAACGCGATGGAGTCCAGCAAAAATCTAATCGGACACGAGTTGCATGCACTAGACGTGTTTGTTCTCTCCAGTACAGCTCCCTACTACTCCCCCTGGTCACGGGCGTTGCCCGGCCTTAAATACCAACACAGGTACCGCCCCCGTGGCTGGCACCTCCCACACCAAGACGCCGGCCTCGAGAGCCGATGGTTCGTTGTGCCCTTGGGCTGCCACCAGACGTCACCGCATGACCCCCCCCAGAACCAGAGGCACCGAACCGGACGGGACGCCGAACGAGGTGGCCCGAACGCATAGATACAATCCCACGCCCTGGGGATTTGCTCGGTTTGGAAGAATCTCCGGGAGTCCGGGACGGCGGACGCCCGCGACGGGGCGGTTGAGCCACAAGGACTGGCTCGCTCAGGTCCACGAGGAGTGACGGCGCCCGCAAGAAATCTGCGCCCAGCAGGGGCTGGGCCACGTCCGCGACAATGAATGGCCAGGTGAAATGGCACGCGCCGAAAATAACAGGAACCGTGCGGACGCCATATGTGCGGATTAAACTGCCGTTCGCAGCAGTTAACGGGGGACCCTTTTCACCAGCACGAAGGTCGCGTCCAGACGGGGGCAATACGCTGACCTCCGCCCCGGTGTCCACCAAGAACCTGAGCCACGTGCGCCAGTCCCAGACATACAGTTGATGGATCCTGCCGGGCACCTCAGTGACTAACGGCGGCCGGCACTGCCGTTTCCCGGGAACGAACATGGCTGGCGGCATTGGCGTGCTGCTGAACCCCAGCGCTGGTGGTAAAAACACCACATCCTTTTCCTTGGATCTCCTGGGTCCTGCTCAGCCATCCTCCTCTCCTGTGCCACTTGTCTGGTCTGTGGCTCTCGTGGGCGTGGCCCTCTTGTGGGCGTGGTCCTGGGCCGCTGGGCTTGCCAGGGCATGGAATCAATCAGGTCCAGCCATTCCGGGGATTCCAGCAGTTCCAGGTATTCCAGCGCACCCACCTGCTGCTGGTCGGACAGCCACAGCTCATCAGCACGGGCCGCTAGCCGGATGGGATCCTCCGCGAGCTGCCGACGGATGTCTCGAGGCAACGGCTGCAGGTAGGTAAATTCAAAGAGCGGGCAGGGCTGATGGTCACCCATGAGCGTGAGCATCTGGATACAGCTTAGTGAGGACATCCAGATGGCCGCCATAACAGGGAACATCAGGGGAATTTACGAAGGCATTAAGAAGACACTAGGACCAGTCCAGAGCAAAACAGCCCCCTTCAAATCCTCCACTGGGGAAGTAAGCACAGACAAATGCCAGCAGATGGAGAGATGGGTGGAACACTACTCTGACCTCTACTCGAGAAAGAACACTGTGTCCCCCTCAGCCCTTGACGCCATCGAGTGCCTGCCGACCATGGATGAGTTAGACAGAGAGCCGCCGGTAGAAGAGCTCAGCAAGGCCATTGACAGCCTGGCCTCAGGCAAGGCCCCAGGCAGCGACGGGACTCCCCCTGACCTGATCAGCCTTACAGCTGACCGTACAAGGTGGAGAGGTACCCTGAACCAACATGTCAAAACGGGGGAAGAGAAACTGATGATTGCAGCGGCAGACAAGCGGGCACGCAGAAAGGAGCGCAGCAACTTCAACAGACAAGAGTCCACACACAAATGTGACCTTTGCGACAGAGACTGTCACTCTCGCATTGGTCTCTTCAGCCACAAGCGACGCTGCTCTAGCCGAGGTGTGGAGCAAGCAGCCAACTAGGATGCATGGTCCTAGTCAGCCATGACCGAGGGGGCCTAAGAAAAATAAGAAATGTTGTCTATGCTGAATCCAGCTGGTTTTATATTTTCTGCAATGGTAAATAAGAAATTTCTGCATAAAAATCTAATGCATTGACAGCAAAAGATTGTAGATAAACAATTATCTGCTGGTCCAGGGTGCCTACCACATGGTGATAGCGGATCTAACGCCTAGGATGTAAAATTGGGATTCGGCCTGTCGAAACCAAACCCCCGGCTGCGAGTTCCAAAATGTAAGTAGCTTCAGCGATACCGCGTTGAGTTCGGCCTCGTCAGCCCTGTGGGCGGCAGCGGCAGAATGCATTTTATTTTCAAATTTCCCCTCCAGGATTATCCTTCCTGGGCGTCGAGGTCACCAATGTAGCAGGAACGCGATGGAGTCCAGCCAAAAACTAATCGGAAACGAGTTGCATGCACTAGACGTGTTTATTCTCTCCAGTACAGCTCCCTACTACTCCCCCTGGTCACAGGCGTTGCCCGGCCTTAAATACCAACACAGGTACCACCCCCGTGGCTGGCACCTCCCACACCATGACGCCGCCCTCTAGAGCCGATGGTTTGATGTGCCCTTGGGCTGCCACCAGGTGTCACCACAGGGCACAGAATATAGCTGGGGTACAAATACGGAAAAAAATACAGAAAAAGTGCAGATAAAATAAGTGCAATGACCACAATGAGGTAGATTGGAACTATCCCCATAGTTTAAGAGAGGACCATTCAGTAGTATGATAAGAGTGGGGAATAAGCAGTTCCTGAATCTGGAAGTATGTGCTTTCAAGCTATTGTATCATCTGCCAAATGAGAGAGGGGTGGGAATTAACAAGTTGTGAAAAGTCTTTGATCAATTTGGCTGCTTTTCCAATGCAGTATGAAATGGAGCTGTGGTGAGGCGGGTTTGTGTGATGGACTAGGTCGGGTATATCCACAACTCCTGCAATTTCTTGGGGTCTTGGGCAGAGCTGTTGCCAAACCAAGCTGTGATGCATCTCGATTCAAGGTTTCAAGGTCAGTTTATTGTCACATGTACCAATTAAGGTACAGTGAAATTAGATTGGATGTTTTCTACAGTGCAAAAGTAAAAGGTGTTAGGCGATGTTGGAGACATGCCTAACCTCCATAGTTTTCTGAGGAAAGAGGCATTGGTGTACTTTCTTGGCCAAAGCCACAATGTGGTTCGTCCATGACAGAGAGCTGGTTATAGTTACTCCAAGTAACATGAAGCTATCGACCATCTCCATTTTGACACCATTGATGCTGACTTGGGCGAGCACAGCGCCTTTTTTCCTGAAGTCAATAACAAGCACCTGTACTTTGCTGACAATGAGGGAGAGGTTGTTGTTATCACACTACACTACTGAGTTCTCTATCTCCTTCCTGTACTCTTGTCTCATCATTGTTCGAGATCTGTTTCACTTCAGTGGTGTCATCTGCAAATGATGATATTGCAGAATTTGGCTGCGCAGTCATGTATATAATTAGGAAGTATATTAAGGTGCTGAGAATGCATCCTTGACACTGGGGTTGAGGATTATGGTGGAGGATGTTTTGGCTTCATTGTGGTCTATGTGTCAGGAAGTTGAGTTCAAAGAGTTATAGATACATTACATGAGTGGGCAGAGACCTGGAAAATGGAACGTAATGTGGGAAAATGTGTCAAATTTGGCAGGGAAAACGAAAAATACGCATATTGTCTAAGCTTTAAGAAGCATAGGAATCGGGGTGGCCTGATGAATGATGCACAAAAGATTAGTATTCAGGTACAGCAAGTAAACGAGGAAGGCTAACAGGATGCTACCTTTTCCTGCAAAAGGAAATTGAATAAAAGTAAGTGGTAGGTATGGAGAATGAGCAGCAAGAGGAGGCAGTTGAGGCAGGTACTATAATCTATATACTAAAACTCTCGTTTGTTTGTTTGTTTGTTCCTAAACTACAGCCAAAACGGTGCATAATAGAGCGGCAATTTTAGGCCCACCTTAGTCACCGTTGTCCCTTTGGTGCTAATGGAAGAAGTTTCATTGAAATTGGTGTTATACTTTTAAAGTTATTCACATTTTAAAGTTTAAATCTGTCTCCTAGGGATGTAGAAGAAGGGAGGATAAGGGGGGTTGAGGGGGATGGAGTGGGGGGGAGTGGGGGGGGAGGAGGAGGGAGATGGAGGGAGGGGAGAGGGGGAGGAGAGGGGGAGGGATGGAGGGGGAGGAGGGGGAGGGGTGGGAGGGGTGGGAGGAGGGGGGAGGGGGGAGGGTAGTGGGGAGGGAGGGTAGTGGGGGAGGAGAGGGTGCTGCACCAATGCAGGAGAAGTTTGGGTCCAACAGGTCCACTTGGTCTACTAGCATTTAAAATACACTTGGACAGGTACATGGATAGGAAATGTTTAGATGGATACGGACCAAATGTGGACAAATGGGACCAGCTTAGATGGGCATCTTGGTCGGCTTGGAAGAGTTAGGCGAAGTACCTGTTTTCGTGCTGCACAACTCTATCACTCCACGTAAGTAATACTTCGGTTAACAGGGCATTGATGAGACCACTTTGGAAGTACTCCGTAAAGTATTATATCTGTTATTTCTGGAAGGATGTGAATGAATGCAAAGTGATTCAGAGATTGAATGCATTGATACTTATCAATGCATTGATAAGCTGTTATTTGAGGAAAGATTGGGATTTTTAGGGTTTTGACTGGAGGTCTTTGGGTCGTGAAGGTTCTTGACAGAGTGGATAGGAAAAGGGTGAGATGGAATCTAGAAACAAGGGTCATTTAAAAAAAAAATGCAGAAACTAAACAGAATTCATTGGCTCTGTGGGTGATGACTTGAGTGTTCTTCCTCAAAAAATGGGGGAGAAGTAGAGTCTTTAAAGATTTTTAAGACAGAGGTGCATAGATTCTTAATAAACAGGAGAGTGAAAAATTGCAGTGGTGGTTGTGTTTATGATATTGAGGCTACAATTAGATTCAGATCAGTCATGAACTTGTTGACTACAACAGGAGGCTCAAGAAGTCAAGGACTCTTGCTCTTTATTCATTACACTTGAATACTTAGTTGTGATCCAGATTGTATGTATCTTAAGATACTTATTAAAATATGATTATTGAAATATGATTATTGACAAGTTTAGGAAACAAAACAACTGATCAACTTATTAAAATGTAGTTACTATATTTTGAAAATTCTAATCATTACACATGCCTTGAATAGTTAATTTTTAGATTAATAGTTAATATCTTAGATTACATTTTATTAATCTTCTCCTTGCAGTATCTTCCACAAAATAGAGCAAAACAAAATTATTTAGGCACAGTCCAGCCATCCCATCACTTCAATCTTGCATCCTGCTGTACTTGCTCACAGTAGATCCACTTATGAGGTAAACGTTACCTGTTAACAAAACAAAATATTAAAACACAGCATATACCTCTCTGTGATTTTACATGGATTTAAATTGTAATTCTGGCAGTGCAGCAGAACATCCTGATAAAAGACAGATGTCAGATTCACATTAACTTTGGTTACCATCTGCCAGTTTAATAATTTGCCTGCTTGTACCAGACCAACGATTCCAAGAGGGCTGAACTAGAACTGGGACCATTTTGGAAGTTGCTGTAACTTTGCCCAATGGGCCAGTGTAAAGTTTGAAACTGACGTGGTGAGAGAGTTGAGAACAACAGATGAAGAGAGAGGCACACATGGCTAGCAAAGGTATTGTCTGGACAGGAGCACCATAAACTCTTTAATATAAAGTCAAAAGCTTTTAAAATCGGAATAGTTAAGACAAATGTGGGTCTCTTCAAGACAGAAACAGGTGAATTTATTATGGGGAACAAGGAAATGGCAGGCGAGTTGAACAGGTACTTTGGATCTGTCTTCACTAAGGAAGACACCAACAATCTCCCAGATGTACTAGTGGACAGAGGTCCTAGGGTAACGGAGGAACTGAAGAAAATTCACATTAGGCAGGAAATGCTGTCGGGTAGACTGATGGGGCTGATAAATCCCCAGGGCCTGATGGACTGCATCCCAGGGTACTTAAGGAAGTGGCCCTAGAAATCATGGACACATTGGGGATCATTTTCCAATATTCTATAGATTCAGGATCAGTTCCTGTGAATTGGAGGGTAGCTAATGTTACCCTACTTTTTAAGAAAGGAGGGAGAGAGAAAACGGGAAATTGTAGACTAGTTAGTCTGACATCAGTGGTGAGGAAGATACTGGAGTCAATTATAAAAGACGAAATTGCGAAACATTTAGCAATAACAGGATCGTTCTGAGTCAGCATGGAGTTACGAAGGAGAAATCATGCTTGACTAATCTAGAATTTTTTGAGGATGTAACTAGGGAAATGGACAAGTGAGAGCCAGTGGATGTAGTGTACCTGGAATTTCATAAAGCCTTTGAAAAGGTCCCACATAGGAGAATAATTTGATAATTTTTCTCCTGGACATTGTCATTGAGCTATACAGTACGGAAGTGGGCCCTTCAGCACAACTCGTCCATGCGACTAAGTTACTACGAGCTAGTTCCACTTGCCTTTGCCTAACCTATATCCCTCCAAACCTTTCCTATTCATGTACCTGTCCAAGTGCCTTTTAAATGTCTCCACATCAGAGAAGCCAGTTTTCAGCCAAATCCAGTATAAGCTTCCTCCTGGGAAATTGCACACTACCCAGTTATTACCCAGTTAGTAAAGTTTAACTCCCACAGAGACCCAATTAACACTGAGGTTTGGCACCCATCTCTCAGATATTTAAATAATTTCATATTCACCTGAGCTAACCTCTGGGGTCAGAATGCCTTGGAGTTTCCTGATTCAAAAATGTAAATGGTGGCATATGTCTCAGAATTTATGTTTAATCTTTGGTTCATGGAGCACATCTGAGAATATTTTGCAGAAGAGGGACACTCACAACAGATTCAGGTTTCAGAAGTGCCCTCTGAGAGCACAACCTGAAAAGAAAAGCTCACAGGAGCAACAGTGTATCTGTGACCTGCATGTCATCTTAACTCAAGACATCTGGATGGAAAAATTAACAGAGGAAGAAGTAATGAGCGCAACTTAGAGCTGATTTTAATGTTGGGTCAGGTGAAGATAGTGAATAAATAAATTAAATGAGACAGAGAAAAGTCTATTTTTGAAAAGGTTAAGCATTTTGAATTTAATAATTTTTCTCCTGGAGTTATTGTCATTGAGCTATACAGCATGGAAGTGGGCCCTTCAGCACAACTCGTCCATGCCGACTAGTTTACTAAGAGCTAGTTCCATTTACCTTTGCCTAACCTATATCCCTCCAAATCTTTCCTATTCATGTACCTGTCCAAGTGCCTTTTAAATGTCGTAATTATACCTGCCTCTATCACTTATTCTGTCAGATTCTATATGCACAACACCCTTTGTGTGAAAATGGTGTCCTTCATGTCCCTTTTCAATCCTTCTCCTCTCATTTAGTTAGTTGACTTTATGGACATGTATGGAGTTAGTGAAAAACGTTTTATTGCATGTTAACCATTCAACGGAAAGGCTACACATGATTACAATCGAGCCGTCTACAGTGTTGAGATAAGTAATAAAGGGAATAACCTTTAGTGCAAGATAAAGTCCAGTAAGGTCCAATTAAAGATCGTCCGAGGGTCTCCAATCGGGTAGATAGTAGAACAGGACCGCTGTTTAGTTGTTGACAGGAATATGTTTTCACACTTCTGTACCTCTTGCCTGATGGGAGAGCGTCTTGGGTGAGACTCATCCTTGATTATGCAAGTGGCTTTACTGAGGCAGTGTGATGGAGTCAATGATGGAGTCAATGGAAGGGAGGTTGGTGTGTGTGATGGTCTGGGCTGCATCCACCATTCTCTGTAATTTCTTACAGTCTTGGATAGAGCTATTCCCAAACCATGCTGCGATTCATCCGAATAAAATGCTTTCTATGGGGTCATCTGCAGAAGTTGGTGAGAGTTCTTGGGGACATGCTGAACTTCTGAAGCCTTCTAACGAAGTAGAGGCATTGGTGTGTTTCCTTGGCCGTTGCTTTGATATAGATTGTCCAGGACAAGTTGCTGGTGATATTTACTTTTGTTTGCTCTAGTGTGGTTTGGTTTATTGTCACGTGTACCAAGGAATAATGAAAAGCTTTTGTTGTGTGCTAACCAGTCATCAGAAAGATAATACGTGATTACATCCACAGTGCACAGATGCATGATAAAGGGAATAATGTTTAATGCAAGATAAAGTCTAGTAAAATCTGATTACAAATAGTCCAAGGGTGTCCAACGAGGTAAAAAGCATCTCAGGACCACTCTCTAGTTCTGACAGAATGATTCTCTAGTTTTAGAGAAACTAGATTAGTGTAGATAGTCGTCAATGTCAGTGTGGAAGAGCTAGGCCAAAGAGCCCATTTCTGTCCGATACAACACTATGAATGTCTATGGCTCTATGATTCTGAGACAGATTAGAGAGGATATGTTTAAAAATTATTAATGCGATGATACCTTGTTATAATGACGTTTAATTTAGTTTTATTAGGTTATCAGATGTCATAATAATCTAAAAACATTAAAAAATAATAGAAGAATTGAAAACTAATAGAATTGAAATAAATCTTTTCCTGTCCCTATAAACTTTTTTTTTTTTTTTTTTACAAAGTTCTTACATAGCTTCAATTTTTAAATTTTTGAAGAGAGAAAGTAAAAATAAAAATATAAAACTATAAACTTGGGAAGAGAGAGTAAGAGGGTTAAAAAAAAAAAAGGATCTAACAATAAAAATTAACGGGAGTAGATCCGGGAGACAAAAACCACAGCTGTACATCCAACCCCCAACTCAAGTTTCAACTTTTTATTTAAATTTTTATTTTTTTATTTTAGTCCTGTGCCAAACCCATTTACTTTTCTAAAAATTCAATAAATGGAGACCATATTTTTACATAATGTCTAAGTTGTAAATATCTAAAATAATTATTAACATGTAATCCGTACTTCTGCTGTAATCTAAAAACATTAAAAAATAATAGAGGGACATTTCTGTCCGATACAACACTATGAATGTCTATGGCTTTATGATTCCGAGACAGATTAGAGAGGATATGTTTAAAAATTATTAATGCGATGATACCTTGTTATAATGACGTTTAATTTAGTTTTATTAGGTTATCAGATGTAATAATGATCTAAAAACATTAAAAAATAATAGAAGAATTGAAAACTAGTAGAATTGAAATAAATCATTTCCTGTCCCTATAAGTTTCCTCCTGGGAAATTGCACAACATTACCCAGTTATTACCCAGTTAGTAAAGTTTAACTCCCACAGAGACCCAATTAACACTGAGGTTTGGCGCCCACCTCTCAGGTATTTAAATAATTTCACATTCACCTGAGCTAACCTCTGGGGTCAGAATGCCTTTGTGTTTCCTGTTACAAAAATGTAAATGGTGGCTTACGTCTCAGAATTTGTGTTTAATCTTTGGTTCATGAAGCACATCGGAGAATATTTTGCAGAAGAGGGACACTCTCAACAGATTCAGATTTCAGAAGTACCCTCTGAGAGCACAACCTGAAAAAAAAAGCTCACAGGGGCAACAGTGTATCTGTGACCTGCATGTCATCTTAACTCAAGACATCTGGATGAAAAAATTAACAGAGGAAGAAGTAATGAGAGCAACTTAGAGCTAATTTTAATGTTGGGTCAGGTGAAGATAGTGAATAAATAAATTAAATGAGACGGAGAAAAGTCTATTTTTGAAAATGTTAAGCAGATTGAATTTGATAATTTTTCTCCTGGACATTGTCATTGAGCTATACAGTACGGAAGTGGGCCCTTCAGCACAACTCGTCCATGCGACTAAGTTACTACGAGCTAGTTCCACTTGCCTTTGCCTAACCTATATCCCTCCAAACCTTTCCTATTCATGTACCTGTCCAAGTGCCTTTTAAATGTCTCCACATCAGAGAAGCCAGTTTTCAGCCAAATCCAGTTAGAAATGTCACTTGAAAGGCTTAAGACCTCACCTCATGACTCCCCAAAAACCTTTTACATTTACAAAGCACACCAACATCTCTACTTTCTCAAGAAATTTGGCACATCTCCAATGACTCTTACAAACGTCTACAAGTGTACCATAAAAAAGCATACTGTCGGGTTGTATCACAGCTTGGTTTGTAAACAGTTCTGCCCAAGGCAGGTATGATAAGTTTTAATCTACAATTTGAGAGGGAGAAGGGAAAATTGGAAGTGTCAGTATTACTGTTGAGTAAAGGGAACTGTGGAGGCATGAGGGAGGAGCTGGCCAAAGTTGACTGGGAAGAGACCCTCGCAGGGATGACAGTGGAACAATAATGGCAGGTATTTCTGGGAATAATACAGAAGGTGCAGGATCAGTTCATTCCAAAGAGGAAGAAAGATTCTAAGGGGAGTAAGAGGCGACCGTGGCTGACAAGGGAATTCAAGGAGAGTATAAAAATAAAAGAGAAGTATAACATAGCAAAAATGAGCGGGAAGCCGGAGGATTGGGTAACTTTTAAAGAACAACAAAAGATAACTAAAAAGGCAATAAAGGGAGAAAAGATGAGGTACAAAGGTAAGCTAGCCAAGAATATAAAGGAGGATAGTAAAAGCTTCTTTAGGTATGTGAAAAGCAGAAAATTACTTAAGACAAATGTGGGTCCCTTGCAGACAGAAACAGGTGAATTCATTATGGGGAACAAGGAAAGGGCAGACGAGTTGAACAGGTACTTTGGATCTGTCTTCACTAAGGAAGACACAAACAATCTCCCAGATGTACTAATGGCCAGAGGACCTAGGGTAACGGAGGAATTGAAGGAAATTCACATTAGGCAGGAAATGGTGTTGGACAGACCCTCATAGGAGATTAGTAGGCAAAATTAGAACACATGGAAATGGGGGTAGGGTACTGACATAGAAAATTGGTTGGCAGATAGGAAACAAAGAGTAGGGATTAACGAATCCCTTTCAGAATGGTAGGCAGTGACTAGTGGGGTACAGCAAAGCTTGGTGCTGGGACTGCAGCTATTTGCAAGATACATTAATGATTCAGATGAAGGGGTTAAAAGTGACAGAGGAATTGAAGGAAATTTACATTAGGCAGGAAATGCTGTCGGGTAGACTGATGGGCCTGCTAAATCCCCAGGGCCTGATGGACTGCATCCCAGGGTACTTAAGGAAGTGGCTCTAGAAATCGTGGACACATTGGGGATCATTTTCCAATATTCTATAGATTCAGGATCAGTTCCTGTGGATTGGAGGGTAGCTAATGTTACCCTACTTTTTAAGAAAGGAGGGAGAGAGAAAACGGGAAATTGTAGACTAGTTAGTCTGACATCAGTGGTGAGGAAGATACTGGAGTCAATTATAAAAGACGAAATTGCGGAACATTTAGCAATAAAAGGATCGTTCTGAGTCAGCATGGATTTACGAAGGAGAAATCATGCTTGACTAATCTAGAATTTTTTGAGGATGTAACTAGGAAAATGGACAAGGGAGAGCCAGTGGATGTAGTGTATCTGGACTTTCATAAAGCCTTTGAAAAGGTCCCACATAGGAGAATAATTTGATAATTATTCTCCTGGACATTGTCATTGAGCTATACAGTACGGAAGTGGGCCCTTCAGCACAACTCGTCCATGCGACTAAGTTACTACGAGCTAGTTCCACTTGCCTTTGCCTAACCTATATCCCTCCAAACCTTTCCTATTCATGTACCTGGCCAAGTGCCTTTTAAATGTCTCTACATCAGAGAAGCCAGTTTTCAGCCAAATCCAGTATAAGCTTCCTCCTGGGAAATTGCACAACACTACCCAGTTATTACCCAGTTAGTAAAGTTTAACTCCCACAGAGACCCAATTAACACTGAGGTTTGGCACCCACCTCTCAGGTATTTAAATAATTTCATTTTCACCTGAGCTAACCTCTGGGGTCAGAATGCTTTGGAGTTTCCTGATCCAAAAATGTAAATGGTGGCTTATGTCTCAGAATTTGTGTTTAATCTTTGGTTCATGGAGCACATCGGAGAATATTTTGCAGAAGAGGGACACTCTCAACAGATTCAGATTTCAGAAGTACCCTCTGAGAACACAACCTGAAAAAAAAAGAGGATGTAACTAAGAAAATGGACAAGGGAGAGCCAGTGGATGTAGTGTACCTGGACTTTCATAAAGCCTTTGAAAAGGTCCCACATAGGAGATTAGTGGGCAAGATTAGACCACATGGTATTGGGGTAGGTTGCTGACATGGATAGAAAATTGGTTGACAGACAGAAAACAAAGAGTAGGGATTAACGGGTTCCTTTCAGAATGGCAGGCAGTGACTAGTGGGGTACTGCAAGGCTCGGTGCTGGGACCGCAGCTATTTACAATATACATTAATGATTTAGATGAAGGGATTAAAAGTAACATTAGCAAATTTGCAGATGACACAAAGCTGAGTGGATTATTCTGCCAACTCTCAAAATAGTCAAAACATTGGGAATAATTTGAATTGGAGTTTCACAGTTTCGGTATTGAACACCAACCAATGGCTAAGGTTAACACTGTACCCGCTGTCTCTGGTAATTTACAAACCTGCATAAATGCATTCATGGATAAGTGCTGGATGGTCATCAAAACTCTAAAAGGAACAAATTCAAGAGAATAAAAAGGAACGTACAATATAGCTGATTTTGTGAGGCTCCACTTCGAGGATGGAGTCTTGGTATAAAAAAAGCAAAAGAGTAGCAAATGCTGATTTTCCACAGATTTAAATTGAAATTCTGGCTTGAGTGCAGCATAACATCCTGACAAATGCTGGGAGTGGCACGGTGGCGCAGCGGTAGAGTTGCTGCCTTACAGCACCAGAGACCCAGGTCGATCCTGACTACAGGTGCTGACTTTATGGAGTTTGAACATTCTCCATGTGACCTGCATAGGTTTTCTCCGGGTGCTCTGGTTTCCTCCCACACTCCAAAGACTACAGGTTTGTAAGTTAATTGGATATGATAAAATAAATAGCTGTAAATTGTCCCGAGTGTGTGTAGGATAGTGTAAGTGTGCGGGGATGGCTGGTCAGCATGGACTCGGCAGGCCGAGGGGCCCATTTCTGCACTCTCTAGACAAAACTAAACTAAACTGATTTCTGGCATGATGAACAGATCTACATTCCCAGGCCGTAGATTTTGAGTCATGTTGATTTAAAAAATATTCTACTCCAGTTATGAAACTACCAATTCTGTTTCCCTACCAAAGTATATTTACCGTTATATTTTAAAGCAGCATCGACAGGGTTATTTTCTTCAAAGGCCGTTGAGATTGGGATTGGAGATCTATTGTCCATCCCTTCTCCGATCCTGTAGCTAAAGTGGATAGTTCATAAGTTCATAAGTCATAATAGACAATAGACAATATACAATAGGTGCAGGAGTAGGCCATTCAGCACTTCGAGCCAGCACCGCCATTCAATGCAATCATAGCTGATCACTCTCAATCAGTACCCCGTTCCTGCCTTCTCCCCATACCCCCCTCACTCCGCTATCCTTAAGAGCTCTATCCAGCTCTCTCTTGAAAGCATCCAACGAACTGGCCTCCACTGCCTTCTGAGGCAGAGAATTCCACACCTTCACCACTCTCTGACTGAAAAAGTTCTTCCTCATCTCCGTTCTAAATGGCCTACCCCTTATTCTTAAACTGTGGCCCCTTGTTCTGGACTCCCCCAACATTGGGAACATGTTTCCTGCCTCTAATGTGTCCAATCCCCTAATTATCTTATATGTTTCAATAAGATCCCCCCTCATCCTTCTAAATTCCAGTGTATACAAGCCCAATCGCTCCAGCCTTTCAACATACGACAGTCCCGCCATTCCGGGAATTAACCTAGTGAACCTACGCTGCACGCCCTCCATAGCAAGAATATCCTTCCTCAAATTTGGAGACCAAAACTGCACACAGTACTCCAGGTGCGGTCTCACCAGGGCCCGGTACAACTGTAGAAGGACATCTTTGCTCCTATACTCAACTCCTCTTGTTACGAAGGCCAACATTCCATTGGCTTTCTTCACTGCCTGCTGTACCTGCATGCTTCCTTTCATTGACTGATGCACTAGGACACCCAGATCTCGTTGAACTGCCCCTCCTCCTAACTTGACACCATTCAGATAATAATCTGCCTTTCTATTCTTACTTCCAAAGTGAATAACCTCACAGTCTACTCTGCGATTCAATCATTGTTGATCTACCTTTCCCTCTCAACCCCATTAAACCTGCTTTCTCCCCGTAACCTTTGACACCCTTAGTAATCACGAAGCTATTAAACTACACTTTAAAAATACCAAAGAATTGGGCTCCACATCCATCTGTGGCAATGATTTCCTCCGATTCACCACCATCTGGCTAAAGAAATTACTTCACATCTCCTTTCTAAAGGTAAATTCTATTATTCTAAGGCAGTGCCCTCTGGTCCTAGACTCTCCCACCATTGGAAACATCCTCTCCACATCCACTCTGTTATTGTTCTACTTATCCACTTATATTATTTGGTAGGTTTCCAAGAGAGCCCCCCTCATCCTTCTAAACTCCAGTGAGTAAAGGCCCAGAGCTGTCAAATGCTCATCATACATTAACCCAAATAAACCCTGAGAACCTTCTTGCAAGCCTCCTCTGGACACTCTCCATCCCTTACAGAAATGCATCCAAAAATGTTCGCAATACTCCAAACGCAGTCTGACCAGCACCCTATAAAGCCTCAGCAATACATCCATGCTTTTATATTCTAGTCCTCTCAAGGCATTTACTTTCCTTACCACTAATTCAACCTGCAAATTAACATATTGGGAATATTGCACCAGCATTCCCAAATCCCTTTGCACCTCCGATTTCAGAATCCTCTCCCCATTTAGAAAATAGTCATCACCTTTTTAGCTTCTACCAAAGTGCATGACTGTACACTTTTCTGTGCAGCATTCCATCTGCCACTTCTTTGCCCACTCTCCCATCCTGTCCAATTTCTGCAGATTCCCTGCTTCCTCTACACTACCTGCCCCTCCACCCATCTTTGTAATATCCGCAAACTTGGCCACAAAGCTACCATCTCCATCATCCAATTCATTAGTATACAATGTGAAAAATAACGGACCCAACATCGACACCTACAGAACACCAATAGTCATCGATAGTTAAACAGAGACAGTGCACTTAAGGAGACCTTTATACAAACACTAGCCCTTTATTCAACTCCAAAGCCTATTTTAGATGAGGAAAGGGAGTGGGATCCTTGGCAACGGAGGACAGTGACATCTACGGAGGACAGTGACATCAACGGAGGACAGCAGATGGCAGGATTTGTGCAACGTTTCTGTTGAGCTCGTGTTTGCATCGTTTTCACGTTACTCCTCATTCTGCAGTCCACAGAGAAAGATGATCCAGGCATTGCTGAAGAAGCCAAGAAAGAATCGTGAAATCGAAGCAGATAAAATGACCATCAAAAATGGATCCAAGTTCACAGCATTAATGCTAAAGGAAAACTCAGACCACTCCATCCTTCAAATATACCGTCTCTACTGTCATTTAATCTGAAATGAGGATGCTCAAGATCACAAAGGAACCCTTTACTTGACATAAAGGTAAACACCACAATTGCAAAATGATGTTCATCATGTGAGCCAAACCCTTCCTTATATAACACATGGGAAGGTGGGTCTTGAAAGTAAATGAGTCCCTGCCCTTCAACAAGAAACTCATCATCTGACTCCCCAAAATCTTACCACCACCATCAAGAAAAAAAGTCAGGGGCAGGAAAGAATATTGTCCATTTTATGCAGTTCCTCTTGAAGCTGCACATTATGCTGAATTTGAAATACCTTGCTATCTCTTCATTGTTTCCAAACTTATGGACTGAGGAACTAAATCCTGAAACTCTAGCCATAGGCTATGGCACTGTACTAGAAAAACAATCAATATGTGCTAACACCATTAAGTGTAAATTTCAATAGAAGTAATCCAGTTGTAATTAGACAATTGTCTATTGTCTATTGTCTATTGGCAGGTTTGGCAGAATCACTGGAGAACATGGATAGGTGATGTTTTGGGTCAAGACCCTCCTTCAGACGGATTCATGAGGAGCCTCAGCCCTTACCATTGCCCAACAGGCTTGAATAGGAGAAACTTAGAGGGAAATGGACTAAACGTGGGCAAACGGGACCAGTTTACATGGAGCATTTGCTTTGCACGTATGAGTTGGGCCAAAGGGTCTGTTTCCGTGCTGGATGACTGCAGCTGTTGCCTGTCTGCTGAATGTTTCCATGATTTTGTTCCAGGCATGAACTCATCAATGAATTGCAAGTCATTAAAATGAACATATTGAAATATGAAAAGCACAAGAAAGAAATGAAGGCAGTTGGAGTATTCTGCATAAGAATGTAAAACCAAGCGGCTGCTCTAGATGTCAACTTATCTATATCGGCGAAACCAAGCGCAGGCTCGGCGATCGCTTCGCTGAACACCTGCGCTCGGTCCGCATTAACGCAACTGATCTCCCGGTGGCCCAGCACTTTAACTCCCCCTCCCATTCCCAGTCTGACCTCTCTGTCATGGGCCTCCTCCAGTGCCATAGTGAGGCCCGCCGGAAATTGGAGGAGCAGCACCTCATATTTCGCCTGGGCAGTTTGCGGCCCGGTGGTATGAACGTCGACTTCTCCAACTTCAGATAGCTCCTCTGTCCCTCCTTTCCCCTCCTCCTTCCCAGATCTCCCTCTATCTTCCTGTCTCCACCTATATCCTTCCTTTGTCCCACCCCCGACATCAGTCTGAAGAAGGGTCTCGACCCGAAACGTCACCCATTCCTTCTCTCCCGAGATGCTGCCTGACCTGCTGAGTTACTCCAGCATTTTGTGAATAAATGTAACAACAAGATCTGGAAACACCAAAGATGCACAGCCCACTGGGTTAAGTGGTCACTCCTCATCCCAGTCCCGAATCGCTGATTCCTTATCTTCAGGGTGTGACTCTTTGTTCTAGACACCCCGGGGAGGGGAACATCATCCTATTGAGCCTCGTAACAATTTTGTCCATTTCGATGAAATTACCTTTCATTCTTTGAAATTCCAGAATTCCAGAATCTGAACTGGTCTTTTTTATCTTGGGGTTAATTTAAAAAATACTAAATGTAGTCTGTGTACCTTAAACATAGTAGGAGCTCTTTATAGATTTCAGAGAGCGTGTCATTAGGCATTTATACCAATACCTTTGAATTATCTAAACGTGTGAAACAGAAAAAGTGAAGTGCAGGCAGATAATGTAAAATTCACTTCAAACATGAGACGTGACAAATTGTTTTTAGCATTTAAGTCAAGAGAGTTTTATTTCAACTATCGTTACAGTTTCACAGAGCTTCAGGAACCAGTTTGAAGAGAAAATTCAGCAATATTTGTCTGGCCACATAATACTCTCAGAAGAATTGTTTCCTTGCAATGGGAACAGAGTAAGTACCTAGTATACGACTGTCAAATGCCTGGATCAAGATTAATTCTGTAAATTGTACCAAGTGTGAAGGATAGAACTAGTGTACAGATGATCGTACGGACTCATGGGCCAAAGGGCCTGTTTCCACACTATCTCCAAACTCTAAAAGGATGGCTGTCAATGGTGAAAGAAGCTAGGAATGAGGTTACCTGTGAGGATGATAATATACAGAGGTAATTACACTTTTAATTATATAAAAAATGTTAATGAGTGTGAATCATCTTCTCTTATCCAGGAAGTGAACGATTATGTTCATGGAGACTTCCATGTTGTGCACTGCTTTACAAGATACCAGGTGGAAACAAGGGGTCATGAGACAGGTCTGGCTGATAGCAGGATCCAAACAGATTCTAAAAGTATATTAAAGCTAAAAGAGTAAATAGAGATGGAAAAGAGAGCCCCTTAAAGATCAACAAGGTTGTCTATGGGTGGAGCCACAGAAGATGGGTGAGCTGTTAAATGAATATTTCTCATTTGTATTTAGTGTGGAGAAAGACTTGGATGTTAGGGAATGTGGGGAAATTCAGTGTCGTGTCTTGAAGAGAATCCATGTTCCAGAAGAGGAGAACTTACAGAGTGGTCGTGAACACATAAAGGTAGATAAATCCCCGGGACTTGATCAAGTGAATACTAAGACATTGTGGGAAGCTGGGAAAGAAAATGTGAGGTCACAGTGTAATCAGTCGCCATAGATGAGGTGCTGGAATGTGACGATAGGTGGTGTGGTGCCTCTATTTATGAAAGAATACAAGAAAAAGCCAGGGAAATGCCCACTAATGAGCCTTACTGGAATGGTGGGTAGGTTACTGGAGGGCCAGGCCCAAACTCAAAACATTGCTTATCCATTTACCCCACAAATGCTGCCTAACCTGCTGAGTTGCTCCAGCATTTGTGTTTTGCTCGGATTTTGGTGAACTTTCAGAGACATGGGGTCTGAAGGCATTTGCAAAGGCAAGGTCTGCTTAGGGATACTCAGCAGAGTTTTGTGCATGGGAAATCATGTTGCATGAAATTTAGGGCTGGCACAGTGCAATATTGGTAGAGCCGCAGCTTTACAGCGTCCAGGACCCGGGTTCGATCCCGACTATGGGTGCAGTCTGTAGAGAGTTTGTACGTTCTCCCTGTTTTTTTCATGGGTTTTCTCTGGGTACTCTGGTTTCCTCCCACACTCAAAAGACATACAGGTTTGTAGGTTAATTTTGGTAAAATTGTAAATTATCCCTAGTGTGTAGGATAGTGTTAGTGTATGGGGTGATCACTGGTTGGCGTGGACTCGGTGCGCTGAAGGACCTATTTCTGTGCTGTAACTCTAAAGTAAAGTAAAGTTTTAAAAATGATTGAGCTTTGTGAAGAACTGACAAAGAAGATTGATGAGGGCAGTATTTGTTATTTACATGGATTTTAGTGTGGCCTATGTCAAAATACTACAGGCTGGTCTGGAAGGTTAGATTATATTGGATCCAGGGTGAGCTGGTAAATAGAGTATAAAATTGGCTTGAAGCGTGGACACGGAGAGGGTTGTTTTTCAGACTGGAATCCTATAACAATGGTATACCAATAGGATTGGTGCTGGGCACCCATAGTCAGGTTCAAACCCGGGTCTCTGGCGCTGTAAGGCAGAAACTCTACTGCTGTGCCACCATGCTGCCCTTTTAAAAAAAAAATATTTTTTTTAATAGCTCAAATTTAATGCAGATAAAATGTGGTGTTATTTATTGGTGGGGCAAACCAGGGCAGAACTTACAAAGTAAATGGTGGGATCCTGGGGAATGTTGTGGAACAGAGAAACCTATGCAGAGGCAGGAAAATAGTTCCACAAAAGTGGTGAAGAACCTGTTCAGCATGCATGCTTTCATCGTTCAGGCTATTGAATGCAGGATTTAATTGAATTGAATTGAATACATTTTATTAGCCAATTATGTATACATACAAGGAATTTGCCTTATTCACAAAATGCTGGAGTAACTCAGCAGGTCAGGCAGCATCTCGGGAGAGAAGGAATGGGTGACGTTTCGGGTCGAGACCCTTCTTCAGACTGATGTCGGGGGTGGGACAAAGGAAGGATATAGGTGGAGACAGGAAGATAGAGGGAGATCTGGGAAGGAGGAGGGGAAGGGAGGGACAGAGGAGCTATCTGAAGTTGGAGAAGTCGACGTTCATACCACCGGGCCGCTAACTGCCCAGGCGAAATATGAGGTGCTGCTCAAAGGAATTTGCCTTGGTGCTTTGCTCGCAAGTAACAACATGACATACAGTAAACGATAAAGAATAAAACATTATAGTTTACACAGGTGAAGAATAACATGTGACATTGTATTGCAAGGCATTAGGAAGGCTTCATTTGGAGTGATATGTAGGAAGGTTCTAAATTAACTGGAAATAATGTAAAAAAGATACGCATTTCAAGGGTTTCAGTTGTCAGGAAAAGATGGATAGGCTAGTTCTTTCTTCCTTGGAATGTAGGAGGCTGAGGGATAACTTTATAGATGTTTATAAAGTCATGGGAGGCATGGATAAAATGAATATCCAGAGTGTTTTTCTTCAAGTAGAGCAGTCTAAAACTAGAGAATCATTCTGTCAAAACTAGAGAGTGGTCCTGAGATGCTTTTTGCCTCGTTGGACACCCTTGGACTATTTTAAATCAGATTTTACTAGACTTTATCTTGCAAATTTGCTAATGTCACTTTTAACCCCTTCATCTGAATCATTAATCATATCATATCATATATATACAGCCGGAAACAGGCCTTTTCGGCCCTCCAAGTCCGTGCCGCCCAGCGATCCCCGTACATTAACACTATCCTACACCCACTAGGGACAATTTTTACATTTACCCAGCCAATTAACCTACATACCTGTACGTCTTTGGAGTGTGGGAGGAAACCGAAGATCTCGGAGAAAACCCACGCAGGTCACGGGGAGAACGTACAAACTCCTTACAGTGCAGCACCCGTAGTCAGGATCGAACCTGAGTCTCCGGCGCTGTTCGGTTGCTGTAAAGCAGCAACTCTACCGCTGCGCTACCGTGCCGCCCAATGTATCTTGCAAATAGATGCAGTCCCAGCACCAAGCTTTGCTGTACCCCACTAGTCACTGCCTACCATCCTGAAAGGGATTCGTTAATCCCTACTCTTTGTTTTTCCTATCTGCCAACCAATTTTCTATGTCAGTACCCTAACCCCATTACCATGTGTTCTAATTTTGCCTACTAATCTCCTATGAGGGTCTGTCCAACACCATTTCCTGCCTAATGTGAATTTCCTTCAATTCCTCCATCACCCTTGGTCCTCTGGCCACTAATACATCTGAGAGATTGTTTATGTCTTCCTTAGTGAAGACAGATCCAAAGTACCTGTTCAACTCGTCTGCCCTTTCCTTGTTCCCCATAATGAATTCACCTGTTTCTGTCTGCAAGGGACCCACATTTGTCTTAAGTAATTTTCTGCTTTTCACATACCTAAAGAAGCTTTTACTATCCTCCTTTATATTCTTGGCTAGCTTACCTTTGTACCTCAACTTTTCTCCCTTTATTGCCTTTTTAGTTATCTTTTGTTGTTCTTTAGAAGTTACCCAATCCTCCGGCTTCCCGCTCATTTTTGCTATGTTATACTTCTCTTTTATTTTTATACTCTCCTTGAATTCCCTTGTCAGCCACGGTCGCCTCTTACTCCCCTTAGAATCTTTCTTCCTCTTTGGAATGAACTGATCCTGCACCTTCTGTATTATTCCCAGAAATACCTGCCATTATTGTTCCACTGTCATCCCTGCTAGGGTCTCTTTCCAGTCAACTTTGGCCAGCTCCTCCCTCATGCCTCCACAGTTCCCTTTACTCAACAGTAATACTGACACTTCCAATTTTCCCTTCTCCCTCTCAAATTGTAGATTAAAACTTATCATACCTGCCTTGGGCAGAACTGTTCACAAACCAAGCTGTGATACAACCCGACAGTATGCTTTTTTATGGTACACTTGTAGACGTTTGTAAGAGTCATTGGAGATGTGCCAAATTTCTTGAGAAAGTAGAGATGTTGGTGTGCTTTGTAAATGTAAAAGGTTTTTGGGGAGTCATGAGGTGAGGTCTTAAGCCTTTCAAGTGACATTTCTAACTGGATTTGGCTGAAAACTGGCTTCTCTGATGTGGAGACATTTAAAAGGCACTTGGACAGGTACATGAATAGGAAAGGTTTGGAGGGATATAGGTTAGGCAAAGGCAAGTGGAACTAGCTCGTAGTAACTTAGTCGCATGGACGAGTTATGCTGAAGGGCCCACTTCCGTACTGTATAGCTCAATGACAATGTCCAGGAGAAAAATTATCAAATTCAATCTGCTTAACATTTTCAAAAATAGACTTTTCTCCGTCTCATTTAATTTATTTATTCACTATCTTCACCTGACCCAACATTAAAATTAGCTCTAAGTTGCTCTCATTACTTCTTCCTCTGTTAATTTTTTCATCCAGATGTCTTGAGTTAAGATGACATGCAGGTCACAGATACACTGTTGCCCCTGTGAGCTTTTTTTTTTCAGGTTGTGCTCTCAGAGGGTACTTCTGAAATCTGAATCTGTTGAGAGTGTCCCTCTTCTGCAAAATATTCTCCGATGTGCTTCATGAACCAAAGATTAAACACAAATTCTGAGACGTAAGCCACCATTTACATTTTTGTAACAGGAAACACAAAGGCATTCTGACCCCAGAGGTTAGCTCAGGTGAATGTGAAATTATTTAAATACCTGAGAGGTGGGCGCCAAACCTCAGTGTTAATTGGGTCTCTGTGGGAGTTAAACTTTACTAACTGGGTAATAACTGGGTAATGTTGTGCAATTTCCCAGGAGGAAACTTATAGGGACAGGAAATGATTTATTTCAATTCTACTAGTTTTCAATTCTTCTATTATTTTTTAATGTTTTTAGATCATTATTACATCTGATAACCTAATAAAACTAAATTAAACGTCATTATAACAAGGTATCATCGCATTAATAATTTTTAAACATATCCTCTCTAATCTGTCTCGGAATCATAAAGCCATAGACATTCATAGTGTTGTATCGGACAGAAATGGGCTCTTTGGCCTAGCTCTTCCACACTGACATTGACGACTATCTACACTAATCTAGTTTCTCTAAAACTAGAGAATCATTCTGTCAGAACTAGAGAGTGGTCCTGAGATGCTTTTTGCCTCGTTGGACACCTTTGTACGATTTTTAATCAGATTTTACTAGACTTTATCTTGCATTAAACATTATTCCCTTTATCATACATCTGTGCACTGTGGATATAATCACGTATTATCTTTCTGATGACTGGTTAGCACACAACAAAAGCTTTTCACGGTTCCTTGGTACACGTGACAATAAACCAAACCACACTAGAGCAAACAAAAGTAAATATCACCAACAACTTGTCCTGGACAATCCATATCAAAGCAACGGCCAAGGAAACACACCAATGACTCTACTTCGTTAGAAGGCTTCAGAAGTTCAGCATGTCCCCAAGAACTCTCACCAACTTCTGCAGATGACCCCATAGAAAGCATTTTATTAGGATGCATCGCAGCAAGGTTTGGGAATAGCTCTATCCAAGACTGTAAGAAATTACATAGAATGGTGGATGCAGCCCAGACCATCACACACACCAACCTCCCTTCCATTGACTCCATCATTGACTCCATCACACTGCCTCAGTAAAGCCACTTGCATAATCAAGGATGAGTCTCACCCAAGACGCTCTCCCATCAGGCAAGAGGTACAGAAGTGTGAAAACATATTCCTGTCAACAACTAAACAGAGGTCCTGTTCTACTATCTACCCCATTGGAGACCCTCGGACGATCTTTAATTGGACCTTACTGGACTTTATCTTGCACTAAAGGTTATTCCCTTTATTACTTATCTCAACACTGTAGACGGCTCGATTGTAATCATGTGTAGCCTTTCCGTTGAATGGTTAGCATGCAACAAAACGTTTTTCACTGTAACTTCATACATGTCCATAAAGTCAACTAACTAAATGAGAGGAGAAGGATTGAAAAGGGACATGAAGGACACCATTTTCACACAAAGGGTGTTGTGCATATAGAATCTGACAGAATAAGTGATAGAGGCAGGTATAATTACGACATTTAAAAGGCACTTGGACAGGTGCATGAATAGGAAAGATTTGGAGGGATATTGGTTAGGCAAAGGTAAGTGGAACTAGCTCTTAGTAAACTAGTCAGCATGGACGAGTTGTGCTGAAGGGCCCACTTCCATGCTGTATAGCTCAATGACAATAACTCCAGGAGAAAAATTATCAAATTCAAAATGCTTAACCTTTTCAAAAATAGACTTTTCTCCATCTCATTTAATTTATTTATTCACTATCTTCACCTGACCCAACATTAAAATCAGCTCTAAGTTGCGCTCATTACTTCTTCCTCTGTTAATTTTTCCATCCAGATGTCTTGAGTTAAGATGACATGCAGGTCACAGATACACTGTTGCCCCTGTGAGCTTTTTTTTTTTCAGGTTGTGCTCTCAGAGGGCACTTCTGAAACCTGAATCTGTTGTGAGTGTCCCTCTTCTGCAAAATATTCTCAGATGTGTTCCATGAACCAAAGATTAAACACAAATTCTGAGACATAAGCCACCATTTACATTTTTGAATCAGGAAACTCCAAGGCATTCTGACCCCAGAGGTTAGCTCAGGTGAATATGAAATTATTTAAATACCTGAGAGGTGGGTGCCAAACCTCAGTGTTAATTGGGTCTCTGTGGGAGTTAAACTTTACTAACTGGGTAATAACTGGGTAGTGTTGTGCAATTTCCCAGGAGGAAGCTTATAGGGACAGGAAAAGATTTATTTCAATTCTATTAATTTTCAATTCTTCTATTATTTTTAAAGCTGTGACCTCCTCCACAACTCTGGGACTCCAGCTTTGAATGAACCTTCCATTTGTACTGTGATAATGATAGGGATTACCATACTGTAGTTGTAACACAAAAGCATGGAGACACAATGAGGCCAGTTGTGCACTCTTCAACTGATTAAAGCCAATTGGTAGCTGGGCTGATCTAGAACTCGACTTTGTGACATGGGCAATAAAAGTGTCAGAACCAATCACACTGTTAAAGACTACAGTTTTATATTCTCCGGCAGTATAGTGTACTCCTAGAAGCAGGGAAGGTAGTGGTGTGAAATAGTCGATAAACAAAATGAGAGAGTGTGCTGTTGCTGACAAACATACACAGATAGATTTTACTTGATCCTTAACCCAGTCTCCAAATAACGTGTTCTTTTTAATACTCATTGTCCACTTCACCCACTGGTTAGAGTCATTCCCACACCGAGGCTGTATGGCTAAAACCATGCCATGGATCCTAGTTGAAGAAATATTACTTAGGTGGGGCAATGGAGGAGGCCCTGCAACAGCCTGGGGCATGCCTGGATCGGGGGAGCTCCAGTACATCCAGCTTGAGGATGGACTTTGGCCGTTTTGTAAATGGTGCCAAAATATAGTGACTTGTGCATGTGTGAGCTATGCAAAAAGAATTTCACGGTTGCAGTGTTTGTGTGATAATAAAGAACAATTGGACATTGAACCATTAATTGGGTTTCAAACTTATCCATCTGTAACCACCACTACTGCCAATCTGCCTGCTGTCATGAGGATATTAAGGTGGTGGATGGTCACAGGTTAGTGTTGACCCGATGAAAATATAACCTTTGCTCCCCATTGCCATCACATTCAGATGATGCCTAATTTATTGGGTTGGACATCCAACATGATGCTCTACACCTATAAAGAATGATTTCAATATCTGTGAATGTCACAGTTATTTGGAAAAGGGCTAAAAAACCACATAGAACCTGAAGAGGATTTGTAGAGATAGTGGGATCAGGATATGCAGCAGGGATATCCACAGTTCATATAATAGATGTATCAGGACTTAGTGAACCAATAGAACAGCTGAGAGAGAAGATACAGAAGGGGCAGTAACGGGATTTAAAGATACTGAAACAACCAATTAAGGCAGGGGAGGAAGCTAGAATTTCTTAAAGAAGTTAAAATACTCAAGCTACCTGAGGGTCAATAAATAGAATGATAGGAAGAGTGAGTAAGGTTTCTCAGGGAGAGCATAGGGAACAGGTGTCTGGTGTCTATTCCAATGGCCGATGTACCAGGTACAGGTGGCATTCTGCAGTTAATCAACTACAGAGTATCCACTTGGATATCGACAAAACTGAGGCAGCGGAGTGGGAATATGCAACCTGCATCCTGTGATCGCTGACTAGATTTAGTCAAGTGGATCAGGAATTCCAGGACAATCGGGTACCATATGTTATAGGAATTGCTCTCCATGTACCATACCAGCTGAATCATATGACTTGTTTCCTCAATATGTAAACCGGGAGCTTGGATAATGGTTCACAATGCTCTAGAGCATGTTGCAATAATTGACAGAGCCAAGAGCATCAGTTTGGATGCATATCATCAAGGAGGGATTCACTGGGTCTGCCCAGAAAGATAATCAATTTGGAGACCAAAACTGCACACAATACTCCAGGTTTGGTCTCACCAGGGCCCTGTACAACTGCAGAAGGCTCTCTTTGCTCCTATACTCCTCATCTCCACCAAGTCAATCTCCACCACCACACACTCTACACTGACAAACTGCATCACTGAAATAAAATCTTGGCTTCAATCAAATTTCCTCAAACTCAACTGCAACAAATCTGAAATCATCATCATTGGTCCAAAAACGCTCACCAAATCCACCCAAAACTTCATCCTCAATATTGATGGTCTCCCAGTATCCACCTCCCCTCACATCCGGAATCTTGGAATCATCTTTGATCAAACCCTCTCCTTCGACAAACACATCAAACACATCACAAAGACAGCCTTCTTCCACCTCAAAAACATTGCCCGTCTCCGTCCATCCCTCTCCTCCACAGCTGCAGAAACCCTCATCCACGCCTTCATCACCTCCCGTCTGGACTACTGCAACAGCCTCCTCTATGGCGCACCCTCAAAAATCATCAGTAAACTTCAATACATTCAAAACTCCGCTGCCCGTCTACTCACCCACACCCCGATCCGTGACCATATCACCCCCGTCCTTTACAAACTCCACTGGCTCCCCATCCCCCAGAGAATCCAGTACAAAATCCTCCTCATGACCTACAAAGCCCTCCATAACCTGGCCCCATCCTACCTGACTGACCTCCTCCACAGGCACACTCCCACCTGCACCCTCCGCTCTGCTGCTGCCAATCTCCTATCCCCCCCATCCAGACCAAACTCAGATCCTGGGGGGACAGGGCTTTCTCCATCACTGCTCCCACCCTATGGAACTCACTACCCCAAACCGTCAGAGACTCCTCCTCATTCACCACATTCAAAACATCACTGAAGTCTCACCTGTTCAGTACTGCCTTCAACCACTGAAGGTCACCTCACCTTCTGTCTCCTTTCTCTGTTCGTTTACTTATTTATCTAATTATTCACTTCCCTATGTTCTTTAAATCCCTGTAAAGCGTCTTTGAGTGTATGAAAAGCGCTATATAAATGTAATACATTATTATTATTATTATTATTATTATACGCAACTCCTCTTCTTATGAAGGACAGCATGCCATTAGCTTTCTTCACTGCCTGCTGCACCTGCATGCTTACTTTCAGTGACTGATGTACAAGAACATCCAGATCTCGTTGTTCTTCCCCTTTTCCTAACTTGACACCATTCAGATAATAAGCTGCCTTGCTGTTCTTGCTACCAAAGTGGATAACCTCACATTTATCCACATTAAACTGCATCTGCCATGCATCTGCCCACTCGCCCAGCCTGTCCAATTTACCCTGCATCCTTATAGCATCCTCTTCACAGTTCACACTGCTACCCAGCTTTGTGTCATCTGCAAATTTGCTAATGTCACTTTTAACCCCTTCATCTGAATCATTAATGTATCTTGCAAATAGCTGCAGTCCTAGCACCAAGCTTTGCTGTACCCCACTAGTCACTGCCTACCATTCTGAAAGGGATTCGTTAATCCCTACTCTTTGTTTCCTATCTGCCGACCAATTTTCTATGTCAGTACCATACCCCCATTACCATGTGTTCTAATTTTGCCTACTAATCTCCTATGAGGGTCTGTCCAACACCATTTCCTGCCTAATGTGAATTTCCTTCAATTCCTCCGTCACCCTTGGTCCTCTGGTCACTAATACATCTGGGAGATTGTTTATGTCTTCCTTAGTGAAGACAGATCCAAAGTACCTGTTCAACTCGTCTGCCCTTTCCTTGTTCCCCATAATGAATTCACCTGTTTCTGTCTGCAAGGGACCCACATTTGTCTTAAGTAATTTTCTGCTTTTCACATACCTAAAGAAGCTTTTACTATCCTCCTTTATATTCTTGGCTAGCTTACCTTGGTACCTCAACTTTTCTCCCTTTATTTCCTTTTTAGTTATCTTTTGTTGTTCTTTAAAAGTCACCTAATCCTCTGGCTTCCCGCTCATTTTTGCTATGTTATACTTCTCTTTTATTTTTATACTCTCCTTGAATTCCCTTGTCAGCCACGGTCGCCTCTTACTCCCCTTAGAATCTTTCTTCCTCTTTGGAATGAACTGATCCTGCACCTTCTGTATTATTCCCAGAAATACCTGCCATTATTGTTCCACTGTCATCCCTGCTAGGGTCTCTTTCCAGTCAACTTTGGCCAGCTCCTCCCTCATGCCTCCACAGTTCCCTTTACTCAACAATAATACTGACACTTCCAATTTTCCCTTCTCCCTCTCAAATTGTAGATTAAAACTTATCATACCTGCCTTGGGCAGAACTGTTCACAAACCAAGCTGTGATACAACCCGACAGTATGCTTTTTTTATGGTACACTTGTAGACGTTTGTAAGAGTCATTGGAGATGTGCCAAATTTCTTGAGAAAGTAGAGATGTTGGTGTGCTTTGTAAATGTAAAAGGTTTTTGGGGAGTCATGAGGTGAGGTCTTAAGCCTTTCAAGTGACATTTGTAACTGGATTTGGCTGAAAACTGGCTTCTCTGATGTGGAGACATTTAAAAGGCACTTGGACAGGTACATGAATAGGAAAGGTTTGGAGGGATATAGGTTAGGCAAAGGCAAGTGGAACTAGCTCGTAGTAACTTAGTCGCATGGACGAGTTGTGCTGAAGGGCCACTTCTGTACTGTATAGCTCAATGACAGGAGAAAAATTATCAAATTCAATCTGCTTAACATTTTCAAAAATAGACTTTTCTCCGTCTCATTTAATTTATTTATTCACCTGACCCAACATTAAAATTAGCTCTAAGTTGCTCTCATTACTTCTTCCTCTGTTAATTTTTGTCATCCAGATATTTGAGTTAAGATGACATGCAGGTCACAGATACACTGTTGCCCCTGTGAGCTTTTTTTTTCAGGTTGTGCTCCCAGAGGGTACTTCTGAAATCTGAATCTGTTGAGAGAGTCCCTCTTCTGCAAAATATTCTCCGATGTGCTCCATGAACCAAAGATTAAACACAAATTCTGAGACGTAAGCCACCATATACATTTTTGTAACAGGAAACTCAAAGGCATTCTGACCCCAGAGGTTAGCTCAGGTGAATGTGAAATTATTTAAATACCTGAGAGGTGGGTGCCAAACCTCAGTGTTAATTGGGTCTCCGTGGGAGTTAAACTTTACTAACTGGGTAATAACTAGGTAATGTTGTGCAATTTCCCAGGAGGAAGCTTATAGGGACAGGAAAAGATTTATTTCAATTCTATTAGTTTTCAATTCTTCTATTATTTTTTAAATGTTTTTAGATTATTATTACATCTGATAACCTAATAAAACTAAATTAAACGTCATTATAACAAGGTATCATCGCATTAATAATTTTTAAACATATCCTCTCTAATCTGTCTCAGAATCATAGAGCCATAGACATATTCACCACAATATTCAACCTCTCCTTGGCAAAGTCCGTGGTCCCTGCATGCTTCAAAAGATCCATCATTGAACCGGTGCCAAAGAATGCCTCTCCAACGTGTTTAAATGACTACCGACCGGTGGCCCTCACCTCGGTTGTCATGAAATGCTTTGAGAGGCTAGTCAAGAAGCACATCTGCGCTCTCCTTCCTCGCAACATGGACCCACTACAGTTCGCATACCGTCCGAACAGGTCCACGGATGATGCGGTCTCCCAGGTTCTACACACCGCTCTCTCTCATCTGGACAGCCAGGGGGGCTAAGTGAGGATGCTGTTCATTGACTTTAGTTCAGCATTCAACACAATAGTCCCCAGCAGACTGGTTGAGAAGCTGCTGGAACTGGGGCTTAGCACCCCTCTGTGTGCCTGGGTCCTGGACTTTCTCACTGCCAGGCCCCAAGTGGTCAGGATGGGGGAACACACATCTAGCTCCCTCACCCTGAACATAGGATCCCCCCAGGGCTGCGTCCTTAGCCTCCTACTGTACTCCCTGTACACACATGACTGTGGGGCCAGGTTCAGCTCAAACTCCATCATCAAGTTTGCTGATGACACTGTGGTGGTGGGCCGGATCTCCAACAACGATGAGAAGGCCTACCGGGAGGAGGTGGCTGATCTGGCACTCTGGTGTCAGGACAATAGCCTCCTCTTGAATGTCACTAAAACAAAGGAGCTGATTGTGGACTTCAGAAGGGCTAAACATCCAAGGACGTACACGCCACTGGAGATAAATGGGTCTATTGTGGATAGGGTGAGCAGTTTTAAATACTTGGGAGTCCGCATCGCAGAGGATCTGACGTGGGCAACGCACATTGCCGCACTGGTGGGTAAGGCTAAGCAGCGCCTTTACCACCTTAGACAACTGAGGAAATTCAGAGTGTCTCTGAGGATCCTTCATTGCTTCTACTCTGGGGCTGTAGAGAGCATCCTGTCCGGCAACATTACAGTCTGGTTGGGGAACAGCTCTGCCCAGGACAGGATGGCCCCTGCAGAACGCACCATGGGAACTACACTCGTCCCCCTGCAGGACCTATACATCAGGAGGTGCAGATCCAGAGCAAGCAAGATCATGAGGGACCCCTGCCACCCCAGTAACGGACTGTTCCAGATGCTACGATCAGGCAAACGCCTCCGCTGTCACGCTGTGAAAACGGAGAGGATGAGACGGAGCTTCTTCCCACAGGTCATCAGGACTGTCAACTTTTATAACCCCAGACACTAAATTTTTGTCGACACTAATAGTAACTTATTAACTTTATTCATATGCTGTAACTGTAATTCTTTTTGTGCACAACCCGCAGGCATTGCCACTTTCATTTCACTGCACATCGTGTATGTGTATGTGACAAATAAATTTGACTTGACTCATAGTGTTGTATCGGACAGAAATGGGCTCTTTGGCCTAGCTCTTCCACACTGACATTGACGACTATCTACACAAATCCTAGTATGGTGGAAGAACAAAAACTGAGCTGCACCTGCATGCTTACATTCAGTGACTGATGTACAAGAGCATCCAGAGCTCGGTGTTCTTCCCCTTTTCCTAACTTGACACCATTCAGATAATAATCTGCCTTCCTGTTCTTGCCAACAAATTGGATAACCTCACATTTATCCACATTAAACTGCATCTGCCATGCATCTGCCCACTCGCCCAGCCTGTCCAAGTTACCCTGCATCCTCATAGCATCCTCTTCACAGTTCACTCTGCTACCCAGCTTTGTGTCATCTGCAAATTTGCTAATGTCACTTTTAATCCCTTCATCTGAATCATTAATGTATATTGCACATAGCTGCGGTCCCAGCACCAAGCCTTGCTGTACCCCACTAGTCACTGCCTACCATTCTGAAAGGGACCCGTTATTCCCCACTCTTTGTTCCCTGTCTGCCAACCAATTGTCTATGTCCGTACCCTACCCCCATTACCATGTGTTCTAATTTGGAGTCTGGTGTACATTTTCAAGCGTCTACACCTTCTGCCAGACAGGAGCAGAAAGACGAAGGAATGACCGAGATGGGACGTCTTTGATTATGTTAGCTGCTTTTCCAAGGTGGCACGAATTGCAAATGCAGTCAGTGGTGAGGAGTCTTGTCTATGTGTTGGACTGGGCTACATCTACAACTCTCTGCATTTTTTGGGACTGACTTGGGCAGAGCAGTCCCAAAAACAAGCTGTGATGCATCCCAACAATATGCTTTCGATGGTGCATCTGTTTAAGTTGTAAGAGTCACTGGAGAGGTTGAATTTCTTCAGTCTCCTCAGGAAGTAGAGGTGTGGGTGTGCTTTCTTGGCTGTCGCAACGTGGTTCATCCATGACAGATCATTTGTAATATTTACGCTAAGGAACTTGAAGCTCTCAACCATTTCCATTTCCATACTATTGATGCCGATTGAAGCATGCACTCCATCATGCTTCCTGATCAATAACTCAATCATCTTGCTGACATTGAGGGGGGAGGGTATTGTCCTGGGCATCATGCCAGTAAGTTCACTATCTCCTTCCAGCATTCTGCCTCGTTATTGTTTGTGAACCGGCCCACCAGAATGGTGTTATCTGCAAACTTGTAGATGGAATTAGAGTCGAATTTGGCCATACGGTTGTGAGTGTATGGGGAATAAAGTAGGGGACTGAGAATGCAACCTTGCGGATCACCAGTGTTGAGAATTATTGTGGATAAGTTGTTGTCACCTATCCTCACTGCTTGTGATCTGTGAGTCAGAAAGTCAAGGATCCAGTGGCAGACAGGAGTACTGATTTCTGGGTCCAGGAATTTGGAGATGTGTTTAAATGGGATGATGGCGTTGAAGGCGGATCTATAGTTGATAATTAAGAGGTCTCTGGTGCTGTGAGGCAGCAACTCTACCAGCTGCCCCAGTGTCCTTTCACTTTCCATTATCATCTACCTACGACACAGATCTCTTTCGCACCTGGAGAAGCCTGGTAGCACTGTGAGAATCATGTTCTTTGATTTCTCCAGTGCATTCAATACCATCCAGCCTGGGCTTCTGGGGGCAAGTGGGAGCATGCAGGAGTGGATCACCACCTCACATCCTGGATTCTGGATTACCTCACCAACCCACCACAGTATGTGAGGACAAAGGACTATGTTTCGGACAGGGTGGTCTGCAGCACAGGGCTTCCGCAGGGAACAGTGCTAGCTCCTGTCCTGTTCACCCTGTACACTGTGGACTTCAGGCACAGCTCAGCAAACTGCTATCTACAGAAGTTCTCTGACAATTCTGCCATCGTTGGCCTCATCACAGACGATGATGACAGGGCGTACAAAGAACTGACCAGGGACTTTGTGGACTGGTGCCAGCGGAACTGCCTCCGGATCAACGCGGGGAAAACCAGGGAGATGGTGGTGGATTTCCGCAGGCGCAGCCATGTCCCCCCGACACCGGTGAACATCCAGGGAATGGACATCGGGAGGGTGGACTCTTATAAGTACCTGGGTGCTTACCTTAACAATAAACTTGACTGAACCGAAAATATCAATGCACTGTACAAAAAGGGCCAGAGCAGACTTTACCTGCAGAGGAGACTCAGGTCCTTTGAAGTGCAGGGGGCACTCCTAAGGACCTTCTACAACACTGTGATGGCATCAGCCATTTTCTATGGGGTGGTCTGCTGGAGCAGCAGCATCTCAGCAGCGGAGGGGAAGAGACTTGACAAGCTGGTCAGGAAGGCCAGCTCTGTCTTGGGTTGCCCCCTTGACTCAGTACAGGCAGTGGGAGAGAGGAGGATGATGGCAAAGATAACATCGCTGCTGGACAACGACTCCCACCCCATGCAGGACACTGTCACTGCACTGAGTAGCTCCTTCAGTGACAGACTCCTTCACCCCAAGTGTGTGAAGGAGAGATATAGGAGGTCCTTTCTTTCCGCTGCTGTGAGACCGCACACCACGGCTACTCCCCGCAGACCAGTCAACGGACCAGTCAAGGGTAACAGTAAAAAAAAAACACTGTAAATGATGATAATTATCCTTATCTTTATTTTTATTTATAATTTATTAGGGCGGCACGGTAGCGCAGCGGTAGAGTTGCTGCTTTACAGCGAATGCAGCGCCGGAGACTCAGGTTCGATCCTGACTACGGGTGCTGCACTGTAAGGAGTTTGTACGTTCTCCCCGTGACCTGCGTGGGTTTTCTCCGAGATCTTCAGTTTCCTCCCACACTCCAAAGACGTACAGGTGTGTAGGTTAATTGGCCGGGTAAATGTAAAAATTGTCCCTAGTGGGTGTAGGATAGTGTTAATCTACGGGGATCACTGGGCGGCACGGACTTGGAGGGCCGAAAAGGCCTGTTTCCGGCTGTATATATATGATATGAATGAATGTCTCTTGCTATCCATTTTGCTGCTGTTTACAGAAACACTGCAAGTTTCCCCGGTGTGGGACAAATAAAGGAATATATTATTATTATTACTATTATTAAAACCAATTTTCTTTGGTATTTGCCCACTGTGTGAACAACCATTTTCTATTGGAATGCTGCTAAATTGCTAAATTGGTCGGAGCCCCTCTGGTTGTGATCCACCCAGGCTTATCTTACATTTACCGGCATCAGATGCACATCCAGTGATTTCCTGCACTATGCAGTTAATGAGATCCTGATTCTCAACTGAAATCGGAAATTACAAGTGTGAGCTTCAAAATGGCTTTTTCACTCATAAGGAACAAACACACAGCAATTGCACAGAGTGACACAATTTGGAGTGTCCCAGTGATGTTCCCTGTTACCAGAGTACACCTATGAAACATGCATTGTTCATCTTGATGCAGTAATATTTATTTTCTTCCTTCTGACTCCCTATTCTGGTTTAACTACCGGTAAACTGGCAGTAGGATAACCTGAGGAAGACTTACAAAACAAATTGCTCATTTCAATATACAACATCCTTTCAACAAACTTCTCTTGACATGAGTATACAGGAAATTGAAGAAGACCAACTAAACACAATCTTCTTCCCCATTAACTCAATTGTTTTTCTGATGTGATTTTCTAGAACCCGAGATTTCTTTCAGTCCCCAACAGAGACCTTATCTTTGTATTCCCATGCCCACAGCTCAACAGGTTCCGGGCCCGCCATGCTATAGAGCTCCTCTTCCTTCGCCACCGTCTCCTGCCCATTTTCTCGGGTAAAGAGTTGTCACTTCCCAGTGACGACCACTTCTACCATCTCCAACATTCCTCCTCCTTGTTTCGCCCTTCGAGCCTGCTATGCCCTACATCAAGATCAACATCTATGTCCTTGCCATTTCTCTGCACTGTCCACACATCGATTTCCTCATGTCCAGAAATCTATCCATCTCTATTTTGAATTAACTCAACAACAGAGCCTCCACTGTTCTCTCAGAGGAAAATCCCAAAGATTCACCATATTCTCAGTCTTAAATTGTTTATTGCGAGACTATGACCTGTGGTTCTAGATTCTCAGTCAGAGGAGACAAATCTAAATTATTCTGCGATGAGAGTTGATTCACTTTTACTGTGGTTCCTTATTGCATCTTCCTCACAATTCACACTACCCCCCAGCTTAGTATCATCTGCAAATTTGCTAATGGTACTTTTAATCCCTTCGTCTAAGTCATTAATGTATATTGTAAATAGCTGGGGTCCCAGCACCGAACCTTGCGGTACCCCACTGGTCACTGCCTGCCATTCCGAAAGGGCCCCATTTATCCCCACTCTTTGCTTTCTGTCTGTCAACCAATTTTCTATCCATGTCAGTACCCTACCCCCAATACCATGTGCCCTAATTTTGCCCACTAATCTCCTATGTGGGACCTTGTCGAAGGCTTTCTGAAAGTCAAGGTACACCACATCCACTGACTCTCCCCTGTCAATTTTCCTAGTTATATCCTCAAAAAATTCCAGTAGATTTGTCAAGCATGATTTCCCCTTCGTAAATCCATGCTGACTCGGAATGATCCCATTACTGCTATCCAAATGCTCAGCAATTTCGTCTTTTATAATTGACTCCAGCATCTTCCCCACCACTGATGTCAGACTAACTGGTCTATAATTACCCGCTTTCTCTCTCCCTCCTTTCTTAAAAAGTGGGATAACATTTGCTATCCTCCAATCCACAGGAACTGATCCTGAATCTATAGAACATTGAAAAATGATCTCCAATGCTTCCACTATTTCTAGAGCCACCTCCTTAAGTACCCTGGGATGCAGACCATCAGGCCCTGGGGATTTATCAGCCTTCAGTCCCATCAGTCTACCCAAAACCATTTCCTGCCTAATGTGGATTTCCTTCAGTTCCTCCATCACCCTAGGTTCTCCGGCCCCTAGAACATTTGGGAGATTGTGTGTATCTTCCTCAGTGAAGACAGATCCAAAGTAATGGTTTAACTCGTCTGCCATTTCTTTGTTCCCCATAATAAATTCCCCCGTTTCTGTCTTCAAGGGACCCACATTTGCCTTGACTATTTTTTTCCTCTTCACGTACCTAAAAAAACTTTTGCTATCCTCCTTTATATTATTGGCTAGTTTACCCTCGTACCTCATCTTTTCTCCCCGTATTGCCTTTTTAGTTAACTTTTGTTGCTCTTTAAAAGAGTCCCAATCCTCTGTCTTCCCACTCTTCTTTGCTATGTTATACTTCCTCTCCTTAATTTTTATGCTGTCCCTGACTTCCCTTGTCAGCCACAAGTGTCTCTTACTCCCCTTAAGAGTCTTTCCACCTCTTTGGAATAAATTGATCCTGCAACCTCTGGGTAAATAATGATCTTCTTGAAGCAGATTAGAACCTCAGAATGGAATATGGAGAGGTTAAAGACGTGCGTCAATACCCCTGCCAGTTGGTTACACAGTTCCTGAGGATGCACCCAGGGGACAATTGTTTTCGGTGGGTTCACATCTGTGATAATGGCCATGGATACCGTCCCACCCGTGACTGTCAGGGTGGATAAAGCAATCCACTGACCTTCTGTTCAAAGTGAGCATAGAATGCATTAAACTTATGAGAGAGAGATATGGTGCTGCAGAGATATTGTCCAACTTCATTTTGTAGCCTGTTTTAGCATGCAAGCCTTGCCACAATCAACGGGTGCCTGTGTGGTTCGACTGGAACTCTATCTCAGTCTGAAATATCCCTTTGGCATCCTTGATGGTCTTGCAAAGATCATAAATAGATTTCTTGTATTGCTTGGGATCGTTTGACTTACATGCTACATACTAGCACTTCACCTGGGAATGGACCTCACAGTTCATCCATGGATTCTGGTTGGGGAATGTTGATATTGTCTTCTTTGACATGAATTGCTCCACACACTTATTGAAGAAGTCTGTGATAGCAGTGGCATACTCATTTTGGGTGGCCACAGAGTCCTTGAAGATGGACGAGTCCTCCGACTCAAAGCAGTTGCAAGAGATCTCATCTGTTTCCTCAGACCAATGTAGCCAGAACTGAGGGTCAAATGACACTCATTCTTATCTGATTCTGAAGCCATGTTGCTTGTACCACAGGGATCAACAGGGATGTTGCTTGCACAAGTCTACCAAAGCAGGCACTATATTGCCTTGGCAAGATATTTTGAGGTTTTGACTTTTTAATACCTTATATGGACATGGTCTTATTTCCTTTACTACCTTATATGGGCACGATGTGAGTTGTGTCACATCATTCACTGATAAGATTAAGATATAACTAAACCGTTTTGTCCATTGTTTTCTAGAGTGAGACACGAGATGAGCTCTGTGGGTGTCTGAAGCCAACCAGTGCTGACCTCCCCACTATTGCCTGGTGTAATAAATTTACCATTTTACCACTATCTTTGTTGCATTGTTGTCTGTCTAGAAAAAATGAACTTTAACATTGGCGTAGTCGGCAGGATATCGCTGGTACCAACTTCAACGACTGAGTAAGAGGCTGCAATTTGGCCGGGACCTGGAGTGGAGTAAAAAGTGCACTATCGGATCCATTGAGTCTGAGCTTCCGAATGAGTTCCTGGGAACACTGTGGTCCCTCGTCTGAGGTCGATCTGGTTCCTGCCGAGAACCTTTAGACAGACAACATAGGTAAGACCTTATATTTTTGGTGTATAAGGCGAGTCTGGCGGCGCACACAGTTGCAGCGGCTCGATGTCCTCCCGGTCAGTGCTCGTGTTTTTTGTGTATGTGTATGTGTATGGGTATGTGTGCGTGTTGTTTTGTGCCCTGTGTACTTACTGTCGGGCGAACAACGTCTACGGCCGGCAGGATCTTCTTAGGATTGGAGCCGGTCGCGAATGGGGGGTTACCGCCGAGTTTGTCCGCTCATACAAGATCCCGGCGGACATAGCGAGGAGCCCCGACTCTCCGTGGATCACCATCCCCGCGGGGAGGAGGCGAAGGCGGCGCAGAGAGAGAAGGCAAAAGCGAGGCGGCAGGGCCGGCGCTCTGGTCAGGCTACGGAGGCAGCCACTGAAACCACCGCTTCCCAGCCTGTTTCTAACGAACGCCAGATCCCTCGCTAACAAGATGGATGAACTTAGGCTGCAGACTGCAGCTAACAACGCCGTGAAGGACAGCTGTATCCTGTTGATCACGGAGACCTGGCTTCATTCTTTCATTCCGGACTCTGCTATCGAGCTAGCAGGCTACACAGCACAGCGTCATGACAGGACAAGAGACTCTGGTAAGAGCAGAGGTGGAGGGCTCTGTGTGTACGTGAACAACACCTGGTGTACAAACACAGTGATTGTAGACAGTCACTGCTCCCCGGACCTGGAGTATGTGACTGTTAAATGCAGGCCCATTTATCTCCCTAGAGAGTTTACTGTTGTCATGATAACTGCTGTGTACATACCACCGGATGCTAATGCTAACTCGGCTATCGGATATTTGTATGGTAGCACTAGCAGTCAACAGAGCATATATCCTGACGGTGTTCACATCATAGCAGGGGACTTTAACCACGCGGACTTGAAGAAAATGCTCCCCAAATTCTATCAGCATGTTAAATGTGCTACAAGAGGAGCTAACACACTGGACAAGGTCTACTCCAACATCAAGCTGGGCTACAGGGCTAGACAACTACCACACCTGGGTCAGTCGGACCATATGTCCCTGTTTTTAATTCCTGCATATGCCCCCCTCAGGAAAACCGCTCCTACCATCACAAAGACCATCACAACTTGGCCTGATGGTGCATCTCAGCAGCTGCAGGACTGCTTCGACAGGACCAACTGGGATGTGTTTGAACACCGGGACCTGGAGGTGTTCACAGACAGTGTACTATGTTACATTAAAAACTGCATGGACACTGTCACAGTGGACAAACGCATCCGGGTCTACCCCAACCAGAAGCCCTGGATGACCCGGGAGGTCCAGCGGCTGTTAAAAGAGAGGAACACTGCTTTTAGGTCTGGCGATAGGGCTTTATACAGCATGGCCCGAGCTAACCTGAAGAGAGGCATCAGAGAGGCCAAATTAGACTACAGGAGGAAGATAGAGGACCACCTGGACAGTAACAACAGCAGGCAGGTGTGGCAGGGGATCCAGTATCTAACCAACTATAAGACCAACCTTGGAGCTGCTGAAGGTGACGCCTCGTTGGCAGAGGAGCTGAACCTCTTCTTTGCTCGCTTTGAAGTGGAGCCACCCGAGACAGCCATATCACACCACATGGTCCACAGCAGCCTAACCCTCAAGATAGAGGAGCATGAGGTGAGGCGCACG
The DNA here is from genome assembly GCF_053455715.1 of Rhinoraja longicauda. Classification (NCBI taxonomy): domain Eukaryota; kingdom Metazoa; phylum Chordata; class Chondrichthyes; order Rajiformes; family Arhynchobatidae; genus Rhinoraja; species Rhinoraja longicauda. Next base: position 67,616,750 of record NC_135959.1, on the reverse strand, counting down.
CTGCGGGCCATCAATCCAAGGAAGGCTACTGGACCCGACGGCGTCTCTGGACGCGTGCTGAAGGACTGCGCTGACCAGCTGGCTGGAGTCTGTACGAGGATTTTCAACCAGTCTCTGGCCCAGTCCACTGTTCCATCCTGTCTGAAGTCCGCAATCATAGTCCCCTTGCCCAAAAAACCCCACATTTCCAGCCTCAACGACTACCGGCCAGTCGCACTCACACCAGTGGTGATGAAGTGTTTTGAAAAACTGGTCCAGGGTCATATCACATCACTCCTGCCCCGAAGCTTTGACCCCCACCAGTTTGCGTACAGAGCGAATAGATCCACAGAGGACGCTATAGCCACAGCCCTCCATGCTGCACTGTTCCACCTGGAGCAGCCGGGGAGCTACGTGCGGATGCTCTTTGTGGACTACAGCTCTGCCTTTAATACAATCCTTCCCCATAAACTGGTGGACAAACTGGGGGACTTGGGACTTCCACACTCCACCTGCATGTGGATAAATAGCTTCCTGTCAGCTCGCAGCCAGAGAGTCAGAGTGGGCCATCACACATCCACGGCCCTCAGCCTCAGTACCGGCTCTCCACAGGGCTGCGTGCTGAGCCCCCTGCTCTACACCATCTATACACATGACTGCACCCCCGCCCACCACAGCAACACCATTGTCAAATTTGCGGATGACACTACGGTGGTGGGACTCATCACCGGGGGGGACGAGTACGCCTACCGGGATGAGGCGGAGCAGCTGACAGTGTGGTGTGGAGAAAATAACCTGCTCCTCAACACCTTAAAGACAAAGGAAATAATAATAGACTTCAGAAAGAATAAAACGGACATGGTACCATTAACTATCAGAGGGGACTGTGTGGAGAGGGTGGCGGATTTCCGCTTCCTGGGAATCCATATTGAGGAGGACCTGACGTGGAGCGTGAACACCTCTGCGCTGCTGAAAAAGGTCCAGCAGAGACTGCACTTCCTGAGGGTGCTCAGGAAGAATAACATCACTCAGAGACTGCTGTTGTCCTTTTATCGGTGCTACATTGAGAGCATCCTAACATACTGTGTATGCGTATGGTACACCAGCTGCACAGCGGCTCAGAGGAAAGCGCTCCAGAGGGCCATTGACAACGCCCAGAGGATTGTCGGCTGCCCTCTACTTACCTTGGAGGACTTACACAGTTCCCGCTGCATCAAAAAATCCCAGAGTATTATAAAGGACATTTCCCACCCCGGACACTCCCTGTTTGAACTGTTACCGTCAGGCAGACGGTACAGATCTACAAGGACAAGGACAAACAGACTTAAAAATAGTTTTTACCCCACTGCTATAAAGGCACTAAATGTAGCCGCCAAGGAACGCAGGGGCGATACATAATAAGAGACTGTGAAATCGACAGAAGGATGTAGGGTTGGGTGTTTATGCGTGCTATTTTCATGATATTTATTTTAGTTGTTTATCTTTTTTAAAATATTTTACCTTGTATGTATCGTTAGCTTTTAGAAATGTTTGAATGGTGCACTGACTGGCTGACATTTTACAATTTCGTTGTACATGGCTCATGTTACAATGACAATAAAGGAACTATTCTACTATTCTACATCACATGTGTTAATGGGAGAGAGTGAAATAAGATTGGTCAGGTCGGATGTTATCCGTGAAAGATTTCTTAATAAGATTGGTCAGGTCGGATGTTATTCGTGAAAGATTTCTTAAAAATGGGACAGGCTCTGGATAAGAGCGATGGGGGAGCTCCGGTACAATACATGTGTTATCTGTATCCGGAAAAACGTAAAGATTACCGACAATTGTCTACTTCATTAACAAAAAGATTGAGAAATGAAGCCTGGCCGCTAAGGCGAACATGGAATGTGAAAAACTTAAGCGCTGAAAAAGGTCATAAACGACCTGGCATAGCGACCCTGTTTACAGAGGAGGACGAGGCCGAACAAGGGTGGTGTAGACCTCCGCCCTTTGCGCCCCCACTCCAGGGAGCCCAGGGTCTCTACCCTGTCTCACCCCAGGCTGCAGCACCTCCCCCAGTTAGAGAAAGAGAAGTCGAGTCAGAAGAAGACTGAGAAAGGGCCGAGAAATGTATGGAGGAAGGAGAAGTAATTGAGTCAAATGTTGCGGAGGGAGTTAAAATACATCCTCGAAAGACAGCAAAAAGAGTAATGCCAATCAGAGCTATGGTAAACCCCTGAGCCAGAGAAAACAGACAGCCAGACACCGTAAGGATATACATGGCTTGAAAACCACGACATGTTGGTAATAAGAGATAAGTATTCTCCTTGGCTGAATCCTTACTGGACCCCACTGAAGGGGCGTGCTGGAAAAACCTAATGGGACACAGAACCTCTGAGGTGTTACATGGAGCGACAGGCTTTTGAAGGATGCTACTAGGTAGAGACAGACAGAGCGAAACGCTGGGAACAGAAGAACAAAGAAACACTGTGAAAATGGTCACATGATGGACATCTGGTGAGAACAGAGCCGCAAGTAACCATGGCTGGGCAGAATGGCCCTTGAAGATAGTGTCTGGGAACGGTTATTTATTCAGCACTTGGATGAGTGACAACTCAAAATGATTGACTTTAGAGTTGTGAGAGGCTTTTTAGGGTTGGTTAACTTCTGCAGGCAATGGATTCCGGATGTGGCCTTATACACCAAGCAACTCTCCCCCCTGGCATCTGCAAATGCACCCTGAAAGTTTGCCCTAACGCCCGTGCAAGAAGAAGCATTCACCAAACTTAAGGCTGCCCTAGCGGCCGCCCCGCTATCGGCGGCCCACTCTACAACAGGCCTTTCCAACCGTATGTCAGTATTATCCAAAATTTGCTTATCCAATATCATGGTGATGTGTGACGCCTGGTTGTTTACTTCTCGGTCCGCCTGGACGCTGTTGCCCAGGGCTACCCTCCATGCACACAGATTTTACCAGGGCTACATGCAGCTGTTGCTGTGGCTTGCAATATTACCCTGCACCAACCGGTGGCAGTATACACCACTCAATGTGTTGCAGCCCTGCTTAACACAGGACAGACGAAATATTTGACTTAAGCCTGATTAGGCCGCTATGAAGTTACCCTCCTGAGCAACCCGTACCTTACCTTCTATCATTGCACCACCATTAATCCTTCAGCATTTCTTACAGAACCACCCGAACATCACGAAGAACCACTTCATGACTGTGCATTGGCAAATGAACTGTTAACCACAGTCCGACAGGATACTCCTTACAGGATATTCCTCTCAAACAGAAAGACTGCAATTGGTTTGTGGATGCATCGTCACTGATTGCCGAAAATGGACACCGAACCTCGGACTACGCAGATAACGGGGCCATAATAGAAGAAGAATTGGATAGAATAGAATAGAAGAATAGAAGAAGGCCGGTTCCAAAACGCTCTCTCCGCCCAGCAGGCAGAACTTTATGCTCTCACCAGGGCATGCATTCTGGGCCAACAAAAGACACTTAATATCTATACCGATTCTCATTATGCCTTCGGCATTGCCCACGATTTTGGAGCCCTCTGGCAGCATAGAGGCTTTTTAATGTCTTCCGGCACTCCGATTAAAAACTCCCTTTATGTGACCAATTTGTTACAGACTCTAACTCTCCCGTATCGATTAGCCATTATTAAATGTAATACACACACGGGAGGCTCAGATGAGGATTCTAAAGGAAATGCCCCCGTCGACGCCACTGCCCGCATGTTGGCCTCCTACTCCCTTAATATTGTCCCCTCTGAACAAAGGGTTTTGACAAACAGAACGGTTCTGCCAGACATGGGTGAAGTTAAGTTAATGCAGGGAGACGCCTCTGCCGCTCAAAAAGATCTTTGGAAACAAGAGGGCTGTGCCAGTGATTGGCTCACCCCTCTTGGACAAGTTTGTGTACCTGATGCATTTTTACCTCTACTGTTAACTTGCATACTCTCCCTTACTCATGCTGGAAAGGAGGGAATGGTAAGGATGACCAAAGAAACAGGGTGGCACCCGAAAATTCGGCAAGAGGCATTCAAGCAGGCCTCTGAGTGGGATATGCCAGAGGAGCAATCCTGGTAAGGCAAGAAAAGGTCCAAAGGGAGTCACTCCAATGCCATCCCGCCCTTTTGAATGCATACAGATAGATTTTTATTGAAATGCCACGTGCACAGTGTTATAAATATTGTTTAGTAATTGTTGATTTATTTAGTAGATGGATTGAAGCCTTGTCTACTACAAATAACACAGCAGAAACAAATGTTACGTTGCTGCTAAAAGAAATTATACCCCGCTTTGGTTTGCCAATCACTATCAGCTCCGACAATGGTCCTCACTTTATAGCCACTGTTAATAAGGAAATATGCCAGCATTTTAAAATCAAGCACCAATTTCACTGTGTTCACCATCCGCAGGATTCTGGTATCGTCGAAAGGGCAAATGGGACACTCAAGACCAAATTGACTAAGTTAATGGGAGAAATGGGGCAGAGCTGGATTAAGGTTCTTCCCCTCAGTCTTTTTTTTTATACATGATAAATTCGATTATACATGTATTGTTCTGTATTATCTCCCCACCCACAACCCTCCCCCCCACCCCCCAGTTAGAAAAAAGTGGAAAAAGGAGAAGAAAAGAAAGAAAAGAAAGAAGGAAAGAAGAACTGCCTGTTGTACCTGCACGCCAACTTTCAGTGACTAGTGTACAAGGACACCAGGTCACGCTGCACTTCCCCCTTACCTAACCTGACACCATTGAGATAATAATCTGCCTCCTTGTTTTTGCCGCCAAAGTGGATAACCTCACATTTATCTATATTATACTGCATCTGCCATGCATCTGCCCACTCACTCAACCTGTCCAAGTCACCCTGCAAACTCCTAACATCCTCTTCGCAGTTCACACTGCCACCCAGCTTTGTGCCATCTGCAAACTTGCTAGTTTTACTTCTAATTCCTTCATCCAAATCATTAATATATATGGTAAATGGTTACGGCCCCAGCACCGAGCCTTGCGGCACACCATTCGCCACTGCCTGCCATTCTGAAAAGGACCCGTTTACTCCTACTCTTTGCTTCCTGTCTGTCAACCGATTCTCTATCCATGTCAACACTCTACCCCCAAAACCATGTGCTCTAATTTTGCTCAACAATCTCCCGTGTGGAACCTTACCAAAGGCTTTCTTTTTATTTCAAATTTGTAGTGTTTTTCTTTTCTTTCGTTTTAGAGTTTTATTTGGCTCACCAGTGGACCCAGATGCATGGTTCAAAACATCTTTTCACAAGTATTGAAATGGATGAAAAAATATCAGGGCCTGAATTTTCCTGCATTTACTCCATTTCTATTGAGGGAGTTCTAATTTCTGCTATATGTAGCTACACCTATCTGGCAACAAATTACTTTCAAAGCTTTTAGTTGAGGCAATTTTGATACCAAAGAACCTCGTCATTTTTAATTGACCGGCATTTTAGAGGATGGGAAGTATTATTTTGAATGAAAGGATCATTGGGCAATGTCACTACTCGAATATAAAATGGACACACATAAACTTTTGGTAGAACATGATATCTGAAAGAATGTATTCCACTTTAAAAAATAGTGCATATTCTTAAACATATTTCCAATTTGATTGAAACTGCCAACTTTCCTAAATTGCCAACTCTCTGAGATACATATTAAACTAAAAAATGAACTCTTCCCTATCTCTAAATATAATACTGCGAGTGAAGCATTCATTCCATGCTTCCCACTTCTGTTATTGGTCACACATCCCATGCCTTCAAAGTTACAACATCGAAATGAAGGTGCAGAGTTATAACGCCTCCAGCTGCAAGATAACGGGTATGTCGGTGACCAAACCACAAGCAACGAAACAAAAATATTGCTCATACCCTGCACATTGGGCAATGGTACAATAATGTAAGACACCTAATCATCCCTATAAAACTCAGTCAGGACAGAAAGACTCAGTTCATTTCAAGACTCCGAGATCCTGAAGATGAAGTGCTTCAAGATCCCCGTTGTAATTGTGTTACTTCGTCTTGCGCTTAGTTTAAGTGCACCCCCCAACTCCGATACAGAACTATTGAACGAAAACGACTGGGATCAATGCCGGGTATAATCAGAGATATATACTAAACCAATGTTTATGTTCAGTGTATAAAACCAATAATCAATTTCAAATATAAAGCAGCGCAATGACAAACGTAATTTCCTCCGGGCGTTGAAGGTACCGTCGTACAGGCAACAATATGTATACATTATAAACTTTACCTGTTGTAAGTTGTGTTTCTTTCGTTGATCCAGAATTACCTCCAACGATTTTACAACATGACCGAATCCAAATGGAGAACGCCCGATTTCGGACTTCATGATAAGATTAGAGAAATGCAACATTTCTTTGGTCTGCAAGTGACTGGGAGATTGAACCGCGACACTATGGAAGAGATGAAGAAAGAACGTTGTGGGGTCTCAGACTCGAGGCAGCTCAGAGGTTCTCGGTGGTCGCAGAGGAGAATCACCTACAGGTACATGCATGCATTCGCTGAGGCGGCGGGAACATTGGTCTTTCGTTATAAAGAGGAATCCAATTAAAAGTGATCCATGTGCTCGCTTCCTTCTTGTCTGACAGAATCGTAAATTACACGCCAGATCTGAACAGACGAGAGATAGACACCGCTATTGCCCTGGCCTTTAAAGTCTGGAGCGATGTTACTCCTCTGACCTTTGTCAGACTGAACGCAGGAGAAGCTGATATCATGATATTGTTCGCTGGAGGCCGTGAGTTCAGCCATTCAACAATTCCTGGCCATTTTTGCCATGGTGGACATGTACTATGTGTGTGTGACTTCTGTTCCACGTTCTCTGTTCCCAGGTCACGGGGACGGTTCCCTGTTCGATGGCCGAAGTGAGATTCTGGCTCATGCGTTTTTCCCTGGATCGGGCCTCGGTGGCGACGCTCACTTTGATGAAGCTAAAAGGTGGACGTTGTCCAGAGCCGGTAAATAAGTTATAAACTCGAAAGATTTAACTAGCTTTCTAAAAAAAACCGTGACCCCATATTTCATTTAATGACATAAAAAATGAAGAGGTTGTGGAATAAATTATTTTATAATGTCAATTATGGTGAAATGTTAGAAGTTAAACCCAATTGTGTTACTCACCTTAACAGGAATCAACTTGTTCCTTGTTGCGGCTCATGAATTTGGCCATTCACTCGGACTGGAGCACTCAAACGATAGATCTGCTCTTATGTTCCCCACCTATTCGTTCGTCAATACCAATGGGTATCGCCTCCCAGCCGACGATGTCAGACGAATCCAGGCCTTGTATGGTACACTGAAAATATTTAAAAAGTTTACTGTTCGTGATCCTTAAAATGTTTCCGTGCTTCACTTATTGGGGAAGAGCACAACGTCTTCAGAAAACCAAAATCCAGATTAAAATGAATTACTTAGAGAACTTCACATGCACCTTTCTAAATGTCTTTTAAATGTTGTTATTGCATCTGCCATTTCGGATAAAATCTTGCTATCGATTGGGTTCTGGACATACGTCCTTTCCTGGTAAAATGGTAACTTGGTCCTACCATCAGTCAGATTATTAACACGTTATCATTACAGATATTTCAGACCCAGACACAAAATCCCAAAGTTGCTCAGAATTCTGAACGAACCATGTAAAATGCAGCCCTTCCTCAGTGAATGCTGGCGATTCAATTTGAACGACATATACATTTCTTTCTAAAAGTGTCAGTGTAGATTACCATTTCGAAACCATTGACTTCGATCACCAGAATTTAAACGAAGTTAAAATGTTGCCCTGAGTGATGAACTTTGCAGAATACAATCATTCATTGAATTTTACAGTATTTGGAGTCTAAACAGCCCATTGGCCTACTGCTATTTTCCCTGTCCTTTAAAATTTGCAACAATGTTTTCTGGTTACAAAACGGAGAAGTTAGCATTATATTGTTGCTTTAACCATTAAGATGACATCATTCAATTTAAGATCAATTCTTGCTGCTAATCTACCACCTTAACATGAACAATATATTTTCTGTATTTTAGGAGCTCGTGAAGAACCAATACCAACACCACCAGAGCCAAAACCGACCAAACCTTCCGATAGATGCGATCCCCAAATGTCATTTGATGCTATTACCAGTGTACGTGGTGAACTCTGGTTCTTTAAAGAGGGGTATGGACGACATTTTTGTTTCTATTTTATGCTATGTATTCCATTGCAGATATTTTCAAACGTAGCAATCCCGCCACATTAGTGGATTAGTATATTCTGAAATATTATCTCACTATATGCTAGAAGGAACGGGTAGCATTTTATATTGCATGTCTAACCTCGACTGCGACCATTGGAATTGCTGGCAAGCCAACATGAGTAACTCATGGAAGAAGGTTAGGAATACTTTTTGTTATTTCTAATTCTGGTGGCATGATCTCACAGGTTGCTGTAATGATTAGCAGGAATGAATGCAGGGAGCCACGCAATTATGAAAGCCCAAAGATCTTTCATTTATTGCAAATGTGGCGTTTGATTTTCAAAGATAGTAACAGTAAAAAAAAGTACAGAAAACATTATTTTGCATCATAGGAAGTCTAATGTACAGTATATGTTAGATTTTTTAAATCAAGATGCTATACTAGATAGAGCTCTTAAGGATAGCGGAGTTAGGGGGTATGGGGAGAAGGCAGGAACGGGGTACTGATTAAGAATGATCAGCCATGATCACATTGAATGGCGGTGCTGGCTCGAAGGGCCGAATGGCCTCCTCCTGCACCTATTGTCTATTGTCTATAATGAAAACCTACAATTGAAGACTTATATCCACATTAATACAAAAAGGATGGCACAGTGGCACGGCAGGAGTTTAATCCTAATGTCAGGGAAATAATTGGAGGGGTGGAATTATGAGTTGATGTAGATTCAGTGAATTGAACAGTTTAATTCCATCTGGTAAGGAAAGATAGGTTAATAAAATACAGCAGCCCTTTTATTCAAATATTGATGAAATTGCTTTACTTTCATGGCTGATAAAAAGTTTTGTACATTCAATTACTCTTTACTCTAGAATAAGAATAATGCCTAAATGATCAAAGCAACCTTCTCTTGTTTAGAGCTGTGTGGCGAAAACAGCCTTCGCGCCCAGATGTGACATCAAATCAAATCAAGAATATTTTTCCAAACATTCAGTCAGTTGATGCTGCGGTTGAAATAAAGGATAGAAATTTTGTCGTTCTCTTCAAAGGTGCGTGAGTTTTCGATTATTGTAAAAGGGAACGCGCATAAATACAGAAGGATGAGAGGGGATCTGATAGAGACATATAAAATTATAAAAGGACTGGACATCTAGATGCAGGAAAAATGTTCCCAATGTTGGGGGAGTCCAGAACCAAGGGACACCGTCTTAGGATAAAGGGGAGGCCATTTAAAACTGAGGTGAGAAGGAACTTTTTCACTCAGAGAATTGTGAATTTGTGCAATTCTCTGCCACAGTGGAGGCCAAATCACTGGATGAATTTAAGAGAGAGTTAGATAAAGTTCTGGGGCTAGTGGAACCAAAGGATGTGGGGGGAAGTTGGGCATAGGTTACTGATTGTGGATGATCAGCCATGATCACAATGAATGGCGGTGCTGGCTCAAAGGGCAGAATGGCCTCCTCCTGCACCTATTGTCTATGTTTCTATGAGTTGGCAACTAACGACTGCGCATGGACGATTTTCCTTTCACTTTGTATAGTGGAACACTTAATGGCTTGAAGTGCTTTTGGAAAAGGGAGAGAGGCAAGTCTGGGTTCATCTTTTGACAGTCCACTAACAATATCAGAATTTAAGAAATATAAGCAAAAGTGGGGCGTTCGTTTATATGTCTGCTCTGCCAGTCATTAAAATCATCTCTAATCTTCAATCTCAATACCACTTCCCTGCACTAAATCAATATCCCTTGACACAATTAAAAATCATATTATGAGGCATTCCTATGGCAGACCATGGTCTATACAAATTATGGACAAAATACTAACACTTTGTATTTAATCAATTGAAGTGAAGTTTGCCTCCCCTGAGTTTTTGGATAATTAAAATGAAGTTGGTAATAGAAAACTGCAAATCCACAATTCTTAATTTTTGAGCAATCTTTGACTTTAATCCCATGTCTTAACTAAACTACTGTTAATATTTAACAGGATCACAGTACTGGTTAATTAGAGGAAACAGACTTTTATCACAGTTCCCAAGGAGCATCCGACGGATTGGATTTCCAAGATCTGTTACACATCTTGATGCTGCCCTGTATATCAAGGAGAGAAATAAAGCATTATTCTTTATTGGAGATAAGTATTGGAGGTATGTAGCAGTATTATTTTACAGTGTTTCACTGTGAAATTAAAAAAAATATTTTCAGAATCCCATCAGTCTAAGAACTCTAAATTTAAAAACAAAATGCAATGGCACTATCTACATTAATAGGTCTCTCTGACTCTTTAAGAGGATGCAGAAATGTATATTGTATATATTATGTAAGTAGTGCCAATTTCTACAACATGCTTGCAAGACACCTTGACTTTGACAACCACTTGAAATAACTGCATTTATTCTCTTTTTGTTTAGTTATAATCTGAGGAGAGGACGAATGGGAAGAGGCTACCCAAGAAGAATAAATGATGACTTTCCTGGAATAGGGAATAAAGTAGATTCAGCATTTGAAAACTCTGGTATGGAATGAAAATAGTGGATGGGCAAAATATTCAAAACTTACCAACGCATTTATGTGATTTGCATTTATGTTTGATTATTTAATGCTGTATTCATTCAAAGTTTTTTCCTTTTTTGTCTAGGCTTCCTCTATTTATCAAATGGACCAATACAATATGAATATGACTACAGAAATAAACAAGTTATCCGTGTTTTGAAAACATCCAGCTGGCTAAATTGTGATTAATTAACAATAAGTATTTGCCTTAAGAACTGCCTAACATTTAACAGAGCAGTTTACTCTTTCAAACCAGGCAAACTTTAAAATTGATTTTTGTTTGTTACGGAAAAGGTAATTGGGGTTTTAATAATTCACATTTCTGGGTACATATTTTTAAACATTTTTTCAAAAAGTCAGTGATGAATAATCTCGTTTTCTGATGTGAAATATTTAAAACCATAATTTTGAATGATAATAAAAAAAATATGGATTTAAACTGCTTAGAATGTATTTCACTGCAGTATTATTGTGCCTGATTTCCATCATTTAAATAACTTAATAAAGAGCTGCTTCATATCATTTGAAGTTTATTCAATTATTTGTGCAACAATTGTTCACAACGTGTAGTTTTCACAACCAGTGATCCGGTTTGATAAGTTTTATATCTTTATTACTTAAAAGTCTACTCCTTACTTTTCTAAATCATTTACAATTAAAGCAAAATTCTTGGATCAAGGGAGAAGAGAATGGAAAATCTTGAAGATTTGTGTTCTGTGTTTTAGTTTTCACTTTTCTGTACCATCACACATCAGTTTACTCAAGGACACTTTCAGCTAATTATCCAGCCATATTAATAATTTGGGGTGGAAACAAAATGATTTCAGTAGATATATATCAGGCACAATCTGAAGAAAAGTTTTTTAACATTTTATTTATTAAATAACATACACAAAAAGATTACATTTATATACTTTATAGACATGAAGAACTTTAGAAGTGTAGTTTCAATTGATATGTAGGAAGTACAGCGGTCCACTGGAGCACACCTAGTTCACAAAAACAGCAACATGATAATAACCAGATGATGCATTTTAATAATGTTCAAGTGTAATTTGGTCAGGCGATCCTGGGCGCAGATTTCCTCTGGGCCTTTTCACTAGTCCCCGATGTCCGCGGTAACGGCCATCGAACCTCCGCCAGCAGCGATGAGTCCGCCGCTCCACTGGCCGCCACCCCGCCCAACCCGACTGTCCTGGCCGTCGTCGCGGCCCCCGACCCTTATGCTGCAGTCCTGGTGTTGCATCTCGTGCGGTTGCAGAGGAAAGTGCCCGGGGTTGGGGTGGTTTGGGTAGGAAGGGACCAGATGATGGAGAAGGTGAGAACGAGGTGGAGGTCCAGAAACGGGAGGGAGAACTCACTGACTTCATACACTTCACCTCCAATTTCCATCCTGCCCTTAAATATACCTGGACTATCTCCGACATCTCCCTTCCATTTCTGGACCTCACCATCTCCATCACAGGAGACAGACTAGTGACGGACATTTACTATAAACCCACTGACTCACACAGCTATCTGGACTACATTTCTTCCCACCCGGTCCCCTGCAAAACGTCGATCCCCTACTCCCAATTCCTCCATCTACACCGCATCTGCGCCCGGGATGAGGTGTTTCACACTAGGGCTTCCGAGATGTCCTCGTTCTTCAGGAAACGGGGCTTCCCCTCCTCCATTATAGATGAGGCTCTCACTAGGGTCTCTTCTACATCCCGCAGCTCCGCTCTTGCTCCCCCTCCCCCCACTCGCAACAAGGACAGAATCCCACTCGTTCTCACCTTCCACCCCACCAGCCAGCGGATCCAACATATCATCCACCAACATTTCTGTCACCTACAACGGGACCCCACCACTGGCCATATCTTCCCATCCCCTCCCCTCTCTGCGTTCTGCAGAGACCGTTCCCTCCGTAACTCCCTGGTCCACTCCCTGGTTCCTACCCAAACCACCCCAACCCCAGCGCAGTCACCCAGTGGCCGAGGAAGTCCATAGTGGGAACTCCAAAGTGGCACTTGTCGATGTTAATGGCGAGGCTGTGCTCACTGAGCCGTTGGCAGAGCTGGCGAAGGTGCGCATAATGTTCCCTCCACGAGCGGCTAGCCACCAAGATGTCGTCCAGATACACAAACAGGAAAGGGAGGCCGCGGCATACCCCGTCCATGAGGCGTTGGAAAGCCTGCGCGGCGTTCTTAAGTCCAAAGGGCATCCACACAAATTCAAAAAGCCCGAAGGGCGTGATGGACCGGGATCTGATTATACCCCCGCGCCCAGTCCACCTTTGAGAAAACCGTGGCGCCTGCGAGATGGGAGTTGAAATCTTGAAGGTGGGGCACGGGATACTGAACGGCCGTGGTGGCATTGTTCAACTGCCGATAATCCCCACAAGGACGCTAGCCCCCGTTGGCTTTAGGGACCATGTGGAACTCTTCGAGAGGTTCGGCCCAGGGAGTGGCCCAATCCAGAGACCTGGAAAATGGAACGTAATGTGGGAAAATGTGAGCTGTCAAATTTGGCAGGGAAAACGAAAAATGCACATATTGTCTAAGCTTTAAGAAGCATAGGAATCGGGGTGGCCTGATGAATGATGCACAAAAGATTAGTATTCAGGTACAGCAAGTAAACGAGGAAGGCTAACAGGATGCTACCTTTTCCTGCAAAAGGAAATTGAATAAAAGTAAGTGGTAGGTATGTAGAATGAGCAGCAAGAGGAGGCAGTTGAGGCAGGTACTATAATCTATATACTAAAACCCTCATTTGTTTGTTTGTTTGTTCCTAAACTACAGCCAAAATGGTACATAATAGAGCGGCAATTTTAGGCCCACCTTACTCACCGTTGTCCCTTTGGTGCTAATGGAAGAAGTTTCATTGAAATTGGTGTTATACTTTTAAAGTTATTCACATTTTAAAGTTTAAATCTGTCTCCGAGGGATGTAGAAGGAGGGAGGATAAGGGGGGTTGAGGGGGATGGAGTGGGGGGGAGTGGGGGGGGAGATGGAGGGAGGGGAGAGGGGGAAGAGAGGGGGAGGAGAGGGGGAGGGGAGGAGGGGGAGGGGTGGGAGGAGGGGGGAGGGGGAGGGTAGTGGGGGAGGAGAGGGTGCTGCACCAATGCAGGAGAAGTTTGGGTCCAACAGGTCCACTTGGTCTACTAGCATTTAAAATACATTTGGACAGGTACATGGATAGGAAATGTTTAGATGGATACGGACCAAATGTGGACAAATGGGACCAGCTTAGATGGGCATCTTGGTCGGCTTGGAAGAGTTAGGCGAAGTACCTGTTTTCGTGCTGCACAACTCTATCACTCCAGGTAAGTAATACTTCGGTTAACAGGGCATTGATGAGACCACTTTGGAAGTACTCCGTAAAGTATTATATCTGTTATTTCTGGAAGGATGTGAATGAATGCAAAATGGTTCAGAGATTGAATGCATTGTTACTTATCAATGCATTGATAAGCTGTTATTTGAGGAAAGATTGGGATTTTTAGGGTTTTGACTGGAGGTCTTTGGGTCGTGAGGGTTCTTGACAGAGTGGATAGGAAAAGGGTGAGATGGAATCTAGAAACAAGGGTCATTTAAAAAAAAAATGCAGAAACTAAACAGAATTCATTGGCTCTGTGGGTGATGACTTGAGTGTTCTTCCTCAAAAAATGGGGGAGAAGTAGAGTCTTTAAAGATTTTTAAGACAGAGGTGCATAGATTCTTAATAAACAGGAGAGTAAAAAATTGCAGTGGTGGTTGTGTTTATGATATTGAGGCTACAATTAGATTCAGATCAGTCATGAACTTGTTGACTACAACAGGAGGCTCAAGAAGTCAAGAATTCTTGCTCTTTATTCATTACACTTGAATACTTAGTTGTGATCCAGATTGTATGTATCTTAAGATACTTATTAAAATATGATTATTGAAATATGATTATTGACAAGTTTAGGAAACAAAACAACTGATCAACTTATTAAAATGTAGTTACTATATTTTGAAAATTCTAATCATTACACATGCCTTGAATAGTTAATTTTTAGATTAATAGTTAATATCTTAGATTACATTTTATTAATCTTCTCCTTGCAGTATCTTCCACAAAATAGAGCAAAACAAAATTATTTAGGCACAGTCCAGCCATCCCATCACTTCAATCTTGCATCCTGCTGTACTTGCTCACAGTAGATCCACTTATGAGGTAAACGTTACCTGTTAACAAAACAAAATATTAAAACACAGCATATACCTCTCTGTGATTTTACATGGATTTAAATTGTAATTCTGGCAGTGCAGCAGAACATCCTGATAAAAGACAGATGTCAGATTCACATTAACTTTGGTTACCATCTGCCAGTTTAATAATTTGCCTGCTTGTACCAGACCAACGATTCCAAGAGGGCTGAACTAGAACTGGGACCATTTTGGAAGTTGCTGTAACTTTGCCCAATGGGCCAGTGTAAAGTTTGAAACTGACGTGGTGAGAGAGTTGAGAACTACAGATGAAGAGAGAGGCACACATGGCTAGCAATGGTATTGTCTGGACAGGAGCACCATAAACTCTTTAATATAAAGTCAAAAGCTTTTAAAATCGGAATAGTTAAGACAAATGTGGGTCTCTTGAAGACAGAAACAGGTGAATTTATTATGGGGAACAAGGAAATGGCAGGCGAGTTGAACAGGTACTTTGGATCTGTCTTTACTAAGGAAGACACAAACAATCTCCCAGATGTACTAATGGCCAGAGGACCTAGGGTAACGGAGGAATTGAAGGAAATTCACATTAGGCAGGAAATGGTGTTGGACAGACCCTCATAGGAGATTAGTAGGCAAAATAAGAACACATGGAAATGGGGGTAGGGTACTGACATAGAAAATTGGTTGGCAGATAGGAAACAAAGAGTAGGGATTAACGAATCCCTTTCAGAATGGTAGGCAGTGACTAGTGGGGTACAGCAAAGCTTGGTGCTGGGACTGCAGCTATTTGCAAGATACATTCATGATTCAGATGAAGGGGTTAAAAGTGACAGAGGAATTGAAGGAAATTCACATTAGGCAGGAAATGCTGTCGGGTAGACTGATGGGCCTGATAAATCCCCAGGGCCTGATGGACTGCATCCCAGGGTACTTAAGGAAGTGGCCCTAGAAATCGTGGACACATTGGGGATCATTTTCCAATATTCTATAGATTCAGGATCAGTTCCTGTGGATTGGAGGGTAGCTAATGTTACCCTACTTTTTAAGAAAGGAGGGAGAGAGAAAACGGGAAATTGTAGACTAGTTAGTCTGACATCAGTGGTGAGGAAGATACTGGAGTCAATTATAAAAGACGAAATTGCGAAACATTTAGCAATAACAGGATCGTTCTGAGTCAGCATGGAGTTACGAAGGAGAAATCATGCTTGACTAATCTAGAATTTTTTGAGGATGTAACTAGGAAAATGGACAAGGGAGAGCCAGTGGATGTAGTGTACCTGGAATTTCATAAAGCCTTTGAAAAGGTCCCACATAGGAGAATAATTTGATAATTTTTCTCCTGGACATTGTCATTGAGCTATACAGTACGGAAGTGGGCCCTTCAGCACAACTCGTCCATGCGACTAAGTTACTACGAGCTAGTTCCACTTGCCTTTGCCTAACCTATATCCCTCCAAACCTTTCCTATTCATGTACCTGTCCAAGTGCCTTTTAAATGTCTCCACATCAGAGAAGCCAGTTTTCAGCCAAATCCAGTATAAGCTTCCTCCTGGGAAATTGCACAACACTACCCAGTTATTACCCAGTTAGTAAAGTTTAACTCCCACAGAGACCCAATTAACACTGAGGTTTGGCACCCATCTCTCAGATATTTAAATAATTTCATATTCACCTGAGCTAACCTCTGGGGTCAGAATGCCTTGGAGTTTCCTGATTCAAAAATGTAAATGGTGGCATATGTCTCAGAATTTATGATTAATCTTTGGTTCATGGAGCACATCTGAGAATATTTTGCAGAAGAGGGACACTCACAACAGATTCAGGTTTCAGAAGTGCCCTCTGAGAGCACAACCTGAAAAAAAAAAGCTCACAGGGGCAACAGTGTATCTGTGACCTGCATGTCATCTTAACTCAAGACATCTGGATGGAAAAATTAACAGAGGAAGAAGTAATGAGCGCAACTTAGAGCTGATTTTAATGTTGGGTCAGGTGAAGATAGTGAATAAATAAATTAAATGAGACAGAGAAAAGTCTATTTTTGAAAAGGTTAAGCATTTTGAATTTAATAATTTTTCTCCTGGAGTTATTGTCATTGAGCTATACAGCATGGAAGTGGGCCCTTCAGCACAACTCGTCCATGCCGACTAGTTTACTAAGAGCTAGTTCCATTTACCTTTGCCTAACCTATATCCCTCCAAATCTTTCCTATTCATGTACCTGTCCAAGTGCCTTTTAAATGTCGTAATTATACCTGCCTCTATCACTTATTCTGTCAGATTCTATATGCACAACACCCTTTGTGTGAAAATGGTGTCCTTCATGTCCCTTTTCAATCCTTCTCCTCTCATTTAGTTAGTTGACTTTATGGACATGTATGGAGTTAGTGAAAAACGTTTTATTGCATGTTACCCATTCAACGGAAAGGCTACACATGATTACAATCGAGCCGTCTACAGTGTTGAGATAAGTAATAAAGGGAATAACCTTTAGTGCAAGATAAATTCCAGTAAGGTCCAATTAAAGATCGTCCGAGGGTCTCCAATCGGGTAGATAGTAGAACAGGACCGCTGTTTAGTTGTTGACAGGAATATGTTTTCACACTTCTGTACCGCTTGCCTGATGGGAGAGCGTCTTGGGTGAGACTCATCCTTGATTATGCAAGTGGCTTTACTGAGGCAGTGTGATGGAGTCAAGGATGGAGTCAATGGAAGGGAGGTTGGTGTGTGTGATGGTCTGGGCTGCATCCAACATTCTCTGTAATTTCTTACAGTCTTGGATAGAGCTATTCCCAAACCATGCTGCGATGCATCCCAATAAAATGCTTTCTATGGGGTCATCTGCAGAAGTTGGTGAGAGTTCTTGGGGACATGCTGAACTTCTGAAGCCTTCTAACGAAGTAGAGGCATTGGTGTGTTTCCTTGGCCGTTGCTTTGATATAGATTGTCCAGGACAAGTTGCTGGTGATATTTACTTTTGTTTGCTCTAGTGTGGTTTGGTTTATTGTCACGTGTACCAAGGAATAATGAAAAGCTTTTGTTGTGTGCTAACCAGTCATCAGAAAGATAATACGTGATTACATCCACAGTGCACAGATGCATGATAAAGGGAATAATGTTTAATGCAAGATAAAGTCTAGTAAAATCTGATTACAAATAGTCCAAGGGTGTCCAACGAGGTAAAAAGCATCTCAGGACCACTCTCTAGTTCTGACAGAATGATTCTCTAGTTTTAGAGAAACTAGATTAGTGTAGATAGTCGTCAATGTCAGTGTGGAAGAGCTAGGCCAAAGAGCCCATTTCTGTCCGATACAACACTATGAATGTCTATGGCTCTATGATTCTGAGACAGATTAGAGAGGATATGTTTAAAAATTATTAATGCGATGATACCTTGTTATAATGACGTTTAATTTAGTTTTATTAGGTTATCAGATGTAATAATAATTTAAAAACATTAAAAAATAATAGAAGAATTGAAAACTAATAGAATTGAAATAAATCTTTTCCTGTCCCTATAAACTTTCTCCTGGGAAATTGCACAACATTACCCAGATATTACCCAGTTAGTAAAGTTTAACTCCCACAGAGACCCAATTAACACTGAGGTTTGGCACCCACCTCTCAGGTATTTAAATAATTTCACATTCACCTGAGCTAACCTCTGGGGTCAGAATGCCTTTGAGTTTCCTGTTACAAAAATGTAAATGGTGGCTTACATCTCAGAATTTGTGTTTAATCTTTGGTTCATGGAGCACATCGGAGAATATTTTGCAGAAGAGGGACACTCTCAACAGATTCAGATTTCAGAAGTACCCTCTGAGAGCACAACCTGAAAAAAAAGCTCACAGGGGCAACAGTGTATCTGTGACCTGCATGTCATCTTAACTCAAGACATCTGGATGAAAAAATTAACAGAGGAAGAAGTAATGAGAGCAACTTAGAGCTAATTTTAATGTTGGGTCAGGTGAAGATAGTGAATAAATAAATTAAATGAGACGGAGAAAAGTCTATTTTTGAAAATGTTAAGCAGATTGAATTTGATAATTTTTCTCCTGGACATTGTCATTGAGCTATACAGTACGGAAGTGGGCCCTTCAGCATAACTCGTCCATGCGACTAAGTTACTACGAGCTAGTTCCACTTGCCTTTGCCTAACCTATATCCCTCCAAACCTTTCCTATTCATGTACCTGTCCAAGTGCCTTTTAAATGTCTCCACATCAGAGAAGCCAGTTTTCAGCCAAATCCAGTTAGAAATGTCACTTGAAAGGCTTAAGACCTCACCTCATGACTCCCCAAAAACCTTTTACATTTACAAAGCACACCAACATCTCTACTTTCTCAAGAAATTTGGCACATCTCCAATGACTCTTACAAACGTCTACAAGTGTACCATAAAAAAGCATACTGTCGGGTTGTATCACAGCTTGGTTTGTAAACAGTTCTGCCCAAGGCAGGTATGATAAGTTTTAATCTACAATTTGAGAGGGAGAAGGGAAAATTGGAAGTGTCAGTATTACTGTTGAGTAAAGGGAACTGTGGAGGCATGAGGGAGGAGCTGGCCAAAGTTGACTGGAAAGAGACCCTCGCAGGGATGACAGTGGAACAATAATGGCAGGTATTTCTGGGAATAATACAGAAGGTGCAGGATCAGTTCATTCCAAAGAGGAAGAAAGATTCTAAGGGGAGTAAGAGGCGACTGTGGCTGACAAGGGAATTCAAGGAGAGTATAAAAATAAAAGAGAAGTATAACATAGCAAAAATGAGCGGGAAGCCGGAGGATTGGGTAACTTTTAAAGAACAACAAAAGATAACTAAAAAGGCAATAAAGGGAGAAAAGATGAGGTACAAAGGTAAGCTAGCCAAGAATATAAAGGAGGATAGTAAAAGCTTCTTTAGGTATGTGAAAAGCAGAAAATTACTTAAGACAAATGTGGGTCCCTTGCAGACAGAAACAGGTGAATTCATTATGGGGAACAAGGAAAGGGCAGACGAGTTGAACAGGTACTTTGGATCTGTCTTCACTAAGGAAGACACAAACAATCTCCCAGATGTACTAATGGCCAGAGGACCTAGGGTAACGGAGGAATTGAAGGAAATTCACATTAGGCAGGAAATGGTGTTGGACAGACCCTCATAGGAGATTAGTAGGCAAAATTAGAACACATGGAAATGGGGGTAGGGTACTGACATAGAAAATTGGTTGGCAGATAGGAAACAAAGAGTAGGGATTAACGAATCCCTTTCAGAATGGTAGGCAGTGACTAGTGGGGTACAGCAAAGCTTGGTGCTGGGACTGCAGCTATTTGCAAGATACATTAATGATTCAGATGAAGGGGTTAAAAGTGACAGAGGAATTGAAGGAAATTTACATTAGGTAGGAAATGCTGTCGGGTAGACTGATGGGCCTGATAAATCCCCAGGGCCTGATGGACTGCATCCCAGGGTACTTAAGGAAGTGGCTCTAGAAATCGTGGACACATTGGGGATCATTTTCCAATATTCTATAGATTCAGGATCAGTTCCTGTGGATTGGAGGGTAGCTAATGTTACCCTACTTTTTAAGAAAGGAGGGAGAGAGAAAACGGGAAATTGTAGACTAGTTAGTCTGACATCAGTGGTGAGGAAGATACTGGAGTCAATTATAAAAGACGAAATTGCGGAACATTTAGCAATAAAAGGATCGTTCTGAGTCAGCATGGATTTACGAAGGAGAAATCATGCTTGACTAATCTAGAATTTTTTGAGGATGTAACTAGGAAAATGGACAAGGGAGAGCCAGTGGATGTAGTGTATCTGGACTTTCATAAAGCCTTTGAAAAGGTCCCACATAGGAGAATAATTTGATAATTATTCTCCTGGACATTGTCATTGAGCTATACAGTACGGAAGTGGGCCCTTCAGCACAACTCGTCCATGCGACTAAGTTACTACGAGCTAGTTCCACTTGCCTTTGCCTAACCTATATCCCTCCAAACCTTTCCTATTCATGTACCTGGCCAAGTGCCTTTTAAATGTCTCCACATCAGAGAAGCCAGTTTTCAGCCAAATCCAGTATAAGCTTCCTCCTGGGAAATTGCACAACACTACCCAGTTATTACCCAGTTAGTAAAGTTTAACTCCCACAGAGACCCAATTAACACTGAGGTTTGGCACCCACCTCTCAGGTATTTAAATAATTTCATTTTCACCTGAGCTAACCTCTGGGGTCAGAATGCTTTGGAGTTTCCTGATCCAAAAATGTAAATGGTGGCTTATGTCTCAGAATTTGTGTTTAATCTTTGGTTCATGGAGCACATCGGAGAATATTTTGCAGAAGAGGGACACTCTCAACAGAGTCAGATTTCAGAAGTACCCTCTGAGAACACAACCTGAAAAAAAAAGAGGATGTAACTAAGAAAATGGACAAGGGAGAGCCAGTGGATGTAGTGTACCTGGACTTTCATAAAGCCTTTGAAAAGGTCCCACATAGGAGATTAGTGGGCAAGATTAGACCACATGGTATTGGGGTAGGTTGCTGACATGGATAGAAAATTGGTTGACAGACAGAAAACAAAGAGTAGGGATTAACGGGTTCCTTTCAGAATGGCAGGCAGTGACTAGTGGGGTACTGCAAGGCTCGGTGCTGGGACCGCAGCTATTTACAATATACATTAATGATTTAGATGAAGGGATTAAAAGTAACATTAGCAAATTTGCAGATGACACAAAGCTGAGTGGATTATTCTGCCAACTCTCAAAATAGTCAAAACATTGGGAATAATTTGAATTGGAGTTTCACAGTTTCGGTATTGAACACCAACCAATGGCTAAGGTTAACAATGTATCCGCTGTCTCTGGTAATTTACAAACCTGCATAAATGCATTCATGGATAAGTGCTGGATGGTCATCAAAACTCTAAAAGGAACAAATTCAAGAGAATAAAAAGGAACGTACAATATAGCTGATTTTGTGAGGCTCCACTTCGAGGATGGAGTCTTGGTATAAAAAAAGCAAAAGAGTAGCAAATGCTGATTTTCCACAGATTTAAATTGAAATTCTGGCTTGAGTGCAGCATAACATCCTGACAAATGCTGGGAGTGGCACGGTGGCGCAGCGGTAGAGTTGCTGCCTTACAGCACCAGAGACCCAGGTCGATCCTGACTACAGGTGCTGACTTTATGGAGTTTGAACATTCTCCATGTGACCTGCATAGGTTTTCTCCGGGTGCTCTGGTTTCCTCCCACACTCCAAAGACTACAGGTTTGTAAGTTAATTGGATATGATAAAATAAATAGCTGTAAATTGTCCCGAGTGTGTGTAGGATAGTGTAAGTGTGCGGGGATGGCTGGTCAGCATGGACTCGGCAGGCCGAGGGGCCCATTTCTGCACTCTCTAGACAAAACTAAACTAAACTGATTTCTGGCTTCCCCGATTTTCCCATGATGAACAGATCTACATTCCCAGGCCGTAGATTTTGAGTCATGTTGATTTAAAAAATATTCTACTCCAGTTATGAAACTACCAATTCTGTTTCCCTACCAAAGTATATTTACCGTTATATTTTAAAGCAGCATCGACAGGGTTATTTTCTTCAAAGGCCGTTGAGATTGGGATTGGAGATCTATTGTCCATCCCTTCTCCGATCCTGTAGCTAAAGTGGATAGTTCATAAGTTCATAAGTCATAATAGACAATAGACAATATACAATAGGTGCAGGAGTAGGCCATTCAGCCCTTCGAGCCAGCACCGCCATTCAATGCAATCATAGCTGATCACTCTCAATCAGTACCCCGTTCCTGCCTTCTCCCCATACCCCCCTCACTCCGCTATCCTTAAGAGCTCTATCCAGCTCTCTCTTGAAAGCATCCAACAAACTGGCCTCCACTGCCTTCTGAGGCAGAGAATTCCACACCTTCACCACTCTCTGACTGAAAAAGTTCTTCCTCATCTCCGTTCTAAATGGCCTACCCCTTATTCTTAAACTGTGGCCCCTTGTTCTGGACTCCCCCAACATTGGGAACATGTTTCCTGCCTCTAATGTGTCCAATCCCCTAATTATCTTATATGTTTCAATAAGATCCCCCCTCATCCTTCTAAATTCCAGTGTATACAAGCCCAATCGCTCCAGCCTTTCAACATACGACAGTCCCGCCATTCCGGGAATTAACCTAGTGAACCTACGCTGCACGCCCTCCATAGCAAGAATATCCTTCCTCAAATTTGGAGACCAAAACTGCACACAGTACTCCAGGTGCGGTCTCACCAGGGCCCGGTACAACTGTAGAAGGACATCTTTGCTCCTATACTCAACTCCTCTTGTTACGAAGGCCAACATTCCATTGGCTTTCTTCACTGCCTGCTGTACCTGCATGCTTCCTTTCATTGACTGATGCACTAGGACACCCAGATCTCGTTGAACTCCCCCTCCTCCTAACTTGACACCATTCAGATAATAATCTGCCTTTCTATTCTTACTTCCAAAGTGAATAACCTCACAGTCTACTCTGCGATTCAATCATTGTTGATCTACCTTTCCCTCTCAACCCCATTAAACCTGCTTTCTCCCCGTAACCTTTGACACCCTTAGTAATCACGAAGCTATTAAACTACACTTTAAAAATACCAAAGAATTGGGCTCCACATCCATCTGTGGCAATGATTTCCTCCGATTCACCACCATCTGGCTAAAGAAATTACTTCACATCTCCTTTCTAAAGGTAAATTCTATTATTCTAAGGCAGTGCCCTCTGGTCCTAGACTCTCCCACCATTGGAAACATCCTCTCCACATCCACTCTGTTATTGTTCTACTTATCCACTTATATTATTTGGTAGGTTTCCAAGAGAGCCCCCCTCATCCTTCTAAACTCCAGTGAGTAAAGGCCCAGAGCTGTCAAATGCTCATCATACATTAACCCAAATAAACCCTGAGAACCTTCTTGCAAGCCTCCTCTGGACACTCTCCATCCCTTACAGAAATGCATCCAAAAATGTTCGCAATACTCCAAACGCAGTCTGACCAGCACCCTATAAAGCCTCAGCAATACATCCATGCTTTTATATTCTAGTCCTCTCAAGGCATTTACTTTCCTTACCACTAATTCAACCTGCAAATTAACCTATCGGGAATATTGCACCAGCATTCCCAAATCCCTTTGCACCTCCGATTTCAGAATCCTCTCCCCATTTAGAAAATAGTCATCACCTTTTTAGCTTCTACCAAAGTGCATGACTGCACACTTTTCTATGCAGCATTCCATCTGCCACTTCTTTGCCCACTCTCCCATCCTGTCCAATTTCTGCAGATTCTCTGCTTCCTCTACACTGCCTGCCCCTCCACCCATCTTTGTAATATCCGCAAACTTGGCCACAAAGCTACCATCTCCATCATCCAATTCATTAGTATACAACGTGAAAAATATCGGACCCAACATCGACACCTACAGAACACCAATAGTCATCGATAGAGGACAATGACATCATCGGAGGACAGTGACATCAACGGAGGACAGCAGATGGCAGGATTTGTGCAACGTTTCTGTTGAGCTCGTGTTTGCATCGTTTTCACGTTACTCCTCATTCTGCCGTCCACAGAGAAAGACGATCCAGGCATTGCTGAAGAAGCCAAGAAAGAATCGTGAAATCGAAGCAGATAAAATGACCATCAAAAATGGATCCAAGTTCACAGCATTAATGCTAAAGGAAGACTCAGACCACTACATTCTTCAAATATACCGTCTCTACTGTCATTTAATCTGAAATGAGGATGCTCAAGATCACAAAGGAACCCTTTACTTGACATAAAGGTAAACACCACAATTGCAAAATGATGTTCATCATGTGAGCCAAACCCTTCCTTATATAACACATGGGAAGGTGGGTCTTGAAAGTAAATGAGTCCCTGCCCTTCAACAAGAAACTCATCATCTGACTCCCCAAAATCGTACCACCACCATCAAGAAAAAAAGTCAGGGGCAGGAAAGAATATTGTCCATTTTATGCAGTTCCTCTTGAAGCTGCACATTATGCTGAATTTGAAATACCTTGCTATCTCTTCATTGTTTCCAAACTTATGGACTTAGGAACTAAATCCTGAAACTCTAGCCATAGGCTATGGCACTGTACTAGAAAAACAATCAGTATGTGCTAACACCATTAAGTGTAAATTTCAATAGAAGTAATCCAGTTGTAATTAGACAATTGTCTATTGTCTATTGTCTATTGGCAGGTTTGGTCTCCTTAGCTTTTGATGCTCCAAAGAAAACAATCCAAGCACAATATGTTATTCTGCTGTATCCTCTACCACCCTCCCTCACTATGCACAAATCCACCATTTTTTATGATATCCGCAAACTTACTAATCAGACCACCTACATTTTAATCAAAGTCATTTATATATTATACACAAAAGAGATGCCACCACTGACGCTTGCAGAGTACCACTGGTCACAGACCTCCAGACTGAAATTGGCCTCATATCCAGAGTGAGGACACATGCAAACTGGAAGAACAGCTCCTCAGATTCAGCTTGGGTAATTTATCATATGAACAGTGAATTCTCCCAGATACCCCGCTCTTTTTCCGCTTCTCTATCCACTCATCTCCCAGACCCATCCCATATTTCCCTTTTTGCTGTCCACCGTTCCCCTTCCCTCCTGTCCATTTCCACACATATCTATCCCTACCTCTGACTTTACATTTCACTCCACTTCCTCTCGTCTAATCCGACACACTTTTTTCTCCTTTTTACTTACTCCGCAGCCTTTGTCACTTACTCCACCCATCAGCCAACCACCTAACCTCACCTTTATCACTTGCCAGGCTTTGCCCCACCCCCGCCTCTCCTCTCCAGTTTTCTTCCCCCAACCCCATCAGTCAGAAGAAGGATCCCAAATTGAAATGTCATCTGTCCATTACCTCCACAGATGCTGCCTAACCCATTGAGTTCCTCCTGCCTTTTGTCTTTTATTCTTCAGTGGTCTTGTTCAATTTTAGGTTCCAAAACTTACAAATGTTTCCTTTTTCTTTTTGATCAAACTTACAATATCTCTTGCCATCGAACCCCCAAATCTTGTCATCCTTATCTTTCAGATTGATAGGAGCATGCTGGCCCTGAACTTGAATCAGCAATCTTTTAAAAGACTTCATGTCAGATGTGGATTTACTCTCAAACAGCCACTCACAATCTCCCCCAGTTCCTGCCTAATATCATTGTAATCAGCCTTCCCGAATTTAGCATTTTCACCCATGAACCAGTCATAGATAGACACAAAATGCTGGAGTAACTCAGAGGGACAGGCAGCATCTCTGGAGAGAAGGAATGGGTGACGTTTCGGTGAAATTCTGAGACATAAGCCACCATTTACATTTTTGTAACAGGAAACTCAAAGGCATTCTGACCCCAGAGGTTAGCTCAGGTGAATGTGAAATTATTTAAATACCTGAGAGGTGGGTGCCAAACCTCAGTGTTAATTGGGTCTCTGTGGGAGTTAAACTTTACTAACTGGGTAATAACTGGGTAATGTTGTGCAATTTCCCAGGAGGAAGATTATGGGGACAGGAAATGATTTATTTCAATTCTATTAGTTTTCAATTCTTCTATTATTTTTTAATGTTTTTAGATTATTATTACATCTGATAACCTAATAAAACTAAATTAAACGTCATTATAATAAGGTATCATCGCATTAATAATTTTTAAACATATCCTCTCTAATCTGTCTCAGAATCATAGAGCCATAGACATTCATAGTGTTGTATCGGACAGAAATGGGCTCTTTGGCCTAGCTCTTCCACACTGACATTGACGACTATCTACACTAATCTAGTTTCTCTAAAACTAGAGAATCATTCTGTCAGAACTAGAGAGTGGTCCTGAGATGCTTTTTGCCTCGTTGGACACCCTTGGACGATTTTTAATCAGATTTTACTAGACTTTATCTTGCAGCAAACATTATTCCCTTTATCATACATCTGTGCACTGTGGATGTAATCACGTATTATCTTTCTGATGACTGGTTAGCACACAACAAAAGCTTTTCACTATTCCTTGGCACACGTGACAATAAATCAAACCACACTAGAGCAAACAAAAGTAAATATCACCAGCAACTTGTCCTGGACAATCTATATCAAAGCAACGGCCAAGGAAACACACCAATGACTCTACTTCGTTAGAAGGCTTCAGAAGTTCAGCATGTCCCCAAGAACTCTCACCATCTTCTGCAGATGACCCCATAGATAGCATTTTATTGGGATGCATCGCAGCATGGTTTGGGAATAGCTCTATCCAAGACTGTAAGAAATTACAGAGAATGGTGGATGCAGCCCAGACCATCACACACACCAACCTCCCTTCCATTGACTCCATCATTGACTCCATCACACTGCCTCAGTAAAGCCACTTGCATAATCAAGGATGAGTCTCACCCAAGACGCTCTCCCATCAGGCAAGAGGTACAGAAGTGTGAAAACATATTCCTGTCAACAACTAAACAGCGGTCCTGTTCTACTATCTACCCCATTGGAGACCCTCGGACGATCTTTAATTGGACCTTACTGGACTTTATCTTGCACTAAAGGTTATTCCCTTTATTACTTATCTCAACACTGTAGATGGCTCGATTGTAATCATGTGTAGCCTTTCCGTTGAATGGTTAGCATGCAATAAAACGTTTTTCACTGTAACTCCATACATGTCCATAAAGTCAACTAACTAAATGAGAGGAGAAGGATTGAAAAGGGACATGAAGGACACCATTTTCACACAAAGGGTGTTGTGCATATAGAATCTGACAGAGTAAGTGATAGAGGCAGGTATAATTACGACATTTAAAAGGCACTTGGACAGGTACATGAATAGGAAAGATTTGGAGGGATATAGGTTAGGCAAAGGTAAGTGGAACTAGCTCTTAGTAAACTAGTCGGCATGGACGAGTTGTGCTGAAGGGCCCACTTCCATGCTGTATAGCTCAATGACAATAACTCCAGGAGAAAAATTATCAAATTCAAAATGCTTAACATTTTCAAAAATAGACTTTTCTCCGTCTCATTTAATTTATTTATTCACTATCTTCACCTGACCCAACATTAAAATCAGCTCTAAGTTGCGCTCACTACTTCTTCCTCTGTTAATTTTTCCATCCAGATGTCTTGAGTTAAGATGACATGCAGGTCACAGATACACTGTTGCCCCTGTGAGCTTTTTTTTCCAGGTTGTGCTCTCAGAGGGCACTTCTGAAACCTGAATCTGTTGAGAGTGTCCCTCTTCTGCAAAATATTCTCAGATGTGCTCCATGAACCAAAGATTAAACACAAAATCTGAGACATAAGCCACCATTTACATTTTTGAATCAGCAAACTCGAAGGCATTCTGACCCCAGAGGTTAGCTCAGGTGAATATGAAATTATTTAAATACCTGAGAGGTGGGTGCCAAACCTCAATGTTAATTGGGTCTCTGTGGGAGTTAAACTTTACTAACTGGGTAATAACTGGGTAGTGTTGTGCAATTGCCCAGGAGGAAGCTTATAGGGACGGGAAAAGATTTATTTCAATTCTATTAGTTTTCAATTCTTCTATTATTTTTAAAGCTGTGACCTCCTCCCCAACTCTGGGACTCCAGCTTTGAATGAACCTTCCATTTGTACTGTGATAATGATAGGGATTACCATACTGTAGTTGTAACACAAAAGCATGGAGACACAATGAGGCCAGTTGTGCACTCTTCAACTGATTAAAGCCAATTGGTAGCTGGGCTGCTCTAGAACTCGACTTTGTGACATGGGCAATAAAAGTGTCAGAACCAATCACACCGTTAAAGACTACAGTTTTATATTCTCCGGCAGTATAGTGTAACTCCTAGAAGCAGGGAAGGTAATGGTGTGAAATAGTCGATAAACAAAATGAGAGAGTGTGCTGTTGCTGACAAACATACACAGATAGATTTTACTTGATCCTTAACCCAGTCTCCAAATAACGTGTTCTTTTTAATACTCATTGTCCACTTCACCCACTGGTTAGAGTCATTCCCACACCAAGGCTGTATGGCTAAAACCATGCCATGGATCCTAGTTGAAGAAATATTACTTAGGTGGGGCAATGGAGGAGGCCCTGCAACAGCCTGGGGCATGCCTGGATCGGGGGAGCTCCAGTACATCCAGCTTGAGGATGGACTTTGGCCGTTTTGTAAATGGTGCCAAAATATAGTGACTTGTGCATGTGTGAGCTATGCAAAAAGAATTTCACGGTTGCAGTGTTTGTGTGATAATAAAGAACAATTGGACATTGAACCATTAATTGGGTTTCAAACTTATCCATCTGTAACCACCACTACTGCCAATCTGCCTGCTGTCATGAGGATATTAAGGTGGTGGATGGTCACAGGTTAGTGTTGACCCGATGAAAATATAACCTTTGCTCCCCATTGCCATCACATTCAGATGATGCCTAATTTATTGGGTTGGACATCCAACATGATGCTCTACACCTATAAAGAATGATTTCAATATCTGTGAATGTCACAGTTATTTGGAAAAGGGCTAAAAGACCACATAGAACCTGAAGAGGATTTGTAGAGATAGTGGCATCAGGATATGCAGCAGGGATATCCACAGTTCATATAATAGATGTATCAGGACTTAGTGAATCAATAGAACAGCTGAGAGAGAAGATACAGAAGGGGCAGTAACGGGATTTAAAGATACTGAAACAACCAATTAAGGCAGGGGAGGTACAGGTGGCATTCTACAGTTAATCAACTACCGAGTATCCACTTGGATATCGACAAAACTGAGGCAGTGGAGTGGGAATATGCAACCTGCATCCTGTGATCGCTGACTAGATCTAGTCAAGTGGATCAGGAATTCCAGGACAATCGGGTACCATATGTTATAGGAATTGCTCTCCATGTACCATACCAGCTGAATCATATGACTTGTTTCCTCAATATGTAAACTGGGAGCTTGGATAATGGTTCACAATGCTCTAGAGCATGTTGCAATAATTGACAGAGCCAAGAGCATCAGTTTGGGTGCATATCATCAAGGAGGGATTCACTGGGTCTGCCCAGAAAGATAATCAATTTGGAGACCAAAACTGCACACAATACTCCAGGTTTGGTCTCACCAGGGCCCTGTACAACTGCAGAAGGCTCTCTTTGCTCCTATACTCCTCATCTCCACCAAGTCAATCTCCACCACCACACACTCTACACTGACAAACTGCATCACTGAAATAAAATCTTGGCTTCAATCAAATTTCCTCAAACTCAAATGCAACAAATCTGAAATCATCATCATTGGTCCAAAAACGCTCACCAAATCCACCCAAAACTTCATCCTCAATATTGATGGTCTCCCAGTATCCACCTCCCCTCACATCCGGAATCTTGGAATCATCTTTGATCAAACCCTCTCCTTCGACAAACACATCAAACACATCACAAAGACAGCCTTCTTCCACCTCAAAAACATTGCCCGTCTCCGTCCATCCCTCTCCTCCACAGCTGCAGAAACCCTCATCCACGCCTTCATCACCTCCCGTCTGGACTACTGCAACAGCCTCCTCTATGGCGCACCCTCAAAAATCATCAGTAAACTTCAATACATTCAAAACTCCGCTGCCCGTCTACTCACCCACACCCCGATCCGTGACCATATCACCCCCGTCCTTTACAAACTCCACTGGCTCCCCATCCCCCAGAGAATCCAGTACAAAATCCTCCTCATGACCTACAAAGCCCTCCATAACCTGGCCCCATCCTACCTGACTGACCTCCTCCACAGGCACACTCCCACCTGCACCCTCCGCTCTGCTGCTGCCAATCTCCTATCCGCCCCATCCGGACCAAACTCAGATCCTGGGGGGACAGGGCTTTCTCCATCGCTGCTCCCACCCTATGGAACTCACTACCCCAA
Source organism: Rhinoraja longicauda (assembly GCF_053455715.1). Classification (NCBI taxonomy): domain Eukaryota; kingdom Metazoa; phylum Chordata; class Chondrichthyes; order Rajiformes; family Arhynchobatidae; genus Rhinoraja; species Rhinoraja longicauda. Next base: position 67,585,928 of record NC_135959.1, on the reverse strand, counting down.
ACCGTCAGAGACTCCTCCTCACTCACCACATTCAAAACATCACTGAAGTCTCACCTGTTCAGTACTGCCTTCAACCACTGAAGGTCACCTCACCTTCTGTCTCCTTTCTCTGTTCGTTTACTTATTTATCTAATTATTCACTTCCCTATGTTCTTTAAATCCCTGTAAAGCGTCTTTGAGTGTATGAAAAGCGCTATATAAATGTAATACATTATTATTATTATTATACTCAACTCCTCTTGTTATGAAGGACAGCATGCCATTAGCTTTCTTCACTGCCTGCTGCACCTGCATGCTTACTTTCAGTGACTGATGTACAAGAACATCTAGATCTCGTTGTTCTTCCCCTTTTCCTAACTTGACACCATTCAGATAATAAGCTGCCTTGCTGTTCTTGCTACCAAAGTGGATAACCTCACATTTATCCACATTAAACTGCATCTCCCATGCATCTGCCCACTCGCCCAGCCTGTCCAATTTACCCTGCATCCTCATAGCATCCTCTTCACAGTTCACACTGCTACCCAGCTTTGTGTCATCTGCAAATTTGCTAATGTCACTTTTAACCCCTTCATCTGAATCATTAATGTATCTTGCAAATAGCTGCAGTCCCAGCACCAAGCTTTGCTGTACCCCACTAGTCACTGCCTACCATTCTGAAAGGGATTCGTTAATCCCTACTCTTTGTTTCCTATCTGCCAACCAATTTTCTATGTCAGTACCCTACCCCCATTACCATGTGTTCTAATTTTGCCTACTAATCGCCTATGAGGGTCTGTCCAACACCATTTCCTACCTAATGTGAATTTCCTTCAATTCCTCCGTTACCCTAGGTCCTCTGGCCACTAATACATCTGGGAGATTGTTTATGTCTTCCTTAATGAAGACCGATCCAAAGTACCTGTTCAACTCGTCTGCCCTTTCCTTGTTCCCCATAATGAATTCACCTGTTTCTGTCTGCAAGGGAGCCACATTTGTCTTAAGTAATTTTCTGCTTTTCACATACCTAAAGAAGCTTTTACTATCCTCCTTTATATTCTTGGCTAGCTTACCTTTGTACCTCAACTTTTCTCCCTTTATTGCCTTTTTAGTTATCTTTTGTTGTTCTTTAAAAGTTACCCAATCCTCCGGCTGCCCGCCCATTTTTGCTATGTTATACTTCTCGTTTATTTTTATACTCTCCTTGAATTCCCTTGTCAGCCACGGTCGCCTCTTACTCCCCTTAGAATCTTTCTTCCTCTTTGGAATGAACTGATCCTGCACCTTCTGTATTATTCCCAGAAATACCTGCCATTATTGTTCCACTGTCATCCTTGCTAGGGTCTCTTTCCAGTCAACTTTGGCCAGCTCCTCCCTTATGCCTCCACAGTTCCCTTTACTCAACAGTAATACTGACACTTCCAATTTTCCCTTATCCCTCTCAAATTGTAGATTAAAACTTATCATACCTGCCTTGGGCAGAACTGTTCACAAACCAAGCTGTGATACAACCCGACAGTATGCTTTTTTTATGGTACACTTGTAGACGTTTGTAAGAGTCATTGGAGATGTGCCAAATTTCTTGAGAAAGTAGAGATGTTGGTGTGCTTTGTAAATGTAAAAGGTTTTTGGGGAGTCATGAGGTGAGGTCTTAAGCCTTTCAAGTGACATTTCTAACTGGATTTGGCTGAAAACTGGCTTCTCTGATGTGGAGACATTTAAAAGGCACTTGGACAGGTACATGAATAGGAAAGGTTTGGAGGGATATAGGTTAGGCAAAGGCAAGTGGAACTAGCTCGTAGTAACTTAGTCACATGGACGAGTTGTGCTGAAGGGCCCACTTCCGTACTGTATAGCTCAATGACAATGTCCAGGAGAAAAATTATCAAATTCAATCTGCTTAACATTTTCAAAAATAGACTTTTCTCCGTCTCATTTAATTTATTTATTCACTATCTTCACCTGACCCAACATTAAAATTAGCTCTAAGTTGCTCTCATTACTTCTTCCTCTGTTAATTTTTTCATCCAGATGTCTTGAGTTAAGATGACATGCAGGTCACAGATACACTGTTGCCCCTGTGAGCTTTTTTTTTTCAGGTTGTGCTCTCAGAGGGTACTTCTGAAATCTGAATCTGTTGAGAGTGTCCCTCTTCTGCAAAATATTCTCCGATGTGCTTCATGAACCAAAGATTAAACACAAATTCTGTGACGTAAGCCACCATTTACATTTTTGTAACAGGAAACTCAAAGGCATTCTGACCCCAGAGGTTAGCTCAGGTGAATGTGAAATTATTTAAATACCTGAGAGGTGGGCGCCAAACCTCAGTGTTAATTGGGTCTCTGTGGGAGTTAAACTTTACTAACTGGGTAATAACTGGGTAGTGTTGTGCAATTTCCCAGGAGGAAGCTTATAGGGACAGGAAATGATTTATTTCAATTCTATTAGTTTTCAATTCTTCTATTATTTTTTAATGTTTTTAGATCATTATTACATCTGATAACCTAATAAAACTAAATTAAACGTCATTATAACAAGGTATCATCGCATTAATAATTTTTAAACATATCCTCTCTAATCTGTCTCGGAATCATAAAGCCATAGACATTCATAGTGTTGTATCGAACAGAAATGGGCTCTTTGGCCCAGCTCTTCCACACTGACATTGACGACTATCTACACTAATCTAGTTTCTCTAAAACTAGAGAATCATTCTGTCAGAACTAGAGAGTGGTCCTGAGATGCTTTTTGCCTCGTTGGACACCTTTGTACGATTTTTAATCAGATTTTACTAGACTTTATCTTGCAGTAAACATTATTCCCTTTATCATGCATCTGTGCACTGTGGATGTAATCACGTATTATCTTTCTGATGACTGGTTAGCACACAACAAAAGCTTTTCACTATTCCTTGGCACACGTGACAATAAATCAAACCACACTAGAGCAAACAAAAGTAAATATCACCAGCAACTTGTCCTGGACAATCTATATCAAAGCAACGGCCAAGGAAACACACCAATGACTCTACTTCGTTAGAAGGCTTCAGAAGTTCAGCATGTCCCCAAGAACTCTCACCAACTTCTGCAGATGACCCCATAGAAAGCATTTTATTGGGATGCATCGCAGCATGGTTTGGGAATAGCTCTATCCAAGACTGTAAGAAATTACAGAGAATGGTGGATGCAGCCCAGACCATCACACACACCAACCTCCCTTCCATTGACTCCATCATTGACTCCATCACACTGCCTCAGTAAAGCCACTTGCATAATCAAGGATGAGTCTCACCCAAGACGCTCTCCCATCAGGCAAGAGGTACAGAAGTGTGAAAACATATTCCTGTCAACAACTAAACAGCGGTCCTGTTCTACTATCCACCCCATTGGAGACCCTCGGACGATCTTTAATTGGACCTTACTGGACTTTATCTTGCACTAAAGGTTATTCCCTTTATTACTTACCTCAACACTGTAGATGGCTCGATTGTAATCATGTGTAGCCTTTCCGTTGAATGGTTAGCATGCAATAAAACGTTTTTCACTGTAACTCCATACATGTCCATAAAGTCAACTAACTAAATGAGAGGAGAAGGATTGAAAAGGGACATGAAGGACACCATTTTCACACAAAGGGTGTTGTGCATATAGAATCTGACAGAGTAAGTGATAGAGGCAGGTATAATTATGACATTTAAAAGGCACTTGGACAGGTACATGAATAGGAAAGATTTGGAGGGATATAGGTTAGGCAAAGGTAAGTGGAACTAGCTCTTAGTAAACGTCGGCATGGACGAGTTGTGCTGAAGGGCCCACTTCCATGCTGTATAGCTCAATGACAATAACTCCAGGAGAAAAATTATCAAATTCAAAATGCTTAACCTTTTCAAAAATAGACTTTTCTCCGTCTCATTTGATTTATTTATTCACTATCTTCACCTGACCCAACATTAAAATCAGCTCTAAGTTGCGCTCATTACTTCTTCCTCTGTTAATTTTTCCATCCAGATGTCTTGAGTTAAGATGACATGCAGGTCACAGATACACTGTTGCCCCTGTGAGCTTTTTTTTTCAGGTTGTGCTCTCAGAGGGCACTTCTGAAACCTGAATCTGTTGATAGTGTCCCTCTTCTGCAAAATATTCTCAGATGTGCTCCATGAACCAAAGATTAAACACAAATTCTGAGACATAAGCCACCATTTACATTTTTGAATCAGGAAACTCCAAGGCATTCTGACCCCAGAGGTTAGCTCAGGTGAATATGAAATTATTTAAATACCTGAGAGGTGGGTGTCAAACCTCAGTGTTAATTGGGTCTCTGTGGGAGTTAAACTTTACTAACTGGGTAATAACTGGTTAGTGTTGTGGAATTTCCCAGGAGGAAGCTTATAGGGACGGGAAAAGATTTATTTCAATTCTATTAGTTTTCAATTCTTCTATTATTTTTAAAGCTGTGACCTCCTCCTCAACTCTGGGACTCCAGCTTTGAATGAACCTTCCATTTGTACTGTGATAATGATAGGGATTACAATAGACAATAGACAATAGACAATAGACAATAGGTGCAGGAGTAGGCCATTCAGCCCTTCGAGCCAGCACCGCCATTCAATGCGATCATGGCTGATCACTCTCAATCAGTACCCCGTTCCTGCCTTCTCCCCATACCCCCTAACTCCGCTATCCTTAAGAGCTCTATCCAGCTCTCTCTTGAAAGCATCCAACGAACTGGCCTCCACTGCCTTCTGAGGCAGAGAATTCCACACCTTCACCACCCTCTGACTGAAAAAGTTCTTCCTCATCTCCGTTCTAAATGGCCTACCCCTTATTCTTAAACTGTGGCCCCTTGTTCTGGACTCCCCCAACATTGGGAACATGTTATCTGCCTCTAATGTGTCCAATCCCCTAATTATCTTATATGTTTCAATAAGATCCCCCCTCATCCTTCTAAATTCCAGTGTATACAAGCCCAATCGCTCCAGCCTTTCAACATACGACAGTCCCGCCATTCCCGGAATTAACCTAGTGAACCTACGCTGCACGCCCTCCATAGCAAGAATATCCTTCCTCAAATTTGGAGACCAAAACTGCACACAGTACTCCAGGTGCGGTCTCACCAGGGACCGGTACAACTGTAGAAGGACCTCTTTGCTCCTATACTCAACTCCTCTTGTTACGAAGGCCAACATTCCATTGGCTTTCTTCACTGCCTGCTGTACCTGCATGCTTCCTTTCATTGACTGATGCACTAGGACACCCAGATCTCGTTGAACTCCCCCTCCTCCTAACTTGACACCATTCAGATAATAATCTGCCTTTCTATTCTTGCTTCCAAAGTGAATAACCTCACACTTATCTACATTAAACTGCATCTGCCATGTATCCGCCCACTCACACAACTTGTCCAAGTCACCCTGCAGCCTTATTGCATCTTCCTCACAATTCACACTACCCTCCAACTTAGTATCATCTGCAAATTTGCTAATGGTACTTTTAATCCCTTCGTCTAAATCATTAATGTATATCGTAAATAGCTGGGGTCCCAGCACCGAACCTTGCGGTACCCCACTGGTCACTGCCTGCCATTCCGAAAGGGACCCATTTATCCCCACTCTTTGCTTTCTGTCTGTCAACCAATTTTCTATCCATGTCAGTACCCTACCCCCAATACCATGTGTCCTAATTTTGCCAACTAATCTCCTATGTGGGACCTTGTCGAAGGCTTTCTGAAAGTCGAGGTACACCACATCCACTGACTCTCCCTTGTCAATTTTCCTAGTTACATCCTCAAAAAATTCCAGTAGATTTGTCAAGCATGATTTCCCCTTCGTAAATCCATGCTGACTCGGAATGATCCCGTTACTGCTATCCAAATGCTCAGCAATTTCGTCTTTTATAATTGACTCCAGCATCTTCCCCACCACTGATGTCAGACTAACTGGTCTATAATTACCCGTTTTCTCTCTCCCTCCTTTCTTAAAAAGTGGGATAACATTTGCTATCCTCCAATCCACAGGAACTGATCCTGAATCTATAGAACATTGAAAAACGATCTCCAATGCTTCCACTATTTCTAGAGCCACCTCCTTAAGTACTCTGGGATGCAGACCATCAGGCCCTGGGGATTTATCAGCCTTCAGTCCCATCAGTCTACCCAAAACCATTTCCTGCCTAATGTGGATTTCCTTCAGTTCCTCCATCACCCTAGGTTCTCCGGCCTCTAGAACATTTGGGAGATTGTGTGTATCTTCCTCAGTGAAGACAGATCCAAAGTAACGGTTTAACTCGTCTGCCATTTCTTTGTTCCCCATAATAAATTCCCCTGCTTCTGTCTTCAAGGGACCCACATTTGCCTTGACTATTTTTTTCCTCTTCACATACCTAAAAAAACTTTTGCTATCCTCCTTTATATTATTGGCTAGTTTACCCTCGTACCTCATCTTTTCTCCCCGTATTGCCTTTTTAGTTAACTTTTGTTGCTCTTTAAAAGAGTCCCAATCCTCTGTCTTCCCACTCTTCTTTGCTATGTTATACTTCCTCTCCTTAATTTTTATGCTGTCCCTGACTTCCCTCGTCAGCCACAGGTGTCTCTTACTCCCCTTAGAGTCTTTCCACCTCTTTGGAATAAATTGATCCTGCAACCTCTGCATTATTCCCAGGAATACCTGCCATTGCTGTTCTACCATCTTCCCTGCTCGGGCCTCCTTCCAATCAATTTTGGCCAGCTCCTGCCTCATGCCTCTGTAATCCCCTTTGCTATACTGTAATACCGACACTTCCGATTTTCCCTTCTGCCTTTCCATTTGCAGAGTAAAACTTATCATGTTGTGATCACTGCCTCCTAATGGCTCTTTTACCTCTAGTCCCCTTATCAGATCAGGATCATTACACAACACTAAATCCAGAATTGCCTTCTCCCTGGTAGGCTCCAGTACAAGCTGTTCTAAAAATCCATCTCGAAGGCACTCTACAAACTCTCTTTCCTGGGGTCCATTTCCAACCTGATTTTCCCAGTCTACCTGCATGTTGAAATCTCCCATAACCACCGTAGCATTACATTTTTGACACGCCAATTTTATCTCCTGATTCAACTTGCACCCTATGTCGAGGCTACTGTTTGGGGGCCTATAGATAACTCCCATTAGGGTCTTTTTACCCTTACAATTTCTCATTTCTATCCATACTGATTCAACATCTCCTGATTCTATGTCACCCCTTGCAAGGGAATGAATATCATTCCTTACCATCAGAGCAACCCCACCCCCTCTGCCCACCTGTCTGTCTTTTCTATACGTTGTGTACCCCTGAATATTCAGTTCCCAGCCCTGGTCCTCTTGTAGCCATGTCTCAGTGATCCCTACAACATCATACTTGCCCATGACTAACTGAGCCTCAAGCTCATCCACTTTATTTTTTATACTACGCGCATTTAAGTACAACACTTTAACTTCTGTATTTACCTCCCCTCTCACATCGTTCACAATTGGCCCTGCCCTTAATTTCTTTTCCCCTCTAGAACTTCTGTTCCCATTCTTCCGAGAGTCTTTTGCAATATCTCCTGTATTCCCTTTTACCTCATCTTCATATTCACAATTTGTTAACCCCTCCCCCCCACTACTTAGTTTAAAGCCACAGGTGTCACACTAGCAAACCTGCCTGCCAGAATGTTTGTCCCCCTGCTGTTAAGATGCAACCCGTCCCTTTTGTACAAGTCACCCCTAGCCCAGAAGAGATCCCAGTGGTCCAGAAATCTAAATCCCTGCTCTCTGCACCAGTCCCTCAGCCATAAATTCATACCCTCTATCTCTCTGTTCCTGGCCTCACCAGCACGAGGTACCGGTAGCAGTCCAGAGATAACCACCTTCGACGTCCTACTTCTCAGTGTTTTCCCCAACTCTCTAAACTCCCGCTGTAGCACCTCCTTCCTCTTCCGCCCGACGTCATTCGTGCCCACGTGCATAACGACTTCAGGTTGATCGCCTTCCCTCACCAGGATTTTCTGAAGCCGGTCCGTGATGTGTTGAACCCTGGCACCAGGGAGGCAACAGACCATCCTCTAGTCCCTCCTGCTGCCACAGAATCTTCTGTCCGTCCCTCGGACTATGGAGTCACCGACCACTACGGCTCTTCCAGACTTCGGTCTCCCCCGTCGAGTATCCTTGCCAACAGGTCCGCCACTCGGACTGGAAACGTCTTCTGCCCCGACAGTTCCCAAGAGGGTATACCTATTTGCAATAGGCACAGCCACTGGGGTCTCCTGTAGTCCACGTCCACTCCCCCCTGAAACAGTCTCCCACCTTCGCTCGACCTGGACCCTTGGCGTGACAGCCTCACAATAGGTCCTGTCGAGGAAACTCTCGCATTCCCGGATGGCCCTGAGGTCATCCAACTGCCTCTCCAACTCCACCACACGTCCCTTCAGGAGCTGCACCTGGACACAGTTCTTGCAGGTGTAGCTCCCAGAAGCTCCAGCGACGTCCCTGTCTTCCCACATCCTGCAGGAAACACACTGCGCCAACTTTTCCGCCATCACCTTGTGCCTATAACCAGCTCTGGCTTAAAACAATTGTATCCTCCTCACCTCAGCCTCCTCGCCGAAAGCTCGCAGCCAAAGACTCGCACTTTTCTCACTGGGCACCAAAGACTCGCACTTTTCTCACTGGGCACCAAAGACTCGCACTTTTCTCACTGGGCACTTCCCTCGCTGGGCTGCACCTGAACAGGGCTGCACCCTTTTGCAAGTCTTGCTTATATCACCAATTAAATTACCTGATTGTCCAATTTACCTGACTTCTCACTTAAATTAGCACTTACTTTTCTTCTCAGCCAACGGGCGTCCTTGCTCTGCTCCCGGACTTTTCAAATTGACTACTAGCTTCCTTTTGGCGCTCTTTTTAAACTGCCTGTTCAACTGTAATTAGCACTTACTTTTCTGCTCAGCCAACGGGCGTCCTTGCTCTGCTCCCGGACTTTTCAAACTGTAGTTGTAACACAAAAGCATGGAGACACAATGAGGCCAGTTGTGCACTCTTCAACTGATTAAAGCCAATTGGTAGCTGGGCTGATCTAGAACTCGACTTTGTGACATGGGCAATAAAAGTGTCAGAACCAATCACACTGTTAAAGACTACAGTTTTATATTCTCCGGCAGTATAATGTAACTCCTAGAAGCAGGGAAGGTAGTGGTGTGAAATAGTCGATAAACAAAATGAGAGAGTGTGCTGTTGCTGACAAACATACACAGATAGATTTTACTTGATCCTTAACCCAGTCTCCAAATAACGTGTTCTTTTTAATACTCATTGTCCACTTCACCCACTGGTTAGAGTCATTCCCACACCGAGGCTGTATGGCTAAAACCATGCCATGGATCCTAGTTGAAGAAATATTACTTAGGTGGGGCAATGGAGGAGGCCCTGCAACAGCCTGGGGCATGCCTGGATCGGGGGAGCTCCAGTACATCCAGCTTGAGGATGGACTTTGGCCGTTTTGTAAATGGTGCCAAAATATAGTGACTTGTGCATGTGTGAGCTATGCAAAAAGAATTTCACGGTTGCAGTGTTTGTGTGATAATAAAGAACAATTGGACATTGAACCATTAATTGGGTTTCAAACTTATCCATCTGTAACCACCACTACTGCCAATCTGCCTGCTGTCATGAGGATATTAAGGTGGTGGATGGTCACAGGTTAGTGTTGACCCGATGAAAATATAACCTTTGCTCCCCATTGCCATCACATTCAGATGATGCCTAATTTATTGGGTTGGACATCCAACATGATGCTCTACACCTATAAAGAATGATTTTAATATCTGTGAATGTTACAGTTATTTGGAAAAGGGCTAAAAAACCACATAGAACCTGAAGAGGATTTGTAGAGATAGTGGCATCAGGATATGCTGCAGGGATATCCACAGTTCATATAATAGATGTATCAGGACTTAGTGAACCAATAGAACAGCTGAGAGAGAAGATACAGAAGGGGCAGTAACGGGATTTAAAGATACTGAAACAACCAATTAAGGCAGGGGAGGAAGCTAGAATTTCTTAAAGAAGTTAAAATACTCAAGCTACCTGAGGGTCAATAAATAGAATGATAGGCAGAGTGAGTAAGGTTTCTCAGGGAGAGCATAGGGAACAGGTGTCTGATGTCTATTTCAATGGCCGATGTACCAGGTACAGGTGGCATTCTACAGTTAATCAACTACCGAGTATCCACTTGGATATCGACAAAACTGAGGCAGCGGAGTGGGAATATGCAACCTGCATCCTGTGATCGCTGACTAGATCTAGTCAAGTGGATCAGGAATTCCAGGACAATCGGGTACCATATGTTATAGGAATTGCTCTCCATGTACCATACCAGCTGAATCATATGACTTGTTTCCTCAATATGTAAACCGGGAGCTTGGATAATGGTTCACAATGCTCTAGAGCATGTTGCAATAATTGACAGAGCCAAGAGCATCAGTTTGGATGCATATCATCAAGGAGGGATTCACTGGGTCTGCCCAGAAAGATAATCAATTTGGAGACCAAAACTGCACACAATACTCCAGGTTTGGTCTCACCAGGGCCCTGTACAACTGCAGAAGGCTCTCTTTGCTCCTATACTCAACTCCTCTTGTTATGAAGGACAGCATGCCATTAGCTTTCTTCACTGCCTGCTGCATGCTTACTTTGAGTGACTGATGTACAAGAACATCCAGATCTCATTGTTCTTCCCCTTTTCCTAACTTGACACCATTCAGATAATAAGCTGCTTTGCTGTTCTTGCTACCAAAGTGGATAACCTCACATTTATCCACATTAAACTGCATCTCCCATGCATCTGCCCACTCGCCCAGCCTGTCCAATTTACCCTGCATCCTCATAGCATCCTCTTCACAGTTCACACTGCTACCCAGCTTTGTGTCATCTGCAAATTTGCTAATGTCACTTTTAACCCCTTCATCTGAATCATGAATGTATCTTGCAAATAGCTGCAGTCCCAGCACCAAGCTTTGCTGTACCCCACTAGTCACTGCCTACCATTCTGAAAGGGATTTGTTAATCCCTACTCTTTGTTTTTCCTATCTGCCACCCAATTTTCTATGTAGGTACCCTACCCCCATTACCATGTGTTCTAATTTTGCCTACTAATCTCCTATGAGGGTCTGTCCAACACCATTTCCTGCCTAATATGAATTTCCTTCAATTCCTCCATCACCCTTGGTCCTCTGGCCACTAATACATCTGGGAGATTGTTTATGTCTTCCTTAATGAAGACAGATCCAAAGTACCTTTTCAACTCGTCCACCCTTTCCTTGTTCCCCATAATGAATTCACCTGTTTCTGTCTGCAAGGGACCCACATTTGTCTTAAGTAATTTTCTGCTTTTCACATACCTAAAGAAGCTTTTACTATCCTCCTTTATATTCTTGGCTAGCTTACCTTTGTACCTCAACTTTTCTCCCTTTATTGCCTTTTTAGTTATCTTTTGTTGTTCTTTAAAAGTTACCCAATCCTCCGGCTTCCCGCTCATTTTTGCTATGTTATACTTCTCTTTTATTTTTATACTCTCCTTGAATTCCCTTGTCGGCCACGGTCGCCTCTTACACTGTTGCCCCTGTGAGCTTTTTTTTCAGGTTGTGCTCTCAGAGGGTACTTCTGAAATCTGAATCTGTTGAGAGTGTCCCTCTTCTGCAAAATATTCTCCGATGTGCTCCATGAACCAAAGATTAAACACAAATTCTGAGACGTAAGCCACCGTTTACATTTTTGTAACAGGAAACTCAAAGGCATTCTGACCCCAGAGGTTAGCTCAGGTGAATGTGAAATTATTTAAATACCTGAGAGGTGGGTGCCAAACCTCAGTTAATTGGGTCTCTGTGGGAGTTAAACTTTACTAACTGGGTAATAACTGGGTAATGTTGTGCAATTTCCCAGGAGGAAGCTTATAGGGACAGGAAAAGATTTATTTCAATTCTATTACTTTTCAATTCTTCTATTATTTTTTTAATGTTTTTAGATTATTATTACATCTGATAACCTAATAAAACTAAATTAAACGTCATTATAACAAGGTATCATCGCATTAATAATTTTTAAACATATCCTCTCTAATCTGTCTCAGAATCATAGAGCCATAGACATTCATAGTGTTGTATCGGACAGAAATGGGCTCTTTGGCCTAGCTCTTCCACACTGACATTGAAGACTATCTACACTAATCCTAGTATGGTGGAAGAACAAAAACTGAGCTGCACCTGCATGCTTACTTTCAGTGACTGATGTACAAGAGCATCCAGAGCTCGGTGTTCTTCCCCTTTTCCTAACTTGACACCATTCAGATAATAATCTGCCTTCCTGTTCTTGCTAACAAATTGGATAACCTCACATTTATCCACATTAAACTGCATCTGCCATGCATCTGCCCACTCGCCCAGCCTGTCCAAGTTACCCTGCATCCTCATAGCATCCTCTTCACAGTTCACTCTGCTACCCTGCTTTGCGTCATCTGCAAATTTGCTAATGTCACTTTTAATCCCTTCATCTGAATCATTAATGTATATTGCAAATAGCTGCGGTCCCAGCACCAAGCCTTGCTGTACCCCACTAGTCACTGCCTACCATTCTGAAAGGGACCCGTTAATCCCTACTCTTTGTTTCCTGTCTGCCAACCAATTGTCTATGTCCGTACCCTACCCCCATTACCATGTGTTCTAATTTGGAGTCTGGTGTACATTTTCAAGCGTCTACACCTTCTGCCAGACAGGAGCAGAAAGACGAAGGAATGACCGAGATGGGACGTCTTTGATTATGTTAGCTGCTTTTCCAAGGTGGCACGAATTGCAAATGCAGTCAGTGGTGAGGAGTCTGGTCTATGTGATGGACTGGGCTACATCTACAACTCTCTGCATTTTTTGGGACTGACTTGGGCAGAGCAGTCCCAAAAACAAGCTGTGATGCATCCCAACAATATGCTTTCTATGGTGCATCTGTTTAAGTTGTAAGAGTCACTGGAGAGGTTGAATTTCTTCAGTCTCCTCAGGAAGTAGAGGTGTGGGTGTGCTTTCTTGGCTGTCGCAACGTGGTTCATCCATGACAGATCATTTGTAATATTTACGCTAAGGAACTTGAAGCTCTCAACCATTTCCATTTCCATACTATTGATGCCGATTGAAGCATGCACTCCATCATGCTTCCTGATCAATAACTCAATCATCTTGCTGACATTGAGGGGGGAGGGTATTGTCCTGGGCATCATGCCAGTAAGTTCTCTATCTCCTTCCTGCATTCTGCCTCATTATTGTTTGTGAACCGGCCCACCAGAATGGTGTTATCTGCAAACTTGTAGATGGAATTAGAGTCGAATTTGGCCATACGGTTGTGAGTGTATGGGGAATAAAGTAGGGGACTGAGAATGCAACCTTGCGGATCACCAGTGTTGAGAATTATTGTGGATAAGTTGTTGTCACCTATCCTCACTGCTTGTGATCTGTGAGTCAGAAAGTCAAGGATCCAGTGGCAGACAGGAGTACTGATTTCTGGGTCCAGGAATTTGGAGATGTGTTTAAATGGGATGATGGCGTTGAAGGCGGATCTATAGTTGATAATTAAGAGGTCTCTGGTGCTGTGAGGCAGCAACTCTAGCAGCTGCCCCAGTGTCCTTTCACTTTCCATCATCATCTACCTACGACACAGATCTCTTTCGCACCTGGAGAAGCCTGGTAGCACTGTGAGAATCATGTTCTTTGATTTCTCCAGTGCATTCAATACCATCCAGCCTGGGCTTCTGGGGGCAAGCGGGAGCATGCAGGAGTGGACCACCACCTCACATCCTGGATTCTGGATTACCTCACCAACCCACCACAGTATGTGAGGACAAAGGACTATGTTTCGGACAGGGTGGTCTGCAGCACAGGGCTTCCGCAGGGAACAGTGCTAGCTCCTGTCCTGTTCACCCTATACACTGTGGACTTCAGGCACAGCTCAGCAAACTGCTATCTACAGAAGTTCTCTGACGATTCTGCCATCCTTGGCCTCATCACAGACGATGATGACAGGGCGTACAAAGAACTGACCAGGGACTTTGTGGACTGGTGCCAGCGGAACTGCCTCCGGATCAACGCGGGGAAAACCAGGGAGATGGTGGTGGATTTCCGCAGACGCAGCCATGTCCCCCCGACACCGGTGAACATCCAGGGAATGGACATCGGGAGGGTGGACTCTTTTAGTACCTGGGTGCTTACCTTAACAATAAACTTGACTGAACCGAAAATATCAATGCACTGTACAAAAAGGGCCAGAGCAGACTTTACCTGCAGAGGAGACTCAGGTCCTTTGAAGTGCAGGGGGCACTCCTAAGGACCTTCTACAACACTGTGATGGCATCAGCCATTTTCTATGGAGTGGTCTGCTGGAGCAGCAGCATCTCAGCAGCGGAGGGGAAGAGACTTGACAAGCTGGTCAGGAAGGCCAGCTCTGTCTTGGGTTGCCCCCTTGACTCAGTACAGGCAGTGGGAGAGAGGAGGATGATGGCAAAGATAACATCGCTGCTGGACAACGACTCCCACCCCATGCAGGACACTGTCACTGCACTGAGTAGCTCCTTCAGTGACAGACTCCTTCACCCCAAGTGTGTGAAGGAGAGATATAGGAGGTCCTTCCTTTCCGCTGCTGTGAGACGGCACACCAACGCTACTCCCCGCAGACCAGTCAACGGACCAGTCAAGGGTAACAGTAAAAAAAAAACATTGTAAATTATGACAATTATCCTTATCTTTATTTTTATTTATAATTTATTAGGGCGGCACGGTAGCGCAGCAGTAGAGTTGCTGCTTTACAGCGAATGCAGCGCCGGAGACTCAGGTTCGATCCTGACTACGGGTGCTGCACTGTAAGGAGTTTGTACGTTCTCCCCGTGACCTGCGTGGGTTTTCTCCGAGATCTTCGGTTTCCTCCCACACTCCAAAGACGTACAGGTGTGTAGGTTAATTGGCCGGGTAAATGTAAAAATTGTCCCTAGTGGGTGTAGGATAGTGTTAATCTACGGGGATCACTGGGCGGCACGGACTTGGAGGGCCGAAAAGGCCTGTTTCCGGCTGTATATATATGATATGAATGAATGTCTCTTGCTATCCATTTTGCTGCTGTTTACAGAAACACTGCAAGTTTCCCCGGTGTGGGACAAATAAAGGAAATATATTATTATTATTACTATTATTAAAACCAATTTTCTTTGGTATTTGCCCACTGTGTGAACAACCATTTTCTATTGGAATGCTGCTAAATTGCTAAATTGGTCGGAGCCCCTCTGGTTGTGATCCACCCAGGCTTATCTTACATTTACCGGCATCAGATGCACATCCAGTGATTTCCTGCACTATGCAGTTAATGAGATCCTGATTCTCAACTGAAATCGGAAATTACAAGTGTGAGCTTCAAAATGGCTTTTTCACTCATAAGGAACAAACACACAGCAATTGCACAGAGTGACACAATTTGGAGTGTCCCAGTGATGTTCCCTGTTACCAGAGTACACCTATGAAACATGCATTGTTCATCTTGATGCAGTAATATTTATTTTCTTCCTTCTGACTCCCTATTCTGGTTTAACTACCGGTAAACTGGCAGTAGGATAACCTGAGGAAGACTTACAAAACAAATTGCACATTTCAATATACAATATCCTTTCAACAAACTTCTCTTGACATGAGTATACAGGAAATTGAAGAAGACCAACTAAACACAATCTTCTTCCCCATTAACTCAATTGTTTTTCTGATGTGATTTTCTAGAACCCGAGATTTCTTTCAGTCCCCAACAGAGACCTTATCTTTGTATTCCCATGCCCACAGCTCAACAGGTTCCGGGCCCGACATGCTATAGAGCTCCTCTTCCTTCGCCACCGTCTCCTGCCCATTTTCTCGGGTAAAGAGTTGTCACTTCCCAGTGACGACCACTTCTACCATCTCCAACATTCCTCCTCCTTGTTTCGCCCTTCGAGCCTGCTATGCCCTACATCAAGATCAACATCTATGTCCTTGCCATTTCTCTGCACTGTCCACACATCGATTTCCTCATGTCCAGAAATCTATCCATCTCTATTTTGAATTAACTCAACAACAGAGCCTCCACTGTTCTCTCAGAGGAAAATCCCAAAGATTCACCATATTCTCAGTCTTAAATTGTTTATTGCGAGACTATGACCTGTGGTTCTAGATTCTCAGTCAGAGGAGACAAATCTAAATTATTCTGCGATGAGAGTTGATTCACTTTTACTGTGGTTCCTTATTGCATCTTCCTCACAATTCACACTACCCCCCAGCTTAGTATCATCTGCAAATTTGCTAATGGTACTTTTAATCCCTTCGTCTAAGTCATTAATGTATATTGTAAATAGCTGGGGTCCCAGCACCGAACCTTGCGGTACCCCACTGGTCACTGCCTGCCATTCCGAAAGGGCCCCATTTATCCCCACTCTTTGCTTTCTGTCTGTCAACCAATTTTCTATCCATGTCAGTACCCTACCCCCAATACCATGTGCCCTAATTTTGCCCACTAATCTCCTATGTGGGACCTTGTCGAAGGCTTTCTGAAAGTCAAGGTACACCACATCCACTGACTCTCCCCTGTCAATTTTCCTAGTTATATCCTCAAAAAATTCCAGTAGATTTGTCAAGCATGATTTCCCCTTCGTAAATCAATGCTGACTCGGAATGATCCCGTTACTGCTATCCAAATGCTCAGCAATTTCGTCTTTTATAATTGACTCCAGCATCTTCCCCACCACTGATGTCAGACTAACTGGTCTATAATTACCCGTTTTCTCTCTCCCTCCTTTCTTAAAAAGTGGGATAACATTTGCTATCCTCCAATCCACAGGAACTGATCCTGAATCTATAGAACATTGAAAAATGATCTCCAATGCTTCCACTATTTCTAGAGCCACCTCCTTAAGTACCCTGGGATGCAGACCATCAGGCCCTGGGGATTTATCAGCCTTCAGTCCCATCAGTCTACCCAAAACCATTTCCTGCCTAATGTGGATTTCCTTCAGTTCCTCCATCACCCTAGGTTCTCCAGCCCCTAGAACATTTGGGAGATTGTGTGTATCTTCCTCAGTGAAGACAGATCCAAAGTAATGGTTTAACTCGTCTGCCATTTCTTTGTTCCCCATAATAAATTCCCCCGTTTCTGTCTTCAAGGGACCCACATTTGCCTTGACTATTTTTTTCCTCTTCACGTACCTAAAAAAACTTTTGCTATCCTCCTTTATATTATTGGCTAGTTTACCCTCGTACCTCATCTTTTCTCCCCGTATTGCCTTTTTAGTTAACTTTTGTTGCTCTTTAAAAGAGTCCCAATCCTCTGTCTTCCCACTCTTCTTTGCTATGTTATACTTCCTCTCCTTAATTTTTATGCTGTCCCTGACTTCCCTTGTCAGCCACAGGTGTCTCTTACTCCCCTTAAGAGTCTTTCCACCTCTTTGGAATAAATTGATCCTGCAACCTCTGGGTAAATAATGATCTTCTTGAAGCAGATTAGAACCTCAGAATGGAATATGGAGAGGTTAAAGACGTGCGTCAATACCCCTGCCAGTTGGTTACACAGTTCCTGAGGATGCACCCAGGGGACAATTGTTTTCGGTGGGTTCACATCTGTGATAATGGCCATGGATACCGTCCCACCCGTGACTGTCAGGGTGGATAAAGCAATCCACTGACCTTCTGTTCAAAGTGAGCATAGAATGCATTAAACTTATGAGAGAGAGATATGGTGCTGCAGAGATATTGTCCAACTTCATTTTGTAGCCTGTTCTAGCATGCAAGCCTTGCCACAATCAACGGGTGCCTGTGTGGTTCGACTGGAACTCTATCTCAGTCTGAAATATCCCTTTGGCATCCTTGATGGTCTTGCAAAGATCATAAATAGATTTCTTGTATTGCTTGGGATCGTTTGACTTACATGCTACATACTAGCACTTCACCTGGGAATGGACCTCACAATTCATCCATGGATTCTGGTTGGGGAATGTTGATATTGTCTTCTTTGACATGAATTGCTCCACACACTTATTGAAGAAGTCTGTGATAGCAGTGGCATACTCATTTTGGGTGGCCACAGAGTCCTTGAAGATGGACGAGTCCTCCGACTCAAAGCAGTTGCAAGAGATCTCATCTGTTTCCTCAGACCAATGTAGCCAGAAATGAGGGTCAAATGACACTCATTCTTATCTGATTCTGAAGCCATGTTGCTTGCACCACAGGGATCAACAGGGATGTTGCTTGCACAAGTCTACCAAAGCAGGCACTATATTGCCTTGGCAAGATATTTTGAGGTTTTGACTTTTTAATACCTTATATGGACATGGTCTTATTTCCTTTACTACCTTGTATGGGCACGATGTGAGTTGTGTCACATCATTCACTGATAAGATTAAGATATAACTAAACCGTTATGTCCATTGTTTTCTAGAGTGAGACACGAGATGAGCTCTGTGGGTGTCTGAAGCCAACCAGTGCTGACCTCCCCACTATTGCCTGGTGTAATAAATTTACCATTTTACCACTATCTTTGTTGCATTGTTGTCTGTCTAGAAAAAATGAACTTTAACATTGGCGTAGTCGGCAGGATATCGCTGGTACCAACTTCAACGACTGAGTAAGAGGCTGCAATTTGGCCGGGACCTGGAGTGGAGTAAAAAGTGCACTATCGGATCCATTGAGTCTGAGCTTCCGAATGAGTTCCTGGGAACACTGTGGTCCCTCGTCTGAGGTCGATCTGGTTCCTGCCGAGAACCTTTAGACAGACAACATAGGTAAGACCTTATATTTTTGTTATATAAGGCGAGACATCACATGTGTTAATGGGAGAGAGTGAAATAAGATTGGTCAGGTCGGATGTTATCCGTGAAAGATTTCTTAATAAGATTGGTCAGGTCGGATGTTATTCGTGAAAGATTTCTTAAAAATGGGACAGGCTCTGGATAAGAGCGATGGGGGAGCTCCGGTACAATACATGTGTTATCTGTATCCGGAAAAACGTAAAGATTACCGACAATTGTCTACTTCATTAACAAAAAGATTGAGAAATGAAGCCTGGCCACTAAGGCGAACATGGAATGTGAAAAACTTAAGCGCTGAAAAAGGTCATAAACGACCTGGCATAGCGACCCTGTTTACAGAGGAGGACGAGGCCGAACAAGGGTGGTGTAGACCTCCGCCCTTTGCGCCCCCACTCCAGGGAGCCCAGGGTCTCTACCCTGTCTCACCCCAGGCTGCAGCACCTCCCCCAGTTAGAGAAAGAGAAGTCGAGTCAGAAGGAGACTGAGAAAGGGCCGAGAAATGTATGGAGGAAGGAGAAGTAATTGAGTCAAATGTTGCGGAGGGAGTTAAAATACATCCTCGAAAGACAGCAAAAAGAGTAATGCCAATCAGAGCTATGGTAAACCCCTGAGCCAGAGAAAACAGACAGCCAGACACCGTAAGGATATACATGGCTTGAAAACCACGACATGTTGGTAATAAGAGATAAGTATTCTCCTTGGCTGAATCCTTACTGGACCCCACTGAAGGGGCATGCTGGAAAAACCTAATGGGACACAAAACCTCTGAGGTGTTACATGGAGCGACAGGCTTTTGAAGGATGCTACTAGGTAGAGACAGACAGAGCGAAACGCTGGGAACAGAAGAACAAAGAAACACTGTGAAAATGGTCACATGATGGACATCTGGTGAGAACAGAGCTGCAATTAACCATGGCTGGGCAGAATGGCCCTTGAAGATAGTGTCTGGGAACAGTTATTTATTCAGCACTTGGATGAGTGACAACTCAAAATGAGTGACTTTAGAGTTGTGAGAGGCTTTTTAGGGTTGGTTAACTTCTGCAGGCAATGGATTCCGGATGTGGCCTTATACACCATGCAACTCTCCCCCCTGGCATCTGCAAATGCACCCTGAAAGTTTGCCCTAACGCCCGTGCAAGAAGAAGCATTCACCAAACTTAAGGCTGCCCTAGTGGCCGCCCCGCTATCGGCGGCCCACTCTACAACAGGCCTTTCCAACCGTATGTCAGTATTATCCAAAATTTGCTTATCCAATATCATGATGATGTGTGACGCCTGGTTGTTTACTTCTTGGTCTGTCTAGACGCTGTTGCCCAGGGCTACCCTCCAGGCACACAGATTTTACCAGGGCTACATGCAGCTGTTGCTGTGGCTTGCAATATTACCCTGCACCAACCGGTGGCAGTATACACCACTCAATGTGTTGCAGCCCTGCTTAACACAGGACAAACTAAATATTTGACTTAAGCCTGATTAGGCCGCTATGAAGTTACCCTCCTGAGCAACCCGTACCTTACCTTCTATCATTGCACCACCATTAATCCTTCAGCATTTCTTACAGAACCACCCAAACATCGCAAAGAACCACTTCATGACTGTGCATTGGCAAATGAACTGTTAACCACAGTCTGACAGGATACTCCTTACAGGATATTCCTCTCAAACAGAAAGACTGCAATTGGTTTGTGGATGCATCGTCACTGATTGCCGAAAATGGACACCGAACCTCGGACTACGCAGATAACGGGGCCATAATAGAAGAAGAATAGGATAGAATAGAATAGAAGAATAGAAGAAGGCCGGTTCCAAAACGCTCTCTCCGCCCAGCAGGCAGAACATTATGCTCTCACTAGGGCGTGCATTCTGGGCCAACAAAAGACACTTAATATCTATACCAATTCTCATTGTGCCTTCGGCATTGCCCATGATTTTGGAGCCCTCTGGCAGCATAGAGGCTTTTAAACGTCTTCCGGCACTCCGATTAAAAACTCCCTTTATGTGACCAATTTGTTACAGACTCTAACTCTCCCGTATCGATTAGCCATTATTAAATGTAATACACACACGGGAGGCTCAGATGAGGTTTCTAAAGGAAATGCCCCCGTCGATGCCACTGCCCGCATGTTGGCCTCCTACTCCCTTAATATTGTCCCCTCTGAACAAAGGGTTTTGACAAACAGAACGGTTCTGCCAGACATGGGTGAAGTTAAGTTAATGCAGGGAGACGCCTCTGCCGCTCAAAAAGATCTTTGGAAACGAGAGGGCTGTCCCAGTGATTGGCTCACCCCTCTTGGACAAGTTTGTGTACCTGATGCATTTTTACCTCTACTGTTAACTTGCATACACTCCCTTACTCATGCTGGAAAGGAGGGAATGGTAAGGATGACCAAAGAAACAAGGTGGTACCTGAAAATTCGGCAAGAGGCATTCAAGCAGGCCTCTGAGTGTGGGATATGCCAGAGGAGCAATCCTGGTAAGGCAAGAAAAGGTCCAAAGGGAGTCACTCCAATGCCATCCTGCCCTTTTGAATGCATACAGATAGATTTTATTGAAATGCCACATGCACAGTGTTATAAATATTGTTGAGTAATTGTTGATTTATTTAGTAGATGGATTGAAGCCTTGCCTACTACAAATAACACAGCAGAAACAAATGTTACGTTGCTGCTAAAAGAAATTATACCCCGCTTTGGTTTGCCAATCACTATCAGCTCCGACAATGGTCGTCACTTTATAGCCACTGTTAATAAGGAAATATGCCAGCATTTTAAAATCAAGAACCAATTTCACTGTGTTCACCATCCGCAGGATTCTGGTATCGTCGAAAGGGCAAATGGGACACTCAAGACCAAATTGACTAAGTTAATGGGAGAAATGGGGCAGAGCTGGATTAAGGTTCTTCCCCTCAGTCTGTTTGGAATGAGAATCACTCCACACAGTATTACTAAACTAACACCTGCTGAGATCATATATGGACGACCACTAAGTACTCCTTGGGGTGCGTTTGCAAGAACAGAAGTTAGTTTTGATCTACATGCCCTTAGTGAAGAGTTAATTATGTACGCACAGCAATTGAGCCGAATCTTGTCAGTCTTGCATTCACAGGTATTGGAGACACAGAGACCATAACGGCAAATTCATACAACCAGGAGACTGCATACTAATAAGAAATTGCGATCGGAAGAAAGTAGGAGAATGGTAGAATGGGCCCTGCCAAGTATGACTGACTACACCTACAGCAGTGAAGGTCGAAGACCACCCTCGTTGGATACACCTAACTGATTGCAAAAGGATTGGTAAATGGAAGAAAAAAAGGACAATGACATTAATAGTCCTGAGAGTCAAGGGGTATCTCAGAAGCACAGAGATTTTGGATGATCGCTTTCCCCAGCTATGGGAGTTGATCAATATGGCCTCTGCCATGGAAATATTGGAAAATACAACTGCCAGTGCCCTAGTAGATACAAACATGGCCATAACGTCTCTTTCAGCCGAAATGGTTGCCATCCGCACTGTGGCTTTACAAAATCGTATGGCCTTAGACTTTATCTTGGCAGAAAAAGGGGGCACCTGTGCTATGACAGAACAAGAGTGCTGCACCTATTTCCCCCAATGAATCTTCTAATATCACTAACCTTGCTACTCACATTTCCTAATAAATTAAAAAGATCCGCAAGGTTGGCAGTGCCATGCATGGATAGAGTGTAGCGAGTGGGAACTGGTGGCCGTACAGTTGGTTTGGTGGACTTTGGGGTGCTATGATACATTATGGCTCTATCTTCCTGTTAATCATTGCTCTGATTTTTATCATCAAATGTTTGCGATCATTGTGTGTCTACCGAGGATTGTGAATGTTATCATGTTATGATTAAAGGAGGGAATGAAAGAGTTAACGTAATTATAAAAGAAACAGGTCACAAAATGGATGCCTGCTTCTTCTTTGCACATTGTGAATTGCTTAGCTAAGCAGAAAGGGGGTGAGCTATGTTGAACCTTGGGAAGTACGACACGTACTTTAATTAAAAAAACTGACCTTTAGTTGGATTTGCTAAAAAAAAGAATAAGCTGAGATTGCTTTATTATGAAAAAGAAGCTGACCTACTGATGACTTTTTAATACCTTATATGGACATGGTCTTATTTCCTTTACTACCTTGTATGGGCACGATGTGAGTTGTGTCCCATCATTTGCTGATAAGATAAAGATATAACTAAGCCGTTTTGTCCTTTGTTTTCTGGAGTGGGACTCGAGGTGAGCTCTGTGGGTGTCTGGACACCCAGTGCTGACCTCTCCACTCCTGCCCGGCGTAATAAATTTACCGTTTTACCACTAACTTTGTGGCATTGTTGTCTGTCTAGAAAAAAACAAACTTTAACAAGTAAGTGTATGTTGAAGCCAAAAATAATGATGCGAATAAATGACATTTAGAAATAAACTGCAAGAAACATTTTGCCCAGAACACCATGAGATCAGTTGTCTTCTCTGCCTTTAGTGTAATATAGCAATGACATGAAGTGTAGTTGTAGTAGAAAAAAATGCTTTATTGCTTGATTGTTTTTTGAAGCTCAAAGAATTTATCATCTTATCACACATTACAGAATGTTATTATTGCAACTGATTCATCAACTTATTAAAATATTGTCAATTTTAGGTGAAAGAATTAAGTATGATTTGAGTAGTTCATTTTAAAACATATCTGAGGTCATATTTTCTTTTTCGTCAAGCATTATTTATACAAAACAGTGCACAGCCATGCATCAGCACATTTCTTCAGGCTCAGTCCAGCCATCCTGTCGGTTCACTATGTCTTATGAATTTAATGTTTTTGTTGTATTCATTCAGAAAAGGTCCATTTATGAGATAATAATTGTCTATAAATTTAAAAAAACATTATTTCATCAAAAACATTATTTTATTTGATCTTTCTCTTTGCCCTAGCCATTATACTTGAGTTTGGCTTGATTGTACCTATGTTCAGTATTATCTGATTTGATTGAATAGCATGAATTTTTTTCTTAACTATACTAGGGTTCATATGCCAATAATAAGCCTATATCCAAACCTAAGCGTTCCAATGTCTGGTGTTGGAAAGTAAATCATGACATCATTAGAAATGTTATAATAATCTACTTAATGTTGATGTTTATTCACGCACACGCACAGTGGCGAGGCGGCAGAGACCCTGGTTCGATCATGATTAAGGCACTGTATGTATGGAGTTTGTACATTCTCCCCATGACCTGCATGGGTTTTCTCCGGGAACTCCAGATTCCTCCCACACTCCAAAGACATACAGGTTTGTCAGTTAACTGACTTGATTAAATTGTAAATTGTCCGTAGGGTGTTGGATAGTTTTAGTTTAGTTTAGTTTAGAGATACAGCGCGGAAACAGGCCCTTTGGCTCAAAGAGTCCGCACCGACCAGCAATCCACGGACAAGTAGTTTTGACCTTTACAGTGTGGACCAAGGTAGAACATAGTAGACATTCTGCATATACCATGATTTAGTGTGAATAGTTAGACCTTGGCCTTAAGAACTCATATCCAACACAGAGGGTGGTGAGTCCGTGGAATTCATTCCCACAGAGGATGTGGAGGCCAGGTCAGTGGATATTTTTAAGGCAGAGATTGTAGATTCTTGATTAGTATGGGTGTTAGGGGTTATGGGGAGAAGGGTTGAGGGAGAGAGAGATAGATCAGCTGTGATTGAATGGCAGAGTAGATTTGATGGGCCGCATGGTCTAATTCTGGTCCTATCACTTATTAACACTATCTTACACGGGGGACAACTTTTACATTTTTACCAAGCCAATTAAACTACAAAATTGTGCATCTTTGGAGTGTGGGAGGAAACTGGAGTTCTCAAAGAAAACCCACGCAGGTCACGGGGAGAACGTACAAACTCCGTACAGACAAGCACCTGTAGCCAGGAAGAAACCTGGGTCCCTAGCGTTGTAAGACAGCAACTCTACCTCTACCACTGCCCCACCGTGCCATCCATTAGTGTTCGAGGATCGCTGGTCGGCGCAGCTTTGGTGGGCTGATGGGCCTGTTTTCGTGCTGTATCTCTAAACTAAACTTAACCAAACTAAACACACACACACGTGTGTCCATTCTTCTATTCCCGCCTGTGAAATCTATCCGTATCTCACATGCACACAGCTATAGATTGTTTTAGCCCTCCGTTGTGAGGCCAACACACAGGTCAAGCCTATGATTGCTTTAGGACCATTTACATCATTGTTCATGGATGCAGAAACTGAAAGGAGTAAGATGGTCATCTGGGCAGTGTGGGCGCTCATGGGCACAGTGTCTGCCATATATTAAGGAAGAGGTGATATTGAGGCACTCACTAGATTAACTCTGCAACAGTTAAATTTGCCAAAGAGCAATATTTACTTGTTTGTGCACAGTCTAAGCGCTCGGATATACATGTAAGCTGTTTTCAAAGAAATGTGGAGCTGTTTTGTGACATGTCCCCTTGCGAGCTGCATGGCTTTTTAAATGGCATCCTGATGTAAATCTTTATTAGTTTGAGACTGCCCAATAAATTATTTCCTGGAGCTTCACTTTATACGGAGAGACTTCAAAAGTGCTTTGCTTTATCGCTAATGCCAAGAGATGCACCTCCAGTGCTAGGAAAACAGCAGTTGAAGACTCCTTGTGGATCCTGTGAATTTAGAAATTACTAGACCAAGTGGACCCGTTGGGCCCATACCTCTGGCATTGGTGCAGCACCCTCTCTTCCCCCCTCCCCTCTCTCCCGCCTCTCTGCTCCCTCCTCCTCCTCCTCCTCCTCCTCCCCCTTCCCCTCCCCCTTTCCCCTCCCCCCCACTCCACCCCCCCTCAACCCACCTTACCCTCCTCCTCCCCCCCTCCCTCCCTGGGAGATAGATTTAAACTTTAAAATGCGAATAACTTTAAAAATATAACATCAATTTCAATGAAACTTCTTCCATTAACACCAAAGGGATGACAGTGAGTAAGATGGGCCTAAAATTGTTGCGCTATTGTGTACATTTTGGCTGTAGTTCAAGAACAAACAAACAAACAAACAAACAAACGAGAGTTTAAGTATATAGATGGCTAATGTAATTTAGTCTAAATCGCTTTTGGATGACATAGTCCTGAAGTATTGCGTATTGCAACTTAAAGAGAATAGATGGGTTTTACTGAATATGAAGCGGAAAGTGTGTTGTTGTTTCTTTTAAATGTTTGAAGTGCAAAACAAAAATCTGATACCGATCTTCATATTCCCGACAGATTTTAAAGCCTGGATAAATGCACAAATCTCATGGATAAATGCTAGATGATCTCCAATACTCTAAAAGGCATAACTTCTAGAAGACAAAAGGGAAACTGAGTGAAACAATGGAGCCAATTTTGTGAGGCTCGGCTGCTGGGATGGAGTCTTGATTTAAAGAGGCAAAGGCAAGTCAAAGCTGGTTTCTGACTTCCCTAATTCTCCATGATGGAAATGATCCACATTTCTTTGCAAACGATTGCATGCCACAAGTTGCCCCGATATTGTTAATTCCAAAAGATTTAATCAAGTGAAAACTTCTCAATTAAATATATTATCTCAAATCTCACTGTCGCATCTTAGTTGCAAACTCCAAATTAATTTTATTAAATATTCATGAAACTAACAAATATTTTTTTCCATCCAGTTCACACTTACGTTGATCCATATTCGCAGCATCCACGGTATCATTTTCTATAAAGACCTCTCTTATTGGGACTGGGGACCTCTCGTCCATTCCTTTTCCCTTTTTGTACCTAAACAAGAAAGTAATAGATAGAATATATTATCTGGGAAATATATAAGAACATTAGAGTATAGATAAGGTAAATGCACAGAGCTTTTTTATCCAGAGTTGGGGAATCAAGAACCAGAGGACAAAGGTTTAAGGTGAGGGGGGGAAAGATTTAATAGGAACGTGAGGGGCAACTTTTTTACACAAAGTATGATGGGTATATAGAACGAGCTACCAGAGGAGGTAGTTGAGGCAGGTATTATCACAGTGTTTATAAGATATTTGGACAGGTAGATGGGTAGGATAGGTTTAAAAGGATATGGGCCAAACTCAGGCAGGTGGGACTAGTGTAGATGGGGCATGTTGGTCGGCATGGGAAAAATAGGTCAAAGAAAGTTCAGACCTCCAGAGCTGATTGCCCACAAAGAACATTGTTATTTTCCCATTTTCACTCAATGCAGCATCAATTTTCTCAACACTGCTTGGAAAACCAAAACCAGAGATGGGTTGCGGGTTTCCTGAATCTGAAACATTCCCAGTGAAGCGCCAATACTGTGATCCTGCAAGACAAGGGGGACATTAGTTTTTAAAAATATTCTTGAAATGGTTGTTCCATCTTATCACTCAGTTTCATGTTATAATAATATCAAGATGTTGCGTAACTGTACATTTGGATTGATTGTCTTGTTCCACAAATACTTGGAGTAATAAAACTTAGATGAGATATGTGCACTAATCGTATGTAAACTAGCACTGGACTGTCAAAATATTGCATGTACACTGGTTTCTGGATTATTATTCCTAACATGCATTACAGCAAGTGCAATAATGCCAAAAATAAATCATGTGACTTGCATATTTACAATTGATTTGCAAAGATTACAAGAATAAATAAGATATCTCCATACAAGTATCCAATTAATGTTCGGTAATGGTTTGCAGATTAGCAATGAGTAACATGGAGTACCAATAGCCACATTACTGATAATATAAAGCATTGTGTAACCTTGAAAGAAATAAGTTATCATTGTATTTTTCTCATTTGCAGCAAAGGCAGCATCAATATTTGATGGGCCACCCGGCCAAGTGTCTTTCACGGGATGGACATCGGCAGATTCTCCAATTCGAAACAACCTATAGTTTGTTATTGTTTTCCTGTTAAACTAAGCGGTAAATATTTAAGCTGTGGTGCTAATGAGTGAAATAGTGGAGAGTCTGTCAATTTTCGGACAAGTTGTAAATTCAAAAGGAAATGGTGCCACTTTTTGAATGGGACTCAGACAGAAGTTGTCTCCTCTCCTGACAACACTCGTATCTGGCTCTTGGCCAGCCCGGCAGGAGGGGGGGTTGGGTAGTATGGGGTGGGGTGAAGAGGAGGGTTGGGGTGGGGGTCGGGGCTCAGTGTTCATTCTGTGGGGACCAGCTGTGGCAGTGGGCCGTCACCTCAACATCTGCAACCAATGGAAACGAGTCCCGGTGCTTGGATAGCCAGGACATCCAGTGCTGGAAGCAAAGGCAGGATGGTCTTACTCTCTGCAACCAGTTAACAAAGCACATCAGGATTATTAAAGATAACCTGCGGACAGGGTAAAATTGTGTGCATGGTACTGATATTACAACGGAATTTATTTACCCATTCTTGAAGAGGAAAAGTTTTGCATTCATGATGGTGGCAGCATCTGCATACAGGTTTGAGTCACTGGTTGGTGGATTCTCTGTTGGTGGCTCTGTGGAAGTTTGTGTTGAAGATTCTGTAGGCGTCTGTGTTGAAGGCACCGTTGTTGTCTGTGCTGTAGATTCTGTGGGCATCTGTGTTGTAGATTTTGTGGGCATCTGTGTTGAAGACACTGTGGCGTCTGTGTTGAAGATTCTATGGGTGTCTGTGTTGAAGATTTTGTGGGCGTCTGTGTTGAAGACACTGTGGCGTCTGTTGAAGACATTGATGGCGTCTGTGTTGAAGACACTGTGGGCGTCTGTGTTGAAGGCACTGTGGGCGTCTGTGTTGAAGGCACTGTTGTCATCAATGTTGAAGGTTCAGTGGTTGATGGAGTTGTTACAACAGGACCTGGATTTGAAAATACATGAATAAGGGTTTGTGCTTCCATTAATGATGGTTCTAAATTGTATGGGCCCTGGCAGAGATATTTGCATCATCTTTTGCCATTGGTGATGTACTGAAAGACTGGAAGGTGGCTGATGTTGCTGGGGAACGACAGATCAGTGAGCCTAACATCAGTGGTGATCAAGTTGTGGTGGGAGGCAGTGGAGAATTCTGAGAGAAAGGATGTTTCCCCATTTGAAAAGCCAAGGAGTGATGAAAGGTGGTCAGCGTGACGATGTGCATGGGAAATCTTATCTTACCAAAAATTTGACTGGGTTTTTTGAAGAAGTGATCAAAATGATTGACGAGGGCAGAACACTAGACGTTGTCTACATGGACTTTAGTGGAACCTTTGACAAGATCCCACATGATAGGATGTTCTGAAGGTTATCTAAGATTATAGCAAGATCTAGATGAACCGGGGAAATGGACCAAGCAATAGCAGATGGAAAAAACTTGGACAAGTGCAAAGTGTTGCATTTTGGTAAGTCAAACTAGAGCAGGACTTATAGTTAATAGTAAGGCCCAGGAGAGTGTTGTAGAACAGATAGACCTCGGGCGAAGAGGTACATCAATCCCTGAAAGCAGCAACATAGGAAGAGAGGGTGGTGGAGAAGGTATTTATGCTTGGCATGAACTTGAGTGCGGGCGTTGGGATGCCTTGAACAGTAAAACTAGCAAGATGACTAGGGTGGGGGGGGGGGGGGGGGGGGGGAGACAGAGAGAGACAGAAAGAGAGAGGAATGCAAGGGCTCCTTCAAATTAGAGAAATCAATATTCATGCCGTTGAGTTGTAAGCTGCCCAAGCGAAATATGAGGTGTTGTTCCTCCAATTTGTGTGTGGCCTCACTCTGACAGTGGAGGAGGCACGGAACAGAAAGGTCAGTACGAGAATGGGAGGGGGAGTTAAAGTGTTTGGCAACTGGGAGATTGTGTAGGCCAAGGGGAACTGAGCGTAAGTGTTTAGCGAAACAATCGCCGAGTCTGCATTTGGTGCTGCCGATATATAGGAGTCCACACCCAGAACTGGATACAGTAAATGAGGTTGGAGGTGGTGCAAGTGAACCTCTGCCTCACCTGAATGAACTGCTGGGGTCCCTGGATGCAATCGAGGGAGGAGGTATAGGGACAGGTGTAGCATCCCTTGCCATTGCAGGGGAAAGTACCTTGGGAGGGAGTGCTTTGGGTGGGAAGGGATGAGTGAACCAGAATGTTGCAGAGGGAACAGTCTTTGCGGAAAGCAGCAAGGGATGGAGACGGGAAGATGTGATTAGCGGTGGGATCCCATTGGTGCTGGCAAAAATGTCGGAGGATTATTTGGCATACGCGACAGCTGATGGGGTGAAAGGTGAGGATTAGGAGGACTCTGTTCCTGTTGCGACTGGGAGGAGGCGGAGCAAGAGCGGAGCTACAGGATACCAAAAAGTCATGTGGGAGGGCCTCATCTATGATAGAAGAGGGGAACTCCTGTTAAGAATTGGGAGTGGGGGAATAGAGTCTTTGCAGGAGGCAGAGTGGGAAGAAGTGTAGTCTAGATAGCTGTGGGAGTCAGTAGGGTTGTAGTAGACAATAGTCTATATCCTGTGATGGGAGGGAGGTGTCGGAGATGATCCAAGCAAATTTGAGAGCAGGATGAAAATTGATAGTGAAGTTAAAGAAGCCCATGAATTCGGCGCGGGTGCATGAGGTAGCCCCAATGCAGTCGTCAATGTAACGGAGACAGAGGTCAGGGATAGGGCCAGTGTACGCCTGCAACAGGGATTGCTCGACATACCCTACAAAGAAGCAGACATAGCTGGGGCCCATGCGGGTGCCCATAGCTATGCCTTTGATTTGTTTGTGGACGTAAATTGGCTGGTTGTATGGTTGAGGAAGAAACTGAGGGCTTTAAGACCTTTCTGGTGGGGGACGGAGGTGTAGAATGACTGAACGCCCATCGTAAAGATGTGGGAAAGGGGGATTGGAAACCGTAAAGCATTAAAGAGACGAAGGGCATGTGAGGTATCTAGGACATAGGTCGGGAGGGATTGGACCAGGGGGAATAGGAGGTACATAGAAATTATTTCAGTGGGTCAGGAGCAGGCAGAGACAATGAGCCGGCCAGGGCAGTTGTGTTTATAGGGGGAGGGTAAAACCGGGCCTTGTGGGGCTGGGAAACGATAAGGTTGGAGGCTGTGGAGGTCAGACAGCTGGAAGTGATAAAATCAGAGATGGTCTGTGAGATAATGGCCTGGTGCTCATCTGTGGGGTCATGGTCCAGGAGTAAGTAGGAGGAGGTGTCCAAGAGTTGGCATCTGGCCTTAGAGCAGTAGAGGTCAGCTCACCAGACTACCACAGCACCTTCCTTGTTGGCGTGTTTAAGGATAATGTCGGTGCTGTTGCAGATTGAGCGGAGGGCTGTACGTTCATTCACTGGCATAAAAAGTTGTTTAGCCGATTGTTTAAATATTCCACTGAATCTCCACTTCAGTTTTGGGAAGAGATCACTGGAACTCTGGTAGAAAAGCAACCAGCTGGAATTGGAACCTACACCTAGAGATAGTGGTGAATCTGGGAGCTGACAGAAGTTGATTAATGATGGTTTAAGGCTCTTGTAAAGCTGAGCAGAGAAATGGAAATGAGACTCTTGTGGGGGAATTTTGTGAATAAAAACCTTCGATTTGTACCAGCATCTGCAGTTATCCTCTTATACTCTTGTGGGGGAACTTCCAGAAATAAAACATGTTCTGATTCAAACAGTGGGACATCACTGGAATCAGAGCAAAGATGGATGCACACATTTTGAGTTTACCATATAAAGCCTGGATTCCTTTAACATCATCTTCTGGCAGTGTATAGCCTTCCGTGTCCACATATTCATAATAGGGATACATCAAAGCTTCTTGGACATTAGAATGGCCAAGTCCCAGAGAATGACCAAATTCATGAGCTCCAACAAGAAACATGTTGATTCCTAGAAACACAACATTATTGTTTTAAGGCTTATTGGCAGACCAAATTCCCTCCTGGGATAAACAACGTTCTATCAAATAGTATCGTATCTAATTGTGTTTAAACCTTTTTAATTGGTATTGAACATGTTTCCTTAGTTCTTTTATTAGTCGTAAATGTATTAAAATTATTTCTAAAATCATAGATCAACAGATTTACAACGTTGGCTTCTGTCACCACTGCCTGTCATCTACATGAGGCAGCATGGATGCTTCTGACATTTAAGGGAAAATCAAAAGCCAATAGGTGCTGAAAATCTAATATAAAACCAGAAAATGTTGGAAATACTCAGCAGCTCAGGCCACAATTGTGAGAAGACAAAGCTTGGCCTGAGCATTTCCAGCATTTTTCTGTTTTTATCTGCATTATGTTGTCTGTGGTTGCAAGGGAAAGTACCTGGGGAGTGGACAGTTTAGGTGGGAAAGGACAAGCAAACCAAGCTTCCTGTTTTCTCACCATTAAAATGTTCAAATTCCCACTGGCACTGACTCATTGTTGCGCGTTATTTGTCCAAAAACACATACTGTATATTGACGGTGAATTTAAAGATGGCTCTGGCGATACAGTCATGGGTTTGGAGAGAGAATATAGAAGGGGATCGAGCACACAGCCTTGAGATGCTCCTGTGTTGATGGCTATTGAGAAGTAAATATTGTTGCCAATTCGTACTGCTTTGAGGTTGGCCGATGAAGTTGGGGATCCAATTACATAAGGATGAGCAGAGAACCAGTTCTATGCATTTAATAATCCTCCCAGCACTGTATCTGTGAACAAATTATTTTACCTAGTTTGGCGTTAGGACGAGATGGCACCTGTGATAGCAAGTTTTGCCACATAGGTGTCTCTCTTGGGGAGACTTCGACTGTGTTCTGCCTCCATTTAGAATATGGACGTTTTTATAAATTGGAAAGGTTTCCACTCCCTCAAGGTGTAGGTAGTTGTAAATTATTAGAAGAATTTCCTAATGTCGAATAATATGTTTGTGGAATACACATGTGGCAGCTTCAGGCTGAGGGATTGCTGAATATTTTCAGTGACTGTGACCAAAATGTCATCAAAATGGCTGATGAAGGAAGAACTGTAGATGTTGTATATGTGAATTTCAGCAATGCATTTGACAGAGTTCTGCTTTGTAACTGCTACTGAGAGTTAGATAGCATGGGATCCAAGGACAGCTAGACGATTGCATGGAAAATTTCCTTTGTGGAAGGAAGCAGATGGTGATGATGGAAGGTTGTTTTTCAGACTGGAGGCCTGTGACTAGTGGTGTGCCACATGCTTCACTGTAGTTTGTGATTGAAATCAACAATTTGATATGTACAAGGCATGGTTCGTACTTGCAGATGACACTGAAGTGGGTGGCATTGTAGATAGCGAAGGTATCACAAAACGCTGGAGTAACTCAGAGGGTCAGGCAGCATCTCAGGAGAGAAGGAATGGGTGATGTTTTGGGTCAAGACCCTTCTTCAGACTGATGTCAGGGGGCGGGACAAAGGAAGGATATAGGTGGAGACAGGAAGACAGTGGGAGAACTGGGAAGGGGAGGGGAAGAGAGGGACAGAGGAGCTATTTAAAGTTAGAGAAGTCAATGTTCATACCGCTAGGCTGTAAGCTGCCCAAGCGAAATAAGAGGTGCTGTTCCTCCAATTTGCAGTGGGCCTCACTATGAAACTGGAGGAGGCCCATGACAGAAAGGTCAGACTGGGAGAAGGAGTTGAAGTGCTCAGCCACCGGGAGATCAGGTTGGTTAAGGCGGACTGAGCGAAGGTGTTGAGCGAAACGATCGCCGAACCTGCGTTTGGTCTCGCCGATGTAGAGAAGTTGACATCTGGAACAACAGATACAATGGAGGGGAAGCAAGAGCGGTTGGAGGAGGTGCAGGTAAATCTCTGCCTCACCTGGACAAACTGTTTGGGTCCTTGGATGGAATCGAGGGGGAAGGTAAAGGGACAGGTGTTGCATCTCCTGCGGTTGCAGGGAAAAGTGCCTGGGGAGGGGGTGGTTTGGGTAGGAAGGGACAAGTGGACCAGGGAGTTGCAGAGGGAAAGGTCTCCGCGGAAGCAGAAACGTCACCCATTCCTTCTCTCCTGAGATACTGCTTGACCCGCTGAGTTACTCCAGTATTTTATGATACCTTCGATTTGTACCAGCATCTGCAGTTATTTTCCTACACAACTTGTAGATAGTGAAGATGTTTGACAAAAATTGCAGCAGTATTTTGATCGGTAGGACAGGCGGGCTAAGGAATGGTTAATGGAGTTTAATGCAGAGAAGTGCGAGGTGTTGCATTTTGGGAAGTCAAACCAGGGCAGGATCTACCCAGTGAATGGCAAGGCTCTGGGGAATGTTGTAGAACAGAGGGATCTAGGAGTGCAGGTACATAATTCCATGAAAGTGGCATCATAGGTGGATCGGGTGGTCAAGAAGGCTTTTGGCACATTGGCCTTCATCAGTCAGAGAATGGAGTATAGAATTTGTAAGGTCATGTAACAGTTGTACAAGACATTGGTGAGGCCACATTTGGAGTATTATGTTCTGTTTTGGTCACCCTATTACAGAAAAGATGTTGTGAAGCTGGAAAGGATGTAGAGAAGATTTACGAGTATGTTGCCAGAACTCAAGGGACTGAATTATTGGGAAAGGTTGACCTTTATTCCTTGGAGTACAGGAGAATGAGGGGTGACCTTCGGAGGTGTGCAAGGTCATGAGAGAAGTAGATAGGATAAACACACAGAATCTTTTATCCCGAGTAAGGAAATCAAGAACCGGGGACATAGGTTTCAGGTGAGGGGAGAAAAATTTAATAGGAACCTGAGGGGCACCTGTTTTACACAAAGGCTGGTAGGTATATGGAACGAGCTGCCGGCAGAGGTAGTTGAGACAGGTACTATCACGACATTTGGATAGGAAGGATTTAGCGAGATACGTGCCAAATGCAGGCAGGTGCATTCAATGTAGATGGGTTTTGTTGGTCTGTGTGTTTAAGTTGGGCTGAAGGGCATGTTTCCACACTGTATGACTTTATGACTCCATAACTGGCACTATACAAAGGGATGGACACAGGTATCAAAGGCTTTCTTGTACTTTCCTGGTGGGTCAGGTCTTTGGCATAATTCTTCCAGATACAAACGTAAGGCATACAAAACATACAAAACATGAAATGGATTAAGTATTCAGGGGGGGATTTGTAACTTTTAAGCTCCCTTTTTGGGTGACTATTTGCATACCTTGGCACAATCATCATATCATATCATATCATCATATCATATATCATATATATACAGCCGGAAACAGGCCTTTTCGGCCCTCCAAGTCCGTGCCGCCCAGTGATCCCCGTACATTAACACTATCCTACACCCACTAGGGACAATTTTTTAATTTTTTTTTTACATTTACCCAGCCAATTAACCTACATACCTGTACGTCTTTGGAGTGTGGGAGGAAACCGAAGATCTCGGAGAAAACCCACGCAGGTCACGGGGAGAACGTACAAACTCCTTACAGTGCAGCACCCGTAGTCAGGATCGAACCTGAGTCTCCAGCGTTGCATTCGCTGTAAAGCAGCAACTCTACCGCTGCGCTACCGTGCCGCAAGTAATGAATTTCACTGTGACTTGTCACATACAACAAAGTATTAAATTCAATTCAATTGATTTTCAAACCCAGCCTAGGGAGCACAACCTTCCCTAGACTTTTCAGTACATGTTAGTTGGGGCTGAAGGTGATGTCCTACAGCAAGGATTCAAGAAAGAGAGCTTGAAACATTTCAATTGATAGTAATAAAAAATTACCATTAGCGTTGTTTGTCCAATTTTCATCGTTATCAAAATGAGCATCAGCTCCTTAACCTGCACCAGGGCCAAAAGCATGGGCCAGGATACCGTCAGGTCCATCAAATGGAAAACCATCACCATGATCTAGAGGAGACATTGAACAAACAATTCACTCAAGAATAATTTTCTCCCAAGGGTGAAAACAGAACTCTGATTGGACTGTTTAAAAGTAGATAAAATCAAAGATACTAGAGGAACAAGATGGACCACTCTGTTGATATCGCCTATACTGAAGTATAGTACGCAAAGGAGCCATTTTAGTAGGCAAAACCCGCCATTCGATATGCCTCTCGCAGTGTAATCAGTGTTTTGGGGGAACAGTATGTGTGATGATACCATTAAAATGTAGAATATATCTCATCTATCAATTCACATATTTTTGTTATTTTTCTTTTAAAATGTTTCTTCAAGTTTACTTCTGCAAGTAAAATGGCGCCATGACGTACTATGGTTTTTAGGGTTGAGTGGTCTATCTTGTTCCTCTAGTATCTTTGGGTAACATTATGCTGGAAATATAAATTATATCAATCAGTAGAGATGTTTTATAGGCTAAATGTTTTATTGCTTAATCCTCTGTTTACAGCTGCTGACTGGTTTACTATTGAATTTCAACAATATTTATTTTTAATTCAGATTTCAAGCTTTTGCATTTACTCTTACAATGTTATTGTCTGAACGTACCTCGTGAAGCAAAAGTGATTTCAATGTCTGCTGTGGATGTTGTTTCTGTAAATGTTAAGAGAGTAACATCGCTCCAGAGTTTAAGAGTATTTTTCAAGATGTCATCAACTTCATTTATTGGTAAATTAGACCCATATTGAATTATTCTGTTCAGAGACAAAATTAGTCACATTTTTAAAGTTATTGTACAAATTTCAGTGTTTGAAACCAATATTTGCCATTCAGGAAACTCCTACAGAGGCAAAGATTAAAATCCATTCTAGGGTTTCAGATGGTGACAGGATATGCACAAGGTTAAGAGTGCAAGCAATGCAATGGACAATCTCAGCAATCGTCTGAAAATATATATAATTCTGTGTAATAATTCACTGTTTTCTATCACTGCCAAACACAACATGATGTAAATATTTCCATTCTTGTGAGGAAACAGACCCTCATCTCGTCATTTTAATGCCAGGGGCAGCCTGTACAGATCAGTCATTGCCTGTTTTATTTCTGGAGACCCCACAATTGGCAGAGCTGATGCTGTGTGTTGTGTTCAGATCCATTCTGACCCGTGTCCTCGTCAGTGGAATGTTGGAGCACTGCAGAAATGGGCGGCGTCTGTTTCCCAACATTGGTATTGAACCCAGTTTATTACACGGAGTCTCTCATTCATTTAGCAACTCTCAACTCTATTAATGTTATTATCATTGATATTTTAAAGTGCAAATATGTTGAATTGTCCTGGCTGAATCACATTGTGGTTGGCAGAGAAGTACAGATAATGTAATCCTGATCTTAACTGAGTGTTTGCCTTCAATCATTGCAGACACCGTACTGATTCTTGGACCAAACTCTGGTCAGTGGATATCTTAAGATCAAAATAACCAACCATATTAAGTATTTCTATAAATACTAACCCATAATTAAAACGTTGTAAAATTGGAACAGATTACGGCATTGGATTCAACAATATTATTTCACCTTTAAGTAATACTAGATCAAGTGGACCCGTTGGGCCCAAACCTATCATATCATATCATATACAGCCGGAAACAGGCCTTTTCGGCCCACCAAGTCCGTGCCGCCCAGTGATCCCCGCACATTAACACTATCCTACACCCACTAGGGACAATTTTTACATTTACCCAGCCAATTAACCTACATACCTGTACGTCTTTGGAGTGTGGGAGGAAACCGAAGATCTCGGAGAAAACCCACGCAGGTCACGGGGAGAACGTACAAACTCCTTACAG
Organism: Rhinoraja longicauda; assembly: GCF_053455715.1. Lineage (NCBI taxonomy): Eukaryota > Metazoa > Chordata > Chondrichthyes > Rajiformes > Arhynchobatidae > Rhinoraja > Rhinoraja longicauda. The sequence goes on along the minus strand of NC_135959.1, from coordinate 67,548,519 downwards.
TGCAGCACCCGTAGTCAGGATCGAACCTGAGTCGACGGCGCTGCATTCGCTGTAAAGCAGCAACTCTACCGCTGCGCTACCGTGCCGCATTGGTGCAGCACCCTGTCCTGCCCCACTCCCCGCTCCCCCTTCCTCCCCTCCCCTCCCCTCCTACCCCTTCCCTCCCCCTCCCCCCCTCCCTCCCTTCGCCCCCTCCCTCCCTTCGCCCCCTCCCTCCCTCTACCCTCCCTCTACCCTCCCTTCTCCCCCTCCCTCCTCTCCCCTCCCTCCCCTCCCTCCTCCCCTCCCCCCTCCGCTCGCCCCCTCCCTCCCCAGAAGATAGATTTAAACTTTAAAATGTGAATAACTTTTAAAATATAACACCGATTTCAATGAAACTTCTTCCATTAGCACCAAAGGGACGATGGTGAGTAAGGTGGGCCTAAAATTGTTGCGCTATCGTGTACTGTTTTGGCTGTGGTTCAGGAACAAACAAACAAACAAGTTTTAGTAAATAGATGCTTAGACAAAGAAAATCCTTATTTTTTTTAAAAATTCACTTCTATTTGAACTTGTGCAACAAATGACAATAAATGTAGAGAAAATCACAGATCTGCAGATGCTGGTTTACAAATGAAAACACAAAATCCTGGAGTAACTCAGCGGGTCAGGCAGCATCTCTGGAGAACATCGGGTCTGAAGAAGGGTCCTGACGTGGAATGTCACCAGAGAAGATGTTGCTTGACCCGCTGAGTTACTCTAGCACTTTGTATACATCTTGATATGATTGTATTGAAAAATATATATTTTATTCCATCAATTATCAGTAAATTTGAAGTAAAATTCTGATGACATGCTTTCAATTGTTTTTAAAAGACTCTTACGGTATAGATCCATACAACATCTTGGCAAGCAAATGCACAATGTATGTTAAGGTTTGTGTTCTTTGTGGTTGTGATTGGAGCCTATCTAGTGAAAAGATCCACTGACGTTTTCTGTAGTTGGAATGGAAATTTCAGAGATACTAGATATAGTTCACAGTGAATATTCCTGTTGTTGAGCAGAGTCTAAATTAATTTAGAATTGAACAAATTTAGAACCATACCCCCAAATTTTTATATGTTGGATGATTTCATATATGAAAATAGTTGCCTCTTTCCAGCATCTGAATAATTTCTTACTTGACTAATTTCATAGTGACTCAATTTCGACTCATCAATGACAATGTATCTGACAATCACTTTTTAACCAATTGGAATACTGGAACAAGTGCACTGTTCCAATGAAATGCTAAGTGTCTAAATTACTAGTTTTGTTCGGAGAATTTATCTTTGAACTAGTTGCTCAGTTATTGCTACTCACCTTCTTATTCCAAATAGGACGGAGTTTGACATAAGGTCGTAATCTGTCTCAGCAGCTGCTACTGGAGTGGAGAAATGAGAAGTCCTAATTCTTTTGAATATAATTTTAAAATCCTCAATTTTAATTTACAATACTTGCCGACTGAATAAATGCCCTGCACATTTTTGGACATGCATTTAGAATCTTCCATTTGAGATTCACAATTGGCATTCCACAGTTAACAATGCATATGTTGATTAAAAACCAAGAAACTGAACAAAAGAAGGCAGGTGAATCGTGCAACACCTGGTAAAGTAAAAAAAAAACACAAATTGCTGGAAGAACTCAGCAGGTCAGGCAACATCTATGTAAGGAAATAGTCAGATGATCTTTTGGGTCAGGATCCTTCCTCAAACTGATCAGTGCAGAATTGTTGAGAATTTGGAGAGAAAGGGCAGCAGAGAAAATTAGTGATGGTGTGGGATTGCTCTGCCAGTCAGTGGGTCAAATGGTCCCCTTCTATGCCTCAAGAAAATACAGAAGCATGGATTTGGTGATGAATCCAGGGACAGAATTAGAGCTCAGAGCCTGCTCACTTACCATGTCTCTGTACCTTTGTGTTGTAATGTATAGCTTTGAATGTTGTTGTAATGTATTCATGCATATTCATGTGCCATGTTAATGAGTGGGCGTTCCTTGAGCTAGGAATGCTAGGTAAATAAAGGCTGGTGTGATTCAGGCAACTAACGTGTGAGTGTACTTTATCTTTATGCCGTGTTGAACATAACAAAATTGGCGACGAGGACGGGATTGTGGAGGAGACTGAGTTTGTTTTGCATAGCTTTTGTACTGCTAAGTTTTAGGTGCTTTGCTACACCAGAACAGGCAGGAAATCTGAGGTTGTGCAAAGAAAAAAAAACCTCTCCTCATTCCTTTGTTTAAAAAAAAAAGAGAGGGACATAATGGCGGCATCCACTGGCTATATCGGAGGCCTGGGCATCTTTGACAAAAGTAGAGAGCCGTTCAGCTCATATATGGAGAGAGCAAACATGTTCTTCATGGCAAACAACATCACAGAGACCAGTGGTGAAGGAGAGGCAGTGGCTGAAACAAACAAGGCCGTTCGTGAACGCATGAAAGCGATTCTGCTCACGGTGATCGGACCTGAAGTGTACGGCACACTCGTGAATATCCTTGCGCCCATAAAGGCAAAAGATGTGCCATTCTGTGACATTAGAAAGAAGTTGGAGGAGCACTTCAACCCAAAGCCTCTGGAAATTGCAGAAAGCTACAAATTCGGCATGAGAAACCAGAAGCAAAACGAGACAATCAGTTGCCTTAAAAAACTTAACGTTGCACTGTAACTTTGGAGCCTTTCTTGAACGCGCACTATGCGACAGATTTGTTTGTGGTCTAGTGGACGAACGAATTCAGTCCAGACTCATGAGCACTCCTGATCTTACATTTGAGATAGCATGCAAGATTGCTACTACGATGGAGATGGCATCAAAGAATGCTCGCGAGTTTCGTTCACCACATACTGCAGTGGCCGTGTATACTCACAAAGCAGCGCCTAGGGCCAAACTGAAACCGAAATATGGCGGGGAGCCGAGTGCAGCCAGTTGTTATCGTTGCAACGGTAATCACCCATCCCAATCCTGTCAGTTCAAAACAGCTAAGTGCTATAACTGCCAGAAGAAAGGTCATATCGCCTCAGCATGTCGGGCCAAGCTTACAGTGGGAAACACACGACAACACCAGAAAGGAGTTCACAACTTAGAGATGAACCCGGATGACAATGAACTTGGGTTGTACATCATTCATGCAACTGATGTCAATAAGCCTACAACCAGCCAAGACAAGGACTTTCGGATTAAACTATTGGTTAATGAACAGTTAATTGATATGTGCATTGACACGGCAGCTGACTGTTCGGTCATGAGCAAAGACTTGTACGAAACAAAGTTCTCACAGACACCATTGTCTGAGAGTAAGGTCAAGTTGAGAACCTACTCCGGCGAAGCCTTGGAGACGTGCGGACAAATGAATTGTAAAGTTCAGTGTAATGGACAGTCAGTAACACTGCCCATCATAGTGGCCAGCTACAGAAATAAACCGACCCTCCTTGGAAAGGATTGGCTGCGTAAAATAAAATTAGACTGGAAGAACATTTTCAGCATTGATGTGTCCAAATCACGTCTTGAAAACGTCGTTAGCAAACACGCTGATATATTTGCTGACAGTTACACGGGAATAACAGGATACTCTGCACACATTCGACTGCAGCAAGATGCGACACCTGTATATTATCGACCAAGACCGGTACCATATGCGCTAAAGCAACAAGTGGAGGAAGAACTCAACAGGTTGGAGCGGAATGGAGTACTCGTGAAGACAGACCAGAGCAACTGGGCAACGCCAGTTGTGGCTGTGCTTAAGGCTGACAAAACTTCGACTATGCGATGACTACAAAGTCACAATCAACCAAGTTGTTGATGACGAACAGTATCCTTTGCCAACCTCGCAGGATCTGTATGCAGAACTTAGCGGAGCAAGAGTCTTCACGAAGCTGGATTTGTCTCATGCTTATGCCCAACTCAATGTTGACAAAGAAAGTCAGCAGTGCTTGACCATCAACACACATAAGGGCTTGTATTCATACACAAAGCTGCCCTATGGTGTGAAATCTTCCCCGAAAATCTTTCAGTCCGTCATGGACAAAATGTTGCAAGGCATTCCACACTGTGTGTGCAACCAGGATGATCTACTGATATTCACAGTGGGCATGGAAGAACATCTGGAGATACTCGAGCAAGTTCTCACACGATTGAACTGCCACAACGTAAAATTACGAAAGAGCAAATGTGCATTTGCACAATCAGAGGTGGTCTACCTTGGACTCAAAGTAGATTCCAATGGACTGCGCCCAGTGAAGGCGAAAATTGAAGCAATTGTGAATGCTCCAACGCCCAACAATGTGACAGAGCTACGATCATTCCTTGGGATGGTGCAATTCTATGCACGATTCCTTCCAGATTTAGCAACCGTGCTAAAGCCACTACATCATCTGTTACAAAAGGATGAGAATTGGATGTGGGGAAAGGAACAACAACATGCATACGACATCTGCAAGAGAAACCTGACAAGTGACAAACTCCTTGTTCACTACGACATGACGCGCGAGATGAAACTTGCTTGTGATGCTTCAAGTTATGGTGTAGGTGCAGTGATTTGCCACGTAATGGATGACGGACAGGAAAAGCCTATTGCTTTTGCCTCCCGCACCCTATCACCAAGTGAGCGCAACTATGCACAGATAGAGAAGGAAGCACTCAGCATTGTGTTCGGAATCAAGAAATTCCACCAGTTTCTTCTTGGCAGACCATTCACCCTTGTGACTGATCACAAACCACTACTCACGATACTGGGTCCCAAGTCAGCTATACCTTCCATGGCGGCATCAAGGATGCAGCGCTGGGCAATTCTGTTGTCCCAGTATGACTACAAGGTGGAGTACAGAAGCTCCAAATGCAACGCAGTCGCAGATGCGTTGTCCCGATTGCCCCATGAGAACTCTGATGTGGGAAGCGAGAACTCAATCTACACACTGCAAGTCGTAGATGAAGACTTTCCAGTGACTGCAACAGAAATTGCAGCTGAAACAGTGAAGGACACTGTGCTGAAGAGTGTTTATGAACAGACATTGAATGGTTGGACTGAAGTCGAGAGTGGATCAAACTCGGAACTGAAGCCTTTCTATAATCGACGACACGAATTATCATGCGAGCAGGGATGCATAAAGTGGGGTTATAGAGTGGTTGTACCAGAGTCTTTAAGAAACAAGATTATGTACGAACTTCATGCCGAACATCCTGGCATAGTTAGCATGAAGTCAATTGCTAGAAGTTTTGTGTATTGGCCTGGTATAGACAGTGACATTGAGTCACTGGTGAGCAAATGTAGCGTGTGTCAAGATTGCCGCAGTAAACCACCAAAAACACCACTGCAACCCTGGTCATGGCCAAGTAGACCTTTTCAGAGAGTTCACGTAGACTTTTGTGAAAAGGGTAATGATAATTTTCTGGTGCTAGTAGATAGTCATTCCAAATGGATTGAGGCTAAGCATATGGGGTCAAGCACTACTGCTGAGCGTACCATAGACGAGTTGAGATCAATTTTTGCATGTCATGGTTTACCAGAAGAACTTGTTTCTGATAACGGACCTCAGTTTCGTTCAGAACAGTTCAAACAGTTCATGCAGCGTAACGGGGTAAAACACACACTTGTTCCTCCATACCATCCAGCCTCCAATGGGGCGGCGGAAAGGTCTGTTAGAGTAGTCAAAGAGGCTCTCAAGAAACAGGTTTTGCAGGGTAGTTCAAAGCTCAGCATGAAACATCGTTTGGCTAGTTTCTTGCTGAAGTACAGAACTTCACCACACACAACTACGGGTTATTCACCTGCAGAACTGTTGATGAAGAGAAGGCTAAGAATACGCCTAAGTCTAGTTCAACCCAATTTGGCCTCGAGAGTTGAGCAAAAACAGTTAAGTCAAAAACACCACTTTGACTTCCACAAAAAGGAGAGGAACTTCAAGCCAGATGAGCAAGTTCGTGTGCTCAGTCCTCCCAACAAGTCCAGTCGAGACAAATGGGATGTTGGAAAAATAGTGGAAGTGTGTGGAACAAAAAGATACTTAGTGGATGTTGGAGACAAGATCAAAAGTGTTCACCTGGATCAAATGATTCCAGCCAAAGACGAACCGAAAACTGAGCATGAATTCCTAATCCCTGAGTATTCATCTGAAAGTGAGTTAGAAAAGACTATTGTGGTTGATACACAAAATTCAGTGAGTACAGATAAAGAGACAGACTTCTCTAGTCAAGGTCAGCGTACTAACATAGAGCCAAACAAGCTAACAGTTGAGTCTACACGTACATCTGTTATGCCTGTTGCACCTGTTACTGTTAAACGATCAGGCAGGAACTGCAAACCAGTAACTAGGTTAAATTTGTAAATATGGTTAAAAGTATTGATGTAAATCAAGTATCACAATACCAAAATTGTAACTGAGTACTTGGATTTAATACTTAAAAAAAGGGAGAGCAGTGTAATGTATTCATGCATATTCATGTGCCATGTTAATGAGTGGGCGTTCCTTGAGCTAGGAATGCTGGGTAAATAAAGGCTGGTGTGATTCAGGCAACTAACGTGTGAGTGTACTTTATCTTTATGCCGTGTTGAACATAACAGTTGTAAACACATTGATCTGTGAGATCACCTCAATGGCAGTTCCTGTTCGAATTATAAATAAGTGGTACAGTTCTGGTCATCAGCAAAATCTTCAGTGATGTAGTGTTTCGTAATGTGTTTAATGCTTCAAGGCATAGAATTTCCTCTGTCGTGGTCAACCTCTCTCCTGACTAATTTTATTATAACAGTCTTAAAAATGCATGGAATTGTTCATTCTTACCAGCCACCTTTCTATTCATATTGTACACATGAAATGAAGGAAGATTTCATACTGCAGCTTGGTTCAGAAACTAGTTGATGAAACACAATGAGGAGTCATTCTAAATTCCATGCTCCACTTCATTGTTGTGCATGAACACCGCACTGTGGGTCAGCATATCCCTGGTTGTGAACATGAAGAGGAAGAACTACTGTTATGATACTGGCAGAACAACATTGTTGGGTCACCCTGTGTCCCACGGCACCAATACTGACATTGTCAGTTTCAGTGCAGCATTCACTATTGATTGTCACACAATCTTTGAACGCATCTCTTAAATTGGCATGTAAGCAACACTCATCCAACTACAGGGATCTACCAATAAATGAATGGTTGCTATGATGATGAAAAAGGTGGGTTGGGGGGAAGGTTAGTGGCTGCCCTTGGGAGAATGCTGCAGGGAATCAGAGATCTGGAAAAGATGGTAAACAGAGAACATACAACAGTACAGCGCAAGAACTGGACCTTCAGCCCATAATGTCTATGCTGAACAGGTGGCCACCTCCTTGTTCTTCCTGTTATTCTGTCATTGATGTGAACCTCCTGCAAGAAGACAGCTCCAGTCCATGAGTGAGTAATGCAGAGACTCACTAATGGTCAGTTACACTAAAATGCTTTGACAACATTACGAGCCTAAAATTTAAAAGCAATTATTTTTTGAACATATTTATAAGTATTCATAAAGTAAAAGATTAAAAACACTCAAAAATCCAAACTGTGGTTCAAGTCATTCAAGGATTTTCCTCACCATTGGAATCTTTGGACATCCTCCAGGTCTAACAAGCATAATAGTGCTGGGGAACTGCTATAGGAGGCGGCCTGCTTTGGAGCATTGTGGATCAGCTGTGTGAACAGTGGCTTTGTCTGCATTTGTGCTTGTTCAGGAATCTCCTGCTCAGTCACAAAGCTGACAACCAGCAGTTCCTTGCAGAACTGTTCCTCTTGGACCAACATTTCCAGCAAGTATTCCCCTTGAAAGAAAACCGTAGAGGCTGCAAAATGTTTGGAATATAACTTTGTGGAAATATGTTCCTGCAGATTATTTTGTAGAGACTTTAATAGGACTCAAGAGGAACCGAAGCACACAGATCCAGACTGTTGAATCCATTGGTTACTTGACTTAATGTTTTGGAAGCCAAAGAGCCCATTCAGAATAGTTGCATAGCCACTCACTCTGTCTGAACAGGCATGCTCAGAATAAACCCTGTGACCAATCTATGGGCAAGTTGCTGCATTTATGCTTGATGTACTTAGCACTGAGAACGATCTTTGAGGCATCAAACACTGTAATTGAATGAATGGGAAATTTCAAGTATACAAAAACCATACCTGTAGGTGAGATCTGTCTTGTCAAACCGCTGTTCATTCGGAAGTAAGTTGAATTGCAAAGGATCCATTACACCACATCAAGGATTTTTTTTATTTCCTTCTGGTTCATTTAGAAGTTCTTCTGGTACTTTGTTCAAAGAAGCTTCAGTTGTTTCCTGGGTGGAAAATGTTTTATTTTTATGTGATAATATTTCATTTTTTGTCCTTCAAGGTTGAAAACAGATGAACCCCAAATAAACTGAGGGACAAAAATCACACAATACACAACTATGTTGAATGAAAATGCAATTTGATAATACTGTAATGGAATTCAGACATTCTTCCAATTTTCTTTCAAGAGGAACATTTCATCAAAGTCTCAGTATTCTGAATTAAATGGACACATTGGTGGGATTGAAAGATAGTCTGTTTCAGGCTTTTTTCCACTGAACTATGGACCAACTGGAGATGTTCCTGAGGGCGAACAATATCCTAGAGGTCCTGGGGGAACAGAGCAATCTGGCATTTGCAAGGAGAGGAAGTTGATGTTGTTTGTGGTGGGCCTGGAGACACAGAAACATGGGTGAGCCAAGTGCTTCAAATTAATGACAAGATCCCCTACAAAGACATCTTAAAGGACCATTTTACTCCAACACTGTCAGAACTGGGTGGCACAGTGGCATAACAGTAAAGTTGCTGCCTTACAGCACCTGAGACCTGGGTTTGTTCCTGACTGCGGGTGCTGTCTGTATGGATGTACATTCTTCCTGTGGACGTGTGGATCTTCTCTGAGTGCTTCGTTTCCTTCTACATTACAAGGACACACAGTTCTATAGGTTATCTGGCTCTAGTGTGTAGGATGGAACTAGTGTGCGCGATGATCATTGATTGGTATGGACTCGGTGGGCCGGTGCCCTGTGTGTGTTTGTTTGTTTGTCTCTGTTTGTCTTCTCTCTCTCTCTCTCTCTCTCTCTCTTCTCTCTCTCTCTCTCTCTCTCTCTCTCTCTCTCTCTCTCTCTCTCTCTCTCTCTCTCCTCTCTCTCTCTCTCTCTCTCTCTCTCTCTCTCTCTCTCTCTCTCTCTCTCTCTCTCTCTCTCCTCTCTCATCATCTCTCTCTCTCTCTCTCTCTCTCTCTCTCTCTCTCTCGTCTCTCTCTCTCTCTCTCTCTCTCTCATCTCTCTCTCTCTCTCACTCTCTCTCTCTCTTCCTCTCCCCCTTTCCCCATCTCTCCTTCACTGCCTCTCCCCCTATCTCCCCCCTCTCTCTCTCCCCCACTCTCTCTCCCCTCCTATCTCTCTTCCATCTCCCATCTCACTCCCCTCTCTCTTTCCCCCTCTCTCTCTCCCTCCTCCTCTCTCTCTCCCCCCTCTCTCTCCTCTCCTCCTCTCTCTCCTCTCCTCTCTCACAAAAAGAGTTGGGAGATATATTGATTTATTAGTCAGGAAATTAGCAAAATGGTGCAATTTTGCAGACTATTAGATTGGTCATTAAAGGATTCTCTGGTCTGTGAAATTGCAAATAAGAGATTGCAAAATAAGAGAAAAACTACATGATATATGAGATTTAATTTTGATGTAGGCTGCAGAACAACCGTTGTGTAGAGGGCATCAGGTAATGTGGGGCAGCTTCAAGCAGAATATGATTCTGTGAAGAATGGAACAACCTGACTGTCAAAATGGTAATGGTTTTATGATTTTATGTGTGGCTAAATCTAATGGTTATCAAATTGGCAGCACTGTGGTGCAGCTGGTAGAGCTGCTGCCTCAGTGCCAAAGACCAGGAGTTGGTGCTGACCTCAGGAGATGTCAGTGTGGAGTTTGCATGTTCTTCCTGTGACCCCAGGACATGTGGGGTTGTAGGTTAATTGTCCCCTGCAAATTGCCCCTAATGTGTAGGGAGTGGATGAGAAAGTGGTATAATAAACTAATGTGAACGAGTGATTGATGGTCAATGTGGATTTCGTGGGTCAAAGGGCCTGCTTCCCTGCTGTATCTTTAAACTAAACTATATGAATTTGTCAGGAAACCAGTAGATTGTACGAGTTCAAATGGTGGAAAGGATGTAAATTTTGGGTGAAAATGTTTGTATCTCACAGCAGCCATCTATTCTTAGGATGTTCAAAATGCCAATTGCTATAATTCCCACAGGATAAGACACATTTCACAAAGATGTAGAATCTGACAAAAGTAGTTCCTGGTCAAGGTAATTGTCTCCATTTGCCTGGAGGCAAATGCCAACGTTTTTTTTAATCGTTCCCTCAGAGGAACATCCTCATGGGAATCAAACAATGAGGAGCTGGAAGTGCAAATGCTGAAGTGTACGTTGCATATCAAGACACAATATCAAAACAGGCTATCTACTGAAAAAGACACAAAGAGTAGCAGGTCAGTCTACCTGTAGGCAAGGCCATTTGTCAGAAGTACCTCAATTGCATACTGATGAGGGAGAGCAAAATATTGTTGAGCACCTTCTTAGGAATGGGCCCTCTGATTTATGGAGGTAATACACTGTTGGTTTTCCAGAAGCGAAAGATGTGTGTGTGTATCCGTGCGCGTATATGTGACTGAGCAAGTCAGTGAGTGAGTAAGTGAAAGAGTCCTTGTGTGATCGAGATAAAGAGAGAGAGTAAGTGAGAGATCGATAAAGGATCTGTGTGTCTGTGTTGGGAGACGCTGTAAAAAAAAGCACGAGGGAAGGTCATTTGATGTACACCCAATCAGTATCAATGTGACAGTATAGCATAAACCCCTCTACAGCTCTGATTTAACCCTGACCACAGTAATACACAGATAGGGGTGTCTGAGAGCTGCCATCCTGTGAAAGGGACGGTAGCGGCACGGTAGCGCAGCGGTAGAGTTGCTGCTTTACAGCGAATGCAGCGCCGGAGACTCAGGTTCGATCCTGACTACGGGTGCTGCACTGTAAGGAGTTTGTACGTTCTCCCCGTGACCTGCGTGGGTTTTCTCCGAGATCTTCGGTTTCCTCCCACACTCCAAAGACGTACAGGTATGTAGGTTAATTGGCTGGGTAAATGTAAAAATTGTCCCTAGTGGGTGTAGGATAGTGTTAATGTACGGGGATCGCTGGGCGGCACGGACTTGGTGGGCCGAAAAGGCCTGTTTCCGGCTGTATATGATATGATATGATATGATATGATAAAACAGCCGTGTCTTGTTTACATAGTCCTTGGATGTGATATTATGAAATAATTGACTTCAGAGTCGCGAGAGTCCTGGGCTGGGATAAGATCAAAGAAAGGGCTGTCCCAGCCATTAGTGATAACCTGTAACAACAAGATGGAGATTGCTGAATTGAGAGATCTGAGAAGACTACTACCCTTGTCAGAGTGAGCCTGGTCTGTTTATCTCACATGGTATATTTGAGACCAAGCCATGTGTCTTGTAACTTCGTACAATAAATGACAAGCTGACTAATAAAGCAAATTAAGTTATTAGAAATCGGTGGTATGCATGCGTGATACGTAATTTGGGTTGATGAAGATTAAGTTGCACTAAACCTTTCTTCAGTGTCTATTCAATATGTCAGTTGATGCTGTATAGAGGTAACAGTGTTAACAATCTCCTTTCACGCAATAAACATAGACAGAGCTGCACATTTTCGATATTTCCTGCCTGAAATCTTTCACTGCCTATCAGGTGGGTGAATGCTTAGGCTGTGAGCTCAGAAGCAGGTCTTATCTGGAAGTAGAAACTAGCTTTGGTGTTATCTTAAGACTCAGCTGTACCTGGTTTGCTGTCGCATATTCTAAGGTGTCTATCTTTCCTTCAGGTAAGTTCTTTTAGAGTTTCATTGTCACTTATCAGATTTTCATCCACAGTACATCATACTTTTGATGGTTACAAGCCTCCCTTGTTCATTGCCTGATACTCCAATGATCTTCCCTCATCTTCCAAACCTCACCATCCTCACCCATTGTCAGATCAAATCTTCCTTGCTCACTCTATATCTCCCTAATCTTTTATTTCATCTTGTGCACCACTATTCAAATCCTTTTTCCTCCACTGGTTTTCCAGTTAATCACCTCCATCTACCCCATTCTTCATTCCAACACACTCTGCTTAGGATTTTACTCTGGCTATTTGTGAAAGATTGTGGAGGAATACCCTTGGCATACATTTGCGCATGCAAGTCTTTTTAACTGCACATAAACCCTTCTTTCTTCTGCAGGGTAGAATACTATAACCAGGGATTTCACAAGAATTAATATGCACCCCCATCACACTATGTACTAAATTGATTTCACCCAAACAAATCATCGAGAAACTCAAATGCCTAAAACAGAAACTCAAAACAACATGCATTCAAGTTGGAAGGTTCACATGAGCATTGTGCAACAACGATAACTTATGTAGGAAAAAAAACTGCGGATGTTGGTTTAAATCGAAGGTAGACACAAAATGCTGGAGTTACTCCAGCATTTTGTGTCGACCAATAATAACTTATGAATCACTAAACTCCACAGCACCAAGCATTTTGGAATGCCAGACAATACTTATCATCAAAAACCGATCTTGGAGAAGAACAGTTTTCTCTGTGTGTTGGATTATGAGATACCAGAGGCTAAAGTTTGGAGTGAGTTCAGCAGCTGAAGTGTTTATGAGTTGGGTCCATAGAGTGTTTAATTGTGTAGGAAGGAACTGCAGATGCTGGTTTACACCAAAGATAGACACAAAATGCTGAAGTAACTCAGCGGGACAGGCAGCATCTCTGGAGAGAGGGAATGGGTAACGTTTTGGGTCAAGACCCTTCTTCTTCTATCCAGAGTTTAATTGTCATCTGCACCAGGAACGGAGCAATGAACTTCAATGAATATGGTATCTGATGCACACCTATAGAATATCAACAGTATTCAGTGACATGCTGAGTTTTTCCTTAATTTTCTGAGGAAATAGAGATGTTGATATGCTTTCCATGTGTGTTAGGCCCAGATCTTCAGAGATAGGCATACCCAAGATCTTGAAGTTGCTGACTCTCTCCACCACCATCCTGTTGATGAAGATGGGTTTATCGATTCTCAGCTTTACCCTTCTTGAAGTCATCAATCAGCTCCTTGGTCTTACAAATGTTGAGAGCAAGATTGTTGTTCTGAAACCGTTCAATCAGACTCTCAATCTCACTCCTGTACTCTGACATTGTTACCCATTATTTGTTCAATCATGTTGGTATCGCCGGTGAAGTTAAAGATGACATTGGAGCTGTGGCTGGCTGCACAGTCATGGGTCTAGAGAGAGTAGAGCAGGGGACTGAACACAGCCTTGAGGTGCCACTGTGCATCAGGAAGGAAGTATTGTTAGCAATTAATACTGATTGTGGTTTGTCAATGAGGAAGTCGAGGTTCCAATTGCAATAAGATGAGCAGAGACCCTGTTCCCTGAGTTTGATGATGTTCAGAGGGGATGATATTGTTGAACATCGACCTGAGAACTCTGGAGGTTTCAGACCACTGCAGTTTGGTCACTAAAATGTACACTCCTTCACCATCCTCGATCAATCAACACCAGTCCATGTCATTCACGTACTCTTGGTCTCCACCTTATTACAGGCATTTTCATTGTTCGCTCCACCCTCCCTCTTTCTCGGCAACTTGAGCCGAGCATAATCAGAAAACTTATCAACACCTCAGGAAATTGAGAAAAACTCAGCATGTCACCGAATACTATAGAAATTTTAGCTGCTTTATAGATTTTCAAAGTTCTGTCAAAGGGTCTTCAACCAAAACATTGATTCTGTTTCTTTCTTAAATGCAGCCTGACTTGCAGATTATTTCAAGTGTTTTCTGGTTTTGTCAGAAAATGTCATAAATCCTGGCAGTAATAACACTGAACTCAAATCCTGTCCAAAACCTGCAAGAATTATAACCTGAAGACATCTGAAGTTTCGTCTGAAGAACGGTCTCGAACCGAAACGTCACCCATTCCCTCTCTCCTAGATGCTGCCTGACCTGCTGAGTTACTCCAGCATTTTATGATACCTTCGATTTGTACCAGCATCTGCAGTTATTTTCCTACACATCCGAATTTTAGGTGGCCTTTGGAGATTAATTGTAGCCTGACATTTTGTGGTCATCCCCAGTTGGGTAGTTGGCGAACCAGGACACCACTGCAGTATCCACCTGCATCTTCGTCAGTTTGCTCCCTAGCAGTGCAGGCCGGACGGATGGTGTTAAAAGCACTGGAGGTCAAAAAACATGACTCTTACAGTGCTTCCCGGCTTATCCAGGTGAGCATAGGAACGATAGAGCAGGTGGATGATGGCGTCCTCAACCTCCACCTTTATTTGGTAAGCTAACTACAGGGGTCCAGATAGGGTTTAACCAGGGGTCGCAGGTGCGTGAGCACCAGCCTCTCCAGGGACTTCATGATGTGTGAAGTCAGTGCCACTGATCTGCAGTCAATGGAGGAGCTGGGGCACATCCTCTTTGGTACAGGAACCAGGCAGGATGTCTTCCACATCACAGGAACCCTCTCCAGGCTCAGGCTCATGTTGATGATATGCTGGAGTACACGCCTTGAGTACCCAAGAGCTGACACCATTGGGACCCATGGGCTTTGCCTGGGCGGAGTCTGCTCAGCTCTTTCCTCACCTGCTCAGCCTTGATAGTCAGGTGTGACAAAGAAACGGCAGAGGAAGTGGACCAGGGGGATTGAGGGGGGGAGTCTGAAGGGGAGCAGGGTGGAGGGTGAGCAGAGGCCCCTCCTTTGAATCTGTTATAAACAGGTTTAGGTCATTGGCCCAGTCCTCATTGCATTCCCTCCCCAGGCCACTGGTCATCTTCATACCATTCTACACATCCCTCATGTTGCTCTGCTGAAGTTTCAGCTCCAGCTTCCTCCTGCAGTTGTCCATGCCCTGTCTTAGTCTCACCTTTAGATCTTTCTGTACCCATTTCACCTCCTGCCTGTCACCATTCTTCTGGTTGAGAAGGGCCTTTATGTCACTGATGACCTAGGGCTTGTTATTGATGAAACAGTGTACAGTCTTCTCAGGGACTGTTATACACACAGAAATTTATGTAACTAGTATCATAGTCCGTGAGTCTATCAATGTCCTCTCCATGGAAACTATAGAGTGTGTCCCAGTCGGTGACCTCAAAACAGCTCTGGCCTCCTGCGACCACCTCTTCACTGACTTTGTGGTCACAGGCAGCCTCTGGACCATTGGCTTAAACCTGTTTAGAAGGTGAACCAGGTTGCGGTCGGATCTTCCCAGTGGCGGAAGTGCTATGGAGCTGTATGGCTCTTTGACATTGGCATACTGCAGGTCCAGTTTTCATGTCCCTGGTGGGACAGTCAACAAACTGAGTGAAAGTGAGTAGGGTAGTGTCCAAAGTCACGTGGTTGAAATCTCTCTCAAGATTGTGATGAAAGCACTCGGGTATTGTGTCTGGAGTCTCGAGGTGACTGTGTGGATGAGATCACTCGCGTGCAGCAGGTTGGCAGACTGAGGAATGTAAATAGCCATCACAATTGCATGTGAGAATTCCCTGGCCATATAGTATGGACGGAGACCCACAGCCATCAGTTCAATATCCGGGCTACACACACACTCCTTTACTGTGATGTGACCAGGGTTGCACCATTTGTTGTTAACGAGAATAGCAAGTCCCCCACCTTTACACTTGCCCCTCTCTCTGCAGTCCGCCTGAACAGTCTGAAAGCCGTCCACACTCACGTTAGATTCAGGGATGTCCTCGTGGAGCCATGTCTCGTTAAACACATTACACTGCTCTCACGGTACTCCCTCTGCGGTCTCACCAGTGCAGTGGCTCGTCCATCTTGTTAGCCAGTGATCTTACATTCCCCATTGTAATGGAAGGCAAGTATGGCTTGTACCTCCTTTTCTCCGCACGTCGTTTTATCCATGACCGGCATCCCCTGTATTTCCTCTTCAGTTCCTTGGGGATTTCTGATGTAACCCTGGCGATGCCAGCCGGTCAGGGCAATCAGAGCCCCAGCAGTCGATCCCTGGTGAAGACAACAAAGAGACCACCAGCTCCTCGTTGTTGCAGCCGCAGTGCAGAAACAGAGATACAGTGAAAAAGTATCTCCCCGACGAGGAAAGAGATAGAAAGTTTCCCTCACCACAACATGGTGCAAAAAACTAACTAACCAAAAATGTACAAAAATAAATAGGAATTAAATAAGTTTAAAAAAAGGAAAAGACAAACGACTGTTGGCTGGCTGCCGTGTGCACAGTGCCGGTACTGGAACCGAAAACCAGAACCCAAATCACATTCAGGTTCAAAGAAGAAAACCTCCATAAACTTTACAAACACCTTCTTCTCACTCCACTTATGTGTGCAGCAAGTTTTCAGATCAGCCCTGTGTGTTTAAGTAATGTTGAGCTGTGAAGTACATCATCTGACTCTTTTATTCAAACAGCAAATGCAGATACTGTTTGCCTGCTGTGTTGCTCCAAAGGTGTTGAATATTTTGCAGTGTAAATGGCAGAGCAAACGTCTTTCCCAAATGTATTTAGGTTTGCCTTCTTTGACCCTGTTTGTGATATTCCTAGCTCTTGCTTCACAATTATGTTTTACTTGGAAACTTACGCCACCTTGCCAAAGGCTGCCTACAATTCTGTTTTAATCAGGTTGTGTTTTCTTGTTGGGTTTGGACATGTTTTATGTTCCAAGTGGTAGTATTAGAGATTAAGGAGGAGACGGTTTAATCGTTCTCCATTCCAACCTCACTGAGCTTCAGGTAAAAATTCAAACTATAATTATAATTTTAAAAGATACATAAATACTATGCAATTACCAGAAACAATAGTTATTCTGGTAAAATAATTCAGGCTACCAAGCTTCTAATTTTATTGATAGCACAACCAAATTCACATTAATGTCACACAACATATCATCTCTGAAGGTACTTACACAGAGTTTTGCTTTTAATATAACTCAATGTTTTTAAATGAATTACAAATGTATTGCTGTTAACACCAAAGACGGAAAACCTTAGTTGTCAATGTGAATAAATTATTATAGTATTCAGAATATATTCTCTTGGCAGAAGAAATATGCATGTAAACGGAGTGGCTTTAACTTTCCAAAAAGAATAGAAGACAAGAGAACACCAACAGTACTTTCTGACTTTATAATAATGAGTTTAACGGACATTTATCCTTTCATAACATTTGTGCAAAAGAACATATTTTCTTCCTCAATGCTGACCACCCAGAGAGAAACCCAGGAAGCCACAACTTTAATGACACATTTCTCACAAAATCATTTAATTTATGGCAACAATCATCACCCTATCATACAACGTCTGATTTGGAAGGAACTTACACCCTTTACATAGCTTACCAACACTTAATCATATAAGTGCCCCATCCGCTCTTATAGTTGCAACAGGTGCAAGGGCAGGATTTGAGGTTGAGACACAAAGTAACAATGCTCGACCCGAGGAAGCACCGAAGGTTTTGGCAGAGTTCGTGCAATTGCCCCGAAGTGTAATGTGGTACAGCAAGAGCTTGCATTAACGGCTGACAACTTTTGTTCATCAGCTCTGGTTCTTCATGATTTTAATGGTACTTAAAAAATATTTTCAAAATGATAAACCCATTCTGGCACTCATGAAAATAGACATAATGATGTGTCTAAATTTACACACAAATTGATTGACCTCCAGTCTTGACACACAAATGAAGAAACACTATGCTCTCAAGATTCAGTACAATCAAATGAATCAATATTTTTGAGTGGGAATGTTCTTTAATAATTTGAAAAACAGTACTGAAAAGATAATACTTCAAGATTCCATAGATTAAGGTCTACTCTATTAGAAAATGTATTTTGTTGATCACAGCATCAGTACATTTACTTCAAAAGGATTTATGCTTTCCATTAGATTGAGAGACATGGTGTCAGAGCTGTACAGCATGGAGACAGGCCATTAACCCCCTTAGCCCTTTTGGTATGTTCGACTAGTCCCATTTGCCTACATTTGGCTAACTGCCCTCTAAACACCTCAAGGAAATGTTTTGATTTTTCAAAATCTGTAGGCAGATTTTGTCAGCTGTTCTACTCAGCATGCGCTGGGTCCGGGTTGGAAGGTAGAAAGAGTAATCCTGAATTGTCAGGTAGTCTGAATTATACTCAGATAGTACGTTTCCGACTGTGGTCCACTGCTAAACATTGATATGAAGTGTTACTGCAGGGAATTCAAATGCTTCTCCAGCACTTTCCTTAGGAGCCCTTCTGTTAGAAATTGTCAGCAAGGAAAGAAAACAGGTAGGAAAAAATAAGGGAAGGCCATTGGTTATTTGAGGGGAAAGGACATCGGCCAAGTGGGATGTTTTTTTAAATGTGCTGATGAAAGCTCAGGATATGTCCGTCCCTGTTAGAACTCAGGATATGTACGGGCAAAGCAGGCAAATATAAGGTAGCTTGGCTGACGAGGGAAATTGAGGTGTTGGTCAAAAACAAGAAGGATGTATGGGACAGGTATTTAGCAGCTGGGATCAAGTGCATCCCTGGAGGAGTTTCGGGGACTAAGGGGTAAACTGAAAAAGGTGTTCAAAGGGCAAAAAGGGGCCAGGAGATACTTCTTGCGGGTAGCGTTAAGGACAATCCCAAAAGATTTTATAAATACATAAGGGGGGAAAGGGTAACTCGAGAGAGAGTGGGACCTCTCAGGAATCAAAGCGGTCACCTCTGTGTTGAGCCACAAGAAATGGGCAAGGTCCTCAATGAGTATTTCTCCTCTGTATTTACCGAGGAGAAAGACAGGAGGATGGAGGAACTTGGGGCAGTCAATGGAAGTGTCTTGAGAGCAGTCAGTGTTACCGGCGAAGAAGTACTGAAGGTACAGTCATGTACGAAGGTGGACAAATCTCCAGAGCCTGACCAGATATATCCAAGGACATTGGGGGGAAACTAGAGCCCTGGTTGAAATTTACAAGTCATCCTTAAATACAGGAGAGGTGCGGGAGGACTGGAGGGTGGCAAATGTTGCGCATCTTTTCCAGAAGGGCTGCAGGGAAAATGCTGGGAACTCTCGGCCGGAACTTAACATCTGTAGTTGGTAAGTGACTAAAGAGTATTCTGAGGGATAGGTTATACAGGCATTTGGATGGGCAAGGGCTGATTAGAGATAGTCAGCGTGGTTTTGTACGTGGGAGGTCATGTCTCGCAAACCTGATTGATTTTTTTGAAGAGGTGACCAAAAAGGTTGATGAGGGCAGAACTGTAGATGTTGTGTACATGTTGTAGATGTTGTTAAGGGTTCAGAAAAGATTTACGAGGATGTTGCCAGAACTAGAGGGTGTGAGCTATAGGGAGGTTGAGTAGGCTGGGTCTCTATTCCATGGAGTGCAGGAGGATGAGGGGGGATCTTATAGACGTACATGGAGGGACATTGTTGGCCGGTGTGGGCAAATTGGGCCGAAGGGCCTGTTTTCACGCTGTATCACTCTGTGACTATAATTTTGTAGAGATAATATATGGGAAAAAAGGTGTCAAAATGAAGATTATTAACTACCTTTGTAGTATTAAATACTTATGGATATACTAACATTGTATGGGATGAGAGTGAAGTGAGGCATGTAGATAGTTACGAGAAACAGGATGAAGGTTAAAAAAGGACTGGTTGCAACCAGATTATAATCAGCCACATATGCCTCAATTTTTGCGCCTAATTAATGAAACTATAATATATGTTGATCATAAAAGATCAACAAGGAGAGAAATGTAGAAGAAAAAAATCTTCATTTACTTAATTTTGATCGGAATTAAACAAGGTAATGACAAGGTGTGCGGATATGGCAATTGGCATCTCTTGTTGACTAGGTGCAGAAGATCATGGGAATTTGGCAAAATAAGTTTCAGACACAATATCTCTTGTCTGGGAATGCGTATCATGGTTAATAAAGCACAACAAATTAGGACATAGATAAGGAAGCCTGTTTCACAGCGGAAAGACATTGGTGAGGCTGCATTTAGAGTATTGTGTTCAGTTCTGGGCACCATGTTACAGGAAAGATGTTGTCAGGTTGGAAAAGGTTCAGAGAAGATTTACGAGAAAATGGCCAGGACTAGAGAGATCAATGGCAAAAATCAAAAAGGCCCACACTACAGCCTAATTCTGTAAGGGCTAAGAATGTTAAAACAAACCTGAAGGCTTTGTGCCTTACTGCGAGGAGCATTCGTAATAAGGTGGATGAATTGATGCACAGTTAGTTGTTAATGGATATGATGTAGTTGGGATTACGGAGACATGGCTCCAGGGTGACCAAGTCTGGGAGCTCAACATGGAGGGGTTATTTAATATTCAGGAAGGATAGACAGAAAGGAAGAGCAGATTAATGCAATGGTAAAGAGAGATATTGGCTTGGATGCTGTAGAAACTGTATGGGTAGAACTGTGATTTATTCACAAAATGCTGAAGTAACTCAGCAGGTCAGGCAGCATCTCGGGAGAGAAGGAATGGGTGACGTTTCGGGTCGAGACCCTTCTTCAGACTGTGAAATAGCCAAGGGCAGAAAACACTTGTTGGAGTTGTGTACAGACCACCAAACGCAGTAGTGAGGTTGGGGATAACATCAAACAGGAAATTAGTGATGCGTGCAGCAAAGTTACAGCAGTCATCATCTACATATAGATTGGCCTAACCAAATTGGTAACAGTGCTGAGGAGGAGGATTTCCTGGAGTGTACATGGGGTGATTTTCTAAGCCAATATATAAAGGAACCAACTGGAGAGCAGGCCATCCTAGACTGGATATTGTGTAATGAGGAAGGATTAGTTCATAATCTTGTTGTGCAAAGCCCCTTGGGCAACAGTGACCATAATATGGTAGAATTCTGCATTAAGATGGAAAGTGACACGGTTAATTCAGAGACAAAGGTCCTGAACTGAAAGAAATGTAATTTTGATGGCATGAGACGTGAATTGGCCAGGATAGACTGGCAAATGATACTTAAAGCATTGACGGTGGATATACATTGGCAAAGATTCAAAGATCGCATGGATGAATTTCAACAATTGTTCATCCCTGCCCGCCGTAAAAATAAAACAGGGAAGGTGGCTCAACTGTAGCTAACATGGGAAATTAGGGATCGTGTTAAATCCAAGGAAGAGCCATATAAATTGGCCAAAGGAAGTAGCAAACTGGAGGACTAGGAGAAATTTAGAATTCAACAGAGGAGGACAAAGGGGTTAATTATGGGCATGAAAAAAAGCTTGCAGGGAATATAAAAACTGACCGTAAAAGCTTCTATAGATATGTGAAGAGGAACAGATGAGTGAAGACAAATATAGGTCCCTTACAGTCAGAATCAAGTGAATTTATAATGGTAAACAAGGAAATGGAAGACCTGTTAAACAAGTACTTTGGTTCTGTCTTCACTAAGGAAGACACAAACAATCTTTCAGAAATACCAGGATCTTGTGGGAGGAAGGAACTGAAGGAAATCCACATTCGTCAGGAAATGATGTTAGGTAAACTGTTGGGACTGAAAGCAGATAAATCCCCAGGGCCTGATGCTCTGCATCCAGAGTACTCAAGGAGATGGCCCTAGAAATCGTGGATGCATTAGTGATCATTTTCCAATGTTCTACAGACTTTGGATCAGTTCCTGCAGACTGGAGGGTAGCTAATGTAACCCCACTTTTTAAGAAAGGAGGGAGAGAGAAAACAGGGAATTATAGACCAATTAGCCTGACATCGGTAGTGGGGAAGATGCTTGAGTTGATTATTAAAGATGTAATAGCAGCGCATTTGTAAAGCAGTAACAGGATCGGTCAAAGTCAGCATGGATTTATGAAAGGAAAATCATGTTTGACTAATCTTCTGGATTTTTTTGAGGATGTAACAAATAGAATGAATAAGGGAGAGCCAGTGGATGTGGTGTATCTGGACTTTCAAAAAGCCTTTGACAAGGTCGCACACGAGAGATTAGTGTGCAAAATTAGAGCACATGGTATTGGGGGTAGGGTATTGACATGGATAGAGAACTGGTTGGCAGACAGGAAACAAAGAGTAGGAATTAACAGATCCTTTTCAGAATGGCAGGCAGTGACTAATTGGTTGCCGCAAGGCTCAGTGCTGGGAACCCAGTTATTTACAATATATATTAACGATTTAGACAAAGGAATTAAATATAACATCTCCAAGTTTGCAGATGACACAAAACTGGGTGCCAGTGTGGGCTGCGAGGAGGATGCTATGAGGCTGCATGGTAACTTGGACAGGTTGAGTGAGAGGGCAAATGCATGGCAGATGCAGTTTAATGTGGATAAATGTGGGTTATCCACTTTAGTGGCAAGAACAGGAAGGCAGATTATTATCTAAATGGTGTCAGGTTAGGAAAAGGGGAGGAGCAATGAAACCTGGGTTTTCTTGTGCATCCGTCACTGAAAGTAAGCATGCAGGTGCAGCAGGGAGAATGTTCCCAATGTTGGGGCAGTCCAGAACCAGGGGTCACAGTTTAAGAATAAGGGGGTAGGCCATTTAGGACTGAGATGAGTAAAAAAAAAATCCACCCAGAGAGTTGTGAATCTGTGGAATTCTCCACCACATAAGGCCATGGAGGCCAATTCACTGGATGTTTTCAAGAGAGAGTTTTGGCATGTGGAACTGGATGCTGAGAGTTCTCAGCTTACGACATTTAACACACCATATGGTAGATATAGGTGGAGACGCCTGCCGTGTGGTCTGTCCACGGCCCTTGAGGAGTTCCAGCGATGACAGAACCAAGTGCTGGAGGGCCTGGAAGGAGTGAGGTCTGTTGCTGACGACATCCTAGTGTTTGGGAAAGGAAAAACGGCAGAGGAAGCAGAAAGAGACCATGACAGGAAGGTTAAAGCTCTGATGGAGAGATGTCGTGACCGTCACCTGAAGCTGAACATAGAGAAGGCAAAGCTGAAGGTGAAGGAAGTCACTTTCATAGGACATAGAGTCTCTGCTGCAGGACTGAAACCAGATCCAGGGAAGGTAGAAGCCGTGCTACAGATGCCTTACCCAAAGGATGACCAAGGAGTTCAGCGATTTATTGGCTTTGTTAATTACTTGAGCAAATTCCTTCCTGGATTAAACGACCTATGTGAACCGCAGCGCAAGCTGACACAGAAGGATGTCGTTTGGTGGTGGGCACAGGTGCATGACAGGGCGGTGATGGACATAAAGAAGCTAGTAACTGCCGAGCCAGTACTCAGATACTATGATCCATCCAAGGAGCTGACAGTACAGGCCGACGCGTCAGAAACTGGACTTGGTGCGGCGCTGATGCAGGAGGGCCATCCAGTTGCCTATGCCAGCAGGGCCCTGACGGATGCAGAGACCAGATATGCACAAATAGAAAAAGAATTGCTGGTAGTGATGTTTGGTCTAGAGAGGTTCCATGTGTACACATATGGAAGGCCAGTGAATGTGCAGTCAGACCATAAGCCACTGGAGATAATCGCCACAAAACCATTTCATCGGGCACCAAAGAGATTGCAGAGGATGCTGGTGAGGATGCAGACCTATGATGTGACAATAAGATACAGACCAGGGAAGGAGATGCAGCTTGCAGACACGCTGAGCAGAGCATATATTCAGACTGGCAAGACTGACAAGACCATGAGAGAACTGGAGACTGTAAACCTGGCAAGGCACATCCCAATAGCACAGCCTCTGCTAAATGGCATAAGGGATGCAACAGGAGAAGATGAGACTATGCAGAAACTGCAAGAGGTGATCAAACGAGGCTGGCCAGAGAACAAGAAGGACATTGACCCAGAACTTATCTCCTATTTCCATGTGAGGGACGAGCTGAGTGTTGGAGATGACCTCATATTTAGGGGAGAGAGAGTAATCATCCCTAAAGCCAGGAGACGCGACATGCTCACACGAGTACATGATTCCCACATTGGTGTGAATGGCTGTCTAAGAAGGGGAAGAGAATGTCTGCACTGGCCCTGAATGAGTGCAGAAAATAAGGACTTCGTACAGAAATGTGAGACATGTCAAGCTCAAGGGAAAGAGCAACCAAAAGGAGAGCAAGGATGAGCTGCTCAATTGAGCTCGTTGAGCAGTGGAGCTATTCGCAGATTAACAGTTGCACTGACATGCCTTGACATCTGGTTAAGTCACATTCCAAGGCTGACATTTCAAGACTCAGGTATAATTATGAATTAAACATGTTTTTCAAAAAATAAATAAAACACTAAAATTAGAATGCACTTCAAAGTCAAAGAAGTGCATTTAAATTAAATTATTTAAACCAAAACAATGTAAATCAACTATAACTCACTTCAGTCCCTCAAGGCTATTTCTCCCCATTGGAGCCTCTGGAGCTGTGCCAAAATTCATTGGTACATTTTCCGTCTCAATTGCTAAGAAACCACAAATGTTCGTGCTGGGTGAAGCGCACTGTTTTAGGGTGCAGTAATTGAAAGCTGCAATTACCTGTCCTGAAGAAGGGGCTTTCTACTTCTTGGCTTGATTGCTTGGGAGAAACAAGCATTTGCACAGTTACAAACCTGGAAGCTGCCAGCTGACAGTTGCTCGTGATATATTCAGTATTTTTAGATGTTTTTGCTTTGTCAAAGTTTCCTTTAGAGAAGCACCAGCCGCCGATCACCTGAGAGCATTCAAGTCAAGTCAATTTTATTTGTATAGCACATTTAAAAACAACCCACGTTGACCAAAGTGCTGTACATCTGATTAGGTACTAAGGAAAAAAATGAAACATACAGTAGCACGCAAACAGTTCACAGCGCCTCCTCAATGAGCCTCAAACGCTAGGGAGTAGAAATAGGTTTTGAGCCTGGACTTAAAGGAGTCGATGGAGGGGGCAGTTCTGATGGGGAGAGGGATGCTGTTCCACAGTCTAGGAGCTGCAACCGCAAAAGCGCGGTCACCCCTGAGCTTAAGCCTAGACCGCGGGATAGTGAGTAGCCCCAAGTCGGTCAACCTGAGGGACCTGGAGTTAGAGAGGGGGGTTAGAAGATTTTTGATGTAGGGGGGGGAATGTCCATTTAGGGCATTCAGAACAGGATGCGCAGGGTTAAGTCCAGGATTGCTTTGGACTATTTTTTTGAGGTATTTTAATAGAAGAATCTTCCCATGGAAATAATGTATTTTCAGCTGATAATATTCACATTTCCATCCTTGGAAACTGAGATCCATGTTTCGTGAAAACAAATGAAACCAAAAGGCAAAAATCACAAAAACACTCAGCTTTGACAAGTGAAATGTTTGCAGGTACAATTTGTCAGCAAAAGTTATTTATAGAAAAACGATATTCTCTCTTTTTTTTTCAAAACAAGCTCTTACCAAGATTTTATTTTTCCAAGAAGTACTTTACAAATGTTAAGGAGACTATAAAGTAATTTCTTTTAAAGTCAGGTTTGTAGCAGTTTATTTTTAAACTCTTATAGAGAACAATTATTAGAGCATCTCTACCTTTAAGAAGCATGCTGTGACTTTTGATACATTGCGGTACCAGATACTGCTCTCACTTAAGAGGTCACTGCCCAGTGAAAGGAATTTTAATGTTAGAAAGATTTAATAGGAACCTGAGGGTAACCTTTTGTCACAAAGGGTGGTGGGTGTGGAACAGGCTGCTGGAGGAGGCAGGTTCTATCACAACATTTATGAAACGTTTGGACAGGTACATGGATAGGACAGGTTTATAGGAATATGGACCAAACTCAGGCAGGTGGGGCTAGTGTAGATGCGACATGTTGGGCGGTGTGAGCAGGTTGGGCTGAAGTGCCTGTTTCCACACTCTATGACTCTATGACTGACAGCTTGTACTGTCAACTTGGGCTGACAACTGCATTCAGAAAGTATTCAGACCCCTTTGCTTTTTCCACATTTTGTTACGTTACAGCCTTATTTAAAAATGGATGAAATTCATTTTTTTTATCATCAATCTACACACAATACCCAATAATAAAAAAAACAAAAACAGGTGTTTAGAAATAACTGAAATATCACATTTACATAAGTATTCAGACCCTTTACTCAGTTCAGGCTCCTTTGGCAGCGATTACAGCCTCAAGTCTTCTTGGGTATGACGCTACAAGCTTGGCCCACCTGTATTTGTGTAATTTCTCCCATTCTTCTCCGCAGATCCTCTTAAGCTCTGTCAGTTTGGATAGGGAGCATTCATGCACAGCTATTTTCAGGTCCCTCCAGAGATGTTCGATCGGGTTCAAGTCCGGGCTCTGGCTCGGCCACTCAAGGACATTCACAGACTTGTCTCAAAGCCACTCCTGCATTGTCTTGGCTGTGTGCTTAGGGTCATTGTCCATTTGAAAGGTGAACCACCGCCCCAGTCTGAGGTCCAGAAGGCTCTGAAGCAGGTTTTCATCAAGGATCTCTCTGTACTTTGCTCCGTTCATCTTTCCCTCAATCCTGACTATTGACCATGCGGAGAACAATGGGAAGAGAACAAGAGGTAACCTGCGGAGGTAAGTTGGAATGAAGGAGTAAACGCAGAAATGTGCACCAGTCAGCAGCTCATGCCAACGAGGTGACTTTCCATCAATCACATTGATTGATGAATTGTGAAAATGTCATTTAAATTCTGATATGTTTGTCAAGGTTGCTGCATTCATAAGAGAATTGGAAAAGAAACTGCGACTGTAAGTCAAATCTATCAATTATCAAAAGTAATTACACTTTTAATAATGCATTAGTGGTTAATGAATGCAAATCCACCTCTCTTGTCCAGAAAGTAAACTAATGTATGGGGGTGGCTTACTATTGGGTATATTATAATATGTCCCTGTGGTTTTATGATGTGTCTGGTGATGAATGAAAGGCAGAGGACATTTTGAGGTGTGAATGTGAACTTTGGAGTAGTGCTAAGTATATGAAAGAATGGTGAGACAAACAATTGTTCTTTCCAAGCCTTGGTTGAGAGAGGTTATTGTTATGCTTGAGCAACATTGAATAGAACAGTATATGAGACTAGTGGTTCTTTTGGAGGAGGGAGATCAAGATGTCCTCCCCATTCCATCGGGTGGGGCCACTGGGTGGCGCCGAAAAATGGCTGCCTTGCCAACAGTCTGTCTTGTCCCTTTCTCTCTTTGTTGTTTTTAAGTCTGTAGTTAAATGTTGTTTTAGTGTATCTTTAGTTTTGTATTGTGTGGGGGGTGGTGGGGGAAACTATTTTATATCTCTTTCCTCAATGGAGATGTGACTTTCTCCTTATCATATCTCCATCCGCACTGCGGCCTAACATCGAGGAGTTGGTGGCCACTTGCTGGGGACCGACCTTGGGAGCTCCAACCGAGGGAGCCTGCGGATTTAACATCTGGCTCCCTTTACCAGGGATCAAACTTTGATGCTCCAACCGCGGAAGCTTGCGGACTTTAACATCGTGGAGCTTGCAGTCCCTGGTTAGGGACCGGCTACAGGAGCTCCAAGCCGTAGGAGCTTTGACCGCCCCGATCACGAGAGGTTTGATCGCCCCGACGTGGGAGCTTCGATCACTGGCTGCGGGAGCTTAAATCGCCCCGACTGCGGATGGTTCGACTCCCCCGAACGCGGGAGAAAATGGAGGAAAGGAGATAAGACTTTATTTTTACTGTGGGTGAAGCTATTTAACATCTTTGTATTGTGTTAAACCCTTCAATATTGCCACTGAAGTCTGCTACACAGCCTCCGACTAAAAAATAACCACATGCCTTGACTGCTTCCTGGCCATTTTTGAATTGAAGATGCCTCTCCTCTCCACATGATCCACCTGCATCTCTACAATTGGTTGATTTGGTTGATTGCTTTGTGATAAATGATGTAAAAATAATAAAGAATAGTTCGATAACTTGGGTGAACTTTTGTAACTTTGGCAGCGCCAAGACGTGTCGACACTTGTGTAGTGCCTAGGTGAGTTCTTGTATGCAAAACCAGGCATTTCACTGTATCGATGAAGGATTTGCAGATGCTGGTTTCAACCGAAGATAGATCCAAAAGGCTTGAGTAACTCAGCGTGTCAGGAGACTCTGGAGAAAAGGAATTGGTGATGTTTTGGGTCAAGACCCGAAATGTCTGAAGAAGGAATCTCTACCCAAAACGTCACCTATTCCTTTTCTTCATAGATGCTGCCTGACCCGCTGAGTTACTAAAGCAGTTCACTGTACCTAGGTATGTGGGACAATAAAGTATCATTGAAAGTATCATTGAATATCTTTCTTTGTATGTGGCAGTAATTATAGAAACATAGAAATATAGAAAATAAGTGCAGGAGGAGGCCATTTGGTCCTTCGAGCCAGCATCGCCATTCATTGTGATCATGGCTGATCATCCACAATCAGTAACCTGTGCCTGCCTTCTCCCCATATCCCTTGATTCCACTAGCCCCTAGAGCTCTATCTAACTCTCTTTTAAATTCATCCAGTGAATTGGCCTCCATTGCCTTCTGTGGCAGAGAATTCCAAAAATTCACAACTCACTGGGTGAAAACGTTTCTTCTCACCTCAGTTTTAAATGACCTCCCCTTTATTCTTAGACTGTGGCCCCTGGTTCTGGACTCCCCCAACATTGGGAACATTTTTCCTGCATCTAGTCCTTTTCCTGCATCTAGCTTGTCCAGTCCTTTTATAATTTTATACGGCTCTATGAGATCCCCTCTCATCCTTCTAAGTTCCAGTGAATAGAGGCCCAGTCTTTCCAATCTTTCCTCAAATGACAGTCCTGCCATGCCAGGGATTTACCTCGTGAACCTACGCTGCACTGCCTCAATAGCAAGAATGTCCTTCCTCATATTAGGAGTCCAAAACTGCACACAATACTCCAGATGTGGTCTCACCAGGGCCCTGTGCAACTGCAGAAGGACCTCCTCGCTCCTATACTCAAATCCGCTCGTTATGAAGGCCAACATGCCATTAGCTTTCTTCACTGCCTGCTGTACCTGCATGCTTACTTTCAGTGACTGGTGTACAAGGACACCCAGGTCACATTGCACTTCCCTTTACCTAATCTGACACCATTGAGATAATAATCTGCCTCCTTGTTTTTGCCACCAAAGTGGAGGATCTTCAGGGTGCTCCCATGAGGCAGAGCTGAAAAATAAAAAAAGTGCAATCACTCAAATGGGGTTATACTATAGACCTCCCAGTGGGTAGTAGAGATAGAGAAAAAGATATGTGACCAGATTATGGAAATGTAAAATGAAAAAATGAAAAACAACCTTCCATCTCACACCTTACAATAGACAATAGACAATAGGTGCAGGAGGAGGCCATTCAGCCCTTCGAGCCAGCACCGCCATTCAATGTGATCATGGCTGATCATTCTCAATCAGTACCCCGTTCCTGCCCTCTCCCCATACCCCCTGACTCCGCTATCCTTAAGAACTCTATCTAGCTCTCTCTTGAATGCATTCAGAGAATGCATTCTCAATCAGTACACCGTTCCTGCCCTCTCCCCATAAAATGAAAAACAACAGGGTTGTCATAGTGTGTGATTTTAACTTCTCCGTATTGACTGGAGCTTTCTTCGGGCAAAATGTTTAGGTGGGGCAGAATTTGTCAGTTGTATCCAAGAGGGTTTCCTAAAACAGTATGTTGATAACCCAACTCGAGGAGGGGTCATACTGGACCTTATATTTAGAAACAAGCCCAGTCAAATGACTGGTATTTCAGTGGAATTGCAATTTTGGAACAGTGATTACAATTTTCTACCATGCAGAGGTCAGGAGTCAGCTCTTGCACACCTCCTCCTACTCACCCCTGGAACACAATTTCACAGATGAGTACCAGGCAATCATTTTACAAACTATCTCTGATTTTATCTCTTCCAGATGTCTGCCCTCCACAGTCTCCAACGTTATCATTCCCCAGCAACGCATGGCCCGGTTTTACCTTCTCTGCAAAATTCATAAACACACTTGCCCTGGCAGACCCATTGTTTGTGCCTGCTCCTGCCCTGAAAAAAATCATTTCCATGTACCTCAGCTCCATCCTATCCCCCATGATTTACTGAGCACATTTGCTCTATCTATCGTGGCCATCGTGAATTCCTGGAGAATGCATCTTCAACACCCCTTCACATTCCCAGATCAACTTGTCTGACTTCTGCCTTCGCCACTGTGAGGGTGAGGACAAACAAAACTGGAAAAACAGCACCTCATGTTCCACCTGGGTAGTCTATAACCCAATTATATGAACAATAAATTTTCCAGTTTCAGGTAACCTGGAAACCCCCGTTCCTTTTTCTCCCCTGATCCACATAGAATCTCTCACTATTTTTTTCCATGGGAATGATCATGAAATTAAACTGAGAGGACAGATACCAAAAAAAGCTGTTTTATAATTCAATTAAATCAATGTTGAACTGAAGTTCAGAGGGGATCGGAGGAAATTCTTTTTCACCTAGAAGGTAATAGGAATTTGCTTGAGCAGCTGGACAGAGACAGAGATTCTAACAACATTGAAATATACTTAAATGAGTGGTTGAATTGCCAATGGTTTGAAGGCTACAGATCAAATATTGGTTAATGGAATTTGTATAGGTACGTATTTGATGGTCAGTGTGGACATGGTGTATGATTCTACAATTCTATGAGTAAAAACATTTCTGTTCTGTTTCAAAACAATTGATCCCATATCCTGAGATTATGACCTCTATTCAACTATTCTTCATCCATGCTGCTGAGTTTTCTAAGAATTTTATCCCATACAATGAAAATGGCTGCATTCATGGGAGGGCCACTAATTAGAAACAGTAACCAAGCAAAGGCATGGGGAACTTGTAAATGTAGTCAGTCAATGATTGGATATCAAGTAAGTCATCCTTGATTTCAAGGGACTGCCGAAGAAGAGCATTGCTTTTGATTGGAAGCACCATTTTTTTAAAATTGTTCACTTTCTTGGTTCAAGCTTTAGTGATTTGGGTTTAAGTTTAGGGTTGGGTTTATTATTGTCATGTGTGCCAAGGTACAGTGAAAAGCTTTGCTTTGTCTGCTACTCATTCAAATCAGATAATACAGTGAAAAGCTTTGCTTTGTCTGCTACTCATTCAAATGTACTCAAGCCCAAAATAGTGTATGGTAAGTAGACCGAAAGGAAAGATACAGAGTGCAGAATAGTTCCTAGCACTGTAGCACACAAGTCCAGAGAAAAAGTCCAATGTTTGCGATGGGATAGAGGTGAATTGGGCAGTACTCTAGCTTATGGAAGAACTATTCAGAAGACTGATAACTGAGGGGAAGAAGCTATGATGCAAATTATTGGTAACAAAGAGTGATGGTGTGGAAACTGTGACACTGTGGGAAAGTGGTTTCCTTTTATTCATTGTCACTCATGAGCGGTGTGTTGCTGGGAATTTTTGCTCATTTCTTTTTGACTTTGTGAATAGTGAGAGAGTTCAACACAGGGAATGAGAATTCAATGAAAAGTAAGATACATCAGTCATTGAGGATGCTGTGTGAATTGTTGGAAGCAGTACGGGTGGATGCTTATCCTTGCGACTGGAAAGCTGCATTCATTAGTTGCTGTTATTCAGGCAGTGAGTCATTGTTGATTTGAGATACATATCAATCATGTCAGTGTCAGAAAATGAGATGCGGCTATTATGAGGTGTATGGGTGGATCCATTTCATTATAGGTAAATTATATGAATACTCTATAATGTGCATGCCCAGAGGGAAATTACATTCACAGAAAAATAAAATCAACAATTTAAAGGATTGCACATGGTGACACAAAAAACTGCAGTTGATGGAATCTTGAGCAAAACACAAAGTGCTGGAGGAACCTTAGTCAGGCAGCCTTGTGGAGGGAATGAACAGACGACATTTTGGGTGTGGTTCCTTTGAATATACAGACGACATTTCGAGTTGGGACCATTCGGGTTGGAAATTTAAAGGAGAATTTTTCTGAATGCAGGGTAGATGCTCATATCTATGGTACTGGATCTTACAATTTCTAACCCAGACACAATGCTTTGCATTTGATGTTTGTTTAGTTTAATGATAGAGCGCGGAAACAGGTGCTTCGGGCCACCGAGTCCGAGCCGACCAGTGATCTCTGCACATTAACACTATCCTTCAGACTTGGGACAATTTACAATTATACCAAGCC
Organism: Rhinoraja longicauda; assembly: GCF_053455715.1. NCBI lineage: Eukaryota > Metazoa > Chordata > Chondrichthyes > Rajiformes > Arhynchobatidae > Rhinoraja > Rhinoraja longicauda. Next base: position 67,516,339 of record NC_135959.1, on the reverse strand, counting down.
AATTGCTTGTCCATTTGGATTTCTGATAGAAGAGATTACAAACACTCTGCACTTTAGCGTTCTGATGTGCTAGGATTATTGAGGTTTCTTCCATCATGCCAGTAGCCAGTGTTATCTTGCCCACATTCTCCACCAGTGTGGCATCGGGGAAGGTGCCGAGTCGACAATGACTACAACAACACACTCATGTTGGGTGAAGCTCATGCGACAAGGTTTATGGAGAGAGAAGGACGAAAGTGATGAGAAAGTACGGGACCATGTGGAGGCGCAGTCCCATGTGGGGAAGAGAGGAGGTGCTGGTGATCTTGGGCTTTCCCCAGTGGTTTAGTCTTGGCTGCATAGTGGCAGTAAAATTTGCATTTTCTGTGGTTAGGCTTGTTGTGCAGCAAAGGAATCTGTACTGCAGTCCTAATTTTAACGTGAGGGTTAATGTGGAAGTAAAATTGGACAACACTGGAAACACCATGCAAGCCATTGCAGCATCTGAGAAATAGAAACTGAGCTATTGTTTCAGGTCAGAGATGTAGGAAGGAGTTAAGGTTGGCAACAGACATACAGATCATTGGAGCATGAGGCTTTGGAGATATTAACTCCTTACACTGAATTGCAGTCCTATGTATTGCCGATCCTTTCTCTTGACAGAGAATCTGCTGGGCTGATCAGACAACAGATGAAATGCACAGGAGCAAACAAAAACATTGTTCTATTGCACTGCCTAGTGGCTACTTGGAGAATGCCAAAGAGAGCAAACTGACAACAGGCTGCTTTGCACAGGAGAATGTATAGGAAGGAACTGCAGATGCTGGTTTACACCAAAGATAGACACAAAATGCTATAAAGTATTCACTTTTAAAATGTACTCTTATTTGCATCAATAACACACTTATGGTGCAAAGATCAGTCCCACTTGTATGGCAGCTGCTGTCATCATTCCATAGCATGTCATTCCTTCATTGGGGGAATAAAATGATTGGGAGATTCTTCATGATCCTTCATGAGAAATAATGGCTTGTGCAGGAAGTGTAACTGAAGAACATAAAACAGTGCAGGCCAGAAACGGGCCTTTCAATCCACAATGTCCATGTTTAATATGATGCCAAGTTATACTAATCTCCTTTGCCTGCACGTGATCCATCTCCCTCCATTCCCTATACATCCATGTGCCTTCCCACAAGTCCCTCAAATGCCACTATCAAATCTGCCTCCACCATCAACACGATATCCTCATTTCAGGCACTTCCATTCTCTAAGGGGGAACAAGAACTGAGAGCAATAGTTCAAATATATCCTAACCAAAGTGCTATAAATCTGCAACATGACTTCCTGACTCCTATACTCAATGCTCTGACTGATGAAAACAAGCATTCTATTTAATGGTTTTGCATTAACTGCATGCTTTCCCCGTACATACAACGTCCGGAAGCGCAATGCCTCACACTTGCATGGATTAAACTCCATCTTTTATTTCTCTGTCCATTTCTGTAACAGTTCCATATCCCACTGTATAGTTTGACAGTCTTCTTCACTGTCCACGATGTTGGTGTTGTCTACAAACTAACCAACCTACCCATCTGCATTTACATCCTTTATACATGATAAACAACAACGTTTCCAGCACAGATTCCTGCAGAACTCATTTGTCACAGGTCTCCAGCCAGAATAATACCCTGACACCACAATTCTTTGTCTTCAATAAGTAAGTTACTTCTGAATTGAAATGACCAAGTCACCATGCATCCCATGCATCTTAATCTTCTGGATCAGCTGACCACGAGGGACCTTATCAAACGCCTTACTAAGATCCATGTAGACAACTTCCCAACCCTCATCAATCACCTCTGTCACTTCCTCAAAAAACATTTGCTAGTAAGACATCACCTGCCGTATACAAAGCCATGCTGAGTGTTCCTAACTGGCACATTCTCTTCCAAATGCAAGTAAATCCTATCCCAAAGAATCCTCTCCAACAGCTTCTCTACCACTGACAGGAAGCTTACCACCGGCCTATAATTTATTGGATTATCTCTAATTCCCTAGACCTTGCCAGTGGCGAGAGAAGATACAACGATATTTGTGAAGGGAAACAGACAGAGGGCATTTCCGTTGGGGATGAAGTGTCCGAGCCTGAAACGTTGTCTGTCCATTTCCCTCCATATTAGCTGCCTGAACCATTGAATTCCTTCAGCACTTTATCTTTTGCACAAGATTCCATCTCCTGCCTTCTCTTGTTTCTCTGTTTTCTGGCATCTCTCCTCTGGTCCCCTGGCACCACCAGGGGGCGCCAAATGATGGCTGCCTCACCTACAGTCTGTCCTTTTCAAACCTTTTTTGTTATTTTTGGTAAGCTTTAAAAGTTTGTGCAAATGTCCTCTGGTTTGTTTTATGTGGGGGGTGGGGGAGGGGGTCGGGAGAAACTTTTTTTCAATCTCTTACCTTGCTGGAGATGTGATTGTTTTCCGGATCGTATCTGCGGTCACTCTGCGGCCTAACATCGTGGAGCTGAAGGCCTTGCCTGGGACTGACTTTGAGCCCCCACAGAGCGTGGAATTACCATCAGAGCGTACGATCCCTTACCTGGGATCGACGCTCCAACCGCGGCCTGCGGACTTTAACATCAAGGTGCTCGCTGTCTCGGGTTGAGACCAGTTGGGAGCTCCAAGCCACAAGACGTTCGACAAGTCCCGACCCGGGGTAGATCGCCTGGTGCGGGAGAGCTGAAATCTACCCCCGATGCAGGAGCTGGATCGCCCCGACGAGGAAGGCCCGCCGCCGGCTACGGGAGTCAAGATCGTTCCGTCAATGGAAGGTTAGAGGCCCCCGACCGCTGGACAAAGAAGGGAGAGATTTAACTTTTTTTCACCTTCCATCACAGTGAGGAATGTGGAGGAGTCACTGTGGTGGATTTTTCATGTTAAAATGTATTTTGTGTGTTCTATTGCTTTTTATTGTTATGACTGTATGGCAAATGACATTCCTCGTATGTTGCAAAACATACTTGGCTAATAAAGTATGATTGTTATTGCGATTGTGATTGTTTATTTTTTTGTAAATGATCAGTTATCAGTTTATTTCTGTGTTAATTATCAGTTAATAATTAATTTGCTGTTAATGTATGATATAAGTAAGAATATAATGGTGGTAGATCTGATTTTTATTTATATCCAATAATATAGGTTGGAGCCATAACTAATGATGTGAACACATTAAAATTATAAATAGGCAGCAAGAAACATTTTGCCCAGAATACCATGAGAACAATAGTCTTCTCTGCCTTTCGTGCAAAAAAGCAATGACTTGCAAAAACTTATTGCCAAATCAAGTTATAGTAGAAAAAATGCTTAAATGATTTATCATCTTATTACACATTACAGAATAGTCATGTGATTATAGCAACTGCTTCATCAACATCTTATTCAAATATTGTCACTTTTTGGTGAATGAATTAATCATTAAGCAGGACAGACTAGAAGGCTCGATTAGGGAGGCTGTTTGGGTGGAACTCAGAAATGAGAAAGGTTTAGCAACACTTATAGGGGTGTATTATAGACCGCCAAATAGGGAACGAGAATTGGAAGAGCAAATCATATCATATCATATCATACAGATACAGCCGGAAACAGGCCTTTTCGGCCCACCAAGTCCATGCCGCCCAGCGATCCCCGCACATTAACAATATCCTACACCCACTAGGGACAATTTTTACATTTACCCAGCCAATTAACCTACAAACCTGTACGTCTTTGGAGTGTGGGAGGAAACCGAAGATCTCGGAGAAAACCCACGCAGGTCACGGGGAGAACGTACAAACTCCTTACAGTGCAGCACCTAAGGAGATAGCAGATATTAGTAGTAAGCACAGAGTAGTGATTGTGGGTGATTTCAATTTTCCGTACATAGACTGGGAATCACATTCTGTTAAAGGACTGGATGGTTGGGAGTTTGTAAAATGTGTGCAGGATAGTTTTTGCAGCAATACGTAGAGGTACCTACCAGAGAAGGGGCAGTGTTGGACCTCCTGTTGGGAAATGAGACGGGTCAGGTGACGGAGCTATGTGTTGAGGAGCACTTTGGGTCTAGTGATCACAATGCCATTAGTTTCAATATAATTATGGAGAAGGTCAAATCTGGACCAAGGGTTGAGATTTTGGATTGGAGAAAGGCTAATTTTGAGGAGATGAGAAAGGATTTAAAAGGAGTGAAATGGGACTTTTTGTTTTATGAAAAGGATATAATAGAGAAATGGAGGATATTTAAAGGTGAAATTTTGAGAGTACAGAGTCTTTATGTCCCTGTTCGGTGGAAAGGAAAGAATAATAATTTGAAAGAGCCGTGGTTTTCCAGGGAAATTGGACACTTGGTTCGGAAAAAGAGGGAGATATACAATAAATATAAGCGGCAGGGAGTAAATGAGGTTCTTGAGGAATATAAAGAATGTAAAAGGAATCTTAAGAAGGAAATTAGAAAAGCGAAAAAAAGATATGAGGCTGCTTTGGCAAGTAATGTAAAAGAAAACCCCAAGGGGTTCTACAGATATGTCAATAGCAAAAGGATAGCGAGGGATAAAATTGGTCCATTAGAGAGTCAGAGTGGACAGCTATGTGCTGAGCCGGAAGAAATGGGGGAGATATTAAACAATTTCTTTTCTTCGGTATTCACCGAGGAGAAGGATATTGAATTATGTGAGGTAAGCGAAACAAGTAGAGTAGTGATGGAAATTATGAGGATTAAAGAAGAGGAGGTACGGACACTTTTGAAAAATATAAAAGTGAATAAGTCTCCAGGTCCTGATAGGATATTCCCTAGGACATTGAGGGAAGTTAGTGCAGAAATAGCAGGGGCTATGACGGAAATATTTCAAACATCATTAGAAATGGGGATGGTGCCGGAAGATTGGCGCATTGCGCATGTTGTGCCTTTGTTTAAAAAAGGTTCTAAAAGTAAACCTAGCAATTATAGACCTGTTAGTTTGACGTCTGTGGTGGGAAAATTAATGGAAAAGATACTTAGGGACAATATATATAATTATTTGGATAAACAAGGCCTGATTAGAAACAGTCAACATGGATTTGTGCCTGGAAGATCATGTTTGACTAATCTTCTTGAATTTTTTGAAGAGGTTACCAGGGAAATTGATAAGGGCAAGGCTGTGGATGTTGTCTATATGGACTTCAGTAAGGCATTTGACAAGGTTCCACATGGAAGGTTGATTAAGAAGGTTAAATCGTTGGGTATTAATAGTGAGGTTGCAAGATGGATTCAACAATGGCTGAATGGGAGATACCAGAGGGTAATGGTTGACAATTGTATGTCAGGTTGGAGGCCAGTGTCTAGTGGAGTACCCCAAGGATCTGTGTTGGGTCCACTGTTGTTTGTCATTTACATTAATGATCTGGATGATGGTGTGGCAAATTGGATTAGTAAATATGCAGATGATACTAAGATAGGTGGTGTGGTTAATAATGAAGTAGAGTTTCAAAGTCTACAGAGAGATTTGGGCCTTTTGGAAGGGTGGGCTGAAAGATGGCAGGTGGAGTTTAATGCTGATAAGTGTGAGGTGCTGCATTTTGGTAGGACAAATCAAAATAGGACGTACAGGGTAAATGGTAGGGAATTGAGGAATGCAGTGGAACAGAGGGATCTGGGAATATCTGTGCATTGTTCCCTGAAGGTGGAATCTCATGTGGATAGGGTGGTGAAGAAGGCGTTTGGTATGCTTGCCTTTATAAATCAGAGCATCGAATATAGAAGTTGGGATGTAATGTTAAAATTGTACAAGGCATTGGTGAGGCCGAATCTGGAGTATGGTGTGCAGTTCTGGTCGCCAAATTATAGGAAGGATGTCGACAAAATGGAGAGGGTACAGAGGAGATTTACTAGAATGTTGCCTGGGTTTCAGCACTTAAGCTACAGAGAGGGGTTGAACAGGTTGGGTCTTTATTCTTTGGAGCGTAGAAGGTTGAGGGGGGACTTGATAGAGGTTTTTTAAATTTTAAGAGGGACGGACAGAGTTGACGTGGGTAGGCTTTTCCCTTTGAGAGTGGGGAAGATTCCAACAAGGGGACATAGCTTCAGAATTGAGGGCCAAAAGTTTAGGGGTAACATGAGGGGTAACTTCTTTACTCAGAGGGTGGTGGCTGAATGGAATGGGCTTCCGGTGGAAGTGGTGGAGGCAGACTCGATTTTATTATTTAAGAGTAAATTGGATAGGTATATGGATAAGAGGGGATTGGAGGGTTATGGTCTGAGAGCAGGTAGATGAGACTAGGTCAGAGAGAGTGGTCCGCATGGACTGGTAGGGTCGAACGGGCCTGTTTCCGTGCTGTAGTTGTTATATGGTTATATGGTTATATGGTTATTTGAGTAGTTAATTTTAAAGCATGTCTCAGGTCATATTTTCTTCTTCGTCAGGCATTATTTTCTACAAAACTGAGTGCACAGCCATGCATCAGCACAGCTCTCTTCTTCAGGCACAGTCCAGCCATCCTGTCGGTTCGCTCTGGCTTACAGATCTACTTATTAGATAATAATAATCCATAAATTTTAAAAAACATGATTTTATCAAAATGTATGTTCCATATTTCTTTGAATGTTTCAACAAATCAGATTATAACTCTTGGATCATTCTGTTCAGATGCTGGTGGCAGCTTCACACTGACTCTGGAGGTTTTCAGTCAACTGTATGTCTGCCAGCTTCACATTAGGCCAGTGATACCGGGTGGCGCCAGCAATGGCTGCCTCGCCAACAAGCTATCTACCCTTCCTTCTTTGTGTTTTAATAGTATGTGTTAAATGTATGTTTTTAGTGTTGTAAATTTCCCCGGTGTGGGACGAATAAAGGAATATATTATTATTCTTTAGCTTGTTTTGTGTGGGGGATGGGGAAAACGTTTTCTAATCTCTTACTTCTAACATCGAGGAGTTGGCGGCCTTTACTGGAGACCGACTTTTGAGAGCTCCACCGCCGAAGCCTGCGGACTTACCATCACGGAGCCCGCGATCCCTTTGCCAGGGATCGACCTCGGAACTCCAACCGTCGGTGCTTACGGACTTAACATCACGGAGCTCGCAGTCTCTGGACAGAGACCGACTTCGGGAACTCCAAGCCGCAGGAGCTTCGATCGCCCCGACGCGGGAGTTTCGATCGCCCCGTCACGGGAGTTTCAATCGCCCCGGCGCGGGTGCTTCGACGGGTTACATTTAGGGCATTATTCATAAATGCTCATAGAGATTCAGAAGTGTTACAATTTGCTTTGTGCAAGTCCTGTCTCGGTGGATCAGGTTAAGTTCTTTGTGCTTAATTTGAGCTACTTCTGTAGCCTTCTCCAAAAACTCAGAGGTAGTGCAAACTCAGTGTACAGAGCTCCAGGCTTATTTTCTGGTGCCCCTGTCAAGATCTGTAGGGCAATTCATTACAATTCACCACTGAAGAATAATTCCACGGTAACCAACAATGCATCACCATTCAATTTCTTATCAATTTACCTTGATTTTCAAACCCAGTCTGGGAAGTGCAACCTACCCTGGACTTTCAAGTACATCTTAGTTGGGGCTGAAGGTGATGTCCAACAGCAAGGATTCAAGAAAGAGTGCTTGTAACATTTCAATTAATAGTAATACAAATTTACCTTTAGAGCAGTTTGGCGAACTTTCATCGTTATCACATTGAGCATCACCTCCTGCACCTGAACCAGGGCCAAAAGCATGGGTCCGAATACCATCAGGTCCATCAAATGGAAAACCATCACCAAGATCTAGAAGAGACATTGAACAAACAATTCACTCCAGAATAAATTGTCCAAGGGTGAAAATGGAAGTCTGATCTGACTGTATGAAAATCAATAAAATTATGTTGGAAATATAAATTTACCCAATCAGTAGAAATGTAAAGACCATGTTACAGGTGTATATCCTTCATCAGACTAAATGTTTTATTTCTTAATTCTCTGCTTACAGCTGCTGACTGGTTTACTATTGAATTTCAACAATGTTTATTTTTATTTCAGATTTCAAGCTTTTGCATTTACTCTTGCAATGTTATTGTCTGAATGTACCTCGTGAAGCAAAAGTAATTTCAATGTCTGCTGTGGATGTTGTTTCTGTAAACATCAAGAGAGTAACATCGCTCCAGAGCATTCCTCACAATGTCTTCAACTTCACTGATTGGTAAGTTAGGTCCATATTAAATTATTCTGTTCATAGACAAAATTAGTCACATTTTTTAAGTTATTGTACAGATTTCAGTGTTGGAAACCAACATTTGTCCATCAGGAAACTTCTTCTACAAAGATTAAAATCCATTCTAGGGGTTCAGATGGTGACAGGATATGCGCAAGGTTAAGAGTGCAAACAATGCAATGGACAATCTCAGCAATCGTCTGAAAATATATATAGTTCTGTGTAATAATTCACTGTTTTCTATCACTGCCAAACACAAAATGATGTAAATATTTCCATTCTTGTGAGTCAACAGACCCTCATCTCATCATTTTAATGCCAGGGGCAGCTGTACAGATCAGTCTTTGCCTGTTTAATTTCTGGAGACCCCACAATTGGCAGAGCTGATACTGTGTGTTGTGTTCAGATACATTCTGACCCGTGTCCTCGTCAGTGGAATGTTGGAGCACTGCAGAAATGGGCGCCGTTTGTTTCCTAACATTAGTATTGCACCCAGTTTGTTACACCCAGTATTGCACCCAGTCTCTCATTCATTTAGCAACTCTCAATTCTATTAATGTTATTATCATTGTTATTTTATAGTGCAAATATATGCAATTGTCCTGGCTGAATCACATTGTGGTTGGCAGAGAAGTACAGATAATGTGATCCTGATCTTAACTGAGTGTCTGCCTTCAATCATTGCAGCCACCCTACTGATTCTTGGACCAAACCCTGGTCAGTGGATATTCTAAGATCAAGATAACCTAACACAGTGAGTAATGCTGACCCATAATTAAAGCTTTGTAATATTGATACAGATTTCCAGCATTGGGTTCAACAATATTGTTTTACCTTTAAGTAGCGATTTAAGGTAACACCAAGACAAAAGAAAATAGTTCCTTTTTCTCTTTATTTGTCTTTTATTTTTGATGGATTTATAGCAGGTTGAAAAAATGAAACCACTAACTATTTTGTTTCTGAAACATTAATTTTTGACATCACCACAGCACTGTGGATCAGCATACCCCTGGTTGTGAACATGAGGAGCAAGACCTTCAGTTATGCCACCGGCAGAACAACATTGCTGGGTCTTTCCCTGTGTTCCATGACACCCATACTGATATTGTCAGTTTCAGTGCAGCATTCACTATCCATTGTCACAGAATCCTTGAACTCATCTTGTAAATGGACATGTAAACAACACACATCCTGCTACTGGAATCTTTTGCCAATAAATGAGTGGATAAATGAATGATGACAAAGGTGGAGGTGGGGGTGGATGATGGAAACAGTGCGAGAATATTGCAGAGGTCAAAGAGATCTGAGCAGGATGCTAAACATGGAACAGTACTACACAGGAATAAGAACATTGGCCCACAGTGTGTGTGTGCTAAACATGATGCTGCATGGTGGCACAGAGGTAGATTTGCTGCCTTACAACGCCAGAGACCCGGGTTCGATCTTGACTATGGGTGCTGTCTGCACAGAGTTTGTACGTTGTCCCATGACATTTGTACGTTCTCCCCGGGAACTGCTATAGGAAGCGTCCTGCTTTGGAGCATTGTGGACCTGATGGAGGTGATCAGCTGTGTGAACAGTGGCTTTGACTGTATTTGTGCTTGTTCAGGGGTCTCCAGCTCCGACAAAGATGACAACCAGTAGTTCCTTGCAGAACTGGTCCACCTGGACCAACATTTCTAGCACATATCCCCCTTGAAATAAAACCATAGAGGCTGCAGGAGTTTTGGAATATAACTTGGTGGAAATATGTTCCGGCAGGTTATTTTGTGGAGACTTTCATAGTTCTGCTGTGGAACTGAGGTGCACAGATTCAGACGTTCTGCCCATATTGAATCGATTGGTTACTTGACTTAATTTCCTGGCTCTAAAGAGCCTATTCAGGATAGTAGCAAGAGGCTTTCACTCTAGCTGAACAGACATAGAAAATAGATAAATAGAAGATAGGTGCAGGAGACCATTCGGCCCTTCGAGCCAGCACCGCATTCAATGTTATCATGGCTGATCATCCACAATCAGTATCCCGTTCCTGCCTTCTCCCCATTTCCCTTGATTCCACTTGCACTAAGAGCTCTATCTAACTCCAGGGAATCGGCCTCCACTGCCTTCTGAGGCAGAGAATCCCACAAATTCACAACTCTCTGGGTGAAAATGTTGTTCCTCATCTCAGTTCTAAATGGCCTACCCCTTATTCTTAAACTGTTGCCCCTGGTTCTGGACTCCCCCAAAATCGGGAACATGTTTCCTGCATCTAACATGTCCAATCCCTTAATAACTTTATATGTTTCCAAAAGATCCCCTCTCATCCTTCTAAATTCCAGTGAATACAAGCCCAGTCGTTCCATTCTTTCATCATATGACAGTCCCACCATCCCGGGAATTAACCTTGTGAACCTACGTTGCACTCCCTCAATAGCAAGAATGGCCTTCCTCAAATTAGGAGAGCAAAACGGCACACAATATTCCATGTGTGGTCTCAAAAGATTCTGTCTGTCCCGCTGAGTTACTCCAGCATTTTGGGTCCATTTATTGGTTCATTGATCTTGCAGATGATTTATGAAAGCAACAGGCACACTGAGATTAAAGATTATAGGTCCTGTCCCACATAGGTGATTTTTTAGGCAATTTTTTAGGCGACTGCCGGCGACTGTCAAGTCGTAGCAGATCGCAGAAATGTTCTTTTACCCGACGACAATGCCGAATCAGGTCGAGATTACACCGTCTTCGGAAACATCACGAAATTCCCACGCTATCAATGCTTCTCCGGCGTCCTAATTTTCGTTGAAATCACTGACAAGTCGGTAAGTACTTGAGAGTTTTGAAATATAACATCGTGCCCTGGGTTACTTGAAAACCAAGCTTCATGGTAACAAGGCATAAACTGGATTGACTTCCAGTTTACTAATAGCAGTATTAAGAAATTTAATTTTAAAAGTGGTTAAATGGATTTTTGTGATGAGTGTGAACATTCATTGAAAATGTATGGGAGATGCATATCTGGTTTCTGGGTTGCATATCTGGGTTGGGAGCCTACTTTAAATGTAATCACTGATGGCCATAAACATTGCGAAAATTCCCATTCTTACCTGACCGTCAAACTGTCGCCTGTCAAATGTCCTGACGGTAAATAAATCGGTTAAACACAAGCATTTTATGGTATCTTCAAATGACTTTACTTAATTTAATATTACGTGCTTCTAAATGCATCTAAGACAACCTAGCAAACCTGGGGACAGCAGTTGATTTCTCAGCGATGCGCTGAGATCCACTACGATTCTTGGAAGACTCCTCACGATCATGCCCGCGACACCCCGGCGAACTGCCGGCGACAGCCAATCACCTTAAAATCGCCCTTACTTCTTTATCCTGTTTTCGAATCTCTTTATCATTATTTAATAATTTTATTTCAAATGTTTAAATATTGGACACAATCAAAAGAAACATGTGTCATTCAAATAACATTTAATACACCATGTAGTCTTTCTTTCTTTGAGAAGATTCTTATCACAGAAACTTTAAAGACAGATGGAAATCAGCATTACATTGCGGGTTTTAATTCAGACACTTGGCATCCCAGCCATTGACTGGAATTTAAAGTGCGCACAATTTCTTTCCTCCAGTAATTATACTCATGCAGCCGTGTCCCACTGAAGAAGTACACCAATCCTAGGAAGAGACAGATCACATTAAGACATTTGAGATAAGAACCAATTTTTTCCCTTAATTTTATCAGCAATATTTTCCATATTACAATAAACATCAAAAGATTTTTTGTTAACATGGGTGCACCTACCATTATTTTGAAAGGCTGCATCAATCTTGTCATTGATTCCAGACCAATTACTACTTGTCCATTTTGGATAGCCATAATCCATAGACTTTATTTTTGCATTATAACTAAGGAGAAGAGAATACAGCACATTCACTGAAAATGGCAGATGATATATTGCCGAACACTATCTTAAATAGCTACACTTTTCTTATTGTTCAAAGATCTGTACTGGGGGAAAGCTCTTGTATTAAAATAGTATTGTAGCAAGGCATATAAAGTTCATTATTTATTCATTTTACAATTAATGCCATCCATGCGTTATTTTCTGCAGTATTATGCTTTCTAACAATGCAGAACTACCGGCCTGCTTTAACACATGAATAATGCTGAATTTGTTCCATTTTGATTTCAAGAGATTAAGATTACAGTAGGGATTGTAATACCAAGTCCTATAAGCTCAACATTTACATCATTTATATCACATCGTTCTCACACCCATTGCTCAAATTTAGCAATCCAGTGTTACAGAATAGATCTAGCATTATTGCGGATCATCTGGAAGTTTGGAAACTGAAATCTGTGACTTTTATTTATTTTAAATGGATTAAAACTGTACATTAATTAACTGGGAGTTTTCTCCTGTTTTGGAACTACATTGCATCTTCAAAAATGTGGAATTTAAACCCATGCAAAAAATACTTCCCGGTTTCTGGCAGAAAATGAATTCATCAATGTCAGTGTAACACTGGTATTATGGCATCGTGAATTCAGTGCTTGTGTGTATTTTTGCTGTGATGTGCAAAACAGAATATAACATTGATAGTTGTGGGGATATAGAGGACATTTCAAGGACATAGGTTTAAGGTGAGGGGGAAAAATATAATAAGAGGGATAACTTTTTCACTCAGACGGGGGTGGAACGAGCTGCCGAGGAGGTAATTGAGGCAGGTACTATCGGAATGTTTAAGAGACATTTAGACAGGAACATGGATAGGACTTATAGAGGGATATGGGCCAAATGCAGGTGGGACTAGTGTAGATGGAACATGCTGGCCAGTGTGGGCAAGTTGGGCCAAATGGCTTGTTTCCACACTGTCCTACTCTATGACTCTATAATCAGGTCAATATCCCCTTGCCCACACAAAATTGCTCTGGTCCCAGATTTCAAGTTGTTTTATAATTACTTCATTATTTCTGAGCAATGGTCTGGATTATGTGAAAATCGAACTGCAGCCTCTGGGAGCGTTCATGCGAAAGGTAACACTCTGTCAGTTGTTGTACAAGATACAATGGTCCTACTTGGGTGCATGAAAACAGCACCTTGATACCCAGCCCTCCACTGAATGCAGAAATGTTCCATTATTTACATTGTAGGTTTTGGGGAAATTGATCTGTAGAGTGGAACTGTCATTTTTGCCAACAATTTCTTATGCTTAGGGCAATTAGAAATCTATTGGCATGTGCAGGGCGAGTGAATGCCTGACCCTACTGATTGAACACACATAGCAATATTACATTGCAAAAGAGCAATAGAAAACTGATTTATAGGGGTGCTAAATTGGCCACATCAGGTAAAGAGAATCCAGAAAGAGCAAAGTAATAGGACAATGTTTCGTGTATCAGGAAAATGGTACTGAAAGTAAGAAAGGGCAAGACCATGGGAGGGCAAGACCGTGGCGGGTTTAAAACAGAAGTGCTGTTGTTTTAGGTTTGAGATATGATACATTGAGACTATGTATATTAGCAAAGCAGGAATGAGGGGAGAGTGTAAGCTAGTGTGAAATGGAACATGGCAAAAGTATTTGGGAAAAAGCTGAAGTTCACAGAGGTTGAGAATGAGAAGCTGCTCAGTGGATTATTGTTTTAATCGAGACAAAACAAACTCCAAATGCTGTGAATGGAACAAAAACAAATTGCTCAAGGAACCCAATAATCCAATTAGGTCTTGACAAACACCCCAGTCCTTTTAAATACTTTGTAGCAATGCCTATTGACAATGGCATTAAAGAAATTGCAGTCTAACAATCCAATATATCAGAGATGCATGACATTGAAGACATTAAAGGTTGTGATACTATTGTCAAATAAAAGACAAGGGGTTTAAATGTATTTTTGCAACAAAAGTAAAAATACATGCCTCCAATACATTTTCCCTACAAAGAAGATTATTTTCCTTGTTTGTGGTATAAATACTGCTGCATCAATTTGTTTCACATACGGTGGAAATCCAAACAAGTAAATAGACTGTGATGATCTGCGATTGAGTTTGTTATTTGTGTAGGTCCACAATTTTGATCCTGCAAATGATAAAAAATATAAATTACATAAAGGATTCCAATTAGGAAAAAAATTGATGATTGATAATTAATCATGTTACACCCTCTTCGAAGTTGTATTTAACCGTGAATATAATGTGCGGTATTTTCGGAACTTGGGAATTGATAAGATGGACCACAAAAATGGTTGCCAACCCTTTCATTCAAATGAAACCCCCAGAATCATTAGTTGATAGGAATTCTTGCATAATAAGCCTTAGCTATTGTCTCAATCACTCATAATGTCAACTCATGACAATGTCAATGATATGAAACTCCCACCTTTGAAAAAATAAATAATGTCTTCTCCAGGAATTTCACAAGCTGCATTAATATTTGATGGGAGGTCTGACCAGACATCATGGATGGAGCTAATCTTGGCATCTGCTGTATTTTGAGCTTTTCGCCAAAGGTATCTAAGAATCAATCGTAAAAGAAATGTCTTTAAATGACTTAGGTTAAAATGCTGGGAGAATATAAATATTAAAACACAATAAATACACAAGCTGGAACAACTGTACTCATTTTTGAAGAGAAAGATGTCTCCATTGGCCTTGACGACAGCATCAAATGACATGGAGGGATCACATTTATCTGGCATTAGTTGCAGTGCAGATTCTTGCTTAAACATTTGTATGGTTCCTATAAGAGAGAAGGTGGTGTTTGAACAGAGAACAATAGTAATATTATAATAAAATTACAAGGGAGCGGTGACATCTATATACTAAAACTATCGTTTGTTTGTTTGTTCCCGAACTACAGTCAAAACGGTACATGATAGCGTGACAATTTTAGGCCCTTTGGTGCTAATGGAAGAAGTTTCATTGCAATCGGTATTATATTTTTAAAGTTATTCACATTTTGAAGTTTAAATATCTCCTCGGAAGGGGGTGGAGAGAGGGGGTGGAGGGAGGGAGGATAATGGGGGTTAAGGGGGATGGGGGGATGGAGTGGGGGGAGAGGAAGGGGGGGAAGGGGAGGGAGGAGTGAGGGCGGAGGGGAGGGGGAGGAGAGGGTGCTGCCCCAATGCAGGAGTGGTTTGGGCCCAATGGATCCACTTGGTCAAGTGATTAAATAAAGGTGCATGTGCATTTATAGTGTGCTTTGGCTTCTAATGTTTAAAACACTTAAAACACTATTGTGCTTTGAATTTTGATGTTTACAACTTTAACATTTAGAATGTAGTTTCTATGAATGTGGAACGGAGTATATACGTACTCCCCGTGATCATGTGTATTTTCTCCCAGTTCTCTGGTTTCCTCCCATACTGGTACAGATTTGTAGGTCAAATGGCTTGGTATAAGTGTAAAATTGTCCCTAATGTGTGTAGGATGGTGTTAATGTGTAGGGATGGCTGGTCGGTGTGGACCCGGTTGGCCGAAGGGTTTGGTTCCGCGCTGTATCACTAAACTAATCTAAATGTTTAGAATTACAGTAGCATATGGTTAAGAGATGTGTTCAGAAAAGATTATTTCCCACAAAGGCTAGCCCCTCCAATTCATAAAAGGACACAAAGTGCTGGAGTAATTCAGCAGGTCAGGCAGCATCACTGGAGAACATGGGTAGGTGACGTTTGGATCGAGACCCTTCTTCAGACTGGGAAGAACATCTTCAAGGTAGGCAACCTTGAGGAGATTTCAAAGTGGAGCAGTCAAAATGTTGAAACAAAGAACTGCAGATACTGGTTAATACATAAAAGGACACAAAATGCAGGAGTAACTCAGCAGATCAGGCCACATCCCCAGAGAACGTGGATAAGTACTATCGCAATGATTAAGCAGGTATTATCACAACGTATAAAATACATTTAGACAGGTACATGGATAGGACAGGTTTAGAGGGATATGGGCCATACACAGGCAGGTGGGACGAGTGTAGATGGGACATGCAGGTTGGTATGGGCTAGTTGGGCTGAAGGGCCTGTTTCCACACTGTATATGACTATAACTCTAGGTGACTTTTCGGATCAAGGCCCTCCTTCAGGCTGCAATTCATCTCCAACATGAGTATCAACCAGAGAATATTTTACCACATCCACAATAATTCTATCCATTAATATTATTATAAAATTACTCCTGCTCCACAAAAACTTGGTAATCAACTTTTAGTTTGGTTTCTGCCCACACCTCTTGTCTCCTCAACTCAACTAAATTTATATAATGGCATATCCAGTTTAACAGTTGATCACAAAGGTTTTCAAAGAAACTTGGCCTTGTCCTAGCCAAAGCATTCCCAGCACCAACAATACTACTAGCGGGCTCAATATCCATCGTTAAAAACAATAGACTGGACCTTGTAATGTTTATTATTGGAGATTATCCAGGTGTCTATGCCAACCTCACAACTTCAACGAGAAATAAATATATACATGTAAACTGCAAGTGCATGTACATTGATGATATATACAGGCCATATATTTATGATTGGTATTTATTGCATGCAATCTTAATAATTCGCTTTTTAAATTGTAAGGAGTAACGCAGAGCCTAGAAGCATGATCTGTCTCAAAGGATGTTGAAATATTCAGACTTCTTGATGCCTATACAGCTCCCAGAAATCACATTGGATCAAGCATATCAGGCACCCGCAGACAAGGAGAGCTTGCAGTACTTCAGGATTTATCTATTCATTCCAGTAGACACCCCTGCATGATTGAGTGGTCAACCAGCTTATGAGTTTCTTTTACAACAAGAGTGGAGTGGAAAGATTAGGAATACCCATGCCACGTTAGTACAGCAGCAAATACAAAAAGAGCTCAGAGCACAAGTTCATGAAGAAATTGCCCATTCAAGTAATGTTTCATCATGTAGACAGAATCTGTGAGTGAGTTGTCTGGGTGAACTTAGGCAATACATGTCCTCCTTTCTCTAACAGAGGCCAAAATGCATATGGTCATCTAAGTATGGTGCTGCCACAACTCAGTATGATTGTACAAAGCACCCTTACTCTTACACTCCACCTCGCTTACAATAAAGGCCAGTATACAAAATATACAATAAAACTCTTCTGAATAATTACATTCAATAGTTCCTTACCATCCTAATTATATTCAATAGTTCTTTACCATCTGGAATGAATTATTTTATCCATTGTTACCTGTCAAAGATAATCTGCATGAATTTTCCAACACAATCTGCCATTTCCCTGTCCCTTTTCTCACTCGCTTAATTTGTTTACATCCCTTTGCAAGCTTATTGCATTCACCCCATAACCTAGATCCCAATCTAATTTTTAATTATCTCCAAATCTTACACCGGTTCCCTTTATCTAAATAATTGATGGAATATAAATAACTAAGACCCTACCGTTAGTCTTTTATTTCTGCCCGCTTGCTCCTATCCTTTAGTAAGTATATAACATAAGTATGTAATTGTCTTATCCCCAATGCCATGAGCCCCTAAATTATAAGATCATCCTGGGCCTTCATCACCACATAATGATTTTGGAAATGCTTTGTGACCATATCCTTGATAATTGATTCTAGCAATTCCCATTTGCTGGTATTAGGTTCAGCCCAGCAGTTTCCTATTTTCTTTCCAAGGAGCAGTATTACATTTTTCTTTCTTTCAGTACATTGGTATAATTCCAGAAAAAGGCAATTGAGAAGGATTACAAGCAGTACATCCATTATCTCCACAGCCACCTTCTTTAGGAAGACAGGTTTGAACCTTGTTTCTGTTGTGCTATTTTTTTCTTCCACTGCAAATATTTGTTTAATATCTCATCCATTTACATAATCTCCATTGTAAGTTTATTGTTCTTATCCTTGAAAGAATTCACCTTTGCTTTCACTGCTCTGTTGTCACTTTACATTCTTACAATATTTCTCAGATTGTTTTTGTATTTCCTGCTAGTTTACTTTTACGCTATGTTTTGCCTTTGTTCCAATCCTATTTTTAAGTCAATAATAATCCATTAGATAGCAATGGATAGGTCACTTTTTCCTTGGTATCTTTTTTTTAATGTATAATAGTTCAGAATGATGGAATTTTCTTATCCACCTTTGTCATCTTCATTACTACATGATTGATTCCATGTACCCTACATACACTAGTTTTATACATGAAGCTATGACACTGGAGTTCAATGTAAAACTCCTGCAGATTGTCAGCACTCTTCCCAATGGGATTCCTTACTGTAAGAACTCTAATCAAGACCTTAAATTATTTGTCTGCTTATCTCCAAGATACTAAGGAAATCTCCTCCAATGCTCTCTGTGAACTCATCTGCCAAAGTATTAATCAAATTTGATATATTCAAGCTAAATGAAGATGGAAGTTCCACAATTATTGCATGATGTAAATAAGTTCTCTTAATTTTTGATTGATGTGCTGCCTAAGAGACTGGCTATAATAAGATATAGGACTGGTTCACAAATTAAAATCCTAAATTGGTGCAAGTTATACAGTGCATTCAGAAAGTATTCAGACCCCTTCACTTTTTCCACATTTTGTTATGACACAGCCTTATTTTAAAATGGATTAAATTCATTTTTTTATCATCAATCTACACACAATACCCTATAATAAAAAAGTGAAAACAGGTGTTTAGAAATTTTTGCAAAGTAATTAAAAAGAAATAACTGAAATATCACATTTACAAAAGTATTCAAACCCTTTAGTCGCTACTTTGTTGAGGCAACTTTGGCAGTGATTACAGCCTCAAGCTTGACACTACAAGCTTGGCACACCTGTATTTGGGTAATTTCTCCCATTCTTCTCTGAAGATCCTCTCAAGCTCTGTCAGGTTGGATGGGGAGCGGTGATGCACAACTATTTTCAGGTCCCTCCAGAGATGTTTGATCGGGTTCAAGTCCGGGCTCTGGCCACTCAAGGTCATTCATAGACTTGTCACGAAGCCACTCCTGCGTTGTCTTGGCTGTGTGTTTAGGGTCATTGTCCTGTTGGAAGGTGAACTTCCGCCCTAGTCTGAGGTCCAGAATGCTCTGGAGCAAGTTTTCATCAAGCATCTCTCTGTACTTTGCTCCGTTCATCTTTCCCTCGATCCTGACTAGTCTCCCAGTTCCTGCCACTGAAAAACATGCCCACAGCATGATGCTGCCACCACCATGCTTCACCGTAGGTATGGTATTATCATATCATCATATATATACAGCCGGAAACAGGCCTTTTCGGCCCACCAAGTCCGTGCCGCCCAGCGATCCCCGTACATTAACACTATCCTACACCCACTAGGGACAATATTTACATTTACCCAGCCAATTAACCTACATACCTGTACGTCTTTGGAGTGTGGGAGGAAACCGAAGATCTCGGAGAAAACCCACGCAGGTCACGGGGAGAACGTACAAACTCCTTACAGTGCAGCACCCGTAGTCAGGATCGAACCTGAGTCTCCGGCGCTGCATTCGCTGTAAAGCAGCAACTCTACCGCTGCGCTACCGTGCGCTATTGGCCAGGTTATGAGCGGTGCTGCTTGGCATTCAGGCCAAAGATTTCAATCTTGGTCTCATCAGACCAGAGAATCTTGTTTCTCATGGTCTGAGTCCTTTAGGTGCCTTTTGGCAAACTCCAAGCGGGCTGTCATGTGTCTTGTACTGAGGAATGGCTTCCGTCTGGCCACTCTTCCATAAAGGCCTGATCGGTGGTGTGCTGCAGATATAGTTGCCTTCTGGAAGGTTCTCTCATCTTCACAGAGAAACTCTGGAGCTCTGTTAGAGTGACCATTGGGTTCTTGGTCACCTCCCTGACCAAGGCCCTTCTCCCCCGATTGCTCAGTTTGGCCAGGTGGTCAGCTCTATGAAGAGTCCTAGTGGTTCCAAAGTTCTTCCATTTAAGAATGACGGAGGCCACTGTACTCTTTGGGACCTGCAATGCTGCAGAAATTGTTTTATATCCTTCCCCAGATTTGTGTCTCAACACAATCCTGTCTTGGAGGTCTACGGACAATTCCTTCTCCTTCATGGCTTGGTTTTTGCTCTGACATGCACTGTCAACTGTGGGACCTTATATAGATAGATATGTGTGCCTTTCCAAATCATGTCTAATCATTTTAATTTACCACTAGTATACTCCAATCAAATTGTAGAAACATCTCAAGGATAATCAATGGAAACAGAATGAACTTAAGCTCAATTTTGAGTGTCATAGCAAAAGGTCTGAATAATTATGTAATTTCAGTTATTTATTTTAAATTACTTTGCAAACATTTTTAAACACCTGTTTTCACTTCTTCATTCTGGGGTATTGTGTGTAGATTGATGATAAAATTTTTTTTAATCCATTTTAAAAATAAGGCTGTAACGTAACAAAATGTGGAAAAAGTGAAGGGGTCTGAATACTTTCTGAATGCACTGTATTTTGAAGGAATTAGACAGGAACATGCAAAGGTTACTTGAAAAGGCTGTTTGCAGGTAAAGGAACGTCTGGCAAATGGAATACCTCCCGCAGAATTCATCTGTCGATCTGGTTGATGTCAAGTCAAGTCAAGTCAATTTATTTGTATAGCACATTTAAAAACAACCCACGTTGACCAAAGTGCTGCACATCTGACTAGGAAAAAAAGAAACATACAGTGGCAGGCAGCCAAAACACAACGGCGCGGCCATCTTGAACAAAATGTTAATGATATCATATCATTATGGCATGTTTTAAAAATGGCAGCTAGCACCCAAACCATTCTATTAACCACAGGACCTCAGACTTATCAAATGGAAAATCTATTCTATAGCATTCAAAAGAAAAATGCTCATTCAGTAAATAACTTAGCTTTCGTTCTGTAATGTTGGAAAAATATGAAACCATACCATACAGATGTTGTATTCCTCTAACATCATCAATTGAAAGAGAGAATAAGTTTGAATTTCTTTTAGAATATGTTGGATACATCACAGCAGATCGATATTTGGAATGAGCAAGACCCAAAGCATGACCAAATTCATGGGTTGCCACATGAAAAAAGTTGACTCCTGTAAAGAAAATAGTTAATTATGTTACTTAGAAATTTAAATATGGTAGCAGTAATTTCGATCTATTGTAGAAAATAATTAGATTGCGTATTTTAAGGATGAACTTATCAAGATGAAAAATAATTCTTGAGGCAAACTACTTCATGGCCACATATTTAAATTAGAATAAGATTAGCTTTTAGCATTACATTTTCTAAATAATTTCATTACTTAGAAACGATTGCTATTCTTATTACTGAAGAAAAATACCTATGATTTAACTATGATACTCTCTGCCATTTAGGTGATCTAAAATAAATCCGATTAACTCCACATTACTGGAACTAAATACTAATCAAAATCTCTGTTTGTTTGATATTTATGTGGCTTTTCCTAGCATTGCTTTTATGGCATAGAAACATGGCATTTAGCCCGATGGATTCACACTGCTGTTTGCTCTCCTTACAAGCTGAGAGTCATAGAGGGTCAGAGAGTTATACATCACAGGAAGAGGCTCTTTAGCCCAACTTATTCCTGCTGACCAAGATGCCCACCCATGCTGGTCCCATTTGTCCTTGTTTTGTCCATACCTCTCCAAACCTTTCCTATCCTTGTACCTACCATATATTTATTAGATCATGCTATTGTACTTGCTTCAACTACTTCTTCTGTCAGTTCATTCCATATACCCACCACCTGTGTGAAAAGGTTGCCCTCAGGTTCCTATTAAATCTTTCCCCTCTACCCTAAACCTATACCTTATAATTCTAGATTCCCTTAACCTGGGAAAAAGACTCTGTGCATTCACACTTTCTATTCCCCTCATGATTTTATCCACATCTCTAAGATCATTCCACAGTCTCCTGCACTCAAAATAATAAAGTCCCAGCCTGCCCAACGTCCCCCTGTAGCTCAGGCCCTTAAGTCCTGGCAACATCCTCAAAAATCATCTCTGCACTCTTTTCAGCTTAATAGCATCTTTCCTACAGCAAGGTGACTAAAAACTGAACAATATTCCAAACTCGGTCTCACCAACGTCTTGTTCAACTGTAACATAATATTCCAACTTCTATACGCAATTCCTTGACTGATGAAGGTCAATGTACTTTTCACAACTCTATTTACCTGTGACATCACTTTCAGGAAACTTATACTAACAGATTTCTTAATAGCTCTGCAATACTCCACAAGGCCTTAATATTCACCATGAAGGTCCAGCTCTGGTCTGGCTTCCTGAAATGCAACATCTCACACTTATCTGAATTAAACTCTATTAGCCATTCCTTAGCCCACTTTCCCACCGGATCTAGGTCCTGCTGTAATTCTTGATAAGCATCTTCACAATCTATAATACCACCTATATTTGAGTAATCTGCACATTTACTAATAATTGCAGGTACTATCACAATGTTTAAGAAACATTTAGACAGGGACATGGATAGGACAGGTTTAGAGGGATATGGGCCAAAGCCAAATGCAGGCAGGTGAGACTAGTGTAGATGGGACATGTTGTCCGCACTTTAAGACTCTTTGACGCTATGATTCTATAACCATGTGTTTTGTAATTTTATTCAAATTGTTGATACCAATCACATAGAGCAATGGGCCTAGCACCGATCCTGAGACCCACCACTAGTCACAGGCCTCCAGTCTGAAAACAACCACTGCCACCCTCTTCTTTCGACCGTGAAGCTAATTCAGTATCCAGTTAGCTAGCTTTCCTGTGAGATAAAACCTTGAAGAGCATCTTGGCGAGCAGATCCCTATCAAAGACCTTCATGATGCCCATATTGATTACATCTATGGGCCAGCATCATCAATCTTCTTGGTAACTTCTTCAAAAATATTCAATAAAATTTGTGAGACATGATCGCCCATGCACAATACCATGCTGATTATCTCTCATCAATCCCTGGGCCGATTAGTACCAGCGCCAGTGTTCAGTCTCCCTTGTATTTAGCCCTCACCATAAGTGGCTACTTCGTGTACTTTCAGTGTTCTTTACCATTGCGCCTCAGTGTCCAACGTTCCTCCCGATCGAAGTGTATATTCCCGCCAATCCCTTGTCCAGGTGAAAATGCATGAGCCAAAGTACCTCCACGCCCATCAAATGGAAAATCATCACCATGAACTAAGAAAGAACACATGAAATGAAAAAAGGCAATATTTTTTAGCTAACTGCAGTTAGAAAGATACTGGACCTAAAAGTTGCATTCCTTCAGAAATTTGCCAACCATCGTAATGAAATGATTTTCAAAGTTTCCTTTGGGATGCCAGTGACGAACTCTGAGTGAGCATTGATGGAGTTCAACATATGAAATTGCAATTCCAATTCAATATATTGCATTAATATTGTTTGAGGAGGAACAGGCCCAGGGTAATCTGCCTTTCTTATGGGATTGACAATATAGAATAACCATCATTAGCTCATGTGTCACCCAACTGAGAATGTGATGCAAATGTCTGATCAACAATAAATCTCAAAGGTGCAGCAGTGTCAGTTTTATTCTCTATTTTCTGACTTTCTTTTCCAATGTTTTCCAAAATGTGAATACAGTGGGAAAGCAATAGAATTGGTTCAATCATTCAGAAAAAATGTTCTCAGACATTTTCACAATGGTCATCAAGGTACGTAGAATACCACAAGCACTCCAAAATGTGTATTTTTGGATCCCGTTAGTATTTGCACAAAGCTCAGTCAACTAAACTGAGCCAATACAATTTAAAAATACTCTACGCCATTGCAGTCGGTAAAATTGAGAATTATTGTTTTTTCTGCTGTTCCTTTAGTTTAGTTTAGCTGAGAGATATAGTGAGGAAACAGGCCACTGAGTCCACGCCAACCAGCGATCCCCACACATTAGCACTACAACATACTAGGGAAAATTTACACTTATACCAAGTATACAAACTCAAGCCAAATTAACCTACAAACTTGTATGTCTTTGGAGTGTGGGAGGAAACCGAAGATCTCGGAGAAAAACCACATGGTCACAGGGGAAACGTACAAACTCCATACAGACAGCTCCCATAGTTGGGATCAAACCCACGTCTCTGGCAAGCGCTGTAAGGAAACAACTCTACCGCTGCGCCATCGTGCCTTCCTTCACTTCATTTCCCCCATGTTTCCTTTCAATAATTTTTTATTATCAGTTTACCTCTTGTCTCCTTGACCTTTTGATGCGCCAATAAGTGCACTGCATCCAAACATGAATCACTTAAACTTGGGTTATTAAATAATTTGCAGGAAAATGGATCTGCTTGCAGTGAAATTTAAATGTTTCAGTAATCGCAAAAAACATTTTATATTTCATTAATTATACTGACATTCTGAAACTGCATTCTCAATTCTGAGTAGGAAAATAACTGCAGATGCTGGTACAAATTGAAGGTATCACAAAATGCTGGAGTAACTCAACGGGTCAGGCAGCATCTCTGGAGAGAAGGAATTTACAGGAAGCTCAGAGCTCTGGACTCAGCTGAGACCACATGTTACCTAATGCAATGGCTTAGAGCTTCCTGCAAATGTTATAACAGGACATAACTATAATAGGACGCACCAATCGCTGCTTTCAATTAGCTCTTATTATTATTAGGGAAAGGTTGGATGGATTTAGATTGTTTTCGCTGCAATGTTGGAGGTTTGATAGAATTATGAGAGGCTTACATGGGGTAGATAGTCAGAACCATTTTCCCAAGGTGGAAATGTCCAACACTAGAGAGCATAACTATGAGGTTAGAAGGGGTAAATATAATGGAGTTGTACATTTTTAACTATACAGAGAGTAGTGGGGGTCTGGAACACATTGCAACAGGGGGGAACGGGGGTAGGCGGTGGTGTTAGAGGCAGATATGATAGTGGCATTTAAGAGGCCTTAGATATGCTCATAGAAGTGCAGGTAATAGAAGGATATGAATCACGTGCAAGCAGATGAGATCAGTTTAACTTGGGATCGTGTTCAGCACAAACATAGTGGGCTGAAGGGCCTGTTCCTGTGCTGCACTGTTCTGTATTCTATATTCAACTAACTCCCAAAAGTGCAACAAACACTGAATGAGAACATACAAGTTCAATTGTAATATTACTGATGGATAAAATATCAGAATCTAACTTTTAGTTACTTGAAAGGAACAGCATGGAAACAGTGAGTTCTCGCCGACTATCAATCACACATTCACACTAGTTCTAAGTTATCTGATTTTTGCATCTACTCCCTTTACACTCAGGGCAATTTTCAGATTATTAACCCAACGTTTTTAGGATGTGGGAAGAAACCGTAGCACCCAGAAGTCACAGGGAGAATGCGCAAAGACAACACGGACAGCACCCAGGGTCAAGATCGAACCTGGGTTTCCGGCACAATGAGGCAGCTGCTCTATCAGCTGTGCCACTGAGCTACACTAAATTTAGGCTATAAAACATTTATGTTTCAGAAATCAATGTTGAATGGAGATCACGGATCTGAAATCTTAATACTGTTTCGATCTCTACAGTTTGGCCTAACCTGCTGAGTACTTCCAGAATTTTCAGTTTTTATTCCGCTAAACAATTGCGTTAACTTAAAGAAGTTAATTAAATGAGATATAAAATATTAAATGAGATATAAAACATTTGATAAGATATTCTCTTGTAAACATTATACAAATTTAAAAGCAGTCACGTACCACGTGGTTCAAATGAAATCATGATATCAGCTTCAACATTATAGACTCTGACAAGAGTCAGTGGGATTACTCTTTGCCAAATATTCACAGCCTTCCATATGGCAAGTTCTGTTTCAAAGTAGCTTAGTTGAGGTACGTAGTTCGCCACACTTTGGGAAGAAAAAATATATAGTTATGTCATTATAGTTAGATGTTTGAATTAAAACAGCAATCAAAATAAATCAAGTATTCTTCACCTGTATGTTACAAATGATTTATTCCATCGAGGTTTTCCGGGATAGAGTCTATATGGAGCAGGATCAAGGAATCCACATCGAGGCCCTGTCATTACTTCCGTAGTTCCGGGATCCAGGTTTCCTGTTACCTGCGGTCCATAGAATTCCTGAACCTCTTTAATCTTAGTTGAAAGGAAGTCCTCATTTTGAATGAGACCTTCAGAACCATCTCCTAATGTGAGGAACATCTTGATATGTTTCTGCTAGAAAGAACAAAAGCTAAAATGAAATCTATTTTATGAAATTATCCTGTTATTGCAATTAAAAGGTAAGTCGCCATGAGATTCGTAGTTACTTCAATATACTTGAAAATAATTGATACAGATTTCAAACCTGTGCATAGTACAAGTCACCTAGGGTGATTTCATTCTCTTCATCATGAGGATAAACAGGTAAAGATAAAAGTGCATTCACAAAAAGAAAATTAAGTGGTATAGAAAGGTGCTTCATCTCCTCAGCTGCTCCTTGTTGAGTGAGTAACCTCTTGCTGCTACTGAATATCTTCCTGTATTTAATTGTTTAATTACCATCATTATAATTGATTTCTTACCTATGACAGTCTATGGCAATGGATTACATTTTTATTGGGAGGAAAATGATGTAAGAATAATTGGCTACATAACCCATTAAAATGTACTGAACCAAGCTGAAGCACATTCACTCCTGATTGCAGTCTCTGGTAGATAACTGATACAAATGGTAATTGGAGATTGCTTGCATTATTCGCATGTTTTCAGACCCAAGTTGACTAATATTGGATATATATATATATTAATGCCTCAGCAAGGTGCTGTGGTGCGACTGCTAAACCCATTCAAATGAACATGAGGGTTGAAAAGAAAGTTCAGTCCATGCACTCCAATTTACACAAATGTGGAATACAATTGTGAAAATTCCGTGATGAATGAATGATTCTTCTCAATGCCATGCAACTCCAATGGTGATGAAGAACATCATGTCTCTACAACCATCGTATCAATTCCCTTTATTAATTTTAAAACTTTGATTAGATCATCTTTTAACCGGGAAAAAAAATCAATGAATGCACAACAAGGTTCTCATAATTTTATCTGTTATGGCTTAGTATAATTTTAATGAATCTATACTGTAATATTTCCTAGGCCAATCTATTCTTGATTTGCTGTACCTGAACTAAACACAATGCTCCGGGTATGGCTGACAAAGATTTTGCACCTGCAAAATTAGAAGATTAATTTTTCCACTACTCCCAAATAACTGGCTGCGTCCTATTTACCTGATTGCATGCTCAGGGTGAGGCCGGGCGGCTGCTTACGGGCCCTGTAGCAGCGCATGCATCGAAGTGCAAGGTCACTGAGAGAGTGAATGTGGAGAGAGATAATGCAAGGGTAACCATGTTGCATGTAGCGGGTCCATTGTGATCCAGCCCATCATTTTACAACAGTGACTAAACCTGAAAGGCCTTTATTTGTTGCAAAATCTTTTGACTCATCCTGAGTTTGTGAAATGTGCCACAGGCGTGCAAAGTCCCTTTCTTTTTAGTTTCTCGCTGCATATGTGGGTGATATTAAACTACACCCTTTGAAACTTTGTAAATACAGTTTCAGTTAGTCTGTCTGCATCCCTATCCAGTTGCTTGGACCCAACTCATTCTGGCTGTTAAGTTGACTTTACCTTCAAACTTGCACATACAATAGATGATGACAAGCTAAGGCTGCAGTAGAGGTGAATGGAGAACTCCAATCATACCTTGAGCCCTGATCTTTGACTATTACCTCCCAATCAATAAGCAAATGCTGTCATAATTATACTTGCAATTCACATACCTTCATATATCCTTGTGTATCAAACATGGCCCGGCCAAGGCTATAAAGATCAAAAAAATCTTGGGGAATGAGAGATAGAGATGAACAATTGGATGATAATCTGCCCAAGCTTCTCCATTTGAAATAAATATAAATAAATTATGATACAGCAAAGAACTGGGAAAAATAAGGAAATTCACCACTAATGTTTCCACAGATTTAGCAGCCCTGGATTGTTGTGTTCTGCAGAGGAGTAATCTGACAACTTTTAACTTAAGGAACAACTGGAGGATATTCAGTTTCAGTTTAAAAGAGCTAATTGGTAAAGCATGAACTGTTTTTTGATGGAAGTTTATTCCTCAACTAAAACATTATGTGGTATATCTAGGACGTAATTTCCAATGTCTCTGCCTGTGGTAACTGATGGAATGAAAATTGAGCAGATCCTGTAACAGACAGACAATCTGCCCACCAGGTTACCTCCCAGACTACGAAATCAAAGATTACCTTCCAGTCTCTTTTGAGGTTTGAGATTTTCTCATTTGTACGTGTATCAAGGTTATGCAACCCAATTACTTTGGATTCTTTTTATTTTTCAGCATTTTACTGGTATGAATCATAATTGTCAACTTTATCCGAAGGAAATACAAGAACAACTCTAAGTCAAGGCAGCTCATGAATTATTTAGTTCCAAGAAATATTCTCAGCTGAATCTTTTCCAAAACTTGAATATCTTATTGAAAATCTCAGAAATACTAGTAGAATTTTGATAAGGCAACATTTCAAAGTGTTGCTCATTGTACAGTTGCATGTATATAGTCGTGCATTAAGGACACCCCACAACATAACTTTCAGTGCAATACCATGACACTGGTCAAGGCAATAACCATGAATGTCAAAGAGACAGCAACAGAATCACTAAAACTGATGGGAGCACATCCACCACTTTGCTGCTAATTGAATCCACTTGCAGCTTTGCCAATGCCTCCACTTTTCATACTTGTGAGTGTATTGAGTCAAACTAAAGTAAAAGATTCTACAATTAGTTCAAGAACTGTCCCAAGATACAACATTAAACACCTTAAAGAAGTAGACACAAAGTGCGGGAGTAACTCAGTGGGTCAGGGAGCATCTCTGGAGAAAAAGGATGGGTGACGTTTCAGGTCGGGACCCATCTTCAGACTGAAAGTGGGGGTGTGGGGTGGGAGGGTGTGAGGGGGGGGGGTGAAGAGCTGGAGGCAAATAAAGACCAGGACCAATCAGGGCCGGTAACTAATGACAAATTACATTGATAGGACAGGTTTGGAGGGATATGGACCAAGCGCAGGCAGGTGGGACTAGTGTAGCTGGGACATGTTGGCCGGTATGGGGAAAGGTGGGCCAAAGGGCCTGTTTCCACACTGTATCACTCTATGACTCTATGACCTCAGGCATGGCAGTGCCTGGTAAGCCAATTGTTAGCAAGGGAAGGTGTCATCTCATGAGGAACACAATGTGAAGAATTGTGTAACTGGTAAAATGGCTAGGTTGGGGGAACGGGGCGAGAAGGGAAGGGAGGGGAGTAAGTAGAAGATACATAATTAGAGAATTCAATGTTCATGCCACTAGGTTGTAAGCTCCCTAGGTTGTAAGCTCCCCAGGTGAAATATGAGGTGCTGTTCCTCCAATTTGCGTGTGGCCTCACCCTGGCAATGGAGGAGGCCCAGGACAGATAGGTCAGTGTGGGAATGGGAGGGGGAGTTGAAATGGTTGACAACCAGAAGATCTTGTAGGCTTCGGTGGACCGAACGTAATTGTTCAGCAAAACAGTCACCGTATCTACATTTGGTCTTGCTGACGTACTGGAGCCCACATCAGGAACACCAGATGCAGTGGATTATAGTAGATACTACTCCATTGGATCAGACCTTAGAGATAAATTACTATCCCTGGCAGCAATGTTTCACAGCAGTTCAATTCATGTCAAGCCAAATCAAGTTTGTTGTCATATGTACAAATTATACATAAAGTGCATAAGATGATGAAACAAAGACTGCAAAAACAATTTATTAGTGAAAAACACAATTAGAAAACAGGTCCATGATAGTGCAATAGGGAGGTCCATGGAGTTCCTTTGCTGGATAGTGTTCTATAGGATTGGGGGTGAGCAGGGCAGTTCAATAACCCAATAGCTGTAGGAACGTAACTGTACCCGAACCGAGTGTTGTGGGACTTCAGACTTCTATACGTCTTGCCTGATAATAGCAATGAATAAAGAGAAAAGCCCAGTTGCTGATCCTTGATGATAGAAGCTGCCTTCTTGAGGCAGCACCTCATGTAACTGCTTTAGGTGGTGTGGAGGGCTGTGATCACAATGGACCTGACTGAATCTACCAGTCTCTGTAGTGTTTTCCATTCCTGTGCTTTGGAGTTGAGATACGAGTCCATTAAGCACCCAGTGGGGATCATTTTTAAAGTTTAGTTTAGTTTAGTTGATAGATTCAGTGTGGAAACAGGCCCTCAGGCCTACTGAATGAACATACAAACTCCGTACAGACAGCACCTGTAGTCAAGATCAAACCTATGTGTCTGGCAATGTAAGGCAGTGACTCTACCACTGTGCCACCTAAAGTGCACATGTTTTGATTTCCTATCTGATATAAAGGGTAGTTTTATAATTGTGATAGAAATCTTTTTCTTACTGAAGTTGGTCCATTAATCATTTTAGTCATTCGTTCACATGGTATTTTAAAAGCAAATTATATTCATTTAAACTACATTTTTATGCCATTCAGTGGCATCAGATGTAAAAACAGAAATTGGTAAAAATACTCAGCAGGTCAGAAAGCATCTGTAGAGAGTGAAATAGAGTTGACATTTCAGATAATAGATCAGTTATGTTAACTCTTCTCTGTCCATCAGCCACATCAATGACTCACATTGGGCAGTGTTCAGTTGTGTGACAAATAATTCATGCAGATGCTGGTTTACACTGAAGATAGACACAAAAAGCTGGAGTAATTCAGAAGAAGGGTCTCAACGTGAAATATCACTTATCCCTTTTCTCCAGAGATGCTGCCTGACCCGCTGAGTTACTCCAACCTTTTGCGTCTATATGCAATGAATTTGGTATTTTTAGTAAAAAGCAAACTGTTAGAAGAGCTAAGCAAGTTAGGCAGCATCAGTGTAGATAAAAAGGATAGTCGATGTTTCGGTTCAAGACCCTACATCAATCCAAAACGTCGACCATCCCATTGCCTCCACAGACGCTGCCTGTTCCACTGAGTTCATCGAATAGTTTGTTTTTTTGCTCCAGATTCCAGTATTTGCAGTCCCTTAATGCACCATTAGTTATTTTTACATTGGTAGAACAAAAAATAAGAGAATCTCGACTGTATATGCATAAGAATTGCAAACTGTCTGGTCTCTTTCTTTCTATTTGCTGAACTTTGTTCTAGATCTTCCCATTGCAAAATTCCTATCCACGTTTATACTGGATCTGTTAGTGTGACTATGCTACCATGCAATCACACTTCCAAGCGGTAACCACACTGCTATCAGTCTGAAGAAGGGTCTTGACCCGAAAAGTCACCCATTCCTTCTCTCCTGAGATGCTGCCTGGCCCACTAAGTTACTCCAGCATTTTGTGATACCTTCGATTTGTACCGGCATCTGCAGTTATTTTCCTACACTGCTACTGGATATGACACAATTGGTTTAGGGTGAATGAATGGGCCATATGTTGGCCTAAAATCATGTTTTGTTGTTTTTCCTGTACCAGTTTTTTTGTTTGCTTTCTTTAATTTAAATGTGTTGCTCTTTTTACCCCAAATCCCACATTCTTAAAAAAGATATCCCTGTTTTGTTTTCATTGCGGTGATTGTGACTTTGAATGGGCTACAAGGAGAATGGAGCTGTCAATGTAAAAGATCTTTAATCAGCACAACAAGTAGGTCTTCTCTTGGAGACACTATCTCCCAGAGAAACTGCAAGAACTCAGAGGTACACTGAGAGGTTTTATACTCTCTAAGTTGAAAACACATTTATTTGAAATTTTAATTCTGAAATCTCAGTTACAGAAAGGAATAGGTTCAATAGTCACTCCTATTCAACAATTACTTCAGCATTTTGGGTGATTACTTATTTACATTAGGAGCACATCTCAATTGATAGAATCCTTTGGAATTTTCACATAATGGTGGCTGGTCCGAGGGGTTTGAGCACTAACACCAAACGGCCATGATATACTTCCTTGGTTGCAATAGTTAAGGGATGGCTCTATGGATATCCAAACAGTCAGAATATTAATTGACAAAACAGGAGTCCTGAAATCTGTATTAAGTGACAGGTATATGTATCTTCAGCAATATGTTGGTACAGGAGATGGTCATTTAAAACCTTCAATGAGGGCCAATTAATTTAAACATTTATTTACAGTCTTGCCCTAGGTAGATACAATATTACAGAATCAGAATGTCCTTCGTTCAATACATTCTTTCAATGTCCTTAATGTATCTTTGCGTGTTAGTTTGCTTGAAAGAGTTTCAATAGAAGAGATTGTTTTGTTAGCTTCCAAAGCAAATCTCTTAAATTGCTTCTGGCAGTGAACCCACAGCCTGCAATTTTAAACAGACAATATCTGTTTGATTACTGCTGGGAGGTTACATGCAAACATGTATTTTTCCTGAAGACTAGTTTTTGGTTTGTTTGAATTAACTAGCTGCTCTCCCTAGTCCATAAATCCTGAAATTGCCTCAAGTGATCCATTAACCTTATTCAATGGGAATCTGCTTTCAACCCACCGAAGAGTGACAAGAAATTTCTGGATTTGCCCTGTACTTATAAATTAATATTATATACAGATACATAGAATTTTAGAATTTTTATTCCAAAATCTCAGTTATATAAACCAAAAGAAACTAAATCAGGGGTCAGCTATGCAGCTCCTTTCACAACCCCCACGAGACAATAAAATCATAGTTGAGTTTCTACCTTTTGTGACATATTCATGCACTAACCCATATCTGTAAGTGATTATCTTGCGTAGGAAGGAACTGCTGATGCTGATTTACACCGAAGATAGACACAAAAAGCTGGCGTGACTCAACGGGACAGGCAGCATCTCTGGATAGAAAGAATGGATGACATTTTGGGTCGAGACCCTTCTTCAACTTGTAGGTACGGTAAAATAATTTCCTCACCTAACTTTCTCTTGTGCCCAAATATTTATCCTATTTCAATCACTCGGAAAATAGATTTATGGGCAAAATGCCTGCAAGGAATGCCTGCATGCAAACTTTTCATGTAATCACTTTAGTTGGTACAAATTCCTCTCCGAGTTAATTGTCTTAATTGATGCAGTTCAGAAAGCTTCACCTGACCATTCCTGAGATTCGACACACATACCAGAAATGTGTAAACTGAGTCATCAACAACTGAATGTGTTAAGTCACATAGCAGTGCTGGAGGAAAAAAAAATCCTTGAGGTTATTATTGCTTTCTTGGCTGAATATTTTATGAGTCCAGAAATAGCGTGATCAGTGCATTGTGTGGAAAGCACGATGAATTGAATCTTTTAGCTCAGTCTTTAGGTTATATAATATTATGCCTAAATTGCAAATTAATAGATCACCAGTGTGAATGGGATATATCTATCTTTTGGAACATTAGCGCAATGATTCGAATTTAAGAAAATAGAGAACCACAAAGAAGGAAATAAGGTGAATTAGTGCTAAGTAATAAAGTGTAGAGAAAAATGTTGGAATTATGAGAGAGAAAATACTGTAGTTTGGGAGAGAATTTTTTTTTTAATATAGTTTTAAAGATCTCCAGTAAGTCCTTGTTAGGAAATGGATATGGTGGCTCTATTTGTTTCACAGCTCTGCCTCCAAAATTGAGATTTTGCTGGGATCATAAATCATGTCATTCCAGCAACCTCTTCTGAATCGCGAGAAATCTTGGTTTAGTTATCCTGAAGCCCCAGATTTGGAAAGTATAATGCATCAGGGTATGAAAAGCTATTGTTTCACCTTGTTTAGGAAGTATTTCATTCCTTACTGTAGAATTGATCCATCAAAAGGGTGCAGGAGGATGTGATTCTGAATGAAGAGAGGAGAGGCATTCAGAAGGTAAATTTGCAGGAGTCTCAATCCTCACAGTTGTGCAACAAGGAAAACATCCTTCCAGCCTGTGTGGTTGAGAGATCAACTGAATGCATATAAGCAAACTGATACAGGAGGCCATGCAAGTTTGGACAATGAAGAGGAAAGTAGAGGTATCAGAGGACAGTATAATCTGAGAATGGATGCTGCTCTGTGGAACTTCAAGTAAGTAAAAAAGATTGTGTTGCCCGATTAAAGACATATTCTTGGATCTGGAGGAGTAGTTGGGGTGGGGGGGGGGATTGGACAATTCTGTTATTATGGCCCATGTGGGAGTGAGTGACATAGGCAGACAAAGATGGAGAATTTGCAGAAGTGATACGAGCACCTGTGGGTCATTACCTGGTCAGTATATTAGCACGGGATGAATAATATCAGAGAATCGAATGCGTGGCTCAAAGATTACCATGCGAGAAACGGACTTCAATTCATGGGGCACCGGCATCCAAAGTAGTGACAGAAGGAGTTGTTGGTTTACTTCAGTTGGAATGGGGCCATTCCCAGTGAATAGAACAAAGAAGATCGGAATCATAACTGTAAATTAAATATTTGTCGAGACAGAGAGAAAGGATTAGTGGTTAAGTTCTAGTAATATAAAGCTTCATATATAGAATTTCATGAATAGAGTAAAGGTAATTTAATTCTTAAATCTGACTCTTGAAGGAACCTCTCATATGCTCAAGATGTATTGCTGATCCTCCAATCTACCTTGTTGTGGTCCTTGCACTTTCTTTTGTTTGCATTTTCTCTGTAACTGTAACATTATACTCTACACTCTGTTAATTTTCTTGTGCACTACTTGTTGTGCTTCGGTATGGTATGATCTTCTTGGATAGCACTGAAATCAAAACTGCATTTTGGTAGTGGTTACTGAGAACCACAAAAAAGACAAAGTGCTTCTCTTGAAAAGTAAAAAGAAAAGATTAGATAATATTAATGAGTACCTTTTACATACTGAGAGAAGATAAATTATGTTGGGGAATAAAATGGCAAGAAAATTATTGTGTCCATCTTCATGACACAGAAAACCTCCCAGAAATAGGGGGGGAATTACAGGTCTAGAGGAAGTGAGGAGCTCTACAAATATTAGCATTAATGCAACTGAAAGGCAATTAATATCTAGAAGATAGGTGTAAACCTCAGTGTAAACCAGCATCTGCAGTTCCTTCCTACAACATTAATACCCAATGATTTTAAAGGATGGAGAATCTTCTAGTCACCTTCCAAAATTCCATACATTCTAGAATGATGTCCACAGATTTCATGGTGGCATATGTAATCCCACTAATTACATAAAAAAGGAAAGAGAAAACTGGAAATATAGATCAGCCCACCTGACATCAATGGTGGGGAAATGGTGGAGTCTATTGTTCTCAAGAAGTGGTAACAGGAAATTTGTAAAATGATAATGGGATTGGGCAGAATTAACAAGGATTAATGAAAGGGAAAGTGGGGAAAGTTGGAATTTTTTGAGATTGCATTTATCAGGGTAAGGGTGAACGGGCTGATGTGGTGATTTTCAGAAGGCATTCAATTAAGTGGCACAGACAAAATTATTAAACCAAATTAAACGGCCTGGGGGTTGGAGTGAGTAGCAATAAACGTGCCAATGATGGATTGGAAGGCTAGGACAAGTGGGATGCAGCATGGATCCGTGCTGGAACAGCAGCTGTTCACTATCTTTACCAATGATTCAAGGAGGGATTCATGTGTAATACACCTGTTGCCAATGATATGAAACCAGGTTGCAGTGTGGACTGTGTGGAGGATGCAGGGAGGTTTCACGGAGATGTAGACGCAACCAAGTGAATAAACAAGGAAATGGCAGCTGAAATATGGTGTGGAAAATGCTAGATTCATTCATTTTGGGATAACAAATTTAAAAGGCAAGATATTTTTAAAATAATGTGAGATTAAAAATTGTTGGTGTTCCTGGAGATCAGGTGTCCTTGGACATGAATCACAGAAAGTTAATATGCAGGTTCAGCAGGTAATTAGGAGCTGGTGGAATTAATTGTAAGAGGATTTACGTGCAAGAGTAGAAATGTGATGATTCATGAAAGCTGAGCCCTGGTGAGACCAGATCCAGATCTGGAATATTGAGCACAGGTCTAGTACTGTTAATACTGGAAATCTGAAATTAGAAAATAAAATACTGCAAACGCTCAGCGAGACAGCGGTCTGTGGAATAGGAGATTAATATTTCACTTCATCAAAGTGGGAACCGGGGAGCCTAGGTTTCTCAGAGACTCACTCCTTCCCATTACTGACACATGCTGCATGACATAATGTATGGTTTGGCATGGAGAAGACAACACTTTTGCTGGACGGACACTGAGAAAATGTTCAGGAAGGAACTGCAGATGCTGGTTTACACCGAAGATAGACACAAAATGCTGGAGTAACTTAGCGGGTCAGGTAACATCTCTGGAGAAATGGAATAGGTGACTTTTCGGGTCGAGATTCTTCTTCAGACTGAGAGTCAGGGAAGTGGGAAACTGAGTTCCAGGTTCAGCTCCAGGCCCAGAGAATATGTTGACCTCAGCAGCTTCCTTCTCTTTCCATCCTCATTCATTCATGATTTTATTAACCCTGCAAACCCTCTCTTTTTCCTGTTGACTTTATCTACATTATTTAGTTCCAACACTGCTCACAGAGCTATTCATTCAACCCCTATTTCTCTTTGTTTCTGTCATTTCATTAGAAAACAGCTTGGTTCATAAAGGGTGTGGTTTTTAATCCCACTCCTGAGACTGGAACAGTACTTGGGTGGCACTGCATTGTTGCAAGTCACAATTTTCAGATGAGACATTCAACGGAGGTCCTGTCTTGTCTATGTCTACAACAAGCTGCAAAAACCTACCTAGTCGACGTCAAGCTACGGCAAGCTACCGAAAACCGGTGACCCAATCGTCGCAAGTAGAACGTCCACCTAGGATCGCAGCTACGACAACTTACCACCACAGAGGCGACAACCTACGACAACCGAAGTTAACCTACGTCCACCCGCGACAAGCTACGACAAGCTATGACCCTGAAGACTGAAGGCAACTGAAGACAATTCACGTTTCACCCACTTTCCCTATAAAAGGGTATGTGTACGGTAGGGTTCCCAGTCATTCTGCATCATGACTATTTGAAAATGATGCGATGAGAAACTACTCTGAAATACAATAACTTCATACATCAATTTTCCGACAAAATGTCAAGAAATTCCTTTATTGTTATACAAACATTTTTTTTTAAGTTGATAAGAACATACAACAGTGCATTCAAAAATATTGTAATAAACTTCAATAAATTTCAATAAACTTCAAACTCTAAAATCCACACTTTAAACAGAATACAAGTGCAAAAATATACAAAACCTAACATCATTTATGGACACATTACACTGATGGATGATCAGATCAAGTCCACACTTGGAATTCGCCAAAGTTAGCACCGGCGACAACGTGGCGACAACCTACGACAGCGCCCACGTCAGGAGACGTCAAGTTACGCTCATTGGCGTCAAACCCACAGTCGCCGAAATATCTGAAGCCTTCACAAAATCCAGCAATGACCAGAAAAACGCTACGATTCTTTGGAGACTACTCAGGACCATGCTCGCGACACCCCGGCGACCGTGCAGCGACACCCTAGTCGCCTGTAGTCGCCTAAAAATCACCGAACTGGGACATGGCCTTAAGATAGCTGCACTACTTACTGAGCCACTGAAGTTCACTGTCATTAAAAAGGGGCAAACGGTGGCGCAGCGGTAGAGTTGCTGCCTGACAGCGAATGCAGCGCCAGAGACTCAGGTTCGATCCTGACTACGGGCGCCGTCTGTACGGAGTTTGTACGTTCTCCCCGTGACCTGCGTGGGTTTTCTCCGAGATCTTCGGTTTCCTCCCACACTCCAAAGACGTACAGGTATGTAGGTTAATTGACTGGGTAAATGTAAAAAACAATTGTCCCTAGTGGGTGTAGGATAGTGTTAATGTGCGTGGATCGCTGGGCGGCGCGGACTCGGTGGGCCGAAGGGCCTGTTTCTGTGCTGTATCTCTAAATGAAAAAACAAAGAAAACTCAAATCGCTTTGTCCAGCTGAATTATCTTTTGTTTTCAATGAAATAATTGAACTTATCATTTTCTGCTGTTAGGGTGAAACTAATATGAGCATTGTTATAATTTTGTTAACTAAGTTGTCAAATCTACTTAAAATGAATAAAGAACTGAAAGTTATTCCAGCACTTTCTTGCAATCATAATGAAAATCACCCCTTAAGACTTGCACCATCCCAAAGAAAATTGTTTTGAGAGCATACAGCCTTTGTTTAGCTTGGTGCAACAGTTAATTAATTTTAATTTATTTAATTATTTAAATTTAAATTTAATTCGTTGTTTTAATTTTATTTTATAATGACTTTACTTTAATCCTTTAAAAACACTTTGACACTCGCGAGGAATGAGAACTCGAGCAATTAGTGGACAATGAGCATTTCCTTTGATTTAAATATTTAATAGGTCCACTGAGGGATATATTTCATACAAATTCTCAAGGGTTATCTGCAGGTTGGCAATGTTATGTGCTCTCAAATATGCACCATAAAACCACTGGAGTTTAAAGTTCTCTCCGAAAAGGGGTCCCGACCCAAAACGTCACCTATTCACATTCTCCAGAGATGCCGCCTGACTGTTTAGTTACTCGAGCACTATGTGTTTTTTTTGGAATTTAATGTTCACCAGCACACAGCACCTGATGTGATCATGTTGCTCATCCACACAGCCTATGGCGTTAGCTGGAGCAGATAGCTAAAAGGAACTCGATAATTGCAATGTGTTCTTTTTGTCAGTCAGCCAGTCAATCATCAGCAACATCCCTGAACATCCTGGATCCACCTTAATCAGGTATTTTGTTTATTCCATGACATGCCTTGCGTGTAAACAAAATACCTGATTCAGATAAACCGAGGTGATCTGAAGAGGCCCCATCTATCTGCATTCCTAGAAGGTTGGAATCATAGCACATGAAACATTGATCAGTAGAGCACAGGAACAGGCCCTTCAGCCCCCATGTCTGTGCCGAACATGATGCCAAGACCAACTCTTAACTGCCTGAACATAATCCATATCCCTCTGTTCCAATGTCATATTTGCCTCAACAACCACCACCCGCAGCACATTCCAGGCACTCATTACCAGTTGTGCAAAAAAACTTACGCTGCGCAACTCCTTTAAACTTTGCCCCTCTCAAGTTAAAGCTATGCTCTCTAGTATTTGATTTTCCCTTCCTCGGTGAAAGAGTATGAATAGACTGGTCTTTTTCAGTGTGGGAGGCCGTGACCAGTGGGGATGATAGGATCATTGCTGAGGACCGTGATGCTCACAGACCATATCAGTGATTCGAAAGATCGGCTGCCAACAATGCAATGTATCTGTACAGATATAAATGTATCCCTATCAAACCCCCACAAACTGCACTAAAAGTGATCAAATTGGGAAAAACTGCGTTTTCCTGAATGCCAGTAGAGTAGTTACATTGTCTGCCATGAACTCAGGTGTTAATTATGTATTGTGCTGGTTTCTGGGTGTGAAATATTGGGATCACCTAAAAAGCGAAACAGAATCAGCATTAAATGGCAGTAGCTTTTCACTTCACATGAAACTTCTAAGACCAACTATTGTAGACTCAACGATATGAATGCTTGCATCCCACAGAGAAACTTGACCGCTGTGAGAATGAGCCACAAGACTGTGAGCACCTCGCAATTTTCCATCGAGTCATAACCATCTGCAATACTTCCCATCAGTGGTGGAAACCACAGCGGGTGCATCGTACCATCCCAATATGTTGTGGGCAAGACTCCTTACCATAAGTTCCATTTTGTAATATCAGTCTGCCTTTTATTGCTGTGGGTAGTGTACGCCTGTGTGATTTATTACTGTGTATAACAATGTGTGTGCACCCTGAAAGATGGAATGAATTTGACATATTGTTGGACCAGATACCATTTCGTAGTTTAAGAATGGCTGCCTTGAATAAAGAATGTTTATAGTTTGTTCTGTCTAGTTTAAATGACAGTTATTGCAGCAATAGTAATCAAGGCAGCAATAAATAGTGAGTGAAGTGTTGCAATCGGACTGTGCATTAACAACATTAGGCCATTTGATTTTCCTTCATTCATGTACATCGGTGTGTATATAAGAGCCTGAAAAACAAAGAAGCAATGTTATTTTGCTGATAATTTGACCTTAAAATGAGAGTCAAGAGATCATTTCAGGTTGTGAGATCCCGTGCCACTTTGTGCTAAGTTGGTTACATAGAACATCTTCTTGAAACAAGCCGAAACAAAACCTCAGATCAAAAGGATGTACCTTTAGAAGGGAGACGAGGAGGAATGTCTTTAGTCAGAGGGTGGTGAATCTGTTGAATCCATTACCACCGAAGGCTGTGGAGGCCAGGCCAATGGATATTTTTAAGGCAGAGATAGATAGATTCTTGATCAGTACGAGTGTCAGGGGTTATGGGGATGAGGCGGAAGAATGGGGTTGAGAGGGAAAGATAGATCAGCCATGATTGAATGCCAGAGTAGACTTGATGGGCCAAATGTCCTGATTCTGCTCCGACAACATGAAGTTATGAAGAGGGCCATTCAGACAAGCATGTACATACTCACTTATTGAAAGTGCAATCCAGTCACTTTCACCCCCATGCACAGTTCCTGATAGTCTGCACTTTTATTTTCCCTTTTAGTATTTCATTTTGAATTCCATTTTGAAAGTTAATAATGAATCTATT
This sequence comes from Rhinoraja longicauda, assembly GCF_053455715.1. Taxonomy (NCBI): domain Eukaryota; kingdom Metazoa; phylum Chordata; class Chondrichthyes; order Rajiformes; family Arhynchobatidae; genus Rhinoraja; species Rhinoraja longicauda. The sequence goes on along the minus strand of NC_135959.1, from coordinate 67,475,524 downwards.
TCTCATACCCTTTTGGGCAATGCAGTCAAGAGAATAATAACACTGCATAAAACTCCCCATTAAAAATATATATATTAATTTAATTTCCCTGCCTATCTTTTCCCCCTCCTCCCCCATTCACTTTATCAATAACCTTCCATCAAACTCTGCCTTTGGGAGAACTCCATCTCTCATTCCAATCCAGTGCCCGGTGCGGCTCGGCCGCGGGACGTTTCAGTGCCCGGTGCGGCTCGGCCGCGGGACGTTTCAGTGCCCGGCGCGGCTCGGCCGCGGGACGTTTCAGTGCCCGGCGCGGCTCGGCTGCGGGACGTTTCAGTGCCCGGTGCTGCTCGGCCGCGGGACGTTTCAGTGCCCGGTGCGGCTCGGCCGCGGGACTTAGCAGCGGCCGCGGGGCCTTCCATCGCCCGGCGCAGGTCGGCCGCTAAACTTAACATCGCCCGGTGCGGCCGCGGGACGTTTTGGTGCCCGGAGCGGCTCGGCCGCGGGGCCTTCCATCCCCTTGCGGGGGCTGTGCGTGTCGTTTGCCTCGGTAGGGGTCGAGCTGCCTGTCCGTGGGTGCGGGGGGAAGAGAGTGGAAGTTTTGTTGCCTTCCATCACAGTGTGGGGGTGTTTGGAGTCACTGTGATGGATGTTTGTGTTGGGGTCGTGTGTCCTGTGTTCTTTTCTTTTTTGCTGTGTCTTGTGACTGCTGAAATTTCGTTCGGTATTTATACCGAATGACAATAAAGTTCTGTTATACTGTTATACTGTTATAATTCTCCGCTGCATCCTCACCAAGGGTTAAATATCCAACCTGACGAACATATGGAGTTAAATTCCTTTCCTATGTGCACTTTGCTTCGATTTACAAAGCTCAGAGTTCCCTCATTCACATTAAGCAGCCTTTTCTATACCTCCTGCCAGGGAATCAAATATTGGATCCTCCTGAGGATGGAGAACTTACAGGTGAGCTTCTAGAGGAGATGCCCCCAGTTACTTCAGGTCTTAATAATCTGATAATCGAAGTAGGAGCATGGTTGAATGTGGCCATTTGAGTTTTACCTTCTTGGAGTCTTGAATATGTTCTTACATATATATATATATATATATATATATATATATATAAAATTTGAGATTGTCCAAAAAGTAATCAAAATAATTAACACCTTTATAACTGCAGAACTCGGTCAAACTGGTAGAACCCAGCCATCAACATTTCATTTAACAAAAAGCAAGATCTCGCTACAAAAGAAGACCAAGGCCCTATTTTGTTTTTCTTGGATCTTTGGGCGTGTTTGAGGTCATTCATATTTCAGACTCCCATCAGCTCCAGTTAAATTTTCGTAACCCACAAGTATTTAAAATGTCTGTTGTATATTTAAATTGGTGCTTGGCCTTGAGTAATGACAGAGTATAGTGGGCTGATACCCATTGTTGGGTAACTGTAATCAAATGTTGTCAACCCATTTATTACATTCCTAACACACGTGATGTGAAGCGACACACCGTTGAAAGCACTGGAGCAAGACAGATAACTTTGGTCGAACAAATAATGAAAAATGATTTTTCTCCCTTGTGTATGCAAAGGTAAATGAATAATGCAGTTGTTTGAATGTTCCTGAATGATCACCATTTTTAAAATCCATGGTAACCTTTCTACCACAGAAAACAATATAATTCAGACTATCGCAGTTTCCCTTTCTCTCTCTAGTTCACACCACTGCACTTGTTTCCCAGACTTGCACCTCTTGTCTAAGTATCTATCATCAAGGAAACCCAACATCCAAGCCATACTCTCTTCTCACTGCTACCATCAGGCAGGAGGTACAGAAGCCTGAAGACTCAAACCTCACATCATCAGGTCAGGAACGATCAGGTTCATGAACTGACCTGCATAAGGCCATTGCCACCTCAGCAATGGAACACTATTGACCACCTCTTGAACTACCTTAGTCATGTTTCGAATTGCATTTTGCACAAAGATCGTGTTTTATTTACTGTCTTTTTCATTATTACTCTATTGTAGAATTGGCATGTAATTTACATATAGTAGATCATAGAACATCGAACAATATTGCAACGGTACAGGCCCTTCTATGCCAAACATGATGCCAAGACCAACTCTTATCTACCTGCACATAATCTATATGCCTCCATTCTCCGAAGATCCATGAGCAAATCCAAAACTCTCTTCATCCACCACCACCCCTGGTAGTGCAATCCAGCCACTTAAGGCCCAAACTTGCCCCGCACAAATCCTTGTCCTTCCTACCTTACAGTTATGCTCTCTAGTTTTTGACATTTCTATCCAGGGAGAAACATTCTGACTGTTACCCTATCTATGTCTCTCCTAACTTGTATTTTATCTACCTATCAAATCTCCCCTCAACCTCCAGCGCCCCAGAAAAAACCCCAATCCAAATCTGCACAACCTCTCCCTGTAGTTAATGCCCCCTAATCTTGTCACCGTTCTGGTAAACTTCCTCTGTAGCCTTTCCAAAGCTTCCACCATGTTCCTGCATAAAGGGCCTGTCCCACTTAGGCGATTTTAAGGCGACTGCCGGCGACTAGGCTATCGCCGACAGTTCGCCAGGGTGTCGCGGGCATGATCGTGAGGAGTCTTCAAAGAATCGTAGTGGATCTCAGCGCGTCGCTGAGAAATCAACCGATATGAAATTTCTCGGCGACAGCTGGCTTGTTGCCAGGTATTGTTGCTTATTGCGGGCGCTGTCGCATGCGGACACCTGGTTTGCTAGGTTCTCTTAGATGCATTTAGAAGCACATAATATTAAATTAAGTAAAGTCATTTGAAGATACCATAAAATACTTGTGTTTAACCAATTTATTTACCGTCAGGACATTTGACAGGTAGATTGGAGGCGACAGTTTGACGGTCAGGTAGCGTGTGAATTTTGTGATGTTTATGGCCATCAGCGATTACATTTAAAGTAGGCTCCCAACCCAGATATGCAACCCAGAAACCAGATATGCATCTCCCGCACATTTTCAAAGAATGCCCACACATTTTTCACAAAAATCCACTTAACCACTTTTAAAATTAAATTTCTTAATACTGCTATTAATAAACTGGAAGTCAATCCAGTTTATGCCTTGTTACAGTGAAGCTTGGTTTTCAAGTAACCCGGGCAAGATGTTATATTTCAAAACTCTCAAGTACTTACCGACTTGTCAGTGATTTCAGCGAAAATTAGGATGCCGGAGAAGCATTGACAGCGTGGGAATTTTGCGATGTTTCCGAAGACGGTGTAATCTCGACCTGACTCGGCATTGTCGTGGTCATTGTCGTCGGGTAAAAGGAAATTTTGGCGATCTGCTACGACTTTGACATTCGCTGGCAGTCGCCCAAAAAATCGCCTAAGTGGTACAGGCCCTTTTGGGTGACAGACTGCATACAATACTCCAAATGTGGCCTAACCAAAGTCCTATAAAGTTGATTCAGGATTTCCTAACTCTTGTACTCCATGTCCCAATCAATGAAGGCAAGCTTGTTCTGAATCCATATGACCAAGTCACTGTTAATCCCATGCATTTTATCATATCATATCATATATATACAGCCGGAAACAGGCCTTTTCGGCCCACCAAGTCCGTGCCGCCCAGCGATCCCCGTACATTAACACTGTCCTACACCCACTAGGGACAATTTTTACATTTACCCAGCCAATTAACCTACATTTTAATATTCTGGATCAGCCTATCATGCGACACTTTATCAAATGTCTTACCAAAATCCATGTGGACAACATTCACAACCCTACCCTCATTGATCACCTTTGTCGCCTCCTGAAAAAGCTCAATCAAGTTAATAAAATGCGACCTGTCGTGTACAAAGCCATGCTGACTGTTCCTAATTAACCCATTCTCTTGCAAATGGGATTAAATGAAATGACAGACAGATTAACCTGTCCATCCTGCTAACGAACAAATATCCTATCACTAGGGCTCCCTTTCACTTTTCATTTCCCTGCTATAACTCAGAGCTAAACCTGATGACACAGATACAATTCCTGATTCCCTTAGCCCCTCACCTTTCTTTTACCTTCTCCACTTGCTCTCCTCTTTTTCCCTTTCACCACTTTGCCTCTTTGCTTTTCCACTTTCTCATTACGAACATTTTTCATCACCAAGCATTCTGTACTCTTACATTAACCAAACATTCCTCCTTGAGTCTCACAGCCTACATGCCCTCTATCCTTCACCAGCCTGTTCAGATTCCTCTGAATCCAAGATACATTCTCCCACCACATTGCGGCATCTATTCACTGAGTAGCACACTCTTCAGTAGCTGGCAGAGTGCTGTTTACACTACCAATGCCATTTTGAAACCTAGTATGAAATTGCACATGCATGATTAAATGGTGCCATTCATGAGTCTCAAACTGCGGTTCCTTTTAGAACAATGCTTTAATTGGCTATTTTAAGGTACACAATGAGACTCAACTGATGAATGAATGATGGTTGACAAGATTTTCCATCAATATGCCTCGACTTGGTCTGCCCATTGTTACTTCACTAATGTTCACCCACTCCTATTATTCAGGGGCGCTGTTGACAGAAAAACATAGTGAATACTAAAAAGAGGCAGAATTCCAAATAAGACGTTCAGACATCATATTTTGAAGGATGAGTTTTAGTTCCATTTAATTTATTGTCACGTGTAACGAGGTACAGTGAAAAGCTTTTGCTGCGTTCTAACCAGTTAGCCAAAAGACAATATATGATTACAATCGATCCATTTACAGTGTATAGATACATGATAAGAGAATAATGTTTAGTGCAAGGTAAAGCCAGCAAAGTCCAATCAAGGATAGTCTGAGGGTCACCAGAGAGGTAGATAGTAGTTCAGCATTGCTCTCTTGTTGCGGTAGGATATTTCAGTTGCCTGATAACAGCTGGGAAGAAACTGGCCCTGAATCTGGTGATGTGCGTTTTCACACTTCTATACGTTTTGCCTGAGAGGAGAGGGCAGAAGAGGGAATGGCCGGGGTGCAACTCGTCCTTGATTATGCTGCTGGCCTTGCCGAGGCAGCGTGAGGTATAAATGGAGTCAATGGAAGGGAGGTTGGTTTGTGTGATGGTCTGGGCTGCGTCCACAATGAATGTGTTGTGATGTGTTTTAGCTGGGCCAGCACGTCTTTCAAAGGTTCTCATGACTACAGAGGTCAGTGCGACAGGCCTACAATCATTTAGACCAGTGATCCTTGTCTTTTTGGGTATAGGGACAATAGTGGAGACCTTGAAGTAGGTAGGGACAGTGCAGGTTTTTCAGGGACTGGTTGAAAATGTCTGTGTAGATCGGTGCCAGTTGTTCGGCACAGAGCTTGAGGGTAGAGGGTAGAGGGTAGATCCTGGAGATCTCGGCTTTTCTGTTTCCTGAATAGCCTCTCCACCTCCACAATTTCTATTGTTAAACTGGAGTCAGTCTGTGAGGATGTGCAAATTGGTGATTGCATAGAGGGGGGGGGGGGGGGGGGGAGGGACCAGTCTTTGCAAACTTGGGTCAGTCTGTGAGTAGATGTGAATTGCTGTTTGGAGAGGAGTGGGTGGGGAGGGGGAATTAGCTGCAAGTAAGAGATATTGGACACTTTAGTGTCTGTTTTTAATCACTGAAGTCCTCATATACAAAAATCTGCTGTGATATGTGAGTACACCAGATGAGTTGTCCATTTATTAAATATGTTTGCATGGTTGTAGCATTAACAACATGCAGGTTGATTTAGTAGCGGGATTATTTCTTCAAACTGCTAGTTTAGGAGCTTTCTTATGCCTGTCTGTTCTGTGGCTCGTGCTACAGTGTTAGTTGATTTAAAGGCTGATGCTGAACTAATTGCTCCTGCAATAGAGTAGACCAGTTGGCTTTCCTCTGGGAACTGAGTTTGACTGGGAGAAGGAAGCGAGAGCATGGACAGCAGGATGCGACTGGAAAGTATCTTCTGGTGCAGCCATACTCCAGCCAGGATGTGGGCATCATTGTCTGTGCCTGTCGAGGTGGTGGTGGCTCTCAATGGCTGGATTAAACGGTTGCCTTGTCATGATAGTAAGTGACAGAGTAGGGGAGACACGATGAACTGCAGATAATGGTTTACAAAAAAAGACACAAATTGCTGGAAGAGAGTTGTCTGGAGAAGGGTCTTGACCCCAAACATCACCTTTACCTTTTCTCCAGAGTTACTGCAGCACCTTGTCTCTATCCGGGGGAGAGGACAAAGACTGGTAAGTGATAGATGGATGCAGGTTTTAGGTTTAGTTTAGTTTAGTTTAGAGATAGAAGCAGAGAAAATAGGTGCAGGAGTAAGCCATTCGGCAGTCCGAGCCAGCACTGCCATTCAATATGATTATGGCTGATCATCCAAAATCAATACCCCATTCCTGCTTTCTCCCCATATCCCTTGATTCCGTTAGCCCTAAGAGCTATATCTAACTCTCTCTTGAAAACATCCAGTGAATTGGCCTCCACTACCTTCTGTGGCAGAGAATTCCACAGACTCTCAACTCTGGGTGAAAATGTTTTTCCTCATTTCAGTCCTAAATGGCTCATCCCTTATTCTTAAACTGTGACCCCTGGTTCTGGACTCCCCCAACATTGGGAACATTTTTTCAGCATCTAGCCTGTTCAATCCTTTAAGAATTTTATATGTTTCCATAAGATCCCCTCTCAACCTTCTAAATTCCAGTGAATATGAGCCCAGTTGATCAATTATTTCATCGCATGTCGGTCCCACCATCCTGGAAATTAACCTGGTGAACCTACGCTGCACTCCCTCAATAGGAAGAAATTTCCTTCCTCAAATTAGGAGACCAAAACTGCACACAATGCTCCAAGTGTGGTCTCACCAGGGCCCTGTACAACTGCAGTAGGACCTCCTTGCTTCTATATTCAAATCCTCTCGCTATGAAGGCCAACATGCCATTTACTTTCTTCATTGCCTGCTGTACCTGTATGCTTACTTTCAGTGACTGATGTACAAGGACACCCAAGTCTCGTTGCACCGCCCTTTTTCCTAATCTGACCCCATTCAGATAATAATCTGCCTTGTTCTTGCCACCAAAGTGGGATAACCTCACTTTTATCCACATTATACTGCCATGCATCTGCCCACTCACCCAACCTATCCAAGTCACCCTGCAGCCTCATAGCATCCTCACAGCTCTGTGTCATCCTTCTACCCAGCTTTGTGTCATCCGCAAACTTGGAGATGTTAGCGTGGAAACAGGCCCCTCGGCCCACCAAATCCGCAAAGACCAATGATCACAACAGTTCTATTCTACACATAAGGGACAATTTACAGAAGCCAATTAACCTACACACTGGTACATCTTTGGAATGAGGGAGCAAACAGATGCACCCAGGGAAATCCCACACGGTCACAGGAAAAACATACGAACTCTGTACAGATAGCGGGCTTCAGGCGCTGTGAGGCGGAAACTCTACCGCTACACCACTGTGCCAACCACAAGAGAGGTTTTATTGGGCAGATGGCTAGGCTAGGGGTGCAAAGGAGACAAAGGATATCAGATAAGGAGAGAAGAGGAGTGAAATTTAAAGCCAGAGGTAGGATATTGGTGACAGGGCAAAATTAATCGAGTTAGATCCTTTCACGACAGCTTGAAAAGTCGAGCCATTTCTTTTGCCAGAGGTTGAATAATGTCACCTTATCCTGGTGCAATGTGGCAAAAATGATCTGACATAATGATATGTTTCTTCTCAAAAGAAAGCAGTGAAATGTGAGTGGGCAACATTTCTGGTCATTCTATTCAATTGGTTTAAAGGATCCCTGTTCCAAATGATTCTGCAATAAGTTGTTCTAATCAAGAGTACGCTGTGGATGCAGATTCAATAACTTGTATTAATGGGAAATGGATGATTGTAAGTCTCCGTTTTTTTGCTGTTTGAAAATAATTTCTCTAAATATTGTAATTGAGATTTTTCATTGTATCTGTACCTCACTGTACTTGTATTTATCACAATCAAACTTGACCTGACTTGAGAATCCTACATACTTTGAGGAATTTCCAAATTCCCTTTGCTCGTCCTTTGCTAAAGTAGTCAGTAATAACAACAAACCCAAGAATGTACCAATAGTTCCCCCTTGTGATTTGAACTGAATTTACATCCGTCACACTTGCTCTCTCACTCTTTTAAAAGGGAAACAGAGAAAACAATGAAGGTGACTCAAATGAATAAATTACCTAATATCACAGGAAATGACTTACTGGGCAGAGGGTTTGTATATAATGTCTTTATCCAGAGAGGTGCTGGAATGTGGGAATTGTTACCGCATGGAATGACTGAGGTAAATGGCAAAAAAGCTAACAATTATATGAGAGCAACAGAAATATTAAGAAGTGGGAGGAAGGTATTGTGGAACATACATGTAAAGACTGGCATGGAGCTATAGAACTCTCTGATTTGTTTTTATGTTCTGGACTGTAAAGGAGCCTAAATGGACAGTACTTGACAATTGGGAACGGAGATTGCAATGGGTAACAAACCCATGATTGTTGACTGAAGTGCGAGCCGCATTTCACTTTGTAATGTCTGGTCCTTTACGTGATTGCTACCACTCAAGACCCTTCATTAGAATCAGGATGGTTACAATATAGAAAGATACGATTCATCCCATTGTATCACAGTAACTCTCTACCAGGTATTAGTTCCACACCTCAGCCCACAATGGAACCTGCGCTAGGAATGCGACCATCATCACTTCCATGTGTTAATCCAAGAAGCATTCTTTATTGGTACCCTCACTGTAACAGAAGGAAAGTAGGCAGGCAGATAAAAGGAAATTTGGTGGTTTCTAGATCCCTGTGGGATCAAGGGACTGGAGAAAGCAATGTGAAACCAATGACTTGAACCAAAGATTGATCATGTTATGAAGGTATATTCAGATTTATTGCAATTTGTATTACATTCAAATATATTAGAACATGGATCATCTGTGACAAAGTACACATAATATCAGTAAATAAAAATTACATACCATTTTGGTTCGCTTACAATATATTAGATGACAAATGATGGGGCTCAGTTTCCTATGTTCCACCACTTTTTTAGAAATTATGTTTCAGTTTTCAATGAGCTAGGCAGCCAAAATGAACTTAGCCTTGTTTTGCTTCCCTAACACATTTACTAAATGAAATAACTCACAAAACATAAGCAACACAATCTTTTCAAGTATTAGAATATAAATATTAAAGTTATAAATAAATATTAAACATGACTGTTACAAACACATCACAATGAGAAAATAAAAGTACAATAAAAAAAGATAAATATGTAAAGGAATAATACGGGATTATTCATCATATCATATCATATATATACAGCCGGAAACAGGCCTTTTCGGCCCTCCAAGTCCGTGCCGCCCAGCGATCCCCGTACATTAACACTATCCTACACCCACTAGGGACAATTTTTACATTTACCCAGCCAATTAACCTACATACCTGTACGTCTTTGGAGTGTGGGAGGAAACCGAAGATCTCGGAGAAAACCCACGCAGGTCACGGGGAGAACGTACAAACTCCTTACAGTGCAGCACCCGTAGTCAGGATCGAACCTGAGTCTCCGGCGCTGTTCGGTTGCTGTAAAGCAGCAACTCTACCGCACCGCTACCGTATTCACAGATTAAGAATAAATTAGGCCATTTAGGACTGAGATGAGGAAAAACTTTTTCACCCAGAGAGTTGTCAATCTGTGGAATTCTCTGCCACAGAAGGCAGTGGAGGCCAATTCACTGGATGTTTTCAAAAGAGAGTTAGATTTAGCTCTTTGGGCTAAGGGAAATAAGGGATATGGGGAAAAAGCTGGAACGGGATGCTGATTTTGGATGATCATATTGAATGGCGGTGCTGCCTCGAAAGGCCGAAAGGAAGAAGGGTCTTGACCCGAAAAGTCACCCATTCGTTCTCTCCCAAGATGCTGCCTGACCCGCTGAGTTACTCCAGCATTTTGTGTCGGCCCTCTCCTGCACCTGTTTTCTATGTTTCTTTGGTTCTATTCAAACAGTTCCGATGTACACAGGATTTGTATTAGTTTTTCAACACAACATTAAAGTAAAACACTGATAATTTGGTATCCAAGATTTCAGATCTCCTGATGATTCAACTTCAGGGTCACTCATCATTACACTAAACCTGGTTATCCAGTTGAAACGGATGAGCTGAACTCACCAGAGTTTCTCACAGTAAACTTATTATATTCACTAGAAAATGTATTATGCTACAATGTCATATGTTCAAAAGAAAATGTGAAATAAAATTGTGTTGGGATGTTAGTCGGGATAACATCGTAATAATTCAGAATATCTGTGGGTCCACCCTGCCAATATCCCAAGAATGCCAGATTATCAGTTTTTACTTTATGTTGTACAAGTAGGTACACGGCGAAGCATTTTTTATTATATTCTGGTTTGTTGTTTGATTTTAAACTAGCAAAGGCCCAAAAAATTGCCTCTTACTGCAAAGATGCTCGAATTAGATTATTTGACACAGTTTGATATGTCGAGGCATTTAACATCCCAACAGTGAATTGATTCTTTGTATTGAAACGACGCGTTGCTCACTTTTGCTGAAGATGAACTGAGACGATCTAGAGAAGAAGTAAATATATCCTGCAAAACATGTAAAAGATAACATTCAACTGAGGTCACACAATCAGTTTCAACCAATGTTTCCAGATATGCATTTTTATTTCTGCATTCACATTTATAACATATTTTAGCAAGATACATTTTGGTCCTGATTCAACTTAGAAAATCTGTATAAATTATGAAAGGTACGAACTGAAATTACTAGTATGAGGTGTCTTGTGTGATGTGCTTGGACCTATGGTATTGAAAGAAAAATGGTTTCAAATTTGCATTGTAACTTTGTTTTGGAAACAGGGCAATGCTTAAATTTGAACTTTGATATCAAAGTAGGCGGGGCAATAAAATCAGCAGATTAATTCACTTGAACCTTAATGTTAAGAAATACCAAAGAAGAGACATAAATTGCTATTTGCATCATTTTTCTCAGATTCCCAACAACGTTCTGTGGATCAGTCACAATGGGACATGTCCTGCACTTACTGCCTTTTCATTAAAGAAAACCTCTGAATCATTGTTTATCCTTACCGTGAAGAAGTAAAAGAAAATAAAAGATCCATTTGTTGCAGCCTTTATTATTGTCTGCTGCATAGAATGACATTGCTTAGTGTTCTAGTAAAAACATCTCAAGAAGTGTCCCAACCTAAACTGTCACCTATCCATGTTGTCCCGAGATGCTGCCCGACCCGCTGAGTTACTCCAGCATTTTCTGCCTTTTTTTGTAAACCAGCATCTGCAGTTCCTTGTATCTACCTATATGAATATATGACATGATTGCCCATAAACCAGAAACATTTAATTAAATTGCACTGACCCAATACTGATCTGCTTAAGTCACATCACTGTTTAGACCAGGGATCAACCTGGAACTATTATGATCTGCACAATGCACAGGATTATCAGATTAATTAAGTGAGGTTTAAGAAGCTGAGTGCAATGATCCTTTAACTAAAATTATTGATCTGTGAACATTTGAATTAAATGTAGATGTAGGTGCCTGGTCCATCATTTCACCACTTTGACATGTGTAGATTTTCATTGCAGAGGTGGTCAAATGTTGCTTTAGTAACTGAAATAAAAAGACCACCAACACTTCAAAGTCTCAATATATGAAATGAATATGTGTATCTAAATTTACCATGACGTTCAAATGTTGCATCCAGCCTGGAAGGGATTCCTGGCCAGTCAATCATGATCCGTCGCGGGTAACCTTCATCCATGCTCTGTTTCACTTCATCGTAGCTAAAAGACAAAAAGATAGGTGAAGAGATGCACAATCAACCGAAACATCTAGAAACTGGACAATATTTTACCTGGAAAAACAAAAATCACAGAATTGACCAAAAAGTATTTAAGACATGGTACATGACATTTGCAACTAAAAACAATTGTTGGAAAGCGATCCGTGCCATTCCCTATGGAATTTCCTCACTCAGTGCTTATTTCTCCTTTCACTTTACTTTGCAGGAACCAAAGAGGATGCTGACCTTTAAGGGTACACGCTCTATCTGCACAGCAGCAATACCATTTGCAGCTGCCTTGGAAGAAATGGAGGTGCGCCAGGAAGAGGGAGAGGATGGGGGTAAGGAGAGGCAAGAGGCTAGCTAGGTCCAGTATGAATATCTTAACAAGAAATGGTTGCAGTGGCATCCTCCCCGAGTGATAAGATGCCTGGGATGAGGTCAAACCGGAAGAAATGTCAAGTCTTCCCAAAAATTATCCGGCTGCTCTGGTTGCACTTGCTGAGGGGAGATCCTCACATTAAAAAATGCATTTTATGCAGAACTTTCAATTCTTCAGGTGAGGTATCATTCAGGATGAAATAGAGATTTTGTAGTAAGCCACTTAATGGGTTACAATCAGTGGCAGTGGGCAGATACAGCACAATGCAAGAAAACGTCACCTCTGGGTTCTCTCACAATATCCTTGATACAGCGCGTTGGTGTTAACATTTGAAATTGAGGAGGGTCACCTGGCGTGCACTGCGGACTACATCTTTGCAAGAGGTTTCATCTCTTTTCCAGGAATCCCTTATAGCTCACCCAGAAATAATCACAGTGATCTATTTTAGGCAACCAAATTTTATGTAGTTTGAGCTACAAAACAGGTGTGTAACAATAGTACCAATAGCCAAAAACAGGTGCCAGGTAATGCTACATTCAGGCTAAAATAGGTGCATAAATGTTTTTTTATACAACAAACCATTACCTCCAGTACTGGCCTCTTGCAAAGAATAATGTCTTTGAAGTCTTCTCAATATGAACAGTGGCATCTATTTTCCTGATGTGTTTTGGAAGACCAAATTTGTAGATGGACTTTGGATATCCCGGCATGATGTTGTAGCCATCGATGGCCCAGTATTTCATTCCTATTGGATTACAGGACACAAGTTGGTATCTGCATATCAGCAAAAGTTTTCCCCTTTAAATAACTCCTCCAGGGGGCAGCCTCTCATTAGGGCATAACACAGTCACCAATTTCCAAGCCTCCCCTGACTGTGCGCTCTCTCCCTGATGGCTTTTTGCAAATCAGGCAATTCTGCAAAATATCTTATGATAACTCTGTCTATTGAGAGTACACTGTCCTTAACATCGTGCATCTTTACAGTCGCAAACCAAAAAATGATTATTGTGTTAACAGCCCACAATGTTGTGGTCGGAAATCTTGAAAATAATAAGGAAAATGAGTAGGTTGTAATCTGTTTAACCCAAGAGCTCACATACTGGGGAAGCATGATAGGAAAAATGGCCAACATAATGTTAGGACGGGAATAAATAGCGGTGCCAATGTATTTGGCCTTCACAGCACCGCTATCAATTAAAATAAGCACTGGGGTTTGCAACTAGCTAAAACTAATACACTCTGGTGAAAAGCAGGCTTCCTTATCTATTGAGGGGAGAAAGTTGTTGGCAGTTCTGTCTAGATTCTTATCCGTTGAAACCTTGAGATTACAGCTGAACTTTAGTCACTGTAGCCAGCAATTATCATATCATATATATACAGCCGGAAACAGGCCTTTTCGGCCCTCCAAGTCCGTGCCGCCCAGTGATCCCCGTACATTAACACTATCCTACACCCACTAGGGACAATTTTTTTTTTTTTTTACATTTTACCCAGCCAATTAACCTACATACCTGTACGTCTTTGGAGTGTGGGAGGAAACCGAAGATCTCGGAGTAAACCCACGCAGGTCACGGGGAGAACGTACAAACTCCTTACAGTGCAGCACCCGTAGTCAGGATCGAACCTGAGTCTCCGGCGCTGCATTCGCTGTAAAGCAGCAACTCTACCGCTGCGCTACCGTGCCGCTTTTAATAAACTGACTCCATCAATTCTCCACAAAGGGATATTGACATTTATGGTACAAATGGGGAGAGTGGTATACTAAATAACAGGAAACATAAGGTCAAAGATAACTCTGGGGAAAGACAAAGATGAAAGGTTACAGAGACATTGAACAATGATGACCTATTTGAAATCCACAAGTAACCATTGTGTCATGAGAATATAAAAGTGTTGTAGGTACTGTGAATCCTTGAAACTCTTTTGGTTCTCTCAGAGAGTTTTGCCAGTGTGCACTATTAAGGCCTTCAATAAGCCGACTTGTTCGTTAGACTCACCACTGATCTACGAGCTGTTTTATTTTGTGTCTGTGCCTATCTGAGTAAAGCCAGATACAAGGTATCTGGCTTTACATGTAGCATGAAATTCCCTCCTACACTGTTAAACAAGATATCTGAAGAAAAAGACTAAGAATCACGTATGAATGTGTTCCGCCTTTTTGAAAGGCCTAACTTCACTGCATTTTTGTTGTTTCTATCATTATCTGGGCCATGATTCTACTGCTGTATTGTTCGGAAAAGTTAAGAAACAGGGCTCACCTTTAATAACAATGAGTAAACCATTGTGCTGATTTTCGTACGCGGCATGAATCCTGACAGGAAGTCTTGGCCAGAATGATTTAATTAAAACAAGCTCACTCTCAGGGAGATGTGAATGACTCCTCCATAAAAACCTAGTAAAATAACAAAAGATTATCAGAATGTGTAAATAGCCCAAATGAGAAATACAACATTGGCATGTTCCTCGATATATGTTATACTTGACTGTCTATTTAACTCAATATCAACAAATAATTTCAAATAATATATTATTTTAAGTACTTCACATACTGATATTAAAACTGGTAAGTGATGCATTCCATAAATGAATATCATTTCTACATTACAAAATGAAACACAGTTAAAAAACATTTCACTGGGTGCAGAGGTCTATGAGATGTTGTCAGGTTATAGAAGCCTGCCATTTCCCCCTGTTCCCATTCATTGCTCAGACCAGTTTTCATTGTTTCTTCTGTTGAGCATAAGAACAATAAGAACAGAAGCTCATACAGTCCATCTACCTTCTTCACCCTGATTTGAATCAGCACTACTTCTACAAAATATTTATTGACACATCTAACTAGTTACTGACTCAAGATATGAGGTGGAGTGCACACCCCATCAGCATCAATGGTACCAAAGTGGAAATGGTCAACAGCTTCAAGTTCCTATGCATAAATGTCACTGACAATTTGGCCTGGAACAACCACCCACATTGAAGCTACGGTCAAGAAAGCACACCAATGCTTCTATCCCCAGATGACTCAGAAAGTTCATGGACACTTCCCAGATGCTATAGTTGCATCTCAGAAAGCATCCTGTCGGGGTAGATCACAGCTAGGTTTGGCAACAGCTCTGCCCAAAACTGCAAGAAATTAAAGACAGTTGTGGATGTAGCCCAGTCCATTGCGCAGATCAGCCTCCCCACTTCCACTTCACCTACATTTCACACTGCTTTGACAAAGCAGCCAACATGATCAAGATCCCTTTTCACCCCATCATTCCCTCTGCTCCCCTCTCCCGTCAGGCAGAAGATACTTAAGTTTGAAAGCATATACCACCAGATTCAGGAACACCTTCTTCCTCATTGTTATCAGAGTACTGAACAGATCTTGTATAAGGCAGGGTGTAGTCCTGAACTTCCAATCTACCTCATTGTGGACCTTTGACTTTCTGTCTGTAACTATAGAAAATAGGTGATGGAGTAGGCCATTTGGCCCTTCGAGCCAGCATCATCATTCAATGTGATCATGGCTGATCATTCACAATCAGTACCCCATTCCTGCCCTCTCCACATACCCCCTGACTCCGCTATCATTAAGAGCTCTCTGTAACTCTCTCTGTAATACTATAATACTGTAACACTATATTCTACACTCTGGTATCTTTCTCTTTGCACAGCCTGTTGTGCTCACATATGATTTGATATATATGTAGAATATATATTTATAGAATTTTATATATATATATATATATATATATATATATATATATATATATATAATTATATATATCATATTATACATATCATACTTTATATATAATATATATAATCAAATCATTCAAGAGTACAACTGGCAATGCAACAAGTAAAATACCAGATATATATTGTTATTACGATAAAAAATCATATATATTATGATTTGACCAGATACTACACAAACAAATCTTTTTACTGTATCTCAGTACAAGTGACAATAATCGAGCAATACCAAACTCTGATGGGAGCAGTAACTTGACTTGTTGTGATCAGTAGACAACAATGCATTTACCATTCAATAATAAAACAGCAAGAATGTTTGGCGAACAATTTAGTCAAATATCTCTGCGAAAACATTTGCAACATGAAACTATATTAATGTTATTAAAAGCACTGTTCTCAGATATTTTGCAAATTTCATACCGGTCCTTAAAATATAATGTTTCTCCACGAAGACCAGCAACAGCATCAAAATACAAATAAGGATCACAGACATCAGGCGTTTCTGCTGGTGGTGGATGCACTTCATTTGATGAACCTTGTGAAAAGTAAATAAACATATTGTAAACAATGTGGAATATGCAGGTACAGCAGGCAGTGAAGAAAACAAATGGCATGTTGACCTTCATAGAGAGAGAATTTGAGTATAGGAGCAAGGAGGTCCTACTGCAGTTGTACAGGGCCCTGGTGAGACCACACCTGGAATATTGTATGCAGTTTTGGTCTCCTAGTTTGAGGAAGGACATTCCTGCTATTGAGGGAGTGGAATTTAGAAGGATGAGAGGGGATCTTATAGAAACATATACAATTCTTAAGGGATTGGAAGGCTAGATGCAGAAACAATGTTCCCAATGTTGGGGGAGTCCAGAACCAGAGGTCATAGTTTAAGAATAAGGGGTAGGCCATTTAGGACTGTGATGAGGAAAAACTTTGTCACCCAGAGAGTGGTCAATCTGTGGAATTCTCTGCCACAGAAGGCAGTGGAGGCCAATTCACTGGACGTATTCAAGAGAGAGTTACATATAGCTCTTTGGGAATCAAGGGATATGGGGAGAAAGCAGGAACGGGGTACTGATTCTGGATGATCAGCCATGATCATATTGAATGACGGTGCTGGCTCGAAGGGCCGAATGGCCTACTCCTGCACCTCTTTTCTATGTTTCTATTCAATGCTATCATAGCACTCACAGACTACAGTAGATTTTACATCACAGACCCATTCTAATTTTTTGCATTAGTTGTACAAGATTTCATGGAGATCAATAATACTAAAAACATTGATTCTTTTTATTCTATTCATTCATCAGGATGTGGCTGTTGCCGGCAAGAACTCTAGGAAAAGTTGGTGGTGACCTGTCTCTACAATCGTTCATGCGCTTGTGGTAAACTTGATTTTAAGGTAATATCACAATCTTTAAGAGATGGGAGGAAATAAAAGTAATGGATTGCTACACCATTCTCAAACTAATCCTACATCTACTATAAGAGAACAATGAAAATTCTGTAAAGGATTATGGATGGAAATCTCGCCATTCTACAGATGCTTCCATAGCCTTCTGCAGGATAATGAGAAAATATTGCTGTACCAAACATTTCAATTAATGAAATTGTGGCCAGAAAATTTAACTTAGCTATCTGTAATGGATCATATTATAGGAAGGAACTGCATATGCTGATTTACACTGAAGATAGACACAAAAAGCCAGTGTAAATCAGTGGGTCAGGCAGCATCTCTGGAAACAAGACCTAGGTGATGTTCGGGTCGAGACCTTTCTTCACATTGGAGAGAAAGTGTGCAACATACATTCTGGTGTACAACTAGTGAAAGATAAGTCTTAAAGAGATCTGCCCCTTGTGATAAAGTTATTATTTAATGGGAAACAATAGTCAACAGCTTGTGTAGTACTGAATAACATCATTAAATCAGAGAAGTATAATTGTAAAACACTCTGGTTTATTGCTTCCAATCTTGATTAACTGAACTAATGGACATTGGGGTTTATACAAGTACCCATGCCATCATCTCTTGGCCATTTGAGATACTCTTCCTTTATTTCAAGACTGTGCATGATTGTGCCCTTCTCCTTAACAACACAATTAACTTTGAAGTCAACAATTACAAAGACCACTCCTCACCTGGTCAGTTCAATAAACTGTAGATATTTCTTCCTGATCTCAGTTAAGCAATATAGCTGATGAAGGTACAAACACTGATACTTGTTCTGAATGTTCTAATTTGCATTTAATTCAAAGGTCCAATAGATCGAGGTGAGAGATAACACCTTCAAACTTTAAAATGTTAATTTATGGCAATTTTTTGTATTCTAGATAAACAACTATCAAAGCATAATTTTTTTGCATCATAATTTTGCATTATAATTTTTTTGCATCATGCTACAATACTACACTGGCAGTGTACCAGAAGTTTTTCACTGTACCTCGGTACATGTGACAATAAACTAAACTAAACTAAACTAAACAGTGCTTAAACTATCTGCATCATCACTGATTACTAAGACAGGAATAGTTCAGCATTTATTTGACACTTAAACTTACCATATAGAGCTTGGATTCCATTAACGTCATCACGTGAGAGACGGAACTCTTTCATCGGTGTGAATACGTACACTGGATACATCAATGCTCCGGGATCCTGAGAGTGAGCCAGTCCCAATGCATGGCCAAACTCATGGGCAGCCACAATAAAGAGATTGTACCCTAAGGAAAAAGGATCACAAGATGGCAGATTTAAAACCTGTTACAACACATGGTCCTATCTGATGAATATTTCAAATGATTAACAACCAATGTACAAACAATGAAGTTTTAAAGCATGGAATATGGCAGTAATAAGTTTCATAGAATCTTTTTTTTCTCCTCACATGCTGAAAATTTGTATTAGTACATTTTATCTGTTAATGTGTTGAATTAGTAAAGTTCATGGTGAGGAGCTTTAACAACTTGTAATCTAATTATATTTCTGAGTGATGATGAATAAAATGATTCTTTATAATTAAATCTCCACCAGAAAAAAAAATTACATCAAGAAACCCAGGGAAAACATTTTTTTTTAAATTAATGTTGCTCGTTAATGTTGCTCGCTAACAACTTAACTGGTACTTTTACAGAAAAACCTTATTTGTCAAAGCCCATTTTTACCAATGATTATTACGTTAATAATTGGAGTCAATTGTTTTACCATGTGATCCTATTGTCCATGCTTCATCTTCATCAAAGTGAGTGTCCCCTCCAATGCCTTCAGCTGGAGGGAAAGCATGGGCCAGTATGCCATGCGGTCCATCAAATGGGTAAGCGTCTCCATGTTCTGGAAATAATGAAAAAATGTGTCAAAAAACAATTTTGGAAGCTGTGAAAGGCTTACTGTATGCAAAATGTTCTACATGATGACAGGAGACGGAGAAGCAGAACTTAATTCTGTAACCTGAGCACCAGGGAGCTGCTCTCTGGTGCACCAGCTGAACTATTTGGCAAAGTTGGTTTGAGAAGAAATGAGAAGCCTTGGATCCATTTTACTCTTATTTTTCACAAATTGGTCTCACAGCTAACGAGCAAATTGTAACATTGCAAGAGACATTTGGTTCCTTAGCCCCAGTTTGTAATTGAATATAAAATCCTACAGGTCAGTATTTTTGGAGTGTGGAAACCATCCCATCTTTGAAAATACAGAGTAAACGGGAAATTTGCACCACCGGATAAATTTATTGATGTACAGAATTTGGACACCGCCTGAACTGAGGAGATAATTAAGAGCCAACTGCATTAGTGGGTCTATGTAGGAAAATAACTGCAGATGCTGGTACAAATCGAAGGTATCACAAAATGCTGGAGTAACTCAGCAGGTCAGGCAGCATCTAGGAGAGAGGGAATGGGTGACATTTCGGGTCGAGACCCCTCTTCAGACTGAAGACTGAAGTCTGAAGAAGGGTTTCGACCCGAAACTTCACCCATTCCCTCTCTCCTAGATGCTGCCTGACCTGCTGAGTTACTCCAGCATTTTGTGATACCTTCGCATTAGTGGGTCTGGAGTCACATACAAGCCAGACTAGGTAAGGACACCAAACTTTATTCCCTAAAGAGCATTCATGAACATTGTATTTTTCCAACAATCAGTGGTATCATGGATACTATTTCTAAGACTAACCTTTTTAAAGTTTCACATTAATTGCATTGTAGTAATTCAATTTCTCGAACTGACATGATGAGATTTAAAGTTACATTTCAAGATCAATGGCCCAGAATTGGGGCATCGACCTAGAGACCTAAGTTTAAATCTCTTAGTTTATGAATCAATCTCTATTTACCACATATTATAAATAACAATAATGTCTGTGTTTCCTTCCACTGTCATGATTATCAACAGTCTGACACTTCAAATATTCATCGGATCATGATACCTTTTTGAAGCATTTTAATTATTTGCTTTGTTTATGCATATTATATTTCCTCAAAAAAGTTCTATTAGTTGGGGCGGGTACAATGGCACAGCAGTAGAGTTGCTGCCTTACAGTGCTTTAGACCCGGGATCGATCCTGACTACGGATGCTGTCCGTACAAAGTTTGCACGTTCTCCCCATGACCACGTGGGTTTTCTCCAGGTGCTTCTGTTTCCTCCCACACTTCCAAAATGGACAGGTTTGTAGGTTAATTTGCTTGGGTAAAATTGTAAATTGTCCCTCGTGTGTAGGATAATGTTAGTATACGGTGATTGTTGGTCAGCAAGGACTCAGTGGGTTGAAGGCCCTGTTTCCGTGCTGTATCTCTAAAGTCTAAGGTATTAAAAGTAAAGTCTAAAGGACTTTGGACGCCAACATTTATTCTAAAAAAGCAAAAACTTAAATAAATCTGTTCATACCTCTAGCCCCAAATGTGATCATAATATCAGCTTGTCCCTCATCGGTTCTGTTGAATTTCAAAGGCGTGACGTTACTCCAAACCTTGAAAGCTTTCTCTATTGCCATGTGCACCTCAGCACGTGAAAGATCCGGCGTATAGTTCAGAATTCTTTAATGAAGAAACAACAAAGTAAGAATTTGTACTGAATACAATTGATCAAACCTTGCTGGAGTAGGACTTTTCTCAGCATATGCCACCAGCTAAATTCATCCTGTTCTCTTCAACTTGAAGATTTCTTGTGCCACAAATTGTTGGAGCCGTGAGCTGGGTTTGACATGGGTTTGACAAATAGAGTATCTTGAGGCATGGGGAATATAAGGATATAAAATCTACATTTTTCAACAGCATGATCGAAAGATTGAAAAACAAACAGAAATAAAAGAGATCATTAAATTGAGTAATTAAACAAGCTCAAACAGGGGAAAGATGTAGAAATATTTTGTTTAAATGATTGAATTATGGAGATGGAAAAAGACATGGCATTTAAAAGAAATCTCTGGATATAACTTAAATTGCCATGAATAAAACTCGCGGGATGCCGCATGCCCCTCCGAGTTACTCCAGCACTTTGTGTCTATCTTCGGTATATATCAGCATCTGTATTTCCTTTCTACACAGTTTAAAATAGTCCCTTTCTAAACATATTGAATGGCATTGCATTATTAACTATTTTGCCATTTATAGATTATCTAAACATAATTACAAGCCTAATTATCTATAGTAAGCTTAATATTCAACTGGTACATAAATTCATAAGTTCTTTAAAATTACAGGCAGGCTAAGGGTGTGATGCTGTCTGTATAATTAAAACTGTAAATCAATTTGAATCAATCAAAAAATTCTGTAAATTTGCAGTTTAGGAATTGTCACTTAATCAGCTATATTTCTAAGATGAATGGAGTACCAATAAAATTGTACACTGTTATCCTACTGGCAGTATTTAGCCAACCCAAACACTGAAATGTTGTTCAGAAGTACAGTGCATAAGATTACCTGTATGTTAACAAATCCTGTTTCCATTTCAGTTTTCTTGGGAAGTGATTATATTCAGCAACATCAGGAACTCCACAACGAGGTTTTTCCATTACTCCCAGAGTTTCAGCATCTAGAGAGCCAGTTACTCTGAGGCCAAAATATTCTTGCATTTTCCTAATCTTCTCTGAAAATGAACCTGATGTTCTGTAGGTTTTGGACTTTCCCATGATTCTTGTTGACTGATCTTCAAGCTTGTAGAATTGGTTCAGGTAAGTCTTCAAAACAAAAGATTTAGCATTGTTAATGTTGCCTTTACCTATTAGGAAAAAAAAATTATACTAGAAAATATAATTTCACAGCATTTCACTTGCACTCTGTACATTACCTCAGCCAACTGCCAATCCTTCTCATCTTTCTCAGCTTCGAACAGTCGTGGAATAGCAGAAGTACATGTTACATGAACTAAAACAAATAAAACTGGAGACCAAAAATACTTCATCTTTCTCTTCTCAACTGAAGGTTATTCAGGATAC
Source organism: Rhinoraja longicauda (assembly GCF_053455715.1). Classification (NCBI taxonomy): domain Eukaryota; kingdom Metazoa; phylum Chordata; class Chondrichthyes; order Rajiformes; family Arhynchobatidae; genus Rhinoraja; species Rhinoraja longicauda. Next base: position 67,453,149 of record NC_135959.1, on the reverse strand, counting down.
TTCTGTTTCCTGAATTTTCCTTGTGGCTTTTATACTCTGGTTTGTATAGTGCTCTGCTAATTGATGATTCATATGTGATTAAGAGCTAGCCACAGCTGTATAACGGCCGGTTAAGCTCGCCCAGGATGTCCATTTAAGGACGTGCTTCCATTTCCTCATCCAATATTTGTAAATCTTCTATGTATTTTTCAGAATAAATCAGCCCAGTGGGTATTTGATGTTACATTCGAGTCAACCAAACATTTGTAAAATTTTGCTGTCACAATGAACTTTCATCGCAGAACCAACACAATATAATTAATTGAAAATCAAAAGACATCAGGCACTGAAATTCTGAAATAAAATAGAAAGTGCAGGAATTACTTGGTGGAGAGAGAAATTGTTTTTAATGTTTCAGGTAAATGAGCATTCAGAATTTCTCTCAATTACTTCTCTTGCATGCCACAGGGAGCTTAATCACCTGTCAGTCGGTAACTTCCCCTTTCATAGAAACATAGAAACATAGAAAAATAGGTGCAGGAGTAGGCCATTCGGCCCTTTGAGCCAGCACCATTCAATACGATCATGGCTGATCATCTAAAATCAATACCCCGTTCCTGCTTTTTTCCCATATCCCTTGATTCCTTTAGCACTAAGAGCTAAATCTAACTCTCTCTTGAAAACATCCAGTCTAACTCTCTCTTGAAAACTTCCCCTTGCAGTGGCCCCAGCTCTGCCTTGGTTTGTTTGGTGCACCTGGACACCTGGATCCCCATGTGGTACGAAGGCTTGGCTGAGTCAGATCCTGGGAATGATCTTCCACAATCTGGGATTTGGGCTGTCCAGAGGGTTTTGGAAGACCATAGAGTCCTGTGAATTCGAGATGAAGGTTTCAGGGAAGGGAAGAAACACGGTGCTGAATTTGGGTCTCAAGATCAAGGAAGAGGATGAATACTTTTGCATTTGAGCAGAGGGAAAACCAAGCCACAAGCTTATTCTCCAGGCATTTTGAACAGGCCATGTACAAGCCTGCACAGTGTGACCATTATTCTTTCTGACCTTACTCTGACAATTCCTCTGAATCAATGTCAACAACAATGTGGTGAGATATCATTGCCTCAATGGAGGCTGCAGCTCTCAGTCATCTAGAGGCAAAAGGAGTTTGCCCAAGGGCATCGTGTTTCTTGTCCCTGATCCTGAAGACTCTCTCCAAATTGTAGAGGACATTTATTAGTTTCTAATCTTGAGATTGGAATTATTTCAGTAACTTGAAGCTCAAGACTGCCCATGCTTCAACTTTATCTAACCCAGGTGGTATCTTGGGAATATAGTAAAAGATGTGAACAAGCAAATTGGAAGGTATGAGATATAAATATAACATTCAGGGGAATGGGCAAATAGACTTTTGTCAGGTTTTGTGGAATCTGCTGCCATTTGAAGCCAATATAACAGACATACACTTTTTAACCTTAACCTGCATTCTGAACAATCTAAAAATAGGAAAGAACTTTTGTTTATAGTTTAGTTTAGTTTAGAGATACTGCACGGAAACAGGCCCTTCGGCCCACCGAGTCTGTGCCAACCAGCGATCCTCGCACATTAACACTGCCCTACACACACTAGGGACAATTTACAATTCTATCAAGTCAATTAACCTACAAACCTGTATGTTTTTGGAATGTGGGAGGAAACTGGAGCACCCAGAGAAAACCCACGCAGGTCACAGGGAGAACGGACAAACTCCATACAGACAGCAACCGTAGTCAAGATTGAATCAGGGAATCTGGCGTTGTAAGGCAACAACTCTATCGCTGCTCCAATGTGCCACCCTTGGTAGAAACTTTTAACATTATTTTATCTCAGTATGAATAAATATTAGGCATTTTTAAGCGAAGTTTTTGGTAGATCCATAATCCATCTTATTCATTGATTCCACCTCCCGGTCACACAAACTCATTCCCAATAAAACTGATAAGAATAAAACTCTGTATTCCTGTGTAAGCTATCAACTAACATTTATCTTCCCCAGCCCCTCCTTCAAACCGTCATCATCAACACTCTTCTGAAACCCATGATCCCTTGGGCTTAGCTACCTATGACCTCATTTTCAACATACTGTCTTCTCTGAATTGATTGTATGCTTTGTTGTCACCTTCCCCTTAGCTATCAAGAACCATTCTACATTTCCTTATCATCGTCTGCTTTGACCTGTCATTTTCACAACCTACCCTTCCATATCTCTAGACTCCCTCCCCCCGATTCTCAGTCTGAAGAAGGGGCTCGACCCGAAACGTCACCCATTTCTTTTCTCCAGAGATGCTGCCTGTCCTACTGTTACTCCAGCACTTTTGTCTATCTTCTCTGAATTGATTACCCCTTCCCAATAATGTGCCCATCTGTCCCTAAATTTTGTATCATGTATCAGGCATTGAATGGGCTAAAATTACCTCCAACTAAACTAAGTCTAAAACTATTTACTTTAGTTCCTAATGACTCGATTCCTCACTTTTGCTCTTAAGTTGAACCAAAGTACCTGCATATTTGACCTTGAGATGAGCTTCAGAATGTGTATCCATACTTTCCTTGGGACTGCCTCTTTCCACTCATACAACAATGTTCAACTGTTCAGCTCATTTGGTGATAAGATCTTAATCTATGCCTTTCATAACTGAGTTGGATATTCCAACAGATTGCCGGGAGACCTCTATCATCCATTGTACTACTTAGGTTCCAACATCCAACATGCACTAGCCATGGGTCACCTATGGTCCCTGAGATGGTTGATCACCTTGATTCCTGGTTACACAACCTTTTATTAAAACTTCTCCCCACTGTAACAAATCAATTATAAAGAATATAATGGTCTACCTCTGGCAGTCAAGACTGAACTTCAGAATTCCCTCTCTAAACCTCTGACTTTTAATTTAGTTTACTTTAGTTTAGTTTAGAGATACAGCTTAGAAACAAGCCCTTCAGCCCACCAAATCCATGCCAACCATCGATCACCTGCTCAAGCAAATTCTGCTATCCCAGATTTGTATCCACTCCCAACACACAAAGAACAATTTTGCAGGGGCCAAGCAACCTTCATACTCACACATCGCAGTCACAGGGAGGACGTGCAACCTCCACACAGACAGCATGCAAGGTCATGATTGGTCTCCTGTGCCATGAGGCAGTAGTTCTACCAGCTGCACTGCTGTGCCACCCAACGTCTCATTCATTTTGTGAAATAATTCCCAGCACCCAAGCATCTCTGTGTGTGGATTGGTTAAAAAGGGTCATCTGCTGTGAAATATTATTGAATGTCTCACCATTTTAAAAGACATGAGCTGTTCTGGCTCTGTTGAAGTGCAGGGTTTTGGGTTGCCCTTATGTCCGCTGGTTCATGGCCGACAGAATTAGGCCATTGGGCACCTTGAGTACTCCGCCATTCAATCGTGGCTGATCAATTTTTCCCCTCTTAACCCCATTCTCCTGCATTCTCCCCGTACATCTGGCATCCTTACTAATCAAGAACATATCAATCTCCCACGAATGGAAACATTATCTTCACATCCACTGGATCTGGGTATTTCATTATTTGGTAAATGACAATGAGATCCCTCTTCATCCTTCTAAACTCCAGCAAGTACTGTCCAAGAGCCATCTAATGCTCATCACCTTGCACCTCCGATTTCTGAATCCTCTCCCCATTTGGAAAATAGTCTACATCTTTATTCCTACTACCAAAGTGCATGACTGCCACTTATTTGTCCACACTCCCAACCTGCCCATGTCCTTCTGCAGTCTCCATGCATCCTCCACACTACCTGCCACTCCAGCTATCTTATCATCGCAAACTTGGCCACACGCCATCATTTCCATCATTCAAATCATTGACAGGCAACATGAAAAATAGCAGACCCAACACCGAGCCCTGCAGAACACCACTAGTCACCAGCAGCCAACCAGAGAACGGCCCCTTTAATCCCACTCTTTGCCTGCCATCCAGCCAATCTTCTATCCATGCTAGCATTTCCTCTCCAATACCATGGGCTCTCATCTTGTTTAACAGCCTCAAATGTGCCACCTTATCAAAGGCCTTCAGGAAATTCTGGCTGCTGTCTGCCCTTTCTCCGCTGTTATCATTCTCATTCTCAGGGACAAGAGAGCACTTCATCCAGTTGTCAGAAACAGCAGATATCTCTTCATCATGCTAATACATGAAATACAGCAAGAAATTAAGATCCTCATATCTCTTTCCCAATTGTTGAGGAAGGCTATGCACATTTATCAAACCGTATAAGTGGAACATGAATTCCTGCAGTATATTCTGCTATAGGTTTTGTAATGGGACTTGTTGTTGTAACTGGGGACACTGGTGGCATTTGGTGCAGTAACTGTTTCAGGGACCCAGGTTCCTGTGCAATTTGTGTGGAGTTTGCATGTTCTCTCCATGAGTCGTTGGGTTTCTTCTTGGACTACCAGTTTCCTCCCATCTCCCAATGGCATGCTGGGAAATCAATTGGTCATTGTAAATTGCCCTTCAGCATTGGTTAATGACATAATGAATCACAGGGTATTCAATTAAGAGAGTAAGGTGCAAGGGGATGGTAAATAAAGTGAGTAAGAATGAGATTAATGGAATTATGCTCCTGGGACCTGAAATGTACCTCATGACCTGAACGGTCTTGTTTAGTGTTGTATTGACATAAAGGTCTGTCAAAGTGTATGTGCAGTTAGTAATCATTGCCTTCGGGGATAATTCTTGTATCTATAGATACATGGTTTTGAGTTCCAAAACATGTATAGGCGAGTTAAATAATCGCATAATGAAAACATCGTTTCTGGTTCATGGGTGCCTGGGTTTGCAAGTAACTGCCTATTTAACATGGCAAGGCGCAATGTGCTTCAATCGGTGTCTAATTGGGAACCTGTGGATTGATTCAGTCTAAGGATTTCATTCGGTAAAAAAAGGAGAGCTGCCGGAGGAACTGAGCGGGTCAGGCAGCATAGGTGGAATAAAATGGACAGATGACATTCACGGTTGCTGCCTGAGCCGCTGAGTTCCTCCAGCAGCTCTCCTTTATTTGTTCCTGGTTTCAGCATCAGCAGTCTCTTCAATTCATTAACATTGTCACTCGACTTTAGGGCACATCTTACATTCAATCTGTTGATGTAAGCAGTGAATAACAATTGAAAGACAACTTTTGCCCTACTGATAAGTTTGCTTGTTTTGCTTGCAACATACAAAAGTCATTGGCTGGGAGTTTCAATGCTCATCACCCAGTGATTTCCCCCACACATCAGCAGCTGGCTGTCACACAGCCATGCTGCCCTTTAAAGGATGACATAGTTGTTTCATCTGTTCATTGTAAAAGTAAGGTTTTCTAAAGTGGGAAAATATGCTGAACGCGGTTTTAACTTGATGGCAGTCCGGAAAAATTAGACGCAGTGAAGCCAGGAAATTGGATAGTATGTGGTTTCATTCAATTCTTCCTGGAACATGACACACAGGCATATTGCATGACATTTTCTGACAATATGAATCATTCTGTCCCTACTTTCTGTGATAAACACGAAATTACCATTGATGACCTTCTTACCAGGCAAGCAACATTGGTGCAGGACTCTAACTTTGCCGGACAGCTGTCCCTCTTCCCCTTACACTGGTATGCCTGATGACTATAATATTTCTCTTTTCTTCCCCACCCATTTAAATGTTCTCTGTTCTATGGAGCTGCAGAGTGCTTGTGGATTCTCTCTGCAGTCCTCATACTCGTCCAGACGGGGAGCAAATACCTTGTACCTGTTAGACAAGGGTAGGACCTTAGGCTCCTCAGGAACTCTCCTTCTGAACCCTCCTCCTGCATTTTCTGCAATCACACCATCTTGTGATAACATCATTAGAGGTACGTAGAAAATAGAACAGCACAGTGTGGGAATGGGCCCTTTGGCCCACAATACTTGCGCCAGACGTGATACAAAATTAAACTGGTCTCATCTGCCTGTACATGATCCATATCCTCTATTCCCTGTACTTCCTTGTACTTTACAAAAGCCTCTCAGTTGGTCTGAGATATGACTGCTCCATGAAATATAATGTCCAGGTAACAATCCCCCTCCCTGATATATCACAGTTTGTAGCTCGAACTTCAGCTCATCATCCCTAAGCCAAAATTCCTCTAACACCCATACTTGCTGCAGGTGTGGTCATTGTTTAGCACAGTCCACCAAGTTGCATCCATGGCATATTGCCTGCCAAGCTATCTGCTCCAAGTAACTAATAGCGTTTCTTAGTTTAATTATTTCACATTCGATTTCATCACAATCGTGAACCAGATGGAGCTCACACGTGGCAACTTTAGAATGTATCTCACATGCAAAGACATCGAAGAGGATTTTTAGAAGGTAAGAAAGATAATTAACAGTGATGCTGATCTACAAAATATTCTGGGTGGCCAAAAGTAAACGAGTGAAAAGCCATGTTTGGACATACAGTGAGCCTTATAATAGTATGTGTATCCTCTGGGTGCTCCAGTTTGCCTCCCACAAACAAATGCAAATTTGCTGGTTAATCGTTTTTTGAGTAAATTGTAAATTGTAAATTGCTCCTAGTGTGTAGGGAGTGGATGTGAAAGTGGGGTAACATAGAACTAGTGTGAACGGGTAATTGATGGTTGGTGTGGAAAGGCTTGTTCCCATGCTATATCTCAAAACATTAAAAATGTGTCTAGGAAGGGAGGAGTCGGCAGCACAGTGTGCCAGCTCGCTCACTTCCCGAATTGCGTGGTTGCAAGAAATGTATTATTGCATGTAGGCATGGAAAACCCCTGTCTTTGCTGCATTAAATGTTATGAATGGATAGAATTGCAAAATAAAGAGCTACCAGCCTCCCCTCCCTCGCCCTTATCTACACTTCATGCTGTCTCAAAAATCCCCAGATAATCAAGGATGACTCACATCACAGCCATAGAGTCATAGAGTGATACAGAGTCATAGAGGGAAACAGGCCCATCGGCCCAACTTGCCCACAGCGACCAGCATGTCCTATCTGCACTAGTCCCACCTGCCTGTGATTGTCCTCTATCCCTCTAAACCTGTCCTATTCATGTACCTCTCTCATTGTTTCTTAAATGTTGCAATAGTCCCTGCCGCAATTACTTCCTCTGGCAGCTCGTTCCATACACCCACCACCTTTTGTGTGAAAAAGTACCTCTCAGATTCCTATTAAATCTTTCCCCCTTCACCTTAAACCTATGTCCTCGACTCCCCTACTCTGGGCAAGAGACTCTGTGCGTCTACCCGATCTACTCCTCTCATGATTTTATAAGATCACCCCTCATCCTCCAACGCTCCAAGGAATCCTAGTCTGCTCAACCCCTCCCTATAACTCAGACCCTTGAAGCCTGGCAACATCCTCGTAAATCTTCTCTGTAACATTTCCAACTTGACAACATCTTTCCTATAACATGGTGCCCAGAATTCATCATTCCCTTTTCTCCCTTCTCCCATCGGGCAGAAGCTCAAAAGCTTGAAAGAACGCGCCACTAAATTGAAGAACTGCCTCTTTCCCACTGCTGTCAAACTCTTGAACAACCCTCTCATAAAGTAAGGGATGGATTCCTAATCTGCCAATCTACCTCATTGGGGCTTTTGCACTTTTTTAAATCTGTGCTTTCACTGTAGCTGGTAACTATATATTTTACACTCTCTTTCCTTTCTCTTTTTGCTTACCTGTTGAACTTACGCATGGCTTGATAGTAATCATGTATAGATGATTTTCCAGGATTGCACACAAACAATGTTTTCAACTGTACCATTGTACCCATGACAATAATAAGGCTTGGGTTTAGATTTTTTATTGTCACGTACACCGAAGTACAGTGGAAAGCTTTGTTTTGCCTGCTACCCAATTCAGATCAGATATATACATAAATACAATCAATTCAAAATCAAGTACAATAGGTAGAGCTAAGATGAAGGTGCAGAATATACTTCTCAGCATACTCCAATGTCCACAATGGGGTAGAGGTGAATCGAATGATATTCTAGTTTACAGAAACACCTTTCAGACATCTGATAACAGCAGGAAAGAAGCTATTCCTGTGTCTGGTGGTGTGTACTTTCAGGCTTCTGTAACTTCTGCCTGAAGAGAGCAGGGAGAAGAAAGACAGACCATTTTAATAGGATTATGTTGGTTGCTTTTGCTGGGTTACATTTACAATTCTCTGCAATTTCTTGTGAACCGGAGCAGAGCTTGTCCCGAACGAAGCTGTGATGTAATCCATTTTTGTGGTGCATCTGTAGAAGTTTGTAAGAGTTGTTGGAGACATGCCAACTTTCCTCAGTCTCCTCAGGGAGTAGAGGCGTTGATGTGTCTTCTTGGGTTGTCGCTTCAATTTTTGTTGGTCCACGACAGATTGTTCGTAATATTAATGACAAGCTCTCAAACATTTCCATTTTGGCACCATTGATGTTGATTGGGGCATGCACTCCACCAGGCTTCTTGAAATCAGTAACTAGCTCCTTCATCTTGTTGACTTTAGACTTTAGACTTTAGAGATACAGCGCAGAAACAGGCACTTTGTTCCACCGGGTTGGCGCTGGACAGTGATCATCCCCGTACACGAGCACTATCCTACACACTAGTGACAATTTACAACTTTTACCAAAGCCAATTATCGTGGAGGAGGCGTTGTCACTGGTTGTGGTCTATGGGTCAGAAAGTTGAGGATCTAATGACAGAGTGGGTGCTGTTTTGTAGGTCTGTGAGTTTGGAGATGAGTTTGAAAGGGACTATGGTGTTGAAGGTGGAGCAATAATCGATAAAGAGGAATCTAACATAGGAGTCCTTGTTATCCAAATGTTCCAGAGATAGGTTTGGGAGCCAGGGAGATGATGTCTGCTGTGAACCTGTTGCAATGATAAGCAATCTGCAGGGGACCAAGACAGGCTGGGAGGCTGAAGCTAATGTGTGCCCTCACAAGTCTTTCGAAGCATTCATGATGGTGGATGTCGGAGTACTGGGTGATAGTCATTAAAGCTCACTACCTTACTTTACATTGGCATCAGGGTGATAGTGAACTTTTTGAACCAGGTGAGAAAATTACCATGGGGTAGTAAAAGTTAAAGATGTCTGTGAATACCTTTGCCAGCCGATTCGCACAGGTCCTGAGGGCGCAGCCAGGGACTCTATCTGGGCCTGTTGCTTTCCACAAATTCACTCTTAGAAAGGCTGATCTTAAACCTGCAAAGGATGACATAGTTGTTTCATCTGTTCGTTGTAAAAGTAAGGTTTTCTAAAGTGGGAAAATATGCTGAACACGGTTTTAACTTGATGGCAGTTCGGAAGAATTAGACGCAGTGAAGCCAGGAAATTGGATAGCATGTGGTTTCATTCAATTCTTCCTGGAACATGACACACAGGCATATTGCATGACATTTTCTGGCTTAATGTAAATCATTCTGTCCCTACTTTCTGTGATAAACCCAAAATTACCATTTCCATTTTTAATCCTGACGTATATTACAGATCGACACAAAATGCTGGAGTAACTCAGCGGGCCAGGCAGCATCTCTGGAGAGAAGGAATGGGTGACGTTTTGGGCCACCCATTCCTTCTCTCCAGAGATGCTGCCTGTCCCGCTGAGTTACTCCAGCATTTTGTGTCTACCAGGGAACCGTGGACTATAGGAAACGGTCACAGCAGGAGATCAGATCAGCCATGATCAGTTTGAATGGCAGATTAGATTCCTGCATCTATTGTCTTGTACCTTGAGTTAGGTTAACACAGTGATGTAGCAGTTCATGCTGCTGCTTTGCAGCATCAGGCACATGGGCTGAACCCTATCTCCGGGTGCTGTCTGTGTGGAGTTTGCATGATATCGCTCTGAGACTACGGGTTTTCTCTGATATCCTCCCACATCCCAAAGATATTCTGGTAGGCAAAATGTCCATTGTAAATTAACCCTTGATGTACAATAATGGATAAAATAATAACGGGGTATTGATCGGCAGATGTGAGAAACAATAGGTTTCAATGGTACAGACAAATAAGAGTGGGAATGAAACTAAAGAGATTTTTTTCTCTGAGGGCATGTATGGGCCTTATGGCCAAATTGGCCTCCTTCTGTTGCATCATAATTTGGTTTTTAGTTTAGTTTAGAGATACAGCGCGGAAACAGGCCCTTCGGCCACCAAGTCCACGCTGACCAGTGATCCCTGCACATTAACACTGTCCGACAGATACTAGGGAAAATGTTCAATTTTACCGAAGCCAATTAACCTACAAACCTGTACGTCTTTGGAGTGTGGGAAGAAACCGGAGAACCCAGAGAAAACCCACGCAGGGCACGGGGAGAACGTACAAACTCCATACAAACAGCACCCGTGGTCAGGATCGAACACAGGTCTCTGGTGGTGTAAGGCAGCATCTCTACCGCTGCACCACCATGGTAAGTGTAAGGATAAGGAGCACCTGAGTCCATGTGCCTGGAACAAACAGAAGCCCAGTTTCCACAACTGAGAGAACGCATCTCCTCCTAATCTAGGCATACTTAGTGCCAGATACAGCATAAAAATCGGGCCCTTTGACTCACTGTGCCTGGACCGACCATGGTGCCTATCAATATTAATTCCACGCCTGCATTAATTGCTTATGCCTCTGAGTCTATGGTTTCCGCAATGTCATCAACAGTCTGATCAGAACTAGGGAGGAAGCAAGTTATGTCTGATCACCAAGATTACTGATGATGCTGCTGAATACCATAAATGCATTATAATTCCATGTGGTTTGTGCACAGCTTGAGCTACGTGGCAAGATGCTCTGTACATGCACATATGCTAACGATTATATCTGCAAATTATCCATCCAACATTCAAGGGCTGACTGCTCTCCTTCCAAAAACTTTCACATCTTTGCCTCACCCAAATATTTGCAGGGAGCCCCATCTGTTTTGCTCCTTTTTGAAACCGCAGTTGCCTTGGCGTTGGTGCATCCAGATTCCTTTCCCTTGTGTCTCTCCACACTTGAGAGGGAGCCTTGCACCTCTCTTTATAAACACATCAGCAGCAGACATTTTGATGCCGTTTATGTCAGCGGCCAGCCTACTTTCATGTTCTCTCTTTCCCAAAGTATTTTGTATTCTTCTTTTATCTATCGCAAGATTTTCATTCATGGCACCGACCCATTAACCATCCCATGTACCCTTTTCCATCGACACTCTTCTTTCCATTCTGGCCACATCCAGGGAATGTGGCTTTGGTAACTCTACCACTCCATTCCTGGCATCAGAGCAAACCATCTCTGATATTCTAAGCCCATGTAATTCATAATTACCACTGTCGAGTTCTGTGCCTATTCACACATGCCTAACCAAACATACAATGGCTTGGCATCTTTAACCTTAAAGTAATTCCAGATTACTGGGGAAAGAATGACCGTGAATCATTGGAAAGTTGGCACTGTCCAGACCACACAATAATTTGACTAAATGTCTAAATCCATCAAACAATAAGATGCCTGGGCCTCAAAGTGGCCCATATTTCACCCTAGAATAGGCTGGCTGTTCCTGGTAAAGTCCAATTTCCAATCACGCTGCAATGTATTAATTTCTACATAATGAATATCTCTTTACCTCAAAGCCATTCTGTTTTCTTTTGACAAAGTCACTCAAACATGTGTTAAGCACATGTGCCATTAACTTCATTACTTGAAAGATGTCCCATGCAATAATCTGACATGTTTATTTGGAAATTTTCTTACATAAGATATTGAACAGAATTCACAACATCATTTTTAAAAGCCAGCAAAACCTTGATTTCTTTTTTGTTCAACTTCCATAGGCCGTTCAGCCTGTCACACCTTTTCTACCATTCAACAATATAACAGCTGATTATCTTATCTCTATATTATAGATAACCCCATTTCCCCTGATTCCCTCAATATCCAAAAATCTATAGATCCCTATCTTGAATACACTCAGCCTTGTGGGTAGAGAATTCCAAAGATTCTCCTTATCCCAGTTCTAAATGGCTGAAGGTTTTTTTTAAAGATTCTGAATCTGGAAAACCATTAGGAAAAACACATTCCCTGCATCTACCCTTCCAAGTTCTGGAAAACATTTGTATCTCTCAAAGAGATCACATCTCATTCTTCCAAACCCTCGAGAATATAGGGCCTGCTTTGTTTCAACTCTCTTCAGAGGACAACTCACCTACCTCTGGAATGAATCTGGTGACCCTTGTTGGTGCTCCTCTTATTGCAAAGCATCTTTCCTGAGATAGGGAGTCCAGACTTAGCACCATGTTCCAGGTGTGATCTCACCGGGACCCTATATAATTATAGAAAGGTACTTATGGTCTTGTAATCAAATCCTCTTGCAATGAAGGACAACTTTATATTTGGCTTCCTAATTGCTTGTTGTTTTGGCATGCTAACATTCAAAAAATTATATAGAAAGACATCAAGCATTTTCACCCAATACTCTGCTTTCCTAATTTTGTGATCATGGTGGATTACTCCAAATTAGTCCACAAATCTGTCACATTCTTTGTTATTCACCTAGCTGGTGTACCCCCCTGAAGCCGGTCTGCATCTTTCTCACACCCTGTTTTGATCTTAAGCAATTCAAGTATATTACATGCACTCCCATAAACCAAGTCATTAATATTGATTTTGGCCTAACACCAATCCTTGTGGAATCCAACTAATTACAGTCTCCAAAGCTGAAAATTTCCGTTCTCTTGTCTCACTTTCACAGTCACCACATGTGCCTCGGGTTCGGTGCTAATTACCTATTATCATCATATTACCTTCCATGCTAAGTACTTTAAATTTGTTTATTTATCTTTTTACAATACAATACAATACAATACAATATATCTTTATTGTCATTGTACCCAGGGGTACAACGAGATTGGGAATGCGCCTCCCATACGATGCAATAATTTAGGTAATTTAGACAGCAGCAACCCAACGAAACGAACAGTTGTAACAGTTTTGGACAGGGTAAAGTGCAAGTTGATCTATGCGTTGTGGCCATCCGGCTCAGCAGGACCGGTTCATAGCAGCTATGGCCCTGGGGATGAAGCTGTTCCTGAGTCTGGAGGTGCGGGCATAGAAGGCCTTGTATCGTCTGCCCGATGGAAGGAGTTCGAACAGACTGTGTCATATTATCGCAGAATCTATTAGTCCAATTGGAATCTCATCGCTTAGAGTCATAAAGTCATTGAATCATAACTATGCTTCTATTGGTTCTCTCTCTTTTCTGCTGTTCTGTTTGATGAGGGACCGTATAGAGGACAGAATAGGCAGGAGAAAGGCAGGGAGCGAGGAAGAAATGGTAGCTTAAAATGCCCTTATTTTGTTGCAAGAGGCTTGACGGGTAAGGGAGGTGAGCTTAAGGCATGGATAGGTAAGTGCAATTGGGACATCGTAAACATTACAGAAACCTGGGTAAGAGAGGGGCAGGACTGACAGCTCAATGTTCCAGGGTACAGGAGAAACAGAGGTGAGGGTAAAAGAGGAGGGGGTTGCATTATTGGCTAAGGAGGATGTCATGGCTGTGATCAGAGGGGACATTACGGATGGTTCGTCTAGTGAGGCTATTATGGATGGAGCTGAGGAACAAGAAAGTGATGATCACCTTGTTGGGAGTGTGCTACAGACCCCCGAATAGTCAACTGAAATTAAAAGAGCAAATGTGCCAGGAGATTGCAGGCAGCTGCAGGTCTAAAAAGGTTATAGTAGTTGTGGATTTTAACTTCAGTCTGAAGAAGGGTTTCGACCCGAAACGTCATCCATTCCTTCTCTCCCGAGATGCTGCCTGACCTGCTGAGTTACTCCAGCATTTTGTGAATAAATTAACTTTCCCAATATTGACTGGGAATGTCATAGTGCTAAAGGTTTAGACGGGGTGGAATTTGTTAAATGTGTTCAGGAGAATTTCCTCTGGCAATCTGTAGAGGGCCCTATCTGGTAGAGGGCAACGCTTGATCTAGTCTTGAGAAATTGGAAAGGGCAAGTGGATGAAGTGTTTGTGGGTGAGCCCTTTGGGACCAGTGTCCACTGTTCTATTAGGTTTAAGATTGCAATAGAGAGGGACAAAGCGGGCCCATGAGTTAAAATCCTAAATTGGGGCAAAGCCAACTTTGAGAGTATCAGACAGGAACTTGCCCAGGTTGATTGGAGTAGGTTGTTTGAAGGACAAGGAATGTCAGGAAAGTGAGATGTTGTTAAAAGTGTGCTGACAAGTATTTAGAACATGAACATCCCTGTTAGAGTGAGTGGCAAGGCAGGCAACCTTATGGAAGCCTGGATGATGAGGGAATTTGAGGTTTTGGTCAAGAGTAAGAAGGAGGCATGGGACACATACAGGCAGCTGGGATCAAGTGCATCCCGAGAGGAGTTTCAGAGACTAAGGAGTAAACTAAACAAGGAAATCAGCGGTGCAAAAATGAGACAGGCGATAGCTGTGGCAGGTGGCATTAAGGATAATCCCGAGGTTTTATAAGCACGTAAAGTGGAAAGGGGTAACCAGAGAGAGTGTGGGACCCCTCAGGAATCAAAGCGGTCAAATCTGTGTGGAGCCATAGGAAATCAGCAAGGTCCTCAACCAGTATTTCTCCTCTGTTTTTACCATGGAGAAAGACAGGAGGACGGGGATCATGAAGAAGTCACTGGGAGTGTCTTGATAGCGGTCAGTAATATGATCACAGAGGTGCTGAAGGTCCTGATGCATATGAAGATAAACAAATCCCCTGAGCCTGATCAAATATATCCGCGGATAATGTGGGGAGCTAGAGAGGACATTGCAGGAACCCTCACTGAGATTTATGTCATTATTAAATACAGGCAAGATGCCAGAAGACTGGAGGGTAGCAACAAATGTTGTGCCTCTATTCAAGTAGGGGAACTCCAGAACAGTGAGCTTAACATCTGCCATCGGTAAGTTACCAGAGAGTATTCTCAGGGGTAGGATATACATGCATTTAGATGGACAAGGGCTGATCAGGAATAGTCATCATGGTTTTGTACCAAGGAAGTCATGTCTCACAAATCTGTGATTTCTTTGAGGATGTGACCAAAAAGAACAATCAAGGCAGAGTTGTAGACATTGTATGCATGGATTTCAGTAAGGCATTCAACAAGGTTCTGCATTGTAGGCTGCTCTAGAAGGTTAAATCCCATGGGATTCAAGGAGAGATAGCTGAATGGAAAATTGGCTTCATGCAAGGAAGCAGAGAGTGATGGTGGAAGGTTGCTTTTCAGACTGGAGGCCAATGATTAGTGGTGAGTCTCAGGGTTCGGTGCTGGGCCCATTGTTGTTTGTCATCTATGGTATATCAATGATTTGGATGAGAACGTACATGGCAAGATTAGCAAGTTTGCAGATGACACAAAAGTGGGTGATATTGTAGACAGTGAAGATGGCTGTCAAAAATTGCAGTAGGATTTTGATCATTTGGGCAGGTGGACTGAGGAATGGTTGATGGAATTTAATACAGGGAAATGTGAGATGTTGCATTTTGGGAGGTCTAACATAGGCAGGACCTAAACAGTGAACAGTGGGGCTCTGGGGAGTGTTGTAGAGTAGAACAATCCAGGAATGCAGGTACATAGTTCCTTGATAGTGGCGTCACAGGTAGATAAGGTAGTCAAAAAGGCTTTGGGCAGTATCCAGTATATCATGAGTGATCTTTTAAAGGTGTACAAAATCATGACAGGAATAGATCAGGTAAATGCAGAGTCTCTTGTCCAGAGTAGGGGATTCGAGAACCAGAGCACAAAGGTTTAAAGTGATGGGGAAAAATTGAATAGGAATCTGAGGGGTAACGTTTTTACACAAAGGGTGATGAATGTATGGAAAAAGCTGGGTCTTAAAAGGAGGTAATTCAGGCAGGTACTATTGCAATGTTTAAGAGACATTTAGGCAGGTACATGGATAGGATATGTTTAGGGGCATATGGGCCAATTGCAGGAAGGTGGGACATGTAGATGGATCATGTTGGTTGGTGTGGGCGGGTTGGGCTGAAAGGCCTGTTTCCACGCTGTAAGACCCAATGACTCTATGACTCCAAGTCATAAACTTCTGATAGAATGGTTAAATATGATTACCCTTTCATAAATCCATGTTGACTCCAGTAATTCTTTTTTTCAGGGTGCCTTGAACAACTCTCTTCAATTCGACTAATGTCAGACAATCTGTTCCGGAGTTGCCCATTTCCTCTCCCCCTCTCTTCTTAACCAGTGGACTACACATGCTACCTTATAACCTGTCTAAACTGTTCTGGAATTTGTGGAGTTTTGTTCACTAGTGTTCACTAGTTTTTAACAGAGACAAAACTTCACTGAAAATTCTAACATGGCTCCACAAGCTGACTGCGAGGATATGTTTTTCTTAGCTGAGTAATCTACAATGTGGGTCGCAGTCTCGGAATAATGGATCAACTTTGTAGCTCAGATGGGGAGAAATTTCTTGATGTTGGAGATAATAAATCTTTGGAATTCTCTACCAAAGACTCACTCTTGAGTTTGTTCTGAACAGGGATTGATAGATTTCTAGATAATTAAGGAAAGTAAGAGATGCGCATAAAGAGATACTAAGATAGAAATCAGCTGTAGTCCTGATGAACTGCTGAGCAGGACTGAAGATCCAATTTCTACTCCTACTTCTATTTCCTACATTTTTAGTTTATAGAAAGTAACAGTAGATGCTGGTTTATACCGAAGACAGACATAAACCGCCGGAGTAACTCAGCAGGTCAGCCAGCATCTTTGGAGCAAAAGGATGGGTGATGTTTTGGGTCAGGATCCTCTTCAGATTGAAAGTAGAGGGAATGGAACTGAAGGTAAAAAAGGGCCTGAACGAACTAGGGCCGACAACAGATGACCAAAGTAGAGTGGAGCCCATAATGCCCCATTATTGATTGGGGAAGAGGTGATAACGAAGGGAACTAGGGTGGGGGAGGGGGAGCAGAGAGGGAATGCAGGTGTTACTTGAAATCAACATTCATACTGCTGGGTTGTAAAGTGCCCAAACAAAATATGAGGTGCTGTTCCTCCAATTTGTGTGTGGCCTCACTCTGACAGTGGAGGAGGCCCAGGACAGAAAGGTCAGTATGGGAATGGGAGGGGGAGCTAAAATGTTTGGAAACCGTGAGATCGCGTTGGCCAAGGTGGACTGAGCGTGTGTTCAGCCAAATGATCGCCCAGTCTGCTCTTGGTCTCGCCGATATATAGGAGCCCACACCAAGAACAACGGATATAGTAGATGAGGTTGTAGGAGGTGTAAGTGAACCTCTGCCTCACCTGGAAAGACTCGCAGGGATCCTGGATGGAATCAAGGGAGAAGGTATAAGGACAGGTGTTGGCATCTCCTGCGGTTGCAGGGAAAAGTTCCTGGGGAGGGGGTGGTATCGGTGGGAAGGGATGAGTGAACCAGTGAGTTGCGGTGCGAACGGTCTCAGCGAAACGCAGACAGGGGTGGAGAAGGGAAGATGTGACTAGTGGTGGGATATCATAGGAGGTGGCGAAAATGGCACTACACATTTTGGCTGCCATACATTTTCATATTGATATACATCGCAACATGCATGGTAACACATTAGTAGCACTTGGTGAATGCCTTGCAGTTAATTTTTAATAAAGTACACACATTTGTTCTGAAGCGTCCTGTATCCTGTGAATATTATTGTTGTTAGAGCTGGCCTGCACTCCCAACATGGACAACAGTCCACCCAAACTACATGGCAGTGGGGAACACTTCTACTCGTCATTGGGAGTGAGGGGAAATTACAATTAAAATTAAGCATTTAATTTCTTATTTAAGTTAAAGAAAAAAATTGGGCAGCTCAAAGGATCATTCCATGGTCTTTGGACAGAATGGGTGGAAATGGGGACGAAAACCCAAACTCGAATGAATTGTTGGATTAACATGGTTCATATGGGAGAGATAGCAACAAAAGATATACAGGAGTTGGTCAACTTGCTCCTGAGATTCCTATCATCACAGAAGCCAATCTACTTCCAATTTTGTTTGCTCCATGTCAAATCTTGAATTAGCTGATAGTATAGTGTACAGGAGAGGCTACAAGACCTCTTGATTAGCACAGGTATCGGAGCTAATGAGGAGAAGGCAGGAGAATGGGATTAGGAGGGAGAGATAGATCAGCCATGATTGAATGGCAGAGTTGACTTGATGGGCTCCTATCATTTATGGCCTTATGACCTTATGACCAACCGACATCCCGGTATAGAAGACCTGTGCTAGCAAGCTAGCAGCACCCTTATTCAATCTCTTCCAGTGCCATTACAATATTGTCATCCACCTGATATTGTGGAAGATGGTCCAGATACATCCTGTTCACAAAAATCAAAACAAATCCCATCAGTCTACTCTCAATTATCAGTGAAATGATGAAAGCTGTCGCCAACGGTACAGATTCACTGAAAACCTGCTCACCAATGCCCAGTTTGGGTTTCACCTTAACCATTTAGCTTGGGATCTCATTCTGGATCGAAACATGGAAAAGAGAGTTGAATTCTGGAAGAGAGGTGAGAGTGACTGTTCTTAATCGCAAGACAGCATTTAACTGGGTGTGACATCAAGGAGTGATACTCCATATAAAGGTGGATGTGGTTAGAGATGATTTATCCCAGCTCTGGAGCATCATTGGAGGAGAAATTCAGGGCAGAGTCCTCAGCCCTACTAGCTTCAGCTACTTCAACAAGACCAATAAGGTCAGAAGTGGAAAAATTCCACGTCAAGGGGTTAGTGACAATAGATACATGGACAAGGAATCAGGAATTTAAAGTGAAGGAAAATAACTGCAGATGCTGGTACAAATCGAAGGTATCACAAAATGCTGGAGTAACTCAGCAGGTCAGGCAGCATCTAGGAGGGAAGGAATGGGTGACGTTTCGGGTCGAGACCCTTCTTCAGACTCAGTCTGAAGAAGGGTCTCGACCCGAAACGTCACCCATTCCCTCTCTCCTAGGAATTTAAAGTGACTATTAAATCTGACCTTTCCCGTGAGAGAGAAATCAGGAGTTAAATAATTGCTAATCCAGTGAAAGAATATAGCATTGCATTATCTGGCAGCTCTTTTTCTCCTCTGCTTTGAACATCACAGGTACTGATCTCCCCACCATCGGATAGATCTACAGGAGGTGCTGCCTCAATAAGGCAGCCAATATCATCGAAGATCCACATCAAGCTGGCCACATTCTTATTTCATTCCTACCATCAGGAAGAATGTATAGGACTCTGAAAATCATAACCACCAAGTTCAAGAATTGCTTCTTCCCAACAACCATCAGACGCTTGAGCACTACACAACACTAACCTCAATTATGAACCTCTATAGACTCTCTTTGGTTACACTGAAGACTTCGAGGGTTTTTTTTTGCACCAGTATTGAGATTATTAATTTAGTGATTTTTTTTGTTTATTATGTATTATTAATATGAATTGTATTTACAGTCCTGCTATGCTGCTGCAAGTAGGAATTTAATTGTTCTGTTGTTAGTATATATGACAATTAAACACTTTTGACTCCTGACTCCTTATTTATTTCAGATATTAAAGACAGAGTAAAAGAGTAAATCCAAATTAAAAGTCTGTCCACATCTCCCATGTTTGTATATGCATTTAATTTTTCAAAATTAACACGGTGAATTTAAAAGCATACCAATTTGTCCCTTACTAGAATTTTCATTAAATAGTCTGTGGCCCATTTTGCTTGCAATTCTTTCTCAGTTATTTGAATTTTTCCTTTACTTTTGGATGTCAGCCCTCATTATTACCTCATGCCAATACACACGCAACGCAAACATCCTGTGGTTGTTGCAATAGCTAGACTTTCCTGATAGTTATCTGCATCACTTACCATTACTAAACAAAATTGCTATTGCATGTCCTGAACTGTTCAGGGACATTTGGCATTGATTTATATCCATGACTGAGCATGCGATTTGCGTGCAGGTGAAGTGATAATGGCCCACAATGGGACTGGTATGAAGGTTCAGCTGCTATAATTACTGCCACATAGCTCCAATGACACAGGTTCAATTCTGACCTCGGGGCATGTCTCTGTGGAGTTTGCACATTCCTCCCACATCCCAAAGATGTGCAGGTCAGTGGTTTGATTAGCCACTGTAAATTGCCTGAGTTTGTAGATGAATAGTAGGACATGGCAAGAGTTCATGCAAATGTGAGACTAAAATGGGATGAATGTAGGATTGGGTAAAAGAACGTTTAATAGTCACCACAGTCGCAATGCGTCAAACTACTACATGACTCTAAACCGGAGAAAGGAAAACCTCAAGATTGCTGCCAGTACTTAGAGATAGTGATACAGTTTCCTGGCATCACATCTTGGAAATAGTGGGCAAGGATTCAACTGCAGAACATTTAGCATCTACAGTAATTAGCGCCACAGTGGCCACAAAATTGTTGCATTATACATTCCCGGTGCTGCAATATCAGCTGAAAAGCTACACTTACATCCACCAAAACGCTAAAGCCCCTGTCCCAGTTCAGTGATTTTTTAGACGACTACAGGCGACTAGGCTGGCGCCACACGGTCGTCGGGGTGTTGCGTGTGTGGTCGTGAGTAGTCGCCAAAGAGTCGTCGCGTTTTTCGGCGACTGTTGGTTTGACGCCAATGAGCGTAGCTTGACGTCTCCTGACGTGGGCGCTGACGTAGGTTGTCGCCAGGTCGTCGCTGGCTGACGTAGGTTGTCGCCACGTTGTCGCTGGCTGACGTAGGTTGTCGCCAGGTTGTCGCTGGCTGACGTGGGTTGTCGCCGGTGCTGACTTTGGCGAATTCCTTGTGTGGACTTGATCTGATCATCCATCAGTGTAATGTGTCCATAAATGATGTCAGGCTTTTTACGTTTTTGCACTTGTATTCTGTTTAAAGTTTGAATTTTAAAGTTTGAAGTTTGAAGTTTATTGAAATTATTTGAAGTTTATTCCAATATTTTTGTATGCACTATTGTATGTTTTTTATCAACCTTTTTAAACATTTTGTTTGAATATCAATAAAGGAAATTCTTGACAGAAAATTGATGTATGAAATTATTGTATTTCAGAGTAGTTTCGCATGAGAACTTGCAAACAGTCATGATGCTGAATGATTGGAAACCCTACCATACACCCCCTTTTATAGGGAAAGTGGGTGAAACGTGAATTTCTTCAGTTGTCTTCAGTCTTCAGGGTCATAGCTTGTTGTAGCTTGTCGCGGGTGGACGTAGGTTGACTTCGGTTGTCGTAGGTTGTCGCCTCTGTGGTGGTAAGTTGTCGTAGGTGTCGTCGTAGGTTGTCGTAGGTGCGGTCACAGGTGGACGTTCTACTTGCGACGATTGGGTCGCCGGTTGTCGGTAGCTTGCCGTAGCTTGACATGGACCAGATGGTAGGTTGTTGTAGCTTGTCGTAGACATTGTCGTAGGGGAGGTCCAGTCGCTGGTTTTTCAGCGACCTGCTACCACTATGACAGTCGCCTTAAAAAACGCTTAACTGGGACAGGGCCTTAACTCATTTGTCAAATGATCAGCATTTTTTTTTTTTTCTTTTCCATAGAAAATTATAACGTAACTGTTGCATATCATAACACTCAAATACCCAAATTATAGGAATTTACTGATACCAAATCTGTTTGGAAACACGAAAGGTATCAACAAGATCGCACAATTGGGTCAGCAACTTAACCACACACATATGCTGGTGGCTTGATGTACAAACCTCTAATTAGAAAGGTGAAGTAAATGTTCTAATTATACATTACATTGCCAAAATGTGGTTTACATGAATGATGTGGAATGGTTTGGAAAGTTTGGAAAAGGCACGAAGTAGAAAAGGTCAAAGCTTAATCTTTTGATGTCGTAGAATATTGTGGCAACCACTTGGGCGTTACACCATAGAGTGGTTTACCAGTTCCATGTGCATGGTAGTCCCCGATCCATAATTCCGGATACTCACCCAACTGCACTGGTCTGCAACTTCTGGCACCAAACGCATACTACTGACCCTTGGCCCTTGACTCCTACCTCACCTAACTACATCCACCCCTAGTCTGACCACACACCCAGCTACCCCGACCTCCAATTCCTGATATGAGCACACACCTAACCATGCTGATCTCTGGCCCCTGACTCCAGCCACGAACATAACTACATCGACCCTCAACCCCTGGCTCCTGACATCAGAAACACAACTAACTCCACCGGTCCATGACTCTCCCCTGCCTAGCACCAGACTCTGGAATCCCGATACAAACACGCCTTTCCGAGTTCTGTCAAGGGAGATGATGGTGACGGTGAGGTGGACAAAGGAAAAGTGTGCTCATTGCCTCCTGGGAAATGTAATACAGCCACAGACCTCTGGGAATCTGTGCCCTCTGCTTGCTCAAGGTGGAGAAAGAGCATTCATGATGGTATTGAGAATCTCGGCATCTTTCCTCATGGGGCTACGGAGACCCAGGTTAAGTGACAGATGACCACCCACCTGCCCACCTGCCCATCAATCACACCTGTCCCGTCGGTGGATTCATCTATGGTTAGCCACCAGGGAGCCCTCTAAACCAGAACGGAAGTAAGTCATCCTGGATCCTAGGGAGCTGCCTTGGAAGACAAGTAAACTTTGTAAGGAATGCTCACTAATACCACCTGGACACTTTGCTGGATGAAAGTTGTTGAAAAGTATAATTCAAGGTAATTAAATTTGAAGAAAGTCAATTTGGATGCATCATGAAAATCATTATTTTCTATTCTGCATTCAAGGTGCTTTGGTGTAACACATTACATCAAGCCAAGTTTGGAGATTTGTAAAAAAAGACTCCAAGTGACCCAAATTGACATCAAAGATGAAAGCTCCGGAGTCTGGACTTTAGTGGGAAGGGTATTTGGGGATCTACTTCTCATTAGACTTTGGGGGAAGAGACCTCATTGAAATCAGATGTCAGATACTTACAGAAGGCAGGCAAGGCCACCTGGGCTCTGTTCATTTATCATATACAGATGATCCAAGTCAGCATGAATTTACGAAGGGGAATTCATGCTTGACTAATCTTCTGAATTTTTTGAGGATGTAACTAGGAAAATGGACAAGGGAGAGCCAGTGGATGTAGTGTACCTGGACTTTCAGAAAGCCTTTGATAAGGTCACACATAGGAGATTAGTGGACAAGATTAGAGCACATGGTATTGGGGGTAGGGTGCTGACATGGATAGAAAATTGGTTGGCAGACAGGAAACAAAGAGTAGGGATTAACGGGTCCCTTTCAGAATGGCAGGCAGTGACTAGTGGGGTACTGCAAGGCTCGGTGCTGGGACCGCAGCTATTTACAATGTACATTAATGACTTAGATGAAGAGATTAAAAGTAACATTCACAAATTTGCGGATGACACCAAGCTGGGTGGCAGTGTGAACTGTGATGAGGATGCTATGGGGATGCAGGGTGACTTGGACAGGTTGTGTGAGTGGGCAGAATCATGGCAGATGCAGTTGAATGTGGATAAATGTGAGGTTATCCACTTTGGTGGTAAGAACAGGAAGGCAGATTATTATCTGAATGGTGTCAAGTTAGGAAATGGGGAAGTACAAAGAGATCTGGGTGTCCTTGTTCATCAGTCACTTAAAGTTAGCATGCAGGTACAGCAGGCAGTGAAGACAGCTAATGGCATGTTGGCCTTTATGACAAGAAGAGTTGAGTATAGGAGCAAAGAGGTTCTTCTGCAGTTGTACAGTGCCCTAGTGAGATCGCACCTGGAGTACTGTGTGCAGTTTTGGTCTCCACACGGTTTACACTGGAATTTAGAAGGATGAGAGGGGATCTTATTGAAACATATAAGATTATTAAGGGATTGGACATGCTAGAGGCAGGAAACATGTTCCCAATGTTGGGGGAGTCCAGAACCAGGGGCCACAGTTTAAGAATAAATAGTAGGCCATTTAGAACCGAGATGAGGAAAAACTTTTTCAGTCAGAGAGTTGTAAATCTGTGGAATTCTCTGCCTCAGAAGGCAGTGGAGGCCAATTCTCTGGATGCTTTCAAGAGAGAGCTAGCTAGAGCTCTTAATGATAGCGGAGTCAGGGGGTATGGGGAGAGGGCAGGAACGGGGAACTGATTGTGAATGATCAGCCATGATCACATTGAATGGCAGTGAAAGCTCAAAGGGCCGAATGGCCTACTCCTGCACCTATTGTCTATTGTCTATCACTCACATTACAGCCATTCAGGTTACTGAAATTCACCATTATGGAGTTCACAAATTACCGCCCAAAAAATCCAAAATACAGAATAAAATTTACTCTTTTGGAATTTGTGTGGGGGGGAATAAATAAATAAACACAAAATACAAAAAAACTACCGATTTTTGTCTATTTCTATTTTTTCGCTTCATCTTTATATTGCGTGTGCAAATAATGTAGTGGGTTTCACAGCATCGGAGGTTAGTCATGCGGTCTGGCAGTTTTTATTTTAAGTGGTTTCCATGTTATTTACCCTCAGGGTGTCTGAAACAGGGCCAGCAAATTTAAATGCAAGTCGTACACCTAAACGACCATTGTTTTGTTGTGAGTTATATCATTGAATTATCTCATCTAGATTTGATATGTATTTTAAAGTATAGGTCCCCATTCAAACGCAAACCTGCAAGGTGACCAGTGGACACCATAGAGGCTGCCACCTACCTTAATCCTCCCCTCCCCCAACCTGGCTGCATCTGCCTACTTTTTTCCTCTCTCCTTATCTGTCTCATCCCCTTTCCTTCCACTCTAGTTGTTTCTTACTCTAGATTACAGTATATGCAGTCACTTGTGCCTCCAAATGCAGCAGCAGGACACTTAAGAGATTTGGTTTGGAAACTAACAAGACAATCTCTTGAAGGTAGACACAAAATGCAGGAGTAACTCAGCGGGTCAGGCGGCATCTCAGGAGAGAAGGGATGGGTGACATAAATATAGAACATAGACACAAAATACAGAAGATAGACACAAAATTCTGGAGTCACTCGGCAGGTCAAGCAGCATCTCTGGAGAAAAGCAATAGGTGTCGTTTCTGGTCAAGACCCTTCATCAGACTCAGTACAGCAGTTACCTAACAGAACCAGAGACCCAAGTTCGGTTCTGACCTCAGGAACTGTCTGTGTTGAATTAGCACATTCTCCCTGTCATCACAGGTGCTCTAGTTTCCCCCCACATCCCAAATACGAGCAGGCTGATAGGTTAATTGGCCACTGTGAATTGCCCCTTGTGTGTAGGTGACTCGTAGAATCTGGGAGGAATTGATAATAATATGGAGAGATTAAAATTGGATGAGATTAGTGTAAATGGATGGATGATAATCAGTGCGAAGTTGGAGGGCCAATGGGCCCATTTCCATGCAGTGCCTCTCTGTCTCTCTGCCCAGTATCAATGTCATACATGGGAAACCTGGGATTTATTTCACTGATTCATCATCATCATCATCATCATATATATACAGCCGGAAACAGGCCTTTTCGGCCCACCTAGTCCGTGCCGCCCAGCGATCCCCGTACATTAACACTATCCTACACTAGGGACAATTTTTACATTTACCCAGCCAATTAACCTACATACCTGAACGTCTTTGGAGTGTGGGAGGAAACCGAAGATCTCGGAGAAAACCCACGCAGGTCACGGGGAGAACGTACAAACTCCTTACAGTGCAGCATCCGTAGTCAGGATCGAACTTGAGTCTCCGGCGCTGCATTCGCTGTAAAGCAGCAACTCTACCGCTGCGCTACCGTGCCGTACCGTGATTGTGGGGCTAGAAAGGTAAAACTCCACTAGATTTCAGAACATTGAGCTCAACTTGCCAAAAAATATCAGGAGTTTGAGTTCTAACTTGTTGAAGTATGAGATCATGAATTGGACGCGTGCAAATAAAAAGTACAAGATACATATCCTGCAGGGCACTGATACTGATGTGTAATATGTAAAGTGATGATTACATTCCGGTGTTGTGGGGCAACTCCAGACATTAATAGCTTAGGAGAGGTACTTTCATTCTTAATCACAGCCCAAACAAGGTAGAAATAACTACAAGAGATGCAATCATAGAATTTCCCTGACAAATGACTAATTTCTGGGAATCAGTTGATTTGTTTGTGTTTGGTGCTGCCATGCATTTTCTGTCGGGGCAAACCAGCACGGGTGTATCCGTTGGTCTCTGCTGAGTTTCGTCATTCTCTTATAACTTCACAACTTTTCTTTCTACTGTGGATGTACTGAAATCTAGCGGAGTTTTAACTTCCAGCCCCACAATCAATGATTAATGGGACGGAAAGTTTAAGAAGGGGTAAGGGAATAAGGTCGGGACCGGTGTGAGAAGGGAGGTGAATACTAAATGAAAGGTGTTGTATTTGAATGTGCGTAGTATAAGAAATAAAGTGGATGTGCTTGCAGCACTGTTAGAGATTGGTAGGTATGATGTTGTGGGAATTACAGAGACGTGGCTGCAAAAGGATCAGAGCTGCGAGCTAAATATTCAAGGTTATGCGTCATATCGGAATGACAGGCAGGTGGGCAGAGGGGGTGGAGAAGCTGTTTTTTTTCAAATCAAAAATATTTATTCAAATATTAAAATAATATATACAATACAATAAAACCAAAACAGAACCCACCACCAGAATACTATACAAACAAATATACCAATTGAAACTATTATACAATTATATTACAATCCCCATCCAGGATACATCCAATCCCCCGCGGTGCCCAGCAGTCCCGGAAATCCTCCAGGGTGCCCGTGGACAGCGCGTAGTCCCTCTCCAACACCACCCGGGCGCGGGTGTAACCACGGAAAAGGGGTAGGCAGCTGGCTCAGGCAGAGCCCTCTTCCGCCTGGCTCCGTGACTCGCGGATGGCCAGCTTGGCCAAGCCCAGGAGCAACACAACTAGGACATCCTCGGCCCTACCCGGGAAGCTCTGTTGGTTAGTAATGAAATTCAGTCCATAGTGAGGGGTGACATAGGACCAGAAGATGTAGAGTCATTGTGGATAGAGCTGAGAAATTATAAGGGTTAAAAGACGCTAATGGGAGTTATTTACAGGCCCCCAAACAGTAGCGAGGATAAAGGGTACAAGTTACAATTGGCATGTAAAAAAGACAATACTACGGTGGTCATGGGAGATTTCAATATGCAGGTAGACTGGGAAAATCATGTTGGTACTGGATACTTGGAAGCACATGTTAAAATAGACTGAAGTCAGTGTGGTTTTGTTAAGGGGAGATCTCGCCTGACAAATTTGTTGGATTTTATTTTGAGGAAATAACAAGCAGGATTGGACAAAGGAGAGTCAGTAGATGTTGTTTGCTTGAATTTTCAGAAAGTCTTTGATAAGGTGCCATATGTGAGGCTGTTAAACAAGATAAGAACCAATGGTATTAGATGCACGTTATGAGCATATATACTGTAGAAGATTGTCTGCCTGGCAGAAGGCATAGAATGGGAATAAAGGGGGCCTTTTATGGTTGACTGCAGATGACCAGTGGTGTTCCGCAGGGGTCGATGTTGGGTCCGCTACTTTTCACGGTATATGTTAATGGTCTGGACGAAGGAATTGATGGGTTTGTGACCAGATTTGCGGGTGATGCGAAGACAGTGGGGCAGGTAGTGTTGAGGAAGCAGGGAGCCTGCAGAAGGACTTGGACATGTGGGGAGATTGGGCAAAGAAGTGGCAGATGGAATACAGCGTAGCAAAGTCTGTAATCATGCGCTTTGGTAGAAGGAATAAAGGCATAGACTACTTTCTAAATGGAGAGAGAATTCAGAAATCAGAGGTGCAAAGAAACTTGGGAGTACTGGTGCAGGATTCCCAAAAGCTTAATAAGGTTGAGATCACTGCAGTGGTAAGAAAGGATTTTGGCTCCGGTGAGATGCAGATTCACTTAGGGTGGAGATGAGAGATAGGAGTAAAATGTTATGGTGACAGATGTATATAAGCCATAAACCCATGGCTAAACTGTGGAACAGAGCATGCATTAGGAAATGATGAGACCACGTGAGAAACTGCACTGCAAAAGCTTGGACAATTTGAATTCATATTTAGCTTGGACAATCAAATTTGTGAGGGTAGCCTTGAGAATAGGTTAATTGTGTGTATTTGGGATCACTTGTTGGACCCGAGTGTCTACCTAGGTATATCAAAAGGAAGAGAATATCTAAAGTAGATCAATATCCAAAGTGGATACCTTGGAAATTAATAAAGAGAAATAGAAAAATAGATACTCCAAATAATTATTTCAGATTGGTCTTCACAATAGATGCGGGAAGATTGTTCCCGATGTTGGGGGAGTCCAGAACCAGGGGTCGCAGCTTAAGGATAAGGGGGAAGTCTTTTAGGACCGAGATGAGAAAACATTTCTTCACACAGAGAGTGGTGAGTCTGTGGAATTCTCTGACACAGAAGGTAGTTGAGGCCAGTTCATTGGCTATATTTAAGAGGAGTTAGATGTGGCCCTTTTTGCTAGAGGGATCAGGGGGTATGGAGAGAAGGCAGGTACAGGCTACTGAGCTGGATGATCAGCCATGATCATATTGAATGGCGGTGCAGGCTCGAAGGGCCGAATGGCCTACTCCTGCACCTATTTTCTATGTTTCTATGTTTCTATGTTTCTATGTCTAAAAAAATGCCAAAAATAACAGATAATCTGGGGCTCTAGGGAAGGAGGAACTTAGAATTGTGTCATTCAATAGAAAAAACCCACTAGGCAAAATGATGTGGCGAAAGGCTAATACACCCAGACCTTGACGGCCTGCATTCTAGAGGGGAGTCATAAATTCTCTCCTTAAATGTTTATCGCAGCTTGTCCATTCACTTACAAGCTAATCTATTCTCCCTGTCTACCGCAGATATCTCTCTCCTCATTCTTTTGTAATTCCCTTTATTTAGGCATAAAACAATTAAAATTTTTAGTTTTTTGGTTTAGAGATACAGCGTGGAAGCCGGCCCTTCGGCCCACCAAATCCACGCTGACCAGCAATCCCGCATACTTACACTCCCCTACACACACTAGGTTCGATTTACAATTTTACCAAAGCCAATTAAACTACAAAAACCTGTACATCTTTGGAGTGTGGGAGGAAACGGGAGCACCTGGAGAAAGCACACGTAGGTCACATGGGGAACGTGCAAACTTCGTTCAGACAGTACCCGAGGTCAGGTCAAACCCGGGCCTCTGGTGCTGTAAGGCAGCAACTCTACCACTGCGCCACCTTGCCAATTGAATGAGACCTACGATTTTCACTATCAATCCGTAAGCTGAATTCTAAATTTCTGTGATTTCCCCTCTCCCTCAGGGATCTTTTACTGGGAAATCATGTAGTAATGATTTGTCACAAAACGCATTAGTGAAGACAGACAGCAGAGCTATGGCAGGTGTGCAGGGCCTGAGTCAGAAGGGAGCAGACCTTCCTAGTCTCTTCTCTCCTGATCACTGGGATGCTGCTGGATGTGGACCAGGCCGGGTCAGGTTCTAACAGGCATTAAACACACACACCCTCAAAACAGCAGAGAGGAAGGATGTTGATGGATAGGCAGCACACGCGAATGAGAGACCATATAATCAACAAGGAATTGCCAGGACTTTAAAAAACTGTGACTCAGAAGTGGTTTGCCAGTAAGTAAATATGTTGTTGTGACTGATACCTAAATTATGCCATTTGCTGGAACTACCATTTTTGCTTACTCTTTAGCTGACAATTTACAAGTAAGTGGAACACTGAAACATAGAAATTGGATAAAATGTTGCATTTGTTTACAATAATAAGTGTTCTTATACTTGGAATTGTGTAAGCTAGAGTGAAAATCTAGAGAACTATTTTCAAAGAGATCTGAAAAGTCATGATTGGCACAAATGTTAATGAATGGCTTGGTTTTTACTGTCCCTTTAGTTGGCTATGAAAACCTTGGCTCTTCCTGATTACTAATGATTATTGGCTTTAAAAGATGCCAACTGCATTCTCCCTAAATATCGCCAACATTCCCAGAACACCCCCAATGATTAGATTTATATTATACTTACTGGATCCATTTCCAGGAGTCCAAGAACTACTAATAACTGCAAGCCTTTCACAAAACATGAAGGAATTTAATTCTTCACAAGAGTTGTGGGCACTGAGAAATGTGGTCAAAGGACACAGCAGGATAAGGATCTGAGGAAATATGTATGGGGAAAGAGCAGATTGAGCTGAATCTGGAAGTGTTGCACTTTGGGAGGGCAAATGTAAGAGGAAAGCATTGATGTGCAGAAGGATATCGTGGTGCAAGTCGATAGCTCCCTGAAAGTAGCAACATGTATGTTATTCATAGACTATAGCTCCGCCTTCAACACGGTCATCCCCACCAAACTCATCACCAAACTCCACCAGCTAGGCCTCAGCTCGTCATTATGTGACTGGATCCTGGACTTCCTGCTGGAACGACCGCAGGCAGTGAGAATGGGCCCGCACCTGTCCTGAGTACCGGCACACCACAGGGCTGTGTTCTGAGCCCCATGCTCTACTCCCTCTTCACACACGACTGTGTTCCTGCATTCGACACCAACACCATTGTCAAGTTTGCAGATAACACAACGGTGATCGGGCTGATCACCAACGGGGATGAAACAAACTATAGAGCGGAGGTTCAGAACCTGGCGGACTGGTGCTCGGATAACAACCTGTCCCTAAATACCACCAAGACCAAGGAGCTGATCATCAACTTCCGTAGGTCACATAACGGGGAATATGCCCCGATCTCTATCAACGGGGACAGTGTGGAGAGAGTGTCCAGCTTCAAGTTTCTTGGCACTCACATTTCGGAGGACCTAACATGGTCCAATAACACTGCTGCGCTGGTCAAGAAGGCACAACAAAGACTGTTCTACTTAAGAACACTGAAAAAGTCTGGTCTACCCCAACAGCTGCTGACGACCTTCTACCGCTGCACCATAGAGAGCATCCTAACGCATGGCATCCCTGTGTGGTACCTCAGCTGCACGGAGGCAGAAAGGAAAGCTCTACAGCGGGTAGTCCATAGAGCTCAGAGGGCCATCGGAACACAGCTACCAGACTTGGAGGGCATCTACAACACACGATGCCTCAGAAAAGCCACCAGCATCCACAAAGACTCTTCACACCCCTGCAACAGTCTGTTCGAACTCCTTCCATCGGGCAGACGATACAAGGCCTTCTATGCCCGCACCTCCAGACTCAGGAACAGCTTCATCCCCAGGGCCATAGCTGCTATGAACCGGTCCTGCTGAGCCGGATGGCCACAACGCATAGATCAACTTGCACTTTACCCTGTCCAAAACTGTTACCACTGTTTCGTTTCGTTGGGTTGCTGCAGTCTAAATTACCTCAATTATTGCATTGTATGGGAGGCGCATTCCCAATCTCGTTGTACCCCTGGGTACAATGACAATAAAGATATATTGTATTGTATTGTATTGTATTGTATTGTTATTCATGCTTGCATGAAGAAGGGACTTGACCCAAAACACCACCCATTCCTACCCTCCAGAGATGCTGCATGCCCTGCGTACTGCATGATTGCCTTCATTGGTTGGGGCATTGAGCAAAGAAGTTAACAAGCCATGTTGCAGCAGGATAAAACTTTTGTTCGGCCATGCTTGGAATATCGTGTGCCATTCCAGTTGCCCTGCTGCTGGAAGGATGCGGGACCTTTAGAGAGAGTGCAAAAGAGGTCCGCTAGCATGTTGCCTAGATTGGAGTATTAACTATAATAGAGATTGGAAATCTGCATGGTGGCAGTGGAGGAAGGTGACTTCATGAGCACCTCCCAGAGAAGAATCTATTGTCATTCAATACAATTGCTCTACTCTTTTCAATTTCTTTTCTACCTGCAAGGACACCACTAATTCCAAGCCGTTCTAATGATATGCTCTTCAATGTTCCCGCAGGTCTAACAATCCAAAGACTTCCCTGACCAGCAAGGCCTACTCCAACCGGTGAAGCCTGCAGCCTACACTCTACCTATTGTACTTGAGTTTCACTTGATTGTATTTCTGTACGGTGTTGTGTAGGAAGGGACGCAGATGCTGGCTTACACTGAAAATAGACAAAAAAATTGCTGGAGTAACTCAGCAGGGCATGCAGCATCTCTGGAGGGTAGGAATAGGTGGCGTTTTGGGTCAAGTCCCTTCTTCAGTCTGACAGTTGTTCATTTAAGTACATTCACAGTATTGGGTAAAGTAACAATTTAAATTTCTGTTCTGAAACCTCACCAAAAGCATTTGGTTTGCAGCTTTTTATGAAGAGATTACTAATGCACAGGACAATGGGCCATCCTATTAAATGCTCATAACTCACACTGATTGTTAAAAACATTAATAATGTTTGGTGGTTGCCGCCCAAACTCTAAGGGCTCAGCACTCTGGCACCTGCTCCACCCTCAGCCCTTCAGCTATGGTTTACTCATCCATTGGATATCGCTTGTGATCCTTAACTCACCCTTCATGGCTGCTTGTTGGCTTAATCATGGATGATGAAGTGAAAATGCTTAAATTACAGTGGGTTTTAATGTTCCTCGTGGCTATATGGAAGTCAGCATAAGGATTAATGTAATATGACAGGAAATAAAGTCTATGCAAGCTGTGTCTTACCTCCATGGGGCAGGGCCATGCCTCTTCACTGATTCCTAACAAAAACAACTGTGGAGAGGTGTTAATAATTGAGTTCCAGGGCTGGGGGTAGGCCTCATAGGATCACTGAGGGGAAGATTTGCCGAGACTACGCCAGGAATGTGCCAGCCATTTGAAAGCAGGTCTTAACCACGTTCCAAGACTAAGATGGATGGGATGCATGTTCCCTCGTTTCCCTCAAAATACTAATATGAAGCTCCAATTGATGGGACAAAATGCACTCCAACAGTCTGCAGAAGGGTCCGACCTGAAACAACATCTGTCCATTTCCATCCGCAGATGCTACCTAGGGGCAGCACGGAGGCACAGCGGTACAGTTGCTGAACTTACAGCGCCAAAGATCCAGGTTCAATCCTGACTATGGGTTCTGTCTGACATGCATAGGTTTACTGCACAAGCTCCAGTTTCCTCCCGCACTCCAAAGATGTACAGGTTTGTAGGTTAATTGACTTTGGTAAAATGGCAACTTTTACCATTGTGTGTAGGATAGTGTTAGTGTAAGGGGGTCGCTGGTCGGCACGGACTCAGTGGGCTGAAGGGCCTGTTTCCACGCCGTATCTCTAAACTAAACTAAACTAAATCTGCTAATTCCTCCAGCACTTTGTTTTTAAAACCCACACAGTGCTTAGCTCAGAGACAGGACACAAGTGAAATGATATGGGTGGCACAGTAGCGCAGTAGTGACCAGGGTTCGATCCCAGCTACGGGTGCTGTCTGTACGGAGTTTGTATGTTCTCCCCAGACCTGCGTGGAGTTTTCTCTGTGATCTTTGGTTTCCTCCCACATTCCAAAGACGTACAGATTTGAGGGTTAATTGGCTTGGTCTAAGTGTAAATTGTCCCGAGGGTGTGTTAATGTGCAGAGATCGTTGGTCAGTGCAGACACGGTGAGCCCAAGGACCTGTTTCCACACTGTATCTCTAAACTAAACTAAATTAAATTAAACTAAATATCATTACTAGGGCATCTGGTCACCACAAATCTATTGCTGTTGGCTGTTGAGTACTGGAAATGAGGTGGAAAAAGAATACACAGGTAATCCTCAGGATTAGCGACAGACATTGGACAATTTACACATGAGATTTCACCTACCCGCAAAAGAAGACCCAGGTGAGTCGAGAGTGTTTAAATGTCATATGTACCGACAACAGAACAATTAAATTCTTATTTGCATCGGCAGAACAGGCCTGTAAACACAATACACATAGATAGTGCATAATAAAAATAAATTCCAGAAATTAATAACCACCAGACTGTGGTCAAAAAAAGTCCCAAGACAAACCAAACACAGTCCATGGAAGTTCATTGTTGAGGTGAGTAATGTGTAGTGTTCAAGACCCTGATGGCAGTAGAGATGTTATTCTTGAACCTGGCAGTCCCGGATTTCCAATTCCTATACCTTCTCCTATACCAGGGCCTTGGTGAGACCGCACCTGGAGTATTGTGTACAGTTTTGGTCTCCTAATCTGAGGAAAGACATTCTAGCCTTAGAGGGAGTACAGAGAAGGTTCACCAGATTGATCCCTGGGATGGTAGGACTTTCATATGAAGAAAGACTGGATAGACTGGGCTTGTACTCGCTGGAATTTAGAAGACTGAGGGGGGATCTTTTAGAAACATATAAAATTCTTAAGGGGTTGGAGAGGCTAGATGCGGGAAGATTGTTCCCGATGTTGGGGAAGTCCAGAACTAGGGGTCACAGCTTAAGGATAAGGGGGAAGTCTTTTAGGACTGAGATGAGAAAACATTTCTTCACACAGAGAGTGGTGAGTCTGTGGAATTCTCTGCCACAGAAGGTAGTTGAGGCCAGTTCATTGGCTATATTTAAGAGGGAGTTAGATGTGGCCCTTGTGGCTAAAGGGATCAGGGGGTATGGAGAGAAGGCAGGTACAGGTTACTGAGCTGGATGATCAGCCATGATCATATTGAATGGCGGTGCAGGCTCGAAGGGCCGAATGGCCTACTCCTGCACCTATTTTCTATGTTTCTATGTTTCTATGTAAGTGACAAAGTGATAAAGGCTTCAGTAAATGTGGTTTCAGTTGTGGATGGATTCCTCACTCCTCTGAGTCCAGCAGCTCTGCTCTCACTCCCCCTCACCTCAGATGGAACAAGGATAGAGTTCTGATCTTCACCTTTCACCACTCCAGCATCCGCATTCAAAACATCATTCTCCAACATTTACAACACCTTCAACGTATTCCAACCACAAGTCACATCCTCCCATCCCCATCCTTTCCACTTTCCACACAGACCACTCTCACAGCAACTTCTTGGTTCACTCATCCCTTCCCACCCAAACCACCCCTCTTAGGTACTTTTTGCTGCAGCAACCTCCCTATACCTCCTCCTTTGGCTCCATCCAGCACCCACAGCATCTTTCCTGGTGAGACAGAGGTGCGCATGCACCTATTCAAACCTCATCTACTGCATTTTTGCTCCCAATGTGGTCTCCATTTCATCGACGTCCAAACGTGTATTAGGCTTCTGTTTTGGCAAACACTTGCGCTCTGTCCGCCGAGGCCTGCTGGTTCTCCCAGTCATTGACCATTATAAATCCCCTTCTCATTCCCATACCGAACTGTTTGCCCTTGGCCTCTTCCATTGCCAGAGTGAGGCAACACACAAAATGGAGGAACATCACCTCATATTCCGCTTGGGGAAATTACAACCCAATGTTAAGACCATTGAATTCCTCAATTGCAAGTAGTACTGAACCTATCTCCTCTCTCTTCACTGTGTACCCCATATCCCAACCCTGATCGCCTCACCCTGACACGCACCCATTTCTTACATTATCTCTCACCCTCCCAGTCACCATGGTCCTTTCCACACCTTTGTAAACTCATCTCCCATTCCCGAGTCCCTCATTTCTCCTTTATCACCCCCTCCTTCCCCTCCCCCCCTGTCAGCTATATCCCCCCCCCCCCCCCCCTCCGGTTTTATATTTCACTCCTCTTCTCCCCTTATTTGATACCCTTTCTCCTTTTCACCTCCAGCCTTTGTCATTTACTCCACCCATCTGCCAATCGAAAGCTTTCTCACCCATATCCACCTGTCACTTGGCAGGCTTTGTCGGCCCCACCTCCATTTTCCAGCTTTCTCCCTCCTCCAACTATCAGTCTAAAGGAGAGTCCCCACCCAAAACATCGCCTGTCCATGACTTCCACATATATTGCCTGACTCGTTGAGTTCCTCCAGCACTTTACGGTTTGCTTAAGATTCCAACATCTACACTTCCTTGTGTGTTTGAGATTTAAGTAGTCCAAACAGGAAAGAACAGGATGAGTACATCATCTATATCTGTAGATTAAAATCAGTCAATACATTAGTGCCAGTGAGAATGGTCAGGCTGGGCAGGAATGAGATGAGAAAGATTGAGGGGTTAATAATTATATTACCATGGGTGACTAAACAAGTGGGCGAAACCATTAGCAACAGGAAATTCTAAAGGACAGTTTTATTTGCAACTGAAAGAACCATGTGACCAAGATAAACCAAAGTCAAATTAGGAATAACAGAGCAAAATCCATCTAGAACACAACAAAATTCTAAATTTTGGGAGTTCTATGTACTTCTATTACTTCTTACCTGTCACTTTTTTTTTAACCATATATCTCCAGAGTAAAAACATTCAACATATTAGTGCTAGTCACATTGGGAATGGTGGAGATTGTGAGTGGTTAATGCTTAGATTAACATGAGACACAAGAAAAGGTGGGTCATACATTATCACCAGGAAATTGCAAAAGCAATTACAATAACAACTGGGAAACGACAAACTAAATCCAAATTAGTAATGATAATGAGAAATCCAAGTCATCTGGACCGCCACAAAATTCTAAACTTTGATGGTTCTGTGTATTCCCCTGACGTCTTGCTTTACAATTTTTACCACAATCCTCTAAAATTCTTATATAAAGAACCTTAAGACATAACTTCTTATGGATGTTCTGCACTGTTAACATCATGTCAGATCTATAGACATTGCATTTATTAGGATGCTCCATTAATTAATGGGATTTTCTAATACCCAAACTAAGAGGATGGTGGCATTGCTGTTATATTACTGGATTATTAGTCCGGACTAACGATATGGAAGAACGAATTTATCTATCTATCTATCTATCTTCTATCTATCCTCAATGACCCAGAAAGAGAACCTCACTCTAGCACTGCTGACAAAAGACAAAGAAAATATGTGTCGGAAGGAACTGTAGATATAAATATGTGTTGTATTTATATAAAATTTGTATTTATATATATCGAGGGCGACACGGTGGCACAGGGGTAGTGTTGCTGCCTTACAGCGCTTGCAGCGCCGGAGACCCGGGTTCGATCCCGACTACGGGTGCTGTCTGTACGGAGTTCGTACGTTCTCCCCATGACCACATGGGTTTTCTCCGAGATCTTCCGCTTCCTCCCACACTCCAAAGACGTACAGGTTTGTAGGTTAATAAGCAAGTTCGGTATTCCAACTGGGCATGCGCAGGTCATAGGTCGCGTGGGCAAAGAATGGTCGCTAGCTCATTGCTTCGTGTAAACGAGCCTTCGTTTCATTCGTTTTTTCCTGTTTTTCTCCGTATAGGTAAGAAAATAGTGTTTTCAAAACTGTTAATTTGGTGTATATGTGGTTAATTAGTAAAAACTACGATGATTTTGCAGTTTTTTTTGCTTTATGCGATGAGTTCCCCTCAACTCTCCCCGACTCTTTAACTTGTCCAGGAGCCGTGGAACTGCAGCGTCGGCTGTGGGGACTGGAGGCAGAAGCTGCCGGCAAAAGAGATTGTCCCTAGTGTGTGTAGGATAGTGTTAATGTGCGTGGATCGCTGGTCGGCGCGGACTCGGTGGGCTGAAGGGCCTGTTTCTGCACTATATCTCTAAACTAAACTAAACTAAAACATGTAAAAAGTCACTTTGTTAGAAAAAGACTTAAGCGTAAGTCTTAAGAATAAGACCAGTCTTAAGACAGAAGACATAAGAATTTATGAAGTAAATAATAAAGTATATACTTTGGTATGAAGCTCCTGTGTCCTATTATAAGGAGGTTTAGCAGCGCTCCTGTAGATTCTAATGTCCACCTTGCATGCACCACAGGATAACCATTCTTTCTCATCTGGGCTTGAACACTATCCTTTATAATCTCCTCTTTGAAAGCTTGTGGGTACATACCATGTTTTGCCAAGGTTTCCACGTTGCTAACCAGCCCTCTGTTGTGCGAACATACTTTTGATGCCGTTTCATTGGTGCATGCACTCATACACCACTGGAAACAGGCCTTAACAATAAATACGAAGACTGCAAGAGCAAGACTTAAAGGACATCCAAGTTAGACACAAAATGCTGGTGTAACTCAATGGGTCAGGCAGCATCTCTGAAGGAAATGGATAGGTGACGTTTCAAGTCGGGACCGTTCTTCAGACTGATTGTGGAGGAACTGGAAGCAAGAAAAGACCAGGACAAATCAGCGCCGGCAACAGATGCACTCAGGCCGGGTGGTTACCTGATGGGCTGCCTGTTAGGGACGGAGTGATACCAAGAGCAATACACAGTGACAAACTGTGGAACAGGTTAACCAACTTTTAGTGGAGGAAGTGGGGAACAAGGGTGGGGGTGAGAAATGAGGGGAAGGGGAAGGGGAGTGTATATAGAAGTTACCTAAAGTTAGAGAATTCAACATTCATATTGCTGGGTTATAAACTGCCCAAGCAAAATATGAGGTGCTGTTCCTCCAATTTGCATGTGGCCTCACTCCGGCAATAGAGGAGGCCCAGGACAGAAAGGTCAGTGTGGGATTGGGAGGGGGAGTTAAAATGGTTAGCAAACCGGGAGATACAGATGCCTTGGTGGACCTAGCTTAAGTGTTCAGTGAAACGGTCATTGAGTCTACACTTGGTCTTGCCAATGTACAAGAACCCACATCAGGAACATTGGATGCAGTAGGTCGGTTTAAGGAGGTGCATGTGTCTACCTGGCCAAATTTAAGGTCAAAGATCTCAGGATCTGGAGCTATCTACAAGATGGTTTTATTTGCTCCTCGGGCAATTCTCTGTGGCACCCCCTAGCACTGTAATCCAGCCAATCATAATCAATCCCAACTAACATTCCTAATACCAGGTCTAAATGAAGGTTTGTAGGAAGGAAATGCAGATGCTGGTTGACACCGAAGATAGACGAAAACTGCTGGAGTAACTCATCGGATTAGACAGCGACTTCTGAGAAAAGGAATAGGTGACGTTTTGAGTCGAAACCCTGAAGTGTCTTCAGATCCTTTTCTCCAAAGATGCTGCCTGACCCACTGAGTCACTCCAGAATTCTGCATCTCTCTAAATGAGGGTAGCTGACAGGGGATATGTCAGTGAACACAGCAAGTATGAACAGTTTCATCTGCTGGGCCTGCACATGCAGTCATTTGAAATCATCCTGAAGGAAAATTGAAATAATTGATGTTCTAGGGAGGACGGAGGACAGAGCAATGGGACTATACTGAAAACAGAAAGGCAGTGGTGATTTCAGTG
Organism: Rhinoraja longicauda; assembly: GCF_053455715.1. NCBI lineage: Eukaryota > Metazoa > Chordata > Chondrichthyes > Rajiformes > Arhynchobatidae > Rhinoraja > Rhinoraja longicauda. The sequence goes on along the minus strand of NC_135959.1, from coordinate 67,413,992 downwards.
GATGTGGTGAGCCTGCTAGTACCAGAATCCCTAGATTAATCTCCCATGGGGACATAAATAAAACCCTGGTGGGAAAGTATCATCTGGCCCGGTCAGAGTTTTTCAAAAGCCACAGCTTTGGCAAAAAGGACTCAGGAAACACATAGTCGGGAAAAGACACTTTCAGATCTTCTTAGATTGAGTACAGCAGGATTGTTGTAGGATGGCTTAGAGTGTGGGCTAACAGGCAAAATATCTGACACTGCAATTAATACGAGAGAACAATGTCTCAACTGAGCGATGGTGTTTAAACAACTGAAGAAGTTTTGCTCAGGGTGTGGATCCAAACTGCAGGCAGGGAACAAGCCCACAGAAATGGTAACGGCAACAGGTATTCAAGTTACATGGAAACTATAAATCTGTTCAACGGGAAACCAGTAAATCAAATGTACTCAGCCTCGGAACACCCATTGATGATGGTCTGGTGTTATAATTGTTTTGGGTAGGGTGTATTGCACAGGGATACAGGTCCTGGAAGAAAAGAAAGTCTGCATAGATAGTTCCCACTCGATCAAAGTGAGCAAGGTTATGAATGAGTCCCACAGGTGTACGAGGTACACATCAGAATCAGATAATGTGGTGGAAATGGTAAAATGAATAGCATCTATTAAAGCCCCAGGGGAAATGATAAGAGCGGTACATTTAAAGCTATCCTATTCATAGAGAATGCAACAATAGTCATGCATATTGATTCAGTGGCAAGTAGTCTGTTGTAGGCGAGGACATGCATGGGAAATACCTCAATCATATTTGCCGAGGCTGAGCAAATAGGTGTTGGACATCCACACAAGAGGAGTTCTTGGGGTTATGGTGGAGATACATTGTTAGTTTACCAGTTGGCACATTTGGATCTAGCTGCCCATCTCATTTGGTGAAGGGGCGTGCATCAGCCATCATGGCCTTAGTCTGGATTGGGTCACTCAGGATGAGGGCCAATGCTTCTAAAAGCTAACAACTGGACTGGCAAACACAGGCAGAGCTCATTTCGAGAAACCTCCCTTCTATGTTGAAACTGCTTGACTGGAGCCCTCTGTAATTCTGGAACTTCTGAAACTTCCCGAATATTAGCCAGTCGTACCAGGGATCCCAGCTTCCCATTCGTCAAACCAATCATGATTTTCTACTATGCTATGTAGGCAAAACCATCAGATAAAAAGGCAGAAAATGGAAAAGCCAATGCTATTTCTAAGAACCCGAATAACATACAAGGTCTCCATCGTTTTGAGCATTCCGTGTGTTCAAACATGCAGGGCCAGAAAACGTTAAGATTAATCAGGACAGAGTAAATGAGAAGAAAGTAACATTGTATCACTGCCCAGCACTCCATATCGATATTTGCCTTGATCCTCCACCTTTCAAAATATCAGCATTTTCTCAAGTCTGTATTCTTTTGCATCGCCAAATTTAATTGAGCCCAATTATTAGTCATCAACTAATCCAGGGAACGGCCCAAAATGTACTGGTACATGTTTGCACCATCCTGTTACAAAAAAACTTCCTGATAAGACTCATCAGGTCCAGGGTCCTCTCGGTTTTATCAGATTAGTGCGAAGAAATCGGGTTGAATGGGAGCGTGGGTGTAGGAGTAACAGGAAGGGTTCAGGAGTTTAAAGCTCCAGTCTACCAGGTCAATGGTTTTCAGGGTAGTTAGCCAAAATAATACTCATACTTCAATAAAGCATTAACACAAGAAGAAGGACGGTCATTTCAAACTGTTTCCTTCTGTTCCTGAGCCAGGCACACCTTAAGTGTAAACAACAAGCGGTCAATAACTGACTTATGGATATGCCTACGTGCTATTTGCACCTAAACACTGTGATTTAAAGTGAATGAGTCAAAGTAAAAGTAGCTGCACCTTAGTACAGAGGTTATATTGTTTGTTAAATGATGCACTGCTCGTATTGTAACATGAACCTTCACAATTTGGTGCAAAGGTCCGTACAATTTTACCGCTCTTCATTTGATTGCTCAAGAGGCAGTGAAAAATCTGGCAAACGATTGAACCATTTACAACATACTCCATCTGTACCTAAAATAACTCATAAATAAAACATTCATAACTAAAACATATTGGATTCCAAATTCTATTTTTCCTAAAAATATGTTTTAAATGTTATGCAATATGCAATATCCATTCAATGTCTTTTGTCCTGCTGCCAATGCAATGTAATTCTCTCTCCCCCACCCCCTCCCCCACCAACATCCTGCTAGTATTCTGGGTTCTTATAAATAATACACTGCATCAATTTGTGAATTAACACATTTTAGCACATATAGCGACATAGAGTCATACAACACAAAAACAGCCCCTTTGGCCCAACTCATCCATGTCGACCAAAATGCCCCATCTAAGCTAGTCCCATTTGCCAGACTTTGTCCCTCTAAACTTTTCCTATCCATATTCCTGCCTGTGCCTTTGAAATGCTGTTACAGTACATGCCTCAACTACCTCTTCTGGCAGCATATTCCATGTACCCATCACCCTCTGAGTAAAAAGTTTGCCCCTTTAGTAAAGCTCCAATAACGAGTATTCAATTGATCTGAAATTCTGATTGTTTGGCATCAGGCTCATCAGGTGATGTTCCCCACATCCCCTATAAATTCACAGAAGCCTCATCCCCATGTTCCTTATAAACTTACCTGAGCTCCAATCTCATGCACCCTTTTAAATTCTTTGTGGCCCTGCTCCTATCTTCCTTTTAAGCACATTGCACGTTTCCTGCATTCTTTATAAACCTACTGAGGCCCAATCCCCTGATCCTTATTAATTCACTTTGGTCCATTCCACTGCTCCTTTTAAGCTCAGGATTTGTGACCAATGCTCTGTTTAAACTCAGCTGGTTCACTAAAAAAGTTAGCGCACTGCTGTGTAACACCTAAACAAGTGAATTAAAACTGTAGGTAGACACAAAATGCTGGAGTAACTCAACGGGTCAGGCAGCATCTCAGGAGAGAAGGAATGGGTAACGTTTCGGATCGAGAGCCTTCTGAATTAAAACTGTACTGTGGCATTGATTGGAGTAACATCTAATAGTCCAGAGCATCAGCCAGTTCAGCCCCACCAAAGTCCCAAGATGTCTGGAATACATTTTACTGTAATTTACTTACTACTCTCTATGAAGGGTACAAAGAGTTGGTTCAATGTACAGCAAAAAAACGTTGTTTTGCATGCTATCGAAAAAGATCAGATATAACGTACAAAAATAATATCAAGTCACACTCAAGTACAATGGATAGAGCAAAGGGGCAGATACAGAGTGCAGAATATCATTCTTAGTGAAGATAGACACAAAAAGCTCGAGTAACTCAGCGAGAGAGGCAGCATCTCTGGAGAGAAGGAATGGATGACATTTTGAGTCCAGACCCTTCTTCAGACTGGTTAGGGATAAGGGAAACGGGAGATATAGATGGTGATGTGGAGAGATCCACGAAACGATCGCCCAGTCTGCGTTTGGTCTCGCTGATGTATAAGAGTCCACATCTTGAATAACGGATACAGTGAATTAAGGTGGAGGAGGTGCAAGTGAACCTCTGCCTAACCCGAAATTGCTGATTTCGCTATGACTATATTAATGTTATTGATTGATTAGTAGGACTAGATGTTACAATCCCTAAGGTTTGCACTACAATTAGCTGGTGTTGTTCTTGGGGGTGACCACTAGGTCACTAACTATACTAGAACAACTATAACTATACTGGAACAACTATAACTATACTGGAACAATTTGCCCAGAATCTGGTCCTGTAGTCTTTCCTTTATCCAGTGCTGTTAGTTATTTCTTGAGGCCATGTGGAATAGAGCATACTGGCTGGAACCTGGCTTCTGTCATGGTGGGGATGTCAGGAAGAAACCAGATGGATCATTCTCTCCACTCGACTGGTTAAGGAGTATGATTATAACTGTTTTAACCTTATATTTCCACTCATTTGCTGCGCTGCACCATTGCTATGTATGGAGATATTCTTGGAGACTGCTGCTCCCATTGGCTTTCAGTGATTGCATCTTCGTGCTATAGCAGTAATCCTTCCAGCAGCACAGAGAGCAGGTCTGAATAGGGTGGGTTCAGTGCAATCCTGAGCCTGTTTGGCCTTGGTCTTGGGCAGAATCCTGTCACTAGTGTCTGGCAAAAGAATATGTTATCCAATTTTAGACTGTGTTCATCTCCCCACCACCTCGCATTTAAATCTCCTTGAGATAAAGGTCAAAGCTTGTCACTGTTTTGTACCCAGTGCTTCGTGATTCATGTGCACGGCTACCTGAAGCTCCTTGCTCCTCTTCCCTCACTGGTAAGAAATATTCAGAATACAGAGTTGGCAGATCTCACTTTTGCTAACTGATCTCTTTCCCTTAGTCTAAATATGTCACGGCTGCTATGTACTTCATTACAATGCCCAATTCACCATTGTTTGCACACTTAGATGTCCATCCCTATAATTCCTCATCTAAATCAGTAATAAATGTGGTGAAAGCTGAGCTATGTGCAAAGATCCCCAATAAACTGGCTGGAAAGCACTGCCAGGATTGGGCAGCAGATGTTTAAAAGGCTCCTAGATATGCACATTGATATGCAGGGAATGGATGGATATGGATCACAAGCAGGCTGAAGACATTAGTTCAACTTGGCATCATGATACGATGTGGAGAATGTGGGCCGAATGGCTTGTTCCTGTGCTGTACTATTCTGCGTTTTATGTTCTATGTAACATGTGAAAGAGTTAAATAAAATTTTGTGAAATTATCTCTAACATGGCACGGTGGCGCAGCGGTAGAGTTGCTGCCTTACAGTGCTTGCAGCGCCAGAGACTCGGGTTTGATCCCGACTATGAGTGCTATTTGTACGGAGTTTGTACGTTCTCCACGTGGCCGCGTGGTTTTCTCCGAGATCTTCGGTTTCCTCCCACACTCCAAAGACTTACAGGTACGTAGGTTAATTGGATTGGTGTATTTGTAAATTGTCCCTAGGGTGTGTAGGAGTGTTAATGTGCGGGGGTCGCTGGTCGGTGCGGACTCGTTGGGCCGAAGTGCCTGTTTCCACGCTGTATCTCTAAACTAAACTATAAACTTAACATCTACCCTTCAGCCAAACTAAAATAGATTAATTGGTTATTCTTCTTCAGGTTATTGTGGGAAGTTATGCTCACGTCAGCGGTCATGTTTCCAACATCGGAGAAGTGATTACATTTTAAAAGTATGTGGTTGACTGTCAATTACTATGAGATGCTGAGGGAAAATAAAAGGCAAAATATAAATGCAAGATTCTCTTCATACACATTCTTAAAATAAAGAGAACTGTAAAGAATTATCCTCTTCTGTTTAAACATAACATTTGTATCGCATTTTCCAAATGTGAGAAAGGTATTTAACTATTTGGAGCCACCTGCTGGATTAATGTGAAGCCATTTCCGCCATTGTTTCAGCTTCAGGTACTGTTATGCAACTTCTGGTTGCTAGGCAACTTGTTTGGAGATGCATGTAACTTTACTGCGAGACAGAAATTAAATAGTAAAGACTGGATACTGGAAGTCTAAAATAAAAATAGAAAATGTTGAAAATGCCATGATTAACAAACCAAGGAAGAAATCTGCCAGCATTTTAACTTATGAGATTCAAAGAAATTTTCACTAATCTCACTAGCAACATTCAAAGGACACAAGAATTTACATCCCCTGCCACCGTAACCAGTGAGGCACAATCCTTACAGTCTAATGGGTTACATGTGACTTATGATCTGCAACCTACAAATGAATTTTCAGTGGTCTTCCCTTCCAGCTGTGCTCTGCATAGAACGGGTATCAGATATCTTTACTGGTGTCTATACAATATTCTCAGAAGTCCAGGCTTGGATTCTATTTCTGACGGACCTGACTGCAATCTGTAATCTCTTTGACATTGTAATAGAGTTATGATGTTTTCCATTTATTCCACGTCAATGCTGCCAAAGCCACATTTATTGTGCAAAGAGGAAGAAATCGCACAAAATTGAAAGAGTAGCAAAGAGGATGATGCGTGAGGTAGAGTTGAAAATTTTAGTGATGATGTTCCCCTAATGTTGTTGCTATCGTCTTTTAGTTAGTGTAGTTTACTGTCACATGCACTAAGATACATTGAAAAGCTTTTTTGTTGCGTGCTCTTCAGTCAACGGACGGACAATACATGATTACAATTAAGCTGACCACAGTGTTGCCACTGAGAAGCACACAAGAACATGCTCGAAGCAACACCCATAAGTTTCTGTGGTGAATCCACAAATAGTATGTGCTGCAGAGGCAAACAGTGAACCAAACTGCAGGGATATCAACCAAGAGAATTGAGAGTCTGGAACAGTATTGTGGCTGCAACTGTGCACAGTTGTTGTCCTTTGGAAGGCTCTGTGATTCTTGTAATGATGAAAAGGCACTAAAAGATTAGAAGCAAATGACCATTGCAGAGTTCCTCGCTTTTTGCAGCTGTGGCATTTGCTATGGCATCCACAATTTGGCTTCTGGTTATTGAAGACGTCCAAAATGTTGAGATTGAAAGAGTGAATGAGAATGATGGGATCAATAAAGGTCACAGAGGAACGGTCGTTTTTGTTTCTGCTGGAAACAGTCCTCTAATCTTCCATGTCATCTGGATAGTAACGGAATAAGGGACATAGGGTTGAAGGAAAATGTTCTTGAGGTAGAAGATCAACTGCTACGTTATTGAATGGTGGAACAGGCCAAATGGACCAAACAGCTGACCCTGCCCCTATTTCCTATGTTTTCATGTACATGTGATCAACACTAAAATCATGTAGATATATATTGAATTGATTTGAATTGAATTGAATTGAATTGAATAAATTTTATTAGCCAAGTATGTACACATACAAGGCATTTGAGTTGGTGCTTTGCTCACAAGTAACAACATGACATCCAGTAAACAATTAAGAATAAAACATAATAATTTAAACATGTGAAGAATGAAATAAAATATCAGACCAAAAGGAGGCTACAGACTTTTGGTTGTTGAGTAGAGCTATTGCTCGTGGAATAAAAGCTGTTTTTATGTCTGGCTGTGGCTGCTTTGACAGTCTGGATTCACTTTCCAGAGGGAAGTGCTTCAAAGAGTTTGTGGCCAGGGTGAGAGGGGAAAGAGATGATCTTACCCGCTCGATTCCTGGCCCTTGCAGTGTACAGTTCGTCGATGGGGGGGGGGGGGGGAGAAGGTTGCAGCCAACAACCTTCTCAGCTGATCGAACGATAGGCTGCAGCCTCTGGATTTCATGCTTGGTGGCTGAGCCAACCAGACCATGATGGAGAAGGTGAGGACAGACTCTACGATGGCAGTATAAAACTGGACCATCATTGCCTGTGGCAGATTATGTTTTCTCAGCAGCCGCAGGAAGTACATCCTCTGTTGGGCCTTTTTGACTGTAGAGTCGATGGTGGCCCCCCATTTAAGGTCCCTGAAGATGATGGTTCCAAGGAACTTAAATGACTCCACAGATGTGACTGTGGTGTTGTTGATGGTGAGTGTGGGGGGGGGGGGGGGGGGGGGGGGGGGAGGGGGAGCTTTCCTAAAATCTATGTATATCCTATGTTCTTCAAATATCATGGAAAGAGAATGCAAAAATTATGTTTGTCATTATTAATGAAACCTGCAGCAAGGGAAAGATAATAAGGAAAAAAACATTGGTCCAGGAAGTACGAAATGGAGTTCAATCTGGCGAAGAGTGGAAGTGTGAGCTTGTGTGGGTAGAGGCAATGAAGGTTGGTAAATAAATGATAGGGTGCAGATGCTTACAGTGGCACAGGTTGACCTTGGAATTCACAGGCAGAGATATGTACAGAGCAGATAGATAAGTTAGTCTCAAAGATATGAGGGAAACCTTCCTTTATCAGTTCAGGCAGAGAATATCAGACTCCAGGAGTTGCACTGGAATTGTATAAATCAAAAGTTCGATCACAGATAAGTGTTGTGTGCAATTCTGGTCACCACAATCAAGAGGGTGAGACAGCATTTGAGAGGATATTGTGGTAGATTGACCAGGCTGCATTGTTTCTTTCAGAAGCATAAAGGCTGAAGAGAGAATTAATAGGTGTGTAATATCGTACAGGGGATAAATAGAATTAAGAAAACGCACTAGACTCTTTAGCAGAGATAAGAATAATTAGAGGAGATAGATTTCAACTCCACGGCAGTAAAATTGGAGGGAAGTTGAGAAAAAAAAATCAGGGACAAGTGGCATTCAGTGATGCACCTCTTAAGGCAGAAACACTTAGTAAAAAAATTCTGATGGATCATTGTTAAGCCTCAAGCCTTAAGGCTAAAGACCAAGAGCTGGAATGGGAAGGTGGATCAAATGCCTGTCAGCATGAATATAATGGAATGAGTGGCCTCCTTCCATGCTGTGGATTCTCTAATCAGATTGAAGGACATTTCCTCATTTCAGGTGCTGGTACATTGTTCGGTTATTACTTTAGTGCCCCATTAGCTTTATCTTTTGGTAATTGAACTCAGATGAAGTCAGCTGATAAATCCTCATCAAGCAACGTGAGGAACGCCGTGTTGATTACACCATGCAGATGAAGAGATATGACAGATAACACCTTAAGACAAGTAACATTTCTCTAGCAACATTTTAAGATGTGAAAATACATTTCTAAAAAATAAAAATTTCACTGGACTAAATTAGGATTGTTTTTAATAAATCTCTAGTGGGATGGAAAAAAGGTTTCATTCTTTATCATAAAAAACTTCGTGTCGAATCATTTCATTTAATTTGAGACAAAGAGTTTGTCTGAGATCAATGTTTCCATCAGATTGTATTTTGTCCTATATTTTGAGAATGCAGAGACAATATACTTGACAAAACTTAAAACTGATAGACAATAGACAATAGGTGCAGGAGTAGGCCATTCGGTCATGTGATCATGGCTGATCATCCACAATCAGTACCCCGTTCCTGCCTTCTCCCCATATCCCTGGACTCCGCTATCTTTAAGAACTCTATCTAACTCTCTCTTAAAAGCATCCAGAGAATTGGCCTCCACTGCCTTCTGCGGCAGAGAATTCCACAGATTCACAACTCTCTGGTTGAAAAAGTTCTTCCTCATCTCCGTTCTAAATGGCCTACCCCTTATTCTTAAACTGTGGCCCCTGGTTATGGACTCCCCCAACATCGAGAACATGATATTGTTACCTGCTTTGTGTTATGTACCTGTGTGTACTTGAGGTGTGTAGGACTGGAGAACAGTGGACTGATGGGCAGCAGAAGGAAACAGGGTGGAGCGGACTGGGTGTACCAATGTTCAGAAGAATGGGATGAGTCAGAATGGAGTGGTGTGGATTGGGGTAGGGCAGAGTATCATGGTGTGAGGCAGTGAATCTGAGTCGTGCAGTGTGACATGGACTTAAATGGTTGGCATGGGGATAGCTGTAGTGAGATGGGCGGAGAGGAGGGACCAGAGTGGGTTGGTGTAGCATGGAATGGAACAGTATGAACTGGAGTGTGGTGGTGTGGGGCAGATTGGAGAGGAGAGGAGCAGAGTGGAGTGGGATGAAAAGAAGTAGAAGAATGGAGCAGAATGAACTGAAGTGGTGGCTTGCAGGAGACTAAAAACTCAGTGTGTCGTGGAGTGGAGAGAAGTGGGAGTGTCGTGGGAAGGAGTGGAGTGGAATGCAGTGTTGCAGTAGTGCAGAGGTGCAATCTGGTGCATGGTCTTGGAATTAAGCCACTCGGACGTGTGGAGGGAAACAGCTTATGGTAGAGAGGGCAGGCTGGAGAGGAAGAGAGCAGAGTGGAGTTTGACAGTGCAAAGGGGTCGAAGCAGAGCAGGGCGACAGAACAAAATAGGTGGGGTGCGGTGGGCAGAGTGATGGTGGGAGAAGGGTGGGATGGATTAAGGTTTGAAGAGAGGAGGAGAGTGGATGGAGGGCAGGAAAGAGGGAAACGGAGCAACTGGAACGGAATGGGGCAGTGGTGAGGGGCAGAGTGAAATAGTGAGGGGGAGTAGAGGGGAGAGAAGGAGAAGGGAGTGACATTGGATGAAGTGGAGTGGGGTGAAGTGGACTGGAGTAGAGTGGACAGGGATAGGTGGAGAAGGAAGTGAGAGAGGCAGAGTTCAGTTAGGTGAATGGAGTGGTGGGATTGGTATTTGTATATAATTATCGTGTGTACCAACATAGAGTGAAAAATGTTATGTCCTATCCATACTAAATGCCACATTATATTGAATACTATAAGGACTAAAGATGCTGGAATCTAGAACAAAAAGGCAAGGTTTTGGTAGGCAAATGGCAAATGAAATTTAAGGCAGAACGTTATGAAATTATGCATTTTGGTTGGAAGGAGATGACGAGAGAATATATACATGCAGGGTATGATTCTTAAGGGGGTGCAAGAACAGAAAGGCTTGTAGTTACATGTGCATAAATCTTTGAAATTAGCAGAGAAGTTTGAGCAAATGGATGCAAAGCATTTGCTGTGGCACAAAGGAGGTTATGATGATCCTTTACAAAACATTGATTTGGTCTACATGTACTACATTTGTGAGGACTTTGGAGAGGGGCAGAAAAGATTAGAATAGTTACAGGGATAAAGAAAGATCACAGGGTGGATTGGACCTGCTGGAACTGTTCTCCTTAAAGCAATGACAAAACAAAGCTGCAGAGGTACTGTTCAGAATAATGAAGGGTCTAAACAGAGAGAGATTATTTCCTTTTGGTGGAGGTGTTGAAAACCAGAGGAAATACAGATCTTAGGCAAATAGCAGAAAACGGAGGGATATGGATCATGTGCAGACAGAGGAAATTAGTTTTATGGCATCATGTTCAACTTGGACTTTGTGAGATGGGAAGCCTGTTCCTGTACTGTACTGTTCTAAGTTCTACGTGTAAAGGTAAGATGGATGATTTGAGGATGATTTTTTAGGCAGATAATATCCAACGCCTTACATGCATTGTCTGACAGGATGGGGAAGCTAATTCACTTGTGGATTTAAAAAACAAAGAGAATCAGTACCTGAAAAGAATTACAAGGCTACAGAAAAAGAATGGAGACTGGGTCCAGCATCATCGGCGGTCACTCGAAGCGAGCATGACTGTCCTCTTAATGGAGGACGCCTGCGCGTGACTTTGTTTAACGTGGGGAGACTGGTGCACAGACAGCCACACAAGGTCCTTGACAGATCTGGGTCAGGGTCCAGCGGCATGGAGTTCAAGACGACCGGGGACCCTTTTCTGCTGCAGCCTTCATCCGCCTTCCCAGCTGTTGTGATGCTCCACTAAAGTCAGACATCACCCTCCACCTGTTCCACCGTTGAGGTCTTGGTTCGATTGCTCTTTGTCAGGGACCTCCCCCTCGACCCTACTGCCATGGGTGACTCTACCACGAGCGTAGCTCCAGACAACATCGCTCTTAGGATCTCAGGACAACACAAGATTCTCCACCACGACAAGGTGACAATCCACGGAGAAGAGTGGGTCCAGCAGCAATTGAAGAACCAGCTGCCTGCCTTCTATTCTATTGCCATTCTAATGCTAGAGGAACTTAATCAATGATTTTAAGAAATCACTTTTGTTCCGAGAAGTGAAAAGCTTCTGGTGCAGGCTTATTTAGTCAGCATCAGGCTCAGAATCAATACTTCACTCAATTGAACCATTGTTTAGATGGAGTCACAAGGAACTGCAGATGCTGGAAACTTGAGGAAACTATAAAGTGCTGGGGTAACCCTATCGATCAAGCAGTGTTTATAGATGGAATGGTCAGGCAACGGTTTGGGTTCGGACCTGAAATTAGCTTATCCATTCCCTCCAGAGATAATAATAATAATAATAATAATACATTTATTTTATATAGCGCTTTTCAAGATACTCAAAGACGCTTTACAAAGCGAACAAGACATAAAAACAAACAAACAAACAAAAGATTTGTCCTGACAGAGAAGCGGCGAACAAACAGCGCCAGCGTCCTCTCACGTCAGGGTCCGGCAGTAAACAATAAAGAACACAAGACACACAATTACAATGTTAACACAAACAACCATCACAGTGATTGCTCCAGGCACACCCTCACTGTGATGGAAGGCAAAGAAAAGTCTTATCTCCTCCTCAATCTTCTCCCGTGGTCAGGCAGTCTGACCCATCACGTTATTCCAGCACCTTATGTTTTTTGCTCACATTCCTTAGGTAATGCAGAAAATTGATTTCCTAATCTAAGGTTTATCCTCACATACTCCAGGCATACCATTGTTTTGACTCAAGCAATAGTTTATATGACGCTTAGGTAATGAAATTTAATTATACCTGACGAGTTAAACATTTTCATTTGCATTCTCTCAATTTATGATCTAATCTGAAATAGACAGTCTGCTGTATGCCCGGTATTTTCCCAGGTATTGCCGACATTGGTAGAAAAGCGAACATTTCTGCTGGAACACATGTTAAAAAATCTATATTAATGTATAAAAATATTATCCTAATCCAGGGTCTCGACCAGAAATGACCATCCCTCTGCCCCTACAGATGTTGCCTAATATGCTGAGTTATTCCTTTTTCTTGCTCAAGATGACAGGATCTGTCGTCTCTAGTCTTTATTACAGTATCTTTGCAGTGCTTTCACCAAACTAACTGTACAAAGCTTTGAAAGCTAAAATGTGGTATTCAAGAGAACTGATACTACCATCTCTCTCTTACACTAATGACACCCTTTCTTTATATATCCGATGATCAAACCAATAATATATGAGTAGGTGTTTATTGTGTTTTTTATTACTGTCTAACTATATTAAAAGGTAATGAACATTCACTTCCTTCTCTTTCTGAAGAATATAAAGAAAAGATTTTCTCCAGCTCGCACATTCCTTTCTCTCTCGTAACAATTTACCTTTGGATCAACTATTGGGATCAACTCCGGCTGTGGAGCTGAGAAGACCGGATAAATTGTGACTATGGAGGCTGTGAGAAGCCCAGCAATTACTTATTCATTCTGTCCTGAAAATGCCACCAAATGTAATGACACAAGTTGCCTGATCCCAATTGACAATTTTAACAAGTTTATGAGCTTAATTTTAAGTTCGGTGCTGACAATCCTCTTGGCTTTGGTTATGTTTTCCATGGGCTGCACTGTTGAAGCGAAGAAACTCTGGGGCCATATTAAGAGACCGTGGGGTATATGTGTGGGCTTCCTTTGTCAGTTTGGTATAATGCCCCTCACAGCCTTTGCATTATCGACAGCCTTCAACATTCACCCCATTCAAGCAGTTGCTGTGTTAATAATGGGATGCTGTCCTGGCGGAACAGGTTCAAACATTATGTCCTACTGGATGGATGGAGACATGGATTTAAGGTAGGCCAACTTCACTCTGATCTTATTATGCCTAGTTCAATTTGTAAGTTTAACAATGCTTCCGTAATCCATTGGATTGTCACATGTTTTATCAAATGCAGACATTTTCAGAATAGCAATTTTTTAACTTTTCATGCTCTAAAACTAAACAATGCAAGGTTTACTGCATCTGAGACAGTAGGAATTGTAAATGGTTAGAGATTCATTATAAGAACAAAATTCCTATAAAGTCCAAAGCTATTGATGATTTTGTTGCTCTTTGGTAATGGTTCAAATAGTGCAAATTAATATCCGTTACATTGATTGCAGAGTGTTTTCTACCATGTGGAATAAAACTCATCAGTTAAAATGTTCTGCTGCACAAAATGAGGGGCTGGTCACTAAAAATTGAAGTGCTCAGAAATCTCTTCTCTCAGAGGGCAGTAAATCTCCGCAACTCTCTGTCCCTGAGGATGTTGGAGGCCAGGTCAATAGAAAATTCCTTGAAAGATCAAGGAATTGAAGGTCACAGGGAACTGGCTGAGAACGGGCGGCACGGTAGCGCAGCGGTAGAGTTGATGCTTTACAGCGAATGCAGCGCCGGAGACTCAGGTTCGATCCTGACTACGGGTGCTGCACTGTAAGGAGTTTGTACGTTCTCCCCGTGACCTGCGTGGGTTTTCTCCGAGATCTTCGGTTTCCTCCCACACTCCAAAGACGTACAGGTATGTAGGTTAATTGGCTGGGTAGATGTAAAAATTGTCCCTAGTGGGTGTAGGATAGTGTTAATGTACGGGGATCGCTGGGCGGCGCGGACTTGGTGGGCCGAAAAGGCCTGTTTCCGCGCTGTATATATATGATATGATATGATATGAAGAGGAGTTGAGGTCAACGTGATTCAGCCACTATCATTTTTAAAGCTGGGACAGGTTCGAGGGGCTGAGAAGCCTACCCCTGCTCTTATTTTCCTGTGTTCTTGTGATCACCCGCTGCTTTCTGTTCAGCTAACCATGGCAGTGCATTGCAATAGAGTCTCAATTTTCTAAATCTAAACATGAGATTGTAGATTGGAAAATCATTACGACCTGCACGAGATAACACTTATGAGATGTTTGCACAGTAATCAACCAGAACCAGAACCATTAAAATGGTAGTTTTTTTTATGAGCAATCATTCTAATTTTTTGTTGAGGAAGCAAGTTTCAAAGGTACCCCATATTTTTTTTTTAACAGATTCTTTCCATTAAATATCTCTTTAAAGTTTTATTTCCTCTCCAAAACCTCTCCCAGTAGATTACATATCCATGATTTTGGGGCCACTGCATTCTAATGTACTTACGACTTTAATTCCATTGCCTTTTCTCAAATGTTACCTCATTTAAACTTTCAACCTCTCACCTTGAAGTTATGCCCTAGAGTATTGGACATTTCAACCTTAGAATAAAGGCTCTGACTATCTACCCTATCTATGCCTCACATAATTTTATTTGGTTCTATCATCTAGCATCTGAAACTCCAGGAAAAGTAATCCAAAAAGGTGCAATCTTGCCTTATAGCGAATGCAAGCAATATCCTGGTGAGCCTCTTCTGCACCCTCTCCAAAACCTCCAGATGCTCCCTGTAAGGCATCAACCAGAACTGCGCACAACAACCTAAATATGGCCAAACCAATGCTTTACACAGCTGCAACATCACCTTCCAACTTTTATACTTAACCTACCTGTCCACTTTCAGGGAGCTATGGACTTGCGCTTCAAGAACCTCAATGCTCCTAAGCATCCTACCATTTATTGCATATTTTCATCTTACATTTGATCACCAAACTACAACACCTCACACTTGTTTGGATTAAACTCCATCTGCCATTGTTCTTTCCACATTTTCAACTGATCTAAGTCCTTGCAAATCCTTTGACTATCTTTCCCTCTATCCACGGCTCCACCTATTTTTCTACAAATTTACAAAGCGGCCCGCCTATGTTTACATCCAAATAGTTTATAAGCATTACAAACAAAAGCGGTTCCAGCATTGATCTTTGCGGAACACCACTGAATCACAGAGCTCCCAGAATAAACCCCTCCACCACTACCCTGTCATCTAGACCAAGCCAATCTACCAAGTCTCCATGGATTCCACATGCCTTCATCTTCTGAATCAGCCTCCCATGAAATACTATGTCTACATCTACCCTCATCATTCATCATTGTTACCTCCTGAAAATACTCTAGTTCTGTAGGACATCATTTTCCCTGCATGGGAATCCCGTGCTGGCTACCCCTAATTAGTCCCTGCTTTTCTGGATGAGAGTAGATCTTATCCCTAAGAATCTTCTCCAAGAATCTACTACCATAGGCATAAGGCCCATTGGCCAGTCATTCCTTGCTTGTCCCAAGTTGCCTTCTTGAGCAGAGGAACAACATTGGCTATTCTCCATTCCTCAGCTACCTCTCATCTGTGGATAAAAAGGATACAAAATCCTCAAGGAGGTCTCAACAATTTCCACTCAATAATCTAGGATAGATCCCATCAGGCTCTAGGGACTTTCCATATCAGTACAACTGAACAAACGTTTGATACCGTGATGAAAGAAATATTATTTTAAATCAGTGACCAATTCATAGGACATATACAATAGGGGTGATATCATTTTTCTGTGATGGAGAAAATTTGCAATATGTTTCATGATCTACAAATAAAATCAAAAAGCTTACAAAGGTTTACAAAGTCACCAATTACTGAATTGGCAATGATTAAAGAGTACCTCAATCATTTAAGAAGGTATCGCCAACAATTAAAATGCTTAAAAATAGATGCAATTATACATTAATTTTATTTCTGCAATTGTGCCATAAATGCCATATCCAAGCCTGACTCACTTTGATGAGCTGGATTGTACTTGATATGATCCGTGGTCTGCGCACGTGAGCTCACTTTTGCAGCTCCATGGGATCAATCCACCTGGAAGTCTTGATTCCAAGGACATCCTGTGGCCTGCGTTTCTCCCAGAAAAATATGGCAGCCTTTTAACAGCTCACAGATCTTTTTAACTGTTTTTAATCAGAAATAATTTAATAAAATCAAATAAATTTACATAATTCTAAATATGATAAGAATTATTTTATCAGATCAGCTATATAGATAAGTTTACTTTAATCCCTTCAATTATGAAAAAAATAATTTAAAAGTGTGGCTTAAGGGGAACTAAATGAAATAAATAATTTATAGTTCATTTTTAAACAAGGTCAGCAATTCCATCCAAATAAAAGACATTGCACCTTTTTGATCATATGCTACTTTTCAAGCCATAAGAATTTATTTTACTGTGCAATATTACTTTCTATATTTATTTGAAAATAATTTTCTTTCAGCATAAGCATGACCACATGCTCCACAGTGTTGGGGATGGGAATGATGCCTCTTTGCCTCTTCCTTTACACGAGAACTTGGGTGGACTCCGATATCATCAGGATCCCTTATGACAGCATAGGTAATATATGTATGAATTGTGCTGTGGTTGTCAAGATGGAAGTTTATATGTTAACATGTTCAGTAATGGGAACTGAATAAAGCTGCATATTATGTACTTCAGGTATTACCCTGGCAAGTCTCCTAATTCCTGTTGCTGTTGGAGTTTATGTGAACTACAAGTGGCCAAAAAAGGCCAAAATAATATTGAAGGTAAGCACCATTAAACAAACAGCTTTTAAAATAGAGAAACACTGAAGAGTTTTGAATTTATATGGAGTTTCTAATATTTAATTGGCTGTGAGTGAATGGAACAAACTATTTCATAGTGATAATCTTCAGTTGGAGAAGCAATGTAAACATGGATGTAGTTTTGTTCAGGATTTCGACCAATATTTTGCCAAAGCTGCAGAAAATAATTAGGAATATGGTCACTCTAGGTGCCGAGGGGAGATAGGAACAGGTTTGGATTCTTGGCTCAAAGGGTCTTATCAAGAGTGCTTGATTGTCATATGCACCAGGATTGAACAATTAAATTCTTACTTGCTGCACCTTCACAGGGCCAATAATGTAACAACAGAGCAAACAAATACACAAGTTAATAATACAATAATTTATTGGTAATATTAGGTAACCAGACCATAAAAGTGCAAGCCAAAGTAGATAGTGCAACCAAAACAATGCCACGGTTGCTGAAGTAGGGTTGTGCAGTGCTTTGTAAGAGCCTGATTGGTGGGAAGAAGCTATTCTTGTACCTGGACGTCATGGTTCTCAGGCTCTTGTATCTTCTTCCCAGTAGTATCAGCAAGATGAGAGCGTGGTGAGGATGGTATGGGTCTTTGATGATATTAGCTTCCTTTTAGAGGTCTGCTCTTCCATCTACGTATAAACGACTTCTTATGTTCAGTAATTTTGTGGGGATTCTCCCAATGTGACTACACAGAGAAACAGAATAAACTATCATTCACTATATTTATTTCAATTTTCTGCCAGTTGCAATAGAAAACTGAGATCAATTTGTTAAATTATTCTGCCCCGCAATATTGCATTATGCCACATCATTCTATTTGCAAGACAAAAATATTTAAACTATTGATATGTACATGATTAGGTTTCTTGCCATGAGGTTTCTTGCCATGAGGGAGGATTTTCTGGTGTAATTCATGTGAAATAACTAAAACTAGCCTTTCAAGACTAAAATTGTTTACTTTGGGCTTTGCCCGTCTTCGATCAAAGTTAATGTGAAAAGCACAACATCCTTCTCGTCCTCACAAGTTGTTGACTCCCTGCACTTTAGTTATCATGTATCTTATCATATATCCCTTATCATGTATCTATACACTGTAAATGGATCGATTGTAATCATGTATTGTCTTTCTGCTGACTGGTTATCACGTACTTCGGTACTGTACTTCGGTACATGTGACAATAAACTAAACTAAACTAGTTGCATCCATCACACACTTATTTTCAAGGTAAAGTCGTACCCTATATTCTGACAATGGCACAAAAAGTAAAAAGTCACTGGATCAAATCTGGAAAACCAGAGACAAGCATGAAATTTGGAGGATTGAACCAATGAAACATTGACCTGTGTTCTAAGTATTTTCGACTAAAGTTTTGTAATTTTGTCAAATGCTGTATAGGCTAATATTCCAACTTTTATTATTCGCAGTTCAAAAGCTCAGGCACACATGGTTTACAATTTTAGGGATAGGAAACACCTAGGTTTAGTATAGGTTTACTAGGTTAATTCCCGGAATGGCGGGACTGTCATATGTTGAAAGACTGGAGCGACTAGGCTTGTATACACTAGTTCCATACACTAGTTCTATCCTACACACACACACGAGAGACAATTTTATAGAATTAACCTACAAACCTGCACGTCCATGCAATGTGGGAGGAAACTGGGGCACCCGAAGAAAACCCATGCGATCACAGGGAGAACGTGCAAACTGCATACAGGCAGCACCCATAGTCAGGATCAAATGTGGGTGTCTGGTGCTGTAAGGCAGCAACTTTACCACTGCGCCACTGTGCTGCCCTGTTATTACAAGAAAGCTGTCGTCTGGAGCGATTAGGTTTGTATACACTGGAATTTAGAAGGATGAGAGGGGATCTTATCGAAACGTATAAAATTATTAAGGGGTTGGACACGTTAGAGGCAGGAAACATGTTCCCAATGTTGGGGGAGTCCAGAACAAGGGGCCACAGTTTAAGAATAAGGGGTAGGCCATTTAGAACTGAGAGGAAAAACTTTTTCAGTCAGAGAGTTGTGAATCTGTGGAATTCTCTGCCTCAGAAGGCAGTGGAGGCCAATTCTCTGAATGCATTCAAGAGAGAGCTAGATAGAGCTCTTAAGGATAGCGGAGTCAGGGGGTATGGGGAGAAGGCAGGAACGGGGTACTGATTGAGAATGATCAGCCATGATCACATTGAATGGCGGTGCTGGCTCGAAGGGCCGAATGGCCTCCTCCTGCACCTATTGTCTATTGTCAATTGTCCAAACTACCAATATGCTTTTGGCAGACAATTCCTCCCAAATCAATACATCAGATAATTATTTTTATTATTACTTTGTTCTGTTACTGTTACTGTTATGGCTTCTAATTAAGACCAATGATGTGATTTTTTAACGGATTATTAGTTACCAAGATAAAAAGTTAATAACTCTTATTATTATCATTAAAAATCACTTACATGTACAATTTAAGAAAATGTCAACCATTGGATTCCATGTTAACTATCATTTTTTCAAAGTAAGATAGTTTGCATTTGAATGATATTTTATAACACTTCCTCCTGTCTCTGATACCTCCTAATCTCAATGTGATGGAGCATTTGGAAATTCATTGTTCATATTTTTAAATGTGTATATTTTTCTGCTTTGGTCTTCTAATTTCAAAATAATCTATTCTCCTAGATTGGCTCCATTACTGGAGCAATCCTCATAGTCGGTATAGCTGTGACTGGTGCCTTGCTGTATAGAGGATCCTGGGCAACATCTTCTTCCCTGTGGATCATTGGAACAATCTTTCCAGCTATTGGTTATTCCCTTGGCTTTATTTTGGCTCGAGTTGCTGGTCTGCCTTGGTTTAGGTACGAAAACTTTGTAAGATTATTGATCAAACATTGCATTCTGATTATTCACAAGCCAGCTCTGGGAGTGACAAAAACAAAACTATCTGGAAGAATCTGCATTGAGAACAAGCAATTGAGCCACATATTCTTGAACAGAATTGAAAAGTAGTAGAAAAACAAGCATATCACCAAGTAAGGAGAAGGACAAGATGTCACATGGACTTGCAGACAGGAATGGTGGCTGCAATAATTATTTGGGAAGAATAATTAGCAGATGCATAAGAGATATTAAAGCGGCATGGTACGAACAAATGTAGCTGGGGGACAATCTAACAAAATAAAATAATCTGGAAAGATAAAACACATTTGTGTCAGATTTGATGAAGCTAACTCCTACCTCGTAGCACTCCTTGTTTTGAAGTTAGAATATTTAGGAAATGATTGTTCACTTTTTAAAATTTGATGATTGTCATATCTGGTTTGACATTAAACCAAAGGGAATTTAAAATGGATATAGGAAAAATACAGAAGGTCCAAAACTTTTCTTGTCAAGCATGTTCTGTCTCTCATTTTAATTGATTTGTTGATTCAAAGTTACAACATGGAAACAAGCCCTTCGCCCCCCTAGAGTGCACACTGTCCGTGGATAACCGTTCATCCTTCTCGTTATATTCTTATTGTCCCAGCTGTATACAAACCCGATCGATGATTTCATTCATGTCTCTCTGTCAGTCACCCATATAATTTACAGATTACAAGAATAATTTATGGTTAAGAAATATGCTACAATTCATTCTTTACATCATCCACCTGTTTCTTAAATGTCCAGATTTTGTCTCCAGTAATTTGCCTGGAAATTTCTTGAAAATATTGATTTGCTTTTGAGTAGAATTTGAATGGAATTAAGTAGATTGAAACTAATAATAATACATTAGGACAGCCATGTTTCTTCTACCTTTTCTCAAATTTTAACTTGAAGAATCTGATGAGATTGCCTATTTTACTTCATGTGTCAATTACTTCTGCTATGCTCATCTGCATTGAATTTCATTTTACATTGTCCTGTCCACATGTTGTGAAAATTATGCCAATTGTATACCTGCCACTTTATTTGTGTTAGGCAAAAACACACTTTTAACCATTAATATTAGCATCAATTTAAGAGATGACAGTGATAGTGCCTTAGCTTCCATTTATTTTGTTCTGATAAAGCCCTAGTCACAAGATTGCTTCTTGTTTATTGAAAGAACAGAGTATGACATATGCGATCTTGAAGTCCATGAATTAATACCAACTAAGTGTGTTACTTTGGAAGTCAGGTTGTGGTTGCTCTTCTTCCAAAGATGGTGGAGATTCAAATTCAAGTTACAAAGTTATCTGCTGTGTCTTAACAATAACACATTTACTTTGAGTTCACTTCCAATTTCAGTCCATCTCAAAATAATTCCCGACTGAATACTGTTTTCAGCGCCACCAGTCCCTGCTTACCCAAGGGTTACTACAAATCCCTAGAACACTTAGTTTAACAATGAATATTTTGAGCAAAGGTACATCATTAAACTTTTGGAAGTACAGGTGTTTCTAAACAGGGTCATTATTTGATCATCGACACCCAGCAAACATCCCTTTACGGTTGCTTTTGATACGTGTATCTTCTCCTTCTTCCCCTTTCGTTGCTCCTTGCAATATGTTTAGTAACTCATACATTTTTAAAGACTTAGGACCATGACTTGCATCTATTCATTCTGAAGGCATGGATTCAATATGCTGATTTTTTTTTAACTTCCAGATTTTTATTTCTAACAACTCAGATTTTAGTTCATGAGATAAAATGTGGATTAATAACAGATACCACTATCAAAACCAAACCTAAAAACTTAAACCAAAAATTGAAGGGTTTTTAGATGGCATCCAATTATGAATTTTTCTCAATTCTTCAGTGGATCAAATATTGCAGTCCTGAGGTCACTGTTCATCTGATTAGGATGCTTATAAATGACCAATTCACACCGTATCAGTCCAGTATCGTAATCTCATTTAGTGGTTTGGTTGGTATTTTGATGCAATATGTACTTACAGCCCTAGTCACCTCCTACTTCAACACTCGTGTACGCTTTAGGTAGTGCGTGGAAATGAGTAAATAGTTCCCATTTGTTTTTAATTTACATTTAATAAAGTGATTTTGAAAATATATCCAATAAAGCACACAACCAAGCACTTTAACCAGCACGTTCATGTTGGCCATCATGTACCCACCTGTACTAATCCAATTTACCAGCACTTGGTCTATAGCCTTCTCGAAGGTATTTATTCACAAAATGCTGGAATAACTCAGCAGGTCAGGCAGCATCTCGGGAGAGAAGGAATGGGTGACGTTTCGGGTCGAGACCCTTCTTCAGACTGGGTCGAGACCCTTCTATAGCCTTCTATTTGGCAATTCAAGTACACGTCTAACTAGTTACTTGAATGTTGTGAGTGTTTTAAGTCCATTCACTCTCAGATAATACGCTCCAGATTCCAACCACTCTCTGGGTGAAAACAAGTCTTCCTCAAATGCCCTCTAAACATTTTACTTCTTACCCTAAACCAATGCCACTTGTTCTAAATGTCTCTGCATTTGGGAGATGTTTCCCACTGTCTACCGCATCTGTAGCCCTCATACCATCCCCTTCCTTCCCTCTCCGCTCCTAGGAAAACAATGTTTGAACTGGAAATATATCTTCCTAAAGGAATCCAACAATAACTTGCAAACTCTATTATCTAACTGTATGTAGTACCTTAACACATTTCCCAATGACTTATAAAAAGACCATGCAATGTTTTGTAGTGCATCATTGGTCTAGAATCTTTCATTTATTTTTTATTTTTCTATCTTGCAGATGCCGCACTGTAGCATTGGAAACTGGTGCACAGAATACTCAGCTCTGCACAACCATAGTCCAGCTCTCTTTTACACACGACCAGCTTAAACTCATGTTCACCTTTCCACTTATCTACAGCGTGTTTCAAATATCGTTTGCAGCTACCTTGATTGGAGGTAAGTTTAAAAAAAAGATTCTTTGTCCTCATGCCAACCATTGACAAGAGTTCAAACTAGTTGATGATAGGTGGTCACAAGGGCTAAGGACACTGTGACATCAGAGCTAACAGAGGCGAGTGAGGCCATTGCAATGAGAGGATGACATTCCTACTCAGACAAGTGCTGGGGAAGGACAAGGCTATATGCACAATTGGTTTCATCAGAATTAGATTGGCACCAATATTTTCAGAGAATTCAACTGCAGGTGGAGGATTTACATTATAGAAGAAGGGAGCGAGTGGGAAAAGAATAAGAGATTTGGCACTAAAGATTTAGAAAATATACCAACTGCATGTAGTGCAGCAGGGATTTGCAGATTATAGTCACGTACATTTTATATTTTCCATCTAATCCATTGCTTATAATGAAACAAACACATATCATATCATATATATACAGCCGGAAACAGGCATTTTCGGCCCTCCAAGTCAGTGCTGCCCAGCGATCCCCGTACATTAACACTATCCTACACCCACTAGGGACAATTTTTACATTTACCCAGCCAATTAACCTACATACCTGTACGTCAGGAGCATAAGGGAAATTGATCTCTCAGATCTATATATGAATGATGAATCTTAGTAAATCTGAGACTTCAAGGGTGTAACATTATTAATCACACGGGGATGTGGGTTAAAACACAAAACCAGGAATGTAAATGTGATACAAGTTACTCTGGAGAAATAGAAAATGACATCAGGTATATTTCCTCCCTCATCCTAAAGACGTGCGGGTTTGTAGGTTAATTGGCCTTTAAACGTTGTCCTTAGTGTGGAGGGAGAGGATGCAAAAGTGGGATAATATAGAAATAGTGTGAACAGGCATTTGATGGTCAGCACGGATGGTGGGGCCAAAGGGCCCTTTTCTATGCTGTATCTTTAAACTAAACTGCTGGCTATTGGTCTGGGTGTGAGCACACTGGAAAAGGGAAATAAAAATACATTAGATCTGGGAAAATCACTGGATCCAGAATTTAGTAATTAAATAAATGAAGTATGTATAAGCACTGGAGTATGCCATTTAATTCAACACTGATAAACAGGAGGTAAAGCAGCAAGAATCTCTGCCTGGCAAAGCATTCCGTAACCTCACCCACACCCAGATCCATTATTGTTCAGAAATATAACACCCATATCAAACTCCACTGAACCTGGACACAGATCAGCCGGTTTGCTTATCGCACCTGATGGTCCACTCCCATTGGAGAGGGTTTCAGTTCCTTTGCTCATCTGTGCTGGATGTCAGTACCGCCATGTCTTAAATGCAAATTCTATTTATAGCCTGTCCACCACCTGAAACCTCACAGTCCATTGGCACTGCTGTTAATGCATCCTCAAACATTTCACACATCACTATCTGGCCCTTTCTTCAGGAATTTTCTCAAACTTCTTTGGCCTCCATCTCTATTAAGATCATCCGTAAAATACAACTCACTGACTATGCTGAATATTTGAAAACATAACACCGAAAATTTGAAATAAAAACAAAATAATCAAAACACTCAACAGGTTAGGCACCATCATGAAAGAGAAAAAGTTAACATTTCAGATTTAAAACAAATATCATTTCGTCTTTGACTTGACTTCCAATCCTGCTTGATGATGGCTTGAAAGCCATGGCATGGTTTGCTTCATTAAATGTGGTATGTAAAGTCAGAAGAAACTAATTACAGTATTGCCCATTTTCACAATTTTCAGAAGTGAAATTTTTAACCTGTTATATCCACTCAGCTTATCAATTCTACAAGTGGTATGGCAAGAGAACCAGAAGTGACTCTGATGGACAAGATAAAGATGAAGAAAGCACAGTCGCGTCCTATGCTTTTACAAACGGAGGATTTCAAACAGATGAAAAAATACCCATTGGGGCCTCCCACTTTGAAGATAAATTAAACAATGGCTTCTTGAAGGGAGGGCTTCCTGCAGAAAAGCCACCAAGAGAAGGCTTGGACACAGGTACCGACCTGTAGGGATTTTGCTTCATGTGTACATTTGATAACATACTTATTGCCAAGGTCATTATGGATTGGCCCTCGCAGATACTAATGCAGAGATTACTTTTTGAAAGAACAATCTGCACATCCTTAAGATTGATAGTTAACCCCAATTTCCTCCTTCAAGTATGTCCCATGCTATTGCCATATCCAAGAATGAAGGAAATTGAAATATATTTTCAAAATGGCTCTGAAATTATGGCCCCGTGAAACGGAATGAGGTTCTACAAGCATTATCCATTCTCATCTCCTGCTCAGTCATCCTGCTAATTCTGTTTGATTTCTTCACAAGCATCTAAATGTTATCAAAATTATAATGTAACATTGTGAAATTGGGGAAAGGAATAAAGACTGGAAGAATAAATGACCACTGTCCTCTTTGCATTTTGTTATATATAAACGCATCAGTATGCATAATTACTGGAATACAAAATATTATAACGATCTTGCTGTCCACAGACCAAACTTATTTGGAAAAATCAACAACTTCACTTGATATTAAAGCTGTTCTAACAGCAACATTTGACCAAAGGAGAGAATAAGAAACTGCTGGCTAAAATTACCTGTAGTTATTTTTATCCAGTCACCCAATGAGGGAGAGCAAAAACCACAAAGACTATGTTTCAACTTTGATATCAAGTAATCAATTCTTGAACTATAAATGTATGAATAGTGGGTAGAAGGAATAAATTAGTTGTGTAAAAAGCTGCCAATGTCAGGGTAACTGACATAGCTAGTCTTTACACTTAACGGATAAGAAGGTCTCTGATGTAAGAACTTATGAAACACCTGTCTTTACACCAGTGCTGAACCGAGGACTGCTCTGCCAGAGTAATGGTAGGTAGCCTTTCCCATGAAGTTCAACAGTGTGATTATCAGTTAACATGCACCATTCTCTTGTAGTTTAATACAAGGATAAGTAATTAAATATGAAATAATGTACAGTAACTTAATCAAACTAGAATATTTGTGGTGGAATGTAAATTACGGTCCATTTTGTATTGTTTTTGCTGAAGATGTCAGAATAAACTATTGATGGCAACCTTCCATCTTGGTCAAATTTTTAAACCAGGCCAATGATTTACAGTAGTCACTGAAATGGTTTTCAAATAATTTTGAGGGTACATTCTTAGTCTTGAAAGTGCTGCAATAGAAACTTATAATGACAAAATTCAGGAAACAAAAATTGAGAACATTACTTTAAAAAAAATAAAATCCTTTATCACTGCAAAGGCTCATTGAGAGGTTGTGGAGGAGACATTTCCAGAGAGGAATTTCTTGGAGCAGCCAGGTTTGTTGCAACAAGAATAATTAAAGTGGCACAAGTATCATAATAACCATTCTATTTTTAACTGCATTGCACTTCAAGGTTTGCTTCCGATATTCTGCTTTGGAAATCATTTATAGTGACTTTTAAATTTAAAGGTACAAACTATACACCAATTGATGCAAAAATATTATCAATATCATCCACATTTAGCATGACTGGAGATTCTGTTCTTGGTGGATGTGGCACATTCTTCAGACTCTGATCAGGACCAATATCGCCCACAGGCTCAGCAGGCATGTCCGTGGTTACACTTTGTCTCTTTCCAGAAGCTTGCTCATCAATATCAAAATGTGGGATTGTATGCAATTTTCTGCTCCTTTTCTTTGCTGTAAGTCTAGCTCTTTGGTATTTTGCTTTCAGCAATGATTTCTTTCTCCTTGACTGTATTTTGCACAACTTTAACCGCCTCTTGTGTCTTATTTTATGCTTCCGTAGAAGGGTTGTTCTGCTCAAACGATAGTTGTATATTTTGTCTCGTTGGAATGTTTGGAACTTTTTGGTGAGATATTTGCAGATAGAGGATTTTATAAACTTGATCTTCTTTGGGAAACTAAATAGTAAAAAGAAATAAACCGTATTAAACTTTGACAAATCACTCGCACCAATGGATAAGTCTGAACCAAGTGAACTGAAAAACATTTGTAAATTAAATTAACTATTTTCACCTGCACTCTGCAAAAGGTCTGCAACTCAGCTGAAAAAGATCACAAGTGGCTACATTGCAAAATGATGAAGTGCAAGCTGAGTAGGAGGGAGTATGAGAGAGCAAGCATCTAGGAAGGATGGGTGCACATTAATTATAAAGAGCAGTCAAATGCTGCAAAAGGCCAACTTTCAAAGCAAGTGGTTCACCAATTAATTTGCCTCCATATGCTTTCTCCCCCACTCCAGCACTACGACAAGATATTAAGTGATTAACAGATAAGATCCTGACCAATTCAACAAGTGAGAAAGACTACAAATCATAAAACATGTCTTGAGCAAACCTTCTCCTGCTTGAAAGTGTTTTCCAGCAGTTTCCTGATTAACACTTTAACAGAATTATACAACATGGAAACAGGTTCATCAGCACATTGAATCCATGCCATTCATCACACCCGTTTAGACTAATCTTAATTTATTCACTCACAAAATGCTGGAGTAACTCAGCAGGTCAGGCAGCATCTCAGGAGAAAAGAAATGGGTGACGTTTCAGGTCGAGACCCTTCTTCAGACTGATGTCAGGAGGGCGGGACAAAGGAAGGATATAGGTGGAGTCAGGAGGACAGTGGGAGATCTGGGAAGGGAGAGGGGAAGAGGGACAGAGGAACTATCTAAAGTTGGAGAAGTCAATGTTCATACCACTGGGCTGCAAGCTGCCCAGCGAAATATGAGGTGCTGTTCCTCTAATTTCCGGTGGGCCTCACTATGGCACTGGAGGAGGCCCATGACAGAAAGGTCAGACTGGGAGTGGGAGGGGGAGTTGAAGTGCTCAGCCACCGGGAGATCAGGTTGGTTAAGACGGACTCACTCTCTTCTCTGTGCCCCACCTGCATGTGCACCCTTTTCTTCCTTTCACCTTCCTCCTGTCCCGTGCCACCTATATACCGTCCGCTGGCTACACATTTCATGCCTCTTCCATCATTAATTCCTCACCTGACACTTTCTTATCTTTTCATCTCTAGCCTTTGTCCAACTATCTGCCAATCAACCCCCCCCCCTCTCCTCACCTGTATCACTTGCCAGATTTTGTTCTGTCCCTCCCCACCTCCCTTCCAGCCTTCCTCTCCCACCCCCTTTCACTACAATCAATCTGAAGAAGGTTCCCAACCACGAACATCACCTATCCATGTTCTCCAGAGATGATGCCTGACCACTGACTTACTCCAGCACTTTGTGTCCTTTTTTGTAAACCAGCATCTGCAGTTCCTTGCGCCTACAACAAGATTTCAATTGAATCCTCTCTGAGTCCCTCGCATCGATTATACAGACCTGTAGCCAAGACATTCCACCATCTTCAATTTGTGACATTTCTGATAAAGATTTCCAAAATAGCAGCGCTCAATCTTTAATTTCCTTTGCCCGAACCAACGGAATATCGTCTTGAGCTCACGAGATAGTACACTGAACGACTGTGCTGCAGTAATCTTCTCCAAAAACTCATTCAGTGGGACACGTTCATTCTTCTTCTTTCTTTTGCAGCTAAATTCTCCCTCAGAGTTCTGGTTCCTCTAGTAAAACAGAATGCTCTTTTTAATATAAAAAGGAAAGATAACATGTAACAACAATGGCAGTACATGTATTTTTGATCTACCTTTAGTTTAGTTTCGTTTTAGTTTAGTTTAGAGATGCAACGCGGAAACAGGCCCTTTGCCCCCTCCCCTCCGAGTTCGCACCGACCAGCGATCCCCGTACACTAGCACTATCCTACATACATTTGCGCCAATTTATATTTTAACCATGCCAATTGACCTACAAACCTGTACGTCTTTGGAGTGTGGGAGAAGACCGAAGATCTTTGAGAAAACCCATGCGGTCACAGGGAGAACGTACAAACTCCATACAGACAGCACCCGCAGTCGGGATCGAACCCGGGCCTCTGGCGCTGCAAGGCAGCAACTCTACCGCTGCGCCACCGTGCCGCTACTGCAGCTGGGGAATCATACTGACCGTAGAAAAGTTGGGACTCTGAGCCTGTAGAAACTTCATTTTAAATCCAAACTGTCCGTCAGCTCCTTTAATGTAAACAGAATCAGTAGTTCAATTCAATACCAACAAAATTAATTCTGGCAAAAAAATCGTAACACACCCAAAAGCAACCAATTGTGAAAAACATCACAACAGCAGATTATTCTGACGAAAACCTTAGTTTAGATTTTTACTAGACAGATAAAAATAACACAACAATCGACTGTGATTGATATAAACAAAGGCTCACCAATTTTACAGAGTTTTTTACCCTGTACAGGGACGCCAATATCCAGAAACCGACTGTTGATCTGAGGATCATTGTTGTAATTTATTTTATTTCCTTCCAATTGTATACCTTGATCATCCGACAACAGTAATGCTTCTTCTTCAGAGAACAACTTATCAAGTAAACTTGGCTTTTCCAAAGGTACTCTAGTTTTTCGAGAAAGGTCACCTGGCAATTTACCCAGTGTTCCTTTAATACTGGAAAGACCAAGCCACTGTCTGATGCTTCCAGGGAAGGAAAAGTCTTTCACAAAAGGCAAAGGTTGAATTTTAGATACTTTGTTTATTGCCACGACCAGTTTGTCATACAAAATTTCGAGATATAGTAAGATTCTTTTAAACAGGACCCTAGAAAAAAGCAAAAGACAATTGTAAAATATTTGTTGCAAATCTTTCACTAAAATATTTACTGCAAGTCAGCAACTACAAATAACATTTCCATCAAATCAATTATTGACTTACCACAGTCTGCTAAGCATTCCCGTTGTAACCACATTTAGGATTATATACCTTCCATATCGAAGAAACTGAGTGGCCAAGCTGCAATATGTTAGAATTAAGGTAACCAGCAATTCAGAAATGTTTTAATTTCGCATTAGATTAAGATCAGAGAATTCACTTCAATTTGGTAGCTTCCTGCCAACTATTATGGACACTCCTACTCGAGTCAGAAGGCTGTTGTTTCAAGTCCCATTGCAGTGCTTTTAAAATAAAAATCTAAAATGGGTCGAGTTGCTTGGTATGGCAGTAGTGCTGCTCCCTCACAATACCAAAGAGGTGAGTTCGATCCCGAGTATGGGTGCTGTCTGTGCAGAGTCTGTACGTTCTCCCTGTGACCACGTGGGATAGTGGGAAGACACAGAACAAGTGTACGGATGATCGATGGTCGGCGTGGACTTGATTTCCACGCTATATCTCTGGGCTAACAGTCGATTATTTGAATGCCAGTACTCCCAAATAAGACACAAAATTGTGCAGATGTTGCGCAACAAAACAATCTGCTGGATGAACTCAGCAAGTCGAGCAGCATCTGCGGAGTGCAATGGGTTGGTGTTTCGGGCTGGAACCTTTCATCCGGATTCAAAAAGTGGAGAGGAGATAGAGATTTAGTTCTCATTGATGGAGGCCAACACTCCAATAACACAAGATAGATACAAAGTGCTGCAGTAATTCAGCGGGTCAGGCAACATCTCTGGATAAAATGCATAGGTGACGTTTCAGGTTGGGACCCTTCTTCAGGTCTGAAGAGCACATGGAAATTGGACAAGATGGAACTGTCAAGAATCAAGAGTGTTTTATTGTCATGTGTCCCAGATAGAACAATGAAATTCTTCCTTGCTGCAGCACAACAGAGTATGTAAACATAGTACACTGTAAACAATATGATAAACGAGAGGAAAAAAAGTTCAGTGTGTATATATACACATACTCACAAGCATACACGCACATATATATATATATATATATATATTTACACACATACACACATAATGTTCTCCTTAATCCTGAAGAAGGGTCCCGACCCGAAATGTCACATATCATTTTTGTCTTTCCACTCACTCTACGTCTATCTTTGGTATAAACCAGCATCTGCAGTTCTTTATTTGTACAGTCCAGTAACACAGTTTGAAGAACAGGGGTTCATTTTGTGCCTCACTATCCACTAGAGGTTGGCTGAGAGTCAAAAACACCCCTGCATCAAATACACAGTTCAGCAGCATTTTAAAATAGCTGTCAATTTGCTACATTCAAAATACTTCCAGAGAGATTGAATAGGGAACTTCATTCACTCAAAAAAGAATAGTAATAAAAAATAAACAATTTCTAAACTCCACATGATTAAATATTCTGCAAATGTGCACTTTTTTTAACTGTCAAAAACACATACATAAATCTTCAGGACAAAGCTCCACTTCTAATTGATTGCTATTGATCGAACAATGCAGCAAGGAAACAGCCCCTTCGGCCCATCGATTCCATGCCAACCATTGATCATCCATTCACACTAGTTCTGTTATTCCACTTTCACATCCACTCCTTGCACACCAGGGGCAATTTACAGAGGCCAATTAACCTTCAAAGCCTGATGTCTTTGAGATGTGGGGAGGAAACCAGAGCACTCAGGGGAAACCTACATCACAGGGAGAATGTGGAAACTCCATACAAACAGCATGCGGGGTCAGGATCAAGTCCGTGTTTTTGGCGATGCGAGGCAGCAGCTCTACCAGCTGTGCCACTATGCAGCCCAAATGTTTCTTGACGATAACAAACGGACGGCACGGTGGCGCAGCGATAAAGTTGGCGACTTAGAGCGCCTGAGACCCGGGTTTGATCCTGACGACGGTTGCTGTCTGTATAGTTTGTACAATCCCCCCTGACCACTTGGGTTTTCCCCTGATGCTCCCGCGTTCCAGAGACGTACAGGTTTGCAGGTTAATTGGCTTCGGTAATGATTGTAAATTGTCCCTAGTGTGTAGAACAGTGCTGGTGTGTGGGAATCGCTGGTCGGCATGTACTCGGTGGGCTGAAGGGCATGTTTCCACGCTGTTTCTCTGTATCTGTAACTGCTGAGAGATGGTTTTATTATAAAGGCGAATAGCACATCAGAGTAAGACAGTGCAGCACATGTAAACAGTGGGGAATGGAGGGTATCGCCATACTAAAGGATACAGAAAGGCTTTGGAGCACATATCCATCAACCGCAGTATCAGCTTACTGGCTCCCAATACTTTCAGTGACATCCACTCCAAGACTGGCTGGTTGGGGACCTGTTTTGGGCAACTGATCTCCGTCCTACGTTTTCTGGTGACACTTAAAATAAAAAAATCAAAGTTACAAAGCAATTCATTAGAATAATGTGTACTTTTACATTGTTTCTAGGTTTACCTTGAGCATATGTTGACCAGGCTTTGAACTGAGTGTTTAAGTTGCATTTTTTGGAAACGTTTTGCACAATGTTCAACCTATTGAGGGTAGATAAAATTAAAAGTCATTTCACAAATTCACTGTATTAATACAAAATAAATGTGACATGTGAGTGAGAGCTTCTGCTGCACACATCTCAAAACTGAATGTTGTGCATTACTCTGTCTTTTCCCTTAAGTAAAAGAACCATCCTTGAATGGTGGT
Source organism: Rhinoraja longicauda (assembly GCF_053455715.1). NCBI lineage: Eukaryota > Metazoa > Chordata > Chondrichthyes > Rajiformes > Arhynchobatidae > Rhinoraja > Rhinoraja longicauda. The sequence goes on along the minus strand of NC_135959.1, from coordinate 67,381,627 downwards.
TAACAGTAAAATAGTTTTTAATATAATGGAGCTAATTTTGTGTGAAGTATTACACTCCAGCAATCACGCAGTTGACTGAAAGTTATCACAAATCTCTATGCAAGGATACTAACCTGCTTTATTACAAGGTAAGGTTTATGCCGATACAGCCTGTTGTGGAAAGTATATAAAATAGAATGCAGGACCAGCAGCTCCACTGTAAGGGATTTATCAGTTAATACTCTGATGGCATTTTCACAGGCCTTATGAAGATCGATTATGCAGCTGTCTGGAATAAGACAACGTGTGATTCTGTCACAACACATTTTAATTTGAAACGTTTCTAGCACGTGACACAAATCACCTTAAATGAACTTAAATATCAGTCAGATGATACCCTTATTTAAAAACCTACGACTAAATCTTATGTAGAAACAGTCGAACACAGATTAATGTCTCGTGTTAAATGAAATAAACTATACCAAAAAGGTAGGAATAGAGATGGACACAAAAAGCTGGAGTAACTCAGCGAGTCAGACAGAGTCTCTGCAGAAAAGGAATCGGAGATGTTTCGGGTCTAGACCCTTCTTCACACCCCAAATATCACCTATTCCTTTTCTCCACAGATGCTGTCTGACCCGCTAAGTTACTCCAGCTTTTTGTGCCTAACTTCGGTTTAAACCAGCATCTGCAGTTCCTTCCTACACATGTAGGAAGTCTCTACGACTTTGGTATGGTTCTCTCCAAGTCCCAAAGAAGGGCAGGTTTGTAGGTTAATTGGCTTCTATAAATTGTCCCTAGTGTGTAGAAAGTGTAAGTGAATAACATGGATCTCGGGTGAACGTGTAATCAATGGTAGACATTGACTTGGTGGGCCAAAGGGCATTTTTTTCCATGCTGTATCTCTAAACTAAACTAAAATTCCTCAAAACACGAGTCCTAAAAAAAATGTGTAAAACTAGCTCATCGACTTACACTCTTCCCACTAACAAACATTATCAACAATATTCATGCCATGTTTTACGTCTGTATTACAAATGGTAATCAGAAACCATTCTCTCTATACAGGCACTGTTAAAAAAATGGATTTTCTATTTTCATTTAAAGTGTGCAGGTCTCGTACAAAGACAAGTTGCTATGTTGAAAAAATAGTAGAAGGACGAGAGGAGATCTTATCGAAATGTATAAGATTTTTAAGGGGTTGGACACGTTAGAGGCAGGAAACATGTTCCCAATGTTGGGGGAGTCCAGAACAAGGGGCCACAGTTTAAGAATAAGGGGTAGGCCAGAACTGAGATGAGGAAAAACTTTTTCAGTCAGAGAGTTGTGAATCTGTGGAATTCTCTGCCTCAGAAGGCAGTGGAGGTCAATTCTCTGAATGCATTCAAGAGAGAGCTAGATAGAGCTCTTAAGGATAGCGGAGTCAGGAGGTATGGGGAGAAGGCAGGAACGGGGTACTGATTGAGAATGATCAGCCATGATCACATTGAATGGCGGTGCTGGCTCGAAGCTGAATGGCCTCCTCCTGCACCTATTGTCTATTGTTTAATCTAACAGTAAATTTGAGAGGAATGAGCCGTTAGAGCAACAACCAAGCAGGCACAATACAAGCTTCAAGTATATATATCCAAGGACATTGCGGGAAACAAGAGAGGAAATTGCGGGAGGCCTGGTTGAAATTTACGAGTCATCCTTAAATACAGGAGAGGTGACAAATGTTGTCCATCTTTTCAAGAAGGGCTGCAGGGAAAATGCAGGGACCTATAGGCCGGTGAGCTTAACATCTGTAGTTGGAAAGTTCCTTGAAAGTATTCTGAGGGATACGTTCTCCAGGCATTTGGATGGGCAAGGGCTGATAGTCAGCATGGTTTTGTACGTGGCAGATCGTGTCTCACAAATCTGATTGATTTTTTTGAAGACTTGACCAAAAAGGTCGATGAGGGCAGCGCTGTAGATGTTGTGTACATGGATTTCAGTAAGGCTTTCAACAAGGTTCTGAATGGTAGGCTGCTCTGGAAGGTTAGATCACATGGGATCCAAGGAGATAGCTGAATGGATAACAAATTGGCTCCATGGAAGGAAGCAGAGGGTGATGGTGGAAGGTTGCTTCTCGGACTGGAGGCCCGTGACTAGCCTCAGGGTTCGGTGCTGGGCCTATTACTGTTTGTCATCTACATCAATGATTTGGATGAGAACATACAGGGCAAGATTAGCAAGTTTGCTGATGATACAAAAGTGAGTGGTTTTGCAGATAGTGAAGATGGTTGTGAAAGATTGCAGCAGGATCTGGATCGATTGGTCTGGTGGGCTGAGGAATGGTTGATGGAATTTAATACAGAAAAGTGTGAGGTGTTGCATTTTGTGACGTCTAACAAGGGCAGGACCTACACAGTAAATGGTAGGCCTCTGGGGAGTGTTGTCGAGCAGAGGGATCTAGGAGTGCAGGTGCATAGTTCCTTAAAGGTCGAGTCGCAGGTAGATAAGATGGTCAAAAAGGCTTTTGGCACTTTGGCCTTCATCAGAGAGTATTGAGTATATAAGTTGGGAGGTCATGTTGCAGTTGTATAAGACATTGGTGAGACTGCATTTAGAACATTGTGTTCAGTTCTGGGCACCATGTTATAGGAAAGATATTGTCACGCTTGAAAGGGTTCAGAAAAGATTTACGAGGATCTTAGGTCAGTGTGGATCAGGGTGAGCTATAGGGAGAGGTTGAGTAGGCTGGGTCTCTATTCTTTGGAGTGCAGGAGAATGGGGGGGGATCTTATATAGAGGTACAGAATCATGAGTGGAATAGTACGGGTAGGGACCATTCTTAGTCACGTGTGTGACTAAAAATGTGAAAAATTGTGGAATACATCTCTCCTAATTCTAATACATCTCATCTAATTCTGAAAGCATTACAGGTATATTGTTTTGTACTGTATATATGACATATATGTCGAAGTTTATTAAGTGAAATTTTTATATATTATGCTGACAATGTTTGTTTATGGTCAGAGGTCAAATATGACTGGTCACGTGCGTGTTTTTACGTGGTTCTGATTACAGAGCATAAGCAAGGTCGGGTGGTGGTATTTGCAGCGTGTGGGCAGAACGTCGCCGCAGTCCGCTCCTTCTTTGCAGTGTGTGGGCTGCACGGGGTGCTGGGTAGTGAGTGGGGCGGTGATATCTGCAGCGTGTGGGTTGCACGGTGCCGGGCGGTGATATCAGCAGCTTGTGGGTTGCACGGTGCTGGGTAGTGAGTGGGACGGTGATATCTGCGGCGCGTGTCCGCTCATACCTAGGTCGGTGCACGTGACGGTGAGGGAAACAGAGCCCGGGAATGGAATGTCGACCGCGTTCCAAACCTCCGCCGCGTTCCAGCCGCCCGCCGCCATGTTCCACAGCAGGAAGAGACAGTGGCTGCAACCGGCGCATCGTCCAACCAGTGCAGCTCCTGCACAAGCAAAGATACTAGAGGAGCAAGATGGACCACTCCTGTACTGAAATCGCCTGTACTGAAGTGTTGAGCGGAACGGCCGCCATTTTAGTAGGCAAAACCCGCCGTTCTCTCTGCCTCTTGCAGTGTAATCAGTGTTGTGGGGGAACAGTATGTGTGATGATACCATTAAAATGCAGAAAATATTTCATCTATCAACTCACATTTTTATTTTTAAATGTTTCCCCCCTGCTTCATTTCTTTGATTTTAGTCTTGCTTACTGTTTCAGCCCATTTCCCTCCCATCCTTCCTCCCCAGCCCCCTTTTGTGCAGTTTCCATTGTATTGCTCTAACACACTGCACAAATTTATATATATATATATATATATATATGAATGTGTGTTTGTGTGTGAGAGGCAAGATAGAGAAAAATAGATCTCAAAGTGCCTTCTCATGGATCAGAAACAACTTTGATTTAAAGCAACACTCTATTTCTCTCTTCATCTTATTTTTTACATGATGTACATAAACCATAAAGGCGATTCGACCTTTATGATTTATGTTTATGCATATATATATATATATATATATATGCATTAACATAAATCATAAATATATATATATAACCAGTCATGCACACACTTCTCAGCACATTGTTCTCCCTATCATGATCACTGTTCTCTCACATACATTTCATTAGAGACTACCCATACACATTCGCAATCAGTGACATCAAACTTATTTCCAGAATTCCTAATATTGTGAATAAAATAACTATGAACACATGTCAAGATATTTTTTCATTCTATATTAGTGTAATAAAATGTAATTATACATACCTACACTGATACAGAAGTGCTAGCTTTGGACATGAATAATGTACATTGCTACCATAGTTTAGTTTTAAATTTCACATATAATTGAGGGGGTCGGTGCAATATAGTGCTAACCCATTTGTGAAAAATTAGTTACATGCATTAACACGATCCTTACCCACTACTCTACAACCTGTAAAAAATTCATATTTAAATTCAACCGATAAGTTGGTCAAATAACACAGGCACCTTCTTGTTTTTTTTTGTGATTTATGGATTTTTCAAATGTGAATATCTCATAACCACACATTTGTGGGTTAGCAGTATATTGCACCAACCCCCTTCAAATTTACATCATTCAAAAAAGAACTTCATAAACAAGGATAACACTTTTTATTTGTCATTCATGGCAAGATTTACATAATTTTGTGTGTGAGATATACATGGTTGCACTGTTTTGCATATCAGCTAACCAATGAAAAGATCAGGTCCTAATTTATACCAGCTCTTCACCTCCCCCCCTTGTCTGAAGAAGGGTCCCAACCTGAAACATCACCCATCCTTTTTCTTCAGAGATGCTGCCTGATCCGGTGATTTACTCCCCCACTGTGTCTATTTGAATTGGATTCATGCTTCTGCACGACGTCAGGCAGCATTGGTCATTTCAGTGGCTGTCAAGGGTTTTTAACTAATCAATTTATCAATTCAATTTTTTATGGCTCTAAGTATAAAGTTAAATGTCTTTTCAATTATATTGTGGATTCAGTAGAGTTCTATTGTTTGAAAATGGCTAATCTCTGCTTCCATGACTTTTTAAAAATAAAACAAAAAGAGATACAGCTCATGGAGGTGAAATTAAAATTAAAAGAGAAAGCAAAGAAGAACAGTTTATTAAATACGATCAATTGGCCTGATACAGACAGAGTGGATCTCTAGTGCAAATATTCAATCAGTAACATCCAAAGTTTAAAGATCACGAAGCAGCAACTCTTCAAGAAAGTTATAAATGTCATCTATCAACTTATCCAAGACGTTGAACAAAAATAATTGTTTGCAAACATTTTATATACGAAGAAATCGCAGAGAATTGTTAACACTACCCAGTCTAGCACACAGAATCCACTTACTAAAATGGCGTGGAAATCTACCCATGATTTACCACGGTTTTTAAGAGTCGAGCGGTCTATTTTCCTCTTGTATCTTTGGTTTCAACTGCTCTCCGGCACTGAGGGAGCACCCTTTACAATTGTCAAGGGTGTTTTATTGTCATATGTCCCAGATAGAACAATGAAATTTGTGCTTGCAGCAGCACAACAGAATATGTAAACACTGAAGATAGACACACAATGTTGGAGTAACTCAGCGAGCCAGGCAGCATCTCTGGAGAGAGTACTCTGTGAACAATTTAATAAACGAGAAGAGAAAGTTCAGTGTGTGTATATATATACATAAATACACACACACACATAAACACTACAACCTCAAAATAAGCTCTGAACTACATACACTTGGTTTTGTCTTTTTGCACTATTATTGTTTATTTGTTTTGTGTATTATATAATACACACACATAAAAACAAATAAACAATAATATATATATATAAAATACACACACACTCTCCACCATCCTCCTGTCAACATAGACAGGTTTGTGGGTCTCAATCCTTTCTCGTCCAAAGTCCATAATCAGTTCCTTGGTCTTACTGACATTGAGACCCAGGTTGCTCTGCTGCCACCACTTGGTCAGTCGATCGATCCATGCTTCTATACTCATGATCATTTGTGATTTGTCCAACAACGGTGGTGAACTTAATGATGGAGTTTACACTGTTTCCCACCCTCCCACTGGGAAGATTTGGCCATGAAGTGGGAAGTGCTGTCCTTGTTGCTCTACCTAGCACAGATGCAGTCTGTACATCCATCTTGCGTTGCAGCAGTTACCCCAGCTGTTGTCGCTTTCATCTGGAGATCTAAAGTGCAATGTGTCTGCAGATCTCCAGCAAATGGGCCCAATGTGGGCCTCATTTTTCAGGCAGCTTCTATGGAGGAGGACAGAGGATGTTTGAAGGGCCCCAACCGGAAATGTCATCTGTCCACTTCACTCGACAAAAGCTGCCTGACCCACTAAGTTCCTCTCATAGTTTGCCTTTAGGAAACCAAGGGATGAGCTTATTGAGATGTACAAGATCATGAGGGACAAGTATACAGAGACTCTCACAGACATTTTCCCAGGGTGGGGAATTCTAAAACTAAAGGACATTGGATTATGGTGAGAGATTTAGGAGGGACCTCAGGGGCAACATTTTCTCTCAGATGGTAGTGCAGATCTGAAATGAGCTGCCAGAGGAAGCTATACAAGCAGATACTGTTAAGAGTTTAAGGATATTTACACATTTTTTTAAAAAGGGAGGGCTTTGGGCCAAATGCAAGGGTATGGGACTGGCCGTGTAGGGCAACACATCTGGCATGGACAAGGTGGGAGCAAGCCTGCTGTATATCTAGACTGTTCTGTCACTAGACTCAGGTAAACCTTTCATTCCTGTTAATTGTATATTTTGATATTTCAACTGTAGCTGATGTTTAGATATTTTGCTGTAGTAGCTGATCTGATAAATGGTGATGCAAAATTCTGGGGATTGGAATAAAACAGAGTTCAAAATACCCAGCAAGACAGGCAGCATCTGTTGAAAGTGAAACAAAGTTAACATACCCGTTGTTTCATTTTATGACATACTTTCTGTATTTTTTCCCCTTTTATAACAATGAAAAGTAATATGGGATTCTAGTTACAATTATTTACATTACAATTATTTACTGGCGTGTTGAGTTAAAACACAAGTAAATATTTGACTGATAAAGTTGTTATGACGTGTTTTTCATTTACATATAGAGGTCCTGTACATTAAAGTTTAGTTTCAGTGTTGAGACATTAGATGGCACGTTTTCCTTCAAGTAACAATGAATATTGAGGTAAAATAAAACCTGTCCAATATGTTGAATTGGGTTTATTCACTCGCTCAAAACCATTCATCATAACTATGTTACAAACCAAGTTTTGTCTGTAAACACCCATGGACACTTGATTTTTCTTAAAGAATCTTCCTAATCCATGAAAGGACTTCAGTATTTATCTCAGCCATGATGTTTTCTGTTGCTCGACCTTTAACTTGCATTCCATGACTAGCCCCTTCGACCCAGTGTACTCTGGCAGCCAGTGGAATTTTGTTCAATATGCTTTCCAATAAATCCTATATGTTTAAATAATTTTTAGATTATTAAATAAATCCATGTACATTATGCAGAGTCATGAATAAGACAATGAATCAAATAAAAACAACATTGTGTTTTTCAAAATAGTTACCGAACCATTTTAACGGCTTGTGTAGGAAGGAACTGCAGGTGCTGGTTTCTACCAAAGATAGACACAAAATACTGGAGTAACTCAGCGGGACAGGCAGCATCTCTGGAGAGAAGTAATGGGTGATGTTTCGGGTAGAGACCCTTCAGTGCAAAGAAGGATCTCGATCCGAAACGTCATCCATTTTAATGGCTTATTGAAACACATACCGTACAATTTTACTCTACTTTTCATGTTCCTTTAATTTAATCAACTAATATACGAAATGCTTCATTTACAATAACATTCTGTTCAATATGTCTTATTCATTATCAAGCATGATTGCCGAAATTAAGAGCTCTTTGTGTTCAGATTATGGCTAAGAGTGCGACCCACAACATCTCCATACAATCTCTGGACCTTCGGAAAGCATCTATCAAGTCACCTGGGATCCCATGTGCCTTCACCTTCTGGATGAGCCTATCATGAGGGATCTTATTGAATGCTTTACTTAAGTCTATATACACGACATCCACTTCCTTTGCCACATCAATCATCTACATCACCCCTCAAAAAATCTCAAGCAAGTTCATAAGACATGACTATGCCCGCACAAACCCATGTTGACTATCCCCACTGTGTATGCTTTTCCAGGTGTGAGTACATTATATCCTACAGGATCTCTCTTAAGAATTTCCGTACTCTTGTGCAGGACTCCCTGGTCTGTAATTTCCTGGCTTGTCCCTATTGTCCTTCTTAAACACAGGAACAGCAGTAATTATTCTCTGATCCTCTACACCTCACCTGACGATAAAGAGGATACAAGGATCGCTGTCAAAGCCCCTCTCAATAACTTGGGATAGATCTTGTCAGGGGTCATATCCATCTTAATGTTTCTCAAGAGATCCAAAAGCATTTTCTCCCTCATTCAACATGTCCTAGAATACGTCTCATTGATCTCATTATCCTCCATGTACTTCCCCTTGGTGAATACCGATCCAGTGTTTATTTAGTAAATCAGCCCAAATTACTTCCTTTGCCCTTGAATAATTCTGTCCATCCCCTCGTTACCCTCTTGTTTTTAATGAATGTGTAAAATGCCTTGGGATTCTCTTCAATTCTACTAGCCATGCATATTTCTTGGCTGCTTTTGGCCCTCGTGATTCCCTATTTCAGTTTCCCCTTCCCCCATTTCCTTTGTACTCAAGAGCCTAGTCTGATTTCAGTATTCTAAACGATATATAAGCTTCCTTTATCTTTTGACGAAATATGCAACATCTCTCATTCTAAGTAGGAAAGAACTGCAGATGCTGGTTTAAATCAGAAGGGTCTCGACCCGAAACGTCACCCATTCCTTCTCTCCATGTTGGATGCTGCCTGTCCCGCTGAGTTACTCCAGCATTTTTTGTCTCTCTCTCATTCTGAACCTTCCATCCCTGTCCGTCTTGATCCTGCATTCTAACCAGCAGGCCTTTGAACTCCTCAATGTGGGTTTAATAACAACCACCCCCAATTTATTCACCCAGTTTCTGCACAATGCTTTTGTACGTTGTGTCATACTGAGAAATGATTACCTATTTTAGGAATAATTTTATTTTAAAAATGTTCATAAAAATAATTCACTACATCTATTTGTTCATTCACTACATCTATTTGTTAGACAAACAGTTTGATTCACCTTGTCACACATTTCATCTGCTGATCCAGAAACCAGAAGGATTGGATGGCGTACATGAAGCAGATCCTCTGATCGTAGCTTACTGTGCTGCTTTGGAGGGTGCAGAGGATAGGACAGACAAATAAGACCTTGCACAAATGCATCATCTGGGGTATCCTTGCATTGTTTAACAATGCAGGCAGCAGCTCTAGACCCCATGGAACGACCTACATAAGAAAGATTTATTATGCATCCATAATTCTGATCATTAAATATTTCAAAAATGATAGAATCAATAATCACAATGAACAGGATTACTGACAAAGTTTTCACTTACCCCCGAGAAACCAGCTTTTCACTTTATATTCCTTTGAAGATTTTAAATATTCCTGCAATAATTATTGTCAAAAATGCCATTATTTTTGAAAGTGAGACAAATGTGACTTTAGAGACATTTTGTGTAAGCTGATTCATTGGCTCAGTGATCTGACCATGCAAATGAGTAGTTCCAATAAAAAAAACGTCGTACTGAGTTTGCTAACTTCACCTGGAATGGGTGTCAACACATCGGGATTAAGTTTGGAAAACTCACCCAGAGTCTCAATCCTTGATCATTTCAAGTGACCACTCCAGAATACACAATACACACTGCATGAAGACAGAAATGGGATAGTGGTAATGTTCACCTCCCCTAAGCTATGTTTCATTACGTTTCTCAGTCAAATAATGAGAAGTCGGGTTATGTATTAAAATATCAGAGTCTATGAAATACTAAATCAATGACGAAAAAGCACTGCAAGCTAAATTTGTCAGAATTCTTTTCTAAGCAGTAAAATACGATAATTCTCTTACCACGACTGCCCTGTAAGCTCTGATTCTATAGACCAAATTGAGGCCTTTGCAAGTGAACCTAAGGCACAGTATCCCATTAGATGCAAGAAATTCTGTCAAGGATACCAGCTGATGGAAATTCATGTCTCCACCTGCACCGTGAGTAAGGATCACTCCATGTGTGAAACTAACATTTGGAATTGTGTAGATCGCATCCAGATTTTTTCTTTCAAATGGTATTTTCAATTTAACCTGAAAAATCAACACATAAAATTATTATATGCAATAATACAATAATATCTGACAACCAAGAAAACTAATGATATAATTAATTCAAAACAGTCTTAAAATAATACTATTTACTGCGTTTACATTAAAGTAGTGAAATGGAAGGATTTTACACCAGTTCCACTATTGAACAGCAATTTTGGCTTTTCAAAAAAAATGTTTGGTGTTATTTCCATACAAAACATTCTGCCTGCCTGCCAGTCACAGAGAAATAACATACTACTATGCATCAGATGATTCACTCCAATCTTCTGGATCACTGCATGCAAATTAGATAAATATTTATCTGGCAGAAAAATCTGTATCATTGTCATTAATATAAACAATGTTTTCATTGAAGGAGGTATCAAGAACTAGGGAAGCTGTTTGAAGAAGATTGACAAAAAAGCCATTAAGGTTAGACCAAATGTTTAAAGCCTGTTCTTATTCAATTGCAGTGTTCCTCACTTGTGCTGGACAAGTACCCGAAGAGAAAGAATTTGCAGCGTTGTGGAGCGTGGGGGAAGAAGGAATGGCTGGATGCTCCTACATAGAACTGGCATAACCTCTTTCCATGCTGCAACCACTGTGTGGTTTAGCGATATAATGGGGAATGGCTCCTTTCCCTGCAAAAATGCTTGGATACATAAAAATACATTAAATTTCCATTGGTTGATATGGATTATACATTTAAGCAAATGAAATTTTATGTATTTTTTTCATCAACACTCAGTTGACATAAACACGAGTTAATCCAAGCATTTTGCAGGAAAAGGAGCCATTCCCCAAGTAAAATGCTTGGATACAACTCGTGTTTATGTCAACTGAGTGTTGATGAAAAAAATACATCATCTTGATCACATAAACTAAGAAATTCACTACAAGCAGATATCCCAATAATCTAAAAGCTGCTTGACAAAAATAAACATCATGGACTCCTCCATCTGTTCAACATCAGCTAAAATCATGTAGTGTACCAAAACTGAGCATTGCCAACTTATCCGAACTGAAGTACTTTATCCACCAGTAACAATTCCTGGTATCATCCGCAATTGACCTGGTCTACAATCCCAAAATATTGCCCAAAAGTACACAACATTGAATGAGGAATTTGGTTGTCAATGTCGCTCGGTCAGTTGACTGAATTCAAATTCTCTACCACCAGCCGCACTTATCTTGGAGCCATCAGTATGCGTGGATGCTGCGGCTGAAACCTGAAACCCTGGTGAATAAAGAACATACACCTCCTCTTCCTCTTCTTTTCCACCCCCTCTTCTCCTCCTCCATGTCCTTTTCTTTTCCACCCCTCTTCTCTCCTTCTCACCTCTCCTTGGTCTCCTCCTCCTCACCTCTCCTTGGTCTCCTCCTCACCTCTCCTTGTTCTCCTCCTCACCTCTCCTTGGTCTCCTCCTCACCTCTCCTTGTTCTCCTCCTCACCTCTCCTTGGTCTCCTCCTCACCTCTCCTTAGTCTTCTCTCCCCACCCCTCCACTTTCTCCCACTCCCTATTTGAAACGTTACTAACAATTCAACAATATAAGAGCGCAGAGGAAATTATTAAAAGCATTCATGTGTCGAGAGCAATAAAGGTGCACACCGTTTCGTACGAGCCCAAACCCTTAACCTCCTCCATTGTAACCGCACTCTGCTCCAAGTCAGCGCCGCCCACGCACCTTCAAGCGCTGCACCATTTGCCAAACCAGACGTCAATTATCTCCCAAAAATAAATTCCACAGAAAGCGCTGTCTCTTCGGTGATTTTCAATTTGTAGTGGAATAACATTTACAAATGCATTGATATATATTGACTAATTGTTTAAAATTGTGCTTGTAATTTGGAAGGTTGGGAATTGTATAGTTTGGTGCCTGGACCTGGGTTGGACGCTTGCACTTGCAAGCTTGCACTCAATGCTTACACTTTTGCCGAGCTTTGGTATCTTTGGCTTCCATTTATGGATTAATTTTTCATGTTATTTTCAGTCTTAATTTCGAATTTGTTGCATCTTGTTTGTAAAGCGATTAACCCTAAAACTGCATATTTTGTTTTTAAATTTAAAGGACAGCAGAGTTAAATTCTGCATAGCGTTCAGTAAAAACCGAACTTCCGGGTTTCCCGAACTCACAACAGCAGTCGTCTCCTTCAAACTTCACCCGTGGTCAAATTCTCCGCCGCTCTACCTTAATTAGATTCTGTCTTCAAAGTTAACAGCTGGAAACACGTGGCTGCATACATTGGCCTGGTGGATTAAGCAATATCCCACACAAACTCGCCTGTACTACAAACCAACTGACTCCCAGTTACCTTGCCCAATCCTCCACTGCCTATTTCTACCTCCTTCACAAAATCCACAAGTAGGACTGCCCTGGCAGAACTATTGTTTCTGCCTGCTCCTGCCTCACAAAACTCTACTGCTGAGGAGACTCAGGTCCTTTGGAGTGCAGGGGGCACTCCGAAGAACCTTCTACAACACGGTGGTTGCATCAGCCATTTTCTACGGAGTGGTCTACGGGAGCAGCAGCATCTCAGCGGCGGAGGGGAAGAGACTCGACAAGCTGGTCAGGAAGGCCAGCTCTGTCCTGGGTTGCCCCCTTGACTCAGTATGGGCGGTGGGAGAGAGGAGGATGATGGCAAAGTTAACATCGCTGCTGGACAACGACTCCCACCCCATGCAGGACACTGTCACTGCACTGAATAGCTCCTTCAGTGACAGACTCCTTCACCCCAAGTGTGTGAAGGAGAGATATAGGAGGTCCTTCCTTCCCACTGCTGTGAGACTGTACAACCAGCACTGCTCCCAGCAGACGAGTCAACAGTAACAGTTAAGAAATACACAGTAAACTGATGACAATTTATCCTTGTCTTTTATTTATAATGAATGATCTCTTGCTATCCACTTTGCTGCTGTAACACTAAATTTCCCCGGTGTGGGACAAATAAAGGAATATATTATTATTAATACTCCAAATAACTTAATTCTATCTTAAATCTGAAATAAAACCAGAAAATGGTATCGATAAAGGGACAGTCAGTCAGCAGCTGCAGAGAGAGAAGTAAAGTTTTCAAATGTCTTCCACACTTTCTCTGCAGACACAGACACAGACACAGACCTGCTGAGTATTTCAAGTGTTTTTGTTTTTTCTTTCTATTTAACCACTTTCTACAATGATCCAAGGAATTAAAATTCTCTGCACATAAGTCTGAACTCTGAAAGTTATAGGATATCATTATAGGATATCATAACGAGCTTTAAAACCCATCTTACAACATGTAACTGATTTGTTAAATATATATGGCATTTTATTTTATAATATTTCTTGATTGACCCCAAGATTTAAATGCAAATACATATTTTGAGGTAATGATTGATGACGCATACAAACAAAGGAAATTATGCTTTTATTTTAAAAAAGATTAATAAACAGCTAACTACTTCATATCAAATATTTTGACAATATTATAAAAACATCAATGGTTACATAATTCTTTGTTCAATTGTGCTTACCATCAACACACTTGAATATTTCTAAAATGTGCCACTTAAAAACTAAGAATGTGCACAAATGCATGTTGCTCTTATTCTCACATGATTTATTTGAAGCTGATTCAACCATACAAATAGTGATTTAGTGCCAAACCTCCAGGTGTCTATTTTAAATGTAATTGTGCATGGACAACATTGCAACCTATTACAAATAGACCTCTGGAAATAAAATAGAATCATACTGCCATTAATAAGCCTTAGTCTTCCAATCCATTAACCTTTTCTGGCATACTCATTTATTTAATACCTAAGCAATTACATGTGCCTTAAAAATATTACGTTTGAAATAGCACACATCTTTCGTTTTTTTCAGAAATCTCTTTTAGTGGCTGAAGGTGACCAAACAAGTATTCTCTCCAGCTGAATAGCAGTTTTGTGGTAATTATGAGGTATATCTTTTTTACAATAGACCATCAAATACTTTTCTTCAGTGGATGTATGGACAACAGCCAGAATAGGATTGTTGGGATTTTCCAGAATTGCATATTAATAATGATGCAGTTGAATCCAATATCTTGCATAACCTTGTTGTTGTAGTGTTCTCTTCTTCACATTTTTGTCAAAGTTCATCTCTGGACTGAAAATGAAAATTATGTAGAGAATTTTAGTGTTCAGCATTAATGGATAAAAATGATTAATGTTCTTTAAAATTTTAGATCCAAAGCCACTTGGTTGAAAAAGTCCTTTGTAAGAAGGAACGTCACTCTCCCCTCAAAGGAAAAGCAATATTTATTTTGTTGTTATTTAATGAATTTGAACAGGCGTGACCAAAACTATGGAAGCATTTGAGAAATAGTCATCATTATGCATTTTCCCAAACCAAATTAAATGCAAGAAAATTTGGCAAAAAAAACATTTGAAATATTTAAACTAAAGTTGGAAAAAATATACAAATCAAATATTTTTCTTGCTAGGATAAATATCATATAAATAATGCCTGGGTTCCATTGAAGCAAATTTGGAATTAATATTAGATTTTTTTGTATTTAAACAGATAAAAGAGACAATAGCCAGAATAAATATTCTGAATAAGTGGGAAAGCTATAAAAGAATTTAGAAAGGTTTAAATAAAGAAATAGTAGTAAACCACAGATACAATTAGACAACTTTCAGTAAACATAATGATGGAACTGACTTTACATCACAAGTTTCTCCTTTTATCTTAAGGATAGACAGTCCTTAAGTCCTTAAATGTTGGAGTAACTCAGCAGGTCAGGCAGCATCTCAGGAAAGAAGGAGTGGGTGACGTTTCAGGTCGAGGCCTTTCTTCAGACTTCAGTCCGAAGAAGGGTCTTGAGCTGAAACATCACCCATTCCTTCTCTCCTGAGATGCTGCCTGACCTGCTGAGTTACTCCAGCATTTTGTGATACCTTCGATTTGTACCAGCATCTGCAGTTATTTTCCTACAGTAGCAGCTAGTATATATATTACAGCAGTGAATCATAAATACCAGAAATACCTGGTTTCAGTTTTCACTATATTCTTCATTTGGAGGAAAAGTACTGAGGGTGAATGGGGACTAAATATTCTCTACATGAGGGAGTTCATGTGGCTTACCACCACCACTGCACGCGTTGGCAGAATCCTGAAGGATAAAGCTGCCAAATTGGATCTACTTTAATAAATTATGAACAACTGGAGAGAATAAACAATGGCGACCAGACCCCTTGCAGACACATCTGTCTACAACAAGTAGAACTAAAGAATTATTGGTGGCAGGAAGGCAAAGTCATGTTTTAAATTATCCTAAACTATGACAGTCATAGTCACATAATATCATTGAGACGGTAAATAGCCTTAAGACCCAATGAGAGGTGTTGGGAAAGCTGATTAAAGCAATTAAATAGGCAGTTTTGAAAAGTCATTTAGAGCTAGGGAAGGGCGAAGGCAGAAAGGTTAAGAAAAGTTTAGATTGTAGATATAAACTTAAGTTCAACTGCCACTGGTGGAAACAGAGGGAGGGAAGGGAATGATAAATCAGACTGGAAGAACAAAGCAAACAAATAATATGTTTGTAGGTGGTCGTAACCATTTGAGGACCTGTAAATAAAGAAGGCTTTCTAAATTAATAAAAAAGTCTGGATAAGTGGGATTTGCTGTCATTTCTAGACCATGGCCACAGATGCTAATGTTTGCATCCAGGAAGCCACTGCAGAAGCCACTTTTTGTAAAGCAGTGGGAGTGACACAGATGTTCTCACAGCTTCCATCATCCCAGCCAAAGAAAAATGCTGGCTCATGCCTACTGATGACAAATCGGCATATTGTAACATGGAGGAGCTTGAACTTAGTGAATTGGTGACAAGGTGCAGACTGAACCAAATGACATACATATAGAAACCGATTGGAACATAGTACAGAGAACTGTCTATGCAAACAATGATGCCAAATTAAACTAATTCCTGTCCGTACATGTGCCTGTCTGAATGCCTCTTAAATATTGCTATCGTACCCGCTTCCATCACCTTCCCAGGCAGCGTGTCCCAGGCACCTACCTCTCTGTAAAAAAACAAACTTGCCTTGCACATCTACTTTAAACTTTCATTTTCTCACCATAAATCTATGCATGTTAGTATTTGACATTTTCATTCTGGGAGAAAGATTCTGACTATGCTTCTCATAATTGTGGGCTTTATAAGGGGTATCAGATGAGGATATTAGAAGTTGGTAATCAGTGGTGACAAAAGAGATGATGCCATTATTAAAGATTCTCATCCTAGTTTAATAATTGGTAGGAAAAATCACATCGAAATAGCACATGGAACATAGAGACAGTAGGGGATGGCATCACTGTTCAATGTCGTGGACAGTTCAAAATTGAATTTCCCTCGTTGTTCTTGGATTAAAATTCTCCAATAGCTAGTGTATTCTGAAACTGTTGGCACATTTCAAAAAAAGATTTTTTTTACCCTCATTAGTACTATACCTTTGTTCTATGACACACACAAGGGAACAGGTCATCTTTTGGATGGTCCACCAGTTCCATGCTGTCCCTAATCTTAGGTTCGTTCACTTGAAGAGCAGCGTACTCCTGTTTAAAGAAAATCACAGGCATAAAGTTTGCTGGTAATGTTTTACATAACAACAACAAATTGTTCTAATGTAGCATTTTTAATAGAGATTTAATATTTCAAGATACTTTTTAGGAGTATTATTAATAAAATGTGAAGCCATTCTGTGAAAGATAATCAAAATCTTTATCAGAGTCACAGGGTTTAAGAAGCACTAGACCAAGTGGACCCGTTGGGCCCAAACCTCTCCTGCATTGGTGCAGCACCTTCTCCTCCCCCTCTCCCCCCCCAATCCATCTCCCTCATCCTCCCTCCCTAGGAGATAGATTTAAACTTTAAAATGTGAATAACTTTAAAATTATAACACCGATTTCAATGAAACTTCTTCCATTAGCACCAAAGGGACGTCGGTGAGTAAGGTGGGCCTATATTTTTTGCGCTATCGTGTACCATTTTGGCTGTAGTTCAGGAACAAACAAACGAGAGTTTTAGTATATAGATGTTGAAGAAGGAAACAGGTAAAGCATGAATACTAATAATGGAGTGATTACATTTGGGTATGATGAAAAATCGACAGTTGGATGAGCACAAGTAGTGTACCATGCTACAGTATTGAATGAGGAATTGGGTTCTACGGTTAATTGAAAATAAAGGAGAGAATTTTAAATGGAGTCACCGTCGTTCCTTCAATTGCCACACATCTGCTTTCACCCCAGATTTCCCCAGACAGAACAGAATAGAGTTACTAAAGCACTTTGAGTTCTGCTCAAGATTCCAGCATCTGCAGTTCCTTGTACATCCAGAGGTGCAACACCAGTCCCAATACCTCCTCCCCCCCCCCCAAACACCATACACAGACCTAAATAGCCCTTCCAGGCAGATTCATAAGCACCTGGTTTATTGCATTTAGTCTTCTCCACTGACACAGTGAGGCCAACGCAAACTGGACAGACAGCACCTCATATTCTGCTTTATGAATATTGAATTTTCCAAGTTCAAGTAAACTACTCCCACCGAGTACCTTTCACACTCCAACCAGTACACTCAAGTTCACAGCTTCTATCCATCCCTCTGCCCCCAACCCATCCATTATCAAGACCCCCATATTGCTCCATCTGCCCATCTTTGTGGTCAATTATACTGCACCATGAGAATGAAGCTCAATGAGGCCATAATCCAGCTGTGGTATTGAGATAAACACTGTCAGAATCTGGTCAATTCAATGTGAAATGGTGTCAAAGACTTGACAAAGAACTATGGTGGACATATAATACACTAAAGACATAATGGTGCAATGACAATGAATAATAGTAACCCTGTGACATGTATATCGACATATTATATCCAAGTGTAAGCTTGTTTCAATTAATTTGCACAAGGATGTTCATAAGGAAGACTGAAAATGTTGGTTATAAAATGGTAATGTTAAAAGTTAAAGATATGTTGATGATGAATTTCCAAACCAGTGACTCAATACCAAGTGTAATCCTCAGGTCTTGAAGGGTTAGTTGCCAAGAGATAAAAAGACCATGGTAGTGCAGATTAAGGAAAGTATCAAGAAAGACCTGGACCAGGAGACAGAATGGCAACGGATGAGTCAGGGCTTTCACCAGTGGTGGAATTGGGGCTACAGTTGTAGTTGTATCGAAGGTCAAGAAGATGAGCTTGGAGGCTGTGGTCGGGAAGAGAGGAGGAAAATAAAGGTATTATGGATTGGGATTTCCAGTCCCAGATCGAAATGTACTTAAAGAGTGCACTATTGCAATAGGGTCTGAAAGAGCATTGCTTCAGGAGCATCCTCATTCAATGCACATCTATTGTGGAATTTGTGTCAGTGCCACAAGTGTTATTCATGATATTAGGTACCTAGTCAAGTAACCAGAACTGTGCAATTGAACTTGAAAATTGTTACAATCATATTGCACAATGGCAATAACTAACTTACGTGCACATGGCACTAAAAAAATAACATCTATCGTGGGACGAAAGTAACATCTCTGGCATGAGATCATCCAACCAATTTTTTTAAATTCACAGCGCAACGGTGAATTTTTTACGAATTTTCAACAGAAAGTGATTTTTGATCAATTAAACATATGTAGATTGTGTATTGTGTTATTTGTAAACAAGTGCAAGACAATCATTTAACATGGGTATTAAGGTTAAATAATGTGCTTTATTCTTTGACCTCTGGGGAAGAAAATGCATTCTGTGATAGTCAGTTTATTTAACCATGCTAACCCAAATGCGTCAGGGCGTAAATAAAGATTTGGGCCTCAGTTCAAAGGAAAATAACTATCAAGGAACAAATCAAACAAGTTTTTAAAAAAGTTCGATGTATATTTTGACTTAATTGAGAAAGATTTATTCCTGCATTCCACCATCCAATTGAATTCAGCAGAGGTCACCAATTCCACTTCTGATAACAGGTAGCTGAAGTCCTGGGCAATGCATAAATTGCTATCATCAAAGATAAATGTAATAGTGGCTACCGTCATCTGAACACTAGTAGCATACAGGCCTAGTTTTAATACTATGGGCCCTTCTGGCAAAGCCAATTTGAAGCAATTTTTTCCATTTTTCCAAGAGTAAGCTCTTCAAGAGTCAAGGTTACCGCTGTAATCAGAATGGGACAATTTTATATTCATATAATCTAACAGCTACTGTCAGAGTATGTAGTGGCATACCACACTAAGTTATGAAATTCCAAAGTTCAACAAGGGTCACAGAGCTATAAAAAGCTGATAAAGAAGCATCTGCAGATAAGCAGCTGATAACAAAGAGATATTGATAATGATCTTTTGAGCTGTAACTTAGAACAAAATGTAGAGGTAAAATGCATAGAGCTTCTCACGACATTAAGGAAAGTACAATAAAATGTAGCGTGTTGTAATTTAATTCTATTTCAGAGAAAGCTGCGCAGTGAAAGGTACAAGATTATAAAAATGAGAATATGACACTAAAGTGTAGGATACCTGAAGCCAACAACACTCAAGGTGCAGAAGCGACAAAGGGCTGAGCCACTGATTGCAGAAGTGCTGTGATGTTTTGATGATAATTGTTGACCATTATTATCTGATCAAATCTATCTCAATTCAAGTTTCACCCGAGGGGAAAATCTTCTTTGCTCTTCCATTTGTAATAAAATGAGCAACAAACAAGTTGCTGAAACTCAGATGCTTCCACTATGAAGCGAACATGGCAATTCTTTTCCCTCTACCAATTGCTTCCATTTTTTCCCCCTCTATTTCTTGTTCTGGCATTTCCCACCAAACACCAATCAGAACGACCAGTGAAATAACAAATATATACAAATAATACAATTACCATACAGTGGGAAAAAAAGATTGCTGCACTCTTAACAATTTGCACTTGTATCGCTGTCCTAACAATGCTTGCAAGTAACTTCACAAATGGAAAATAGTCGTTAAATTTGAAGAGGGGGAGGGGGAGGGGAGGGAAAAGGAGGAGGGAAGGGGAGATCCATTATTGATTAAAGCTGGTGAAGTAAGTTATTAGCAATCTCACAAACTTTGAAATGGCTAACCTTTTCATTAGCATTTCCCTAAATTGTTCTGTTCCCATTTGTTTTAAACATAACTCCTTCATCATCATCTTATCATCAAAATTGAAATAAGGGTTCGGCATTCAGAGGAGAAACGAAAAGACAGTGAATTTTTTGAATTTCAGTGGTTATTGTGTTCAAGATAAAGATCATAGATATGACGGGAACCAAGGGATGAGTGGTTGATGCAGAGATGTGGTGCTGACATAACAGACCGGCCATGATCTTATTGAATGGCGAAACAGACATGAGACAGCAAATGGCTTAATCCTGCTTCTCTTTCTTCCATTCTCATGGCAGACAATTGACATGTTCTAATAAAGTTGACATCCTCAATTTTTATTAAGAGATGGAAACAAATATATTGAACTTATTGATAATAAAATGATAGATCACAATGGAAAAGTTATTCTATCTGAGGAGCAAATTTCAATAAACTCGAATGGTTCCATTTCAAATTTCTGATCATGTAATTTTCTTCTGATAGATATAACTATTTCTGACATAACAATATATGATATAACAATAATTTGACAGATTTATGTTGAAATTTATGTTGAAAGCTTGAACTATTATTTCTGGTTAGCAACTACAGGGTATTTAAGAAACTCATTTCATTAATATCCTAGGAGGAAAATGTATAATCCCGTGACAATTTTATGCTATGAAACCAAAATAATTTAAGCACATTTATATGGCAAATAATGTACACTGAAATTATAATTTTGTGACCAAAATAGTCAAGGCTAAGGATTCGTGCAGATTTTAAATTTCAAAGGCTCATAACTTAGGACTTTTATCTTAATACTTGCTTTGTATGCCATTCTATAGTCTTATAATTTTGTATTAATTATAGGTTAAGTATGCAAGTTTAACATTTGTGGAGGTGAATTCAGTTCCTTGCAGAATGTCAAGGTGAATAAGTTCCCAGAGCCTGGTGGGATCTATCATAGGTTATTTAGAGAGGGAAGAGAGGAAATTGCTGGGGCCTTAAAAGTTTCTACTTACCTGGAAGAGTTTAAAATAATAACAGAAGATGTGATCTGCCATAAGATTGTTCCTAGCATAGTCTTGTCCAGCTTTTGCAATCATTTTGGCCTGTGAAATAAATCAAGCAAAACAACAAAAAATAAATACATTTCCAAAGAAAGCATTCAATCTTGCCAATATCTGCACTTTCAGCCCAGGAACAATGATCGCAGAGATAATTGGTGAGCCCCAACAAAGTATCCTGCAATCAATTTTGATGGTCTCAACGTGAAGACACAGAAATAAAATCATCCATTGAAAAAAAACCCTATTCATCTATATTAACCTTTACACAAGCACAATTCTTCAGTCATAGAATATCCTTTCATAGTTAAATTGCATAATTTGTGAAACAGGCGACAATAAACATAGAATTTAAAAAATAATAGTGGATGTAGTTAATGGGTATCTTTATACTGTCTTGGCAACTAGCTTTTTATTTTATTTATCAATTTAGATTAGATAAATTAGCAGCAGGTTGAGCATGTTCCATTACCGAGTATTCTTGATTATAGCATATCCAGATTTGTATAAACTTAAAACTTTACTTATTTAATGCTCACTATTGCACTGTTGCAGAAAATTACAGCGGATAAATCTGAAATTCATTCTAGATTTAATTTGACTGGGACTTCCTTTGTGTCAGAAACTCAAACGGAGCAGAATTTGTTAGGTGCATTCAGGAGGGTTTCTTGAAAGAGTATGTAAATAGTCCAACTAATGTAGATAGTCCAACCGTATGTAGATAGTCCAATCAAAAAGTTAAAAAGGGCATGTGTAAGGTTTAGGACTGGATCCTTGAAGTATATAAATGAATCCGAAAAGAATCAGGAAATCTGGAGGTGTACAAGAGGTGATGGAAAGTCTTTGGTGAGTAGGATTGAGGAAAATCAACATTGCATTTTTTACATATGTAGGTTAATTGGCTGGGTAAATGTAAAAATTGTCCCTAGTGGGTGTAGGATAGTGTTAATGTACGGGGATCGCTGGGCGGCACGGACTTGGTGGGCCGAAAGGGCCTGTTTCCGGCTGTATATATATATGATATGATATGATACCTTAAAATAAAAAATTAGCGAGGGAAATGTTAGAACCACACAAGGGCAAACAAGGGAATTTATGCCTGGGATCAGGGGAAGTGGGCGAGCTACTAAATGTACACATTGCATCGGTATTCACCATGGTGAAGGACAGGACAATAGTGAGATCAGGGAGAGGTATTTTGATATTCTAGAGCGTGTTGAGATTAAGGATGAGGTGGTATTCAGTCCCTTGCAGATAGCTAAGGTGAACAAGCAAATTATAGACTAGTGAGCTTTACATCTATGGGATGAAAAGTACTTAAATTGTATTCAAGTCAGAAAGTCAAATAAAAATACACAATTATTAGCTATAAATAAAGAAAATAGTACATACAACTACCTTTTCGTCATGAGATTTTGCCCACTGAATTTTATCCAGAAGATCACTTAAATCACCTTTAAATGGAATATAATGTTCCCATGGTGTCAGATCATTATAGAAGTGTTCATAGTAGACGGAATCTTGCTTTAAAATGATACTATCTCCT
This sequence comes from Rhinoraja longicauda, assembly GCF_053455715.1. Classification (NCBI taxonomy): domain Eukaryota; kingdom Metazoa; phylum Chordata; class Chondrichthyes; order Rajiformes; family Arhynchobatidae; genus Rhinoraja; species Rhinoraja longicauda. The sequence goes on along the minus strand of NC_135959.1, from coordinate 67,358,604 downwards.
GCTAGCAAGTAAGGCATTCTGTAGGCTGCTACTGTCCCATCAATGTTGATTTGATATTTATACTACAAAAATAAAATGTTCAATGAATCTCAGATTTCATATAGTGTGCATGAAGAGAATTGTTAAAATGAGACAGATTATTTTTGACTAAGAAGTGGGTGTATTGTGGTGGTTCTGCTTATTTAATGCCATGCTATCAGATGTTGAATTTAAAAAGTCAAATTATCACCAGTGACATAAAATGTTTACAGCAGAATCAAACAATTACAAATGGTATGATATGCACCATATGCACCAGGTCTGGTTTATTGATATCTGGAACACTTTTCTATGTATATGTGAGCGAATATTTATAAAAACTTACTAACATCATGAACTTTTCAATTATTCTTGTGCATTCTATTAATTGTTATATCTGTGCTAATATTAGGAACTTAAGTTTGTTAATTGTAGTTGCCTTTGGTAGTCCTTGAAGGTGGGAAAGAAGATAATAAGATAGGAAATAGAGCATTTAGCCACACAGTTCTTCAAACTTGTTCCTCCCAATAGGATCACAACTGAACTTAAACATCAACTCCACTTGTTCACAAAAAAAACCATCTTCCTTAATTCCCAAAGATATCAATACCAGTCTTTTGAATGTAATGACAGAATTCTAAAGTTCTAAACTCTGTAAATGAAAAAAATACTCCGCCTTCCAGTACTAAATTGCCGTTCCCTTATTCCGAGATTATAACTCCTAGTTCATGGCTCTCCAGCCAGGGAACTGTCCTCTCAGCATCACATAAGGTTTAAGTGAAAGGAGCAGAATTGGGCAATTCAGCCCATCAAGTCTACTCTGCCATTCAATCATGGCTGATCTATCTCTCCCTCCTAATCCCATTATCCTGCCTTCTTCCCCATAACATCTGACACCCGTATTAAACAAGAATCTATCTATCTCTGCCTTAAAAATATCCATTGACGGCCTCCACAGGCTTCTGTGGCAAAGAATTCCACAGATTCACCAACCTCCTTTGTCAAACCCTCAAAATTCTAAGCAGTTCATTTAGATCATCTAAACTCATTCTGTTAATCTCTTCTCACTACCTGACCCTGTCAACCCAAGAATCTATTTAATGAGCATTGGTTACCATCTTTGCAAGCCAAATATAGCCTTCATGATTATGGGGGACTAAAACTGTACATTGTATTTTTTATGATACCTGAACAAATCCACAAAGTAATTTGAGCAATATTTAGTTCAGCTCTTATATTAAAAATCTCTTGGAATAAAAATAGCCATCTTTGAAATAGATCACCATACTTGCATGCTAACTTCTATAGAGCATCCTTTTCTTAGCATAGCAATAGTTCAATTTTATACCTTTAACTCCCAATGGTTTTTAGTATCAAAAGGAAATTAACCAACTTGTACAAACTTAATTTTCAGAAAAAGCATCAATTTAAACCCAGTGCCAATGTTAAAAAATGTACTGTTGCTGAAGTTAAGACGGTGATTGTCATATACACGTTAATGAGGTAGCAAAGTTCTTCTTCCCCAACTTCCAGTGTCTCGTGTGGAAAACTTTTTATTAGAACCCTGAAGTCAATAGTCACATCTCAACTTTTGAAATTTTATTACATCTGTTATGTCAGCAAGCTTCAAGGTTTTTTAGGTGTGTAGTTTCAAATGTCTATAAAAGTAAGCCTGTGGTTTATTACCCGATAAATACAGGCATAAAATGTAACTTCAAAAGGATGATGCTCAAGGTCATTTTGGGGATTGTGACCTTAAGGTTATTGACAATAAGATTATTTTCTGCAATTGATCAACCCTATTGTGTTATCAATCCGATAGCTAGTTATGCATAAAGTAACACATTCTTGGAAAACAAAATTGTTGATCATGCTTGCCTCAATACTAAACATAAAGTGGTGCATACATTCAAGCAATTAGCCAGCTTGAATTAGTGAAGAAAGAAATAAAGTCATTTTTCAAGACAATAACCTTTCATCGGGACTGAAATTAGTTAGAGATATTAACAAGTGTTAGGCAAATGCAGAGGTGTGGAAAGTAGGGGAGAAGAGGAGAGAACAATAGTGCCGATGTGAGATTCGATGAATCAGCAGCGAGTCAATGACCAAAACGGTGGTGAACTGTGGTAGAGTAAGCAGCAATGAGACCAGAGAAAAAAAATCTAGATGCAGAAATCCATTAAATGCAATTGCCAAATCATTACCCGACATTTGGAAAAGAAAGGAGCAGGCCTAAATGCGAAAGTCATGTTAGTTATTATGTTAAATCTCCGTTTTGCACTACCTTCGGCCACTTCAAATAATTTAAGGAAACTTAAAGGATTTTGATTAGGAACTTTACAGCTTTCTGGACTCAAAAATGAGTTTGACAAATCAGATGAGTGATTTTGACAATGATTAAGCTATAACATTTACAGCTCCCAATGATGCATTGATTTTCCTTGCCCTATTTTATTGCATTGACTTAGCCAATTGCATTGATTCTCTCCTGCTTTCCAGACTATGCTATGCCAAACCCTCCCTTTTCTTCTTTCCTCCCCACCCAGCTTTCCCTGCCCCTGAATCTGCTCAACATCTTTAGCATTTTCAAGTTCTGAATAAAGGTCATTAACCTGAAACATTTTCTCTGTCTCCCTATGCATAAATGGTGCCTGACCTGCTAAATGCTATAACATTGTGTGTTTTTATGTCAAGCTGATTATACAAAGCACTGGGAAGAATGAAATAAAGCAAAATGAGAAACAGAGTACGTGAGGTCTGGTGACAACCTTAGGGGAATCCAAGCAACTTTTACATACAACAATAAATGTGGAAACAAGGAACTGGAGATGCTGGTTTACCAAAGACACCAAATACCAGAGTAACTCAGGGTCAGGCAGCATCCCTGGAGAACATGGATAGATGACGTTGCGGGTCAGGACCCTTCTTCAGCCTGATTGTCTAACTGATTCAGACTTGTTCAGGCTGATACAATAAATGTGTGGCATAGAGAGGTGGGGCTGTTTAGGGATTAAACATATATCTACTCATGAAGACCAAGGGCATGGCCAAGTGACTAACTAACTCTGTACACATGTCTTTGCCAAGGGGGAAGATAACCCTGGAGTTTCAGCAAATGACGTTTGGGCTAAAAATGAATAGAGAGAAGGCACTATAAAGGCAAATTGTACAAATCCATGCATGACACAAACTGGATTGCCGAGGAAATTAAGGGTGGAGATCAAAGAGAATTGGCTATAATTTTCCCAATCATCTATGGATATGTGGGGGAGGGGGGAAGGACTGAAGTTCATGAGCTCTGGATATATGTAAATGTTATACCCATGATTTTTTAAAAAGGTGTAAAGATAAATCCAGCACTAAAGGCTATTCAGTTTAACTACAGTGATGGAGTAATGTTTAAAAATGATAATAGTATTAGCAGTCACAGGGACAAGTGTGATTGATAAGGGAGATTAGGCATGGATTTATTAAAGAAAAATTATCTTTAAATAATGACATAAGTATTTTGAAGTAGTTGAGAAGGTTAATAAATTAAATGCAATTGATGTGGTATATTTGGACTTTGAAATGACATTTGGAGTCAGAGTCAAACAGTATGGAAATCGGCCCTTCAGACCCACTCATTCATGTCAACCAAGATGTCTTTCCAAGCTCGTCCCATTTTGCTCTGTTTGGTCCATATCCCTCCACACCTTTCCCATCCATGTACCAGTCCAAAAGTCTTTTAAACTTTATAATTGCACCTGGCTCCACAGCCTCCTCTGTCAGCTCATTCCATATACCCACCACCCTCTGTGTGAACATGTTGCCTCGCATCTTAAATCTATGACCTCGAGTTTCAGACTCTCCTACCCTGGGAAAAAGACTATGACCATCCATCCTACAATTTTATATAACTCTATAAGGTCACTCCTCAGCCCCCTAAGCTCCAGGAAAAAGTCCCAGCCGATCCAGCCTCTCTTTATAACTCAAGCCCTCCAGACACAGTAACATTCTTGTGAATTTTTTATACACACTTTCCAGTTTAATGACAGCCGTCCCATATCTGGGCAACCAGAATAAGGCATAAAACTCAAAATATGTTCAAATCAATGACTTGTACAGTACCAACATGGCATACTAACTCCTGTACTCAATGCCCGATAAATTAAAGCAAGCATGACAAATGCCTTCTTCACCACTCTGTCTACCTGTTTCGCAACTTTAAGGCAATTGTGAACATGTACTCCAAAGACTCACAGAACTACATCAATCTGCAATTTACTCTGCAAGTCTTGACCTGATTAAACTTAACAAAATGCAATGGCATTGCAAGCAAAATAATTTCAACATGTATGACAGTACATTTTAGTATTAAACTGGGTAACTTGTTGAAAGAACAGCCACATACCTGGAAAAAGTCAAAAAATGACACGTGCTTTACAATTGGACCATAAAGACTCTCATTATGAGGAAAAAAGAAAAAGTTTGTGAATGCGGCATCAATAAAATCAGGGTGCTTGATACCGAGTTTTACAAGTTCTAAGCGCTCTCTTCGGCTGTCTCGTCCTCGCCAAAACGCAGTATCATTTTTGTTTTCCCAACAAGGGCCTGTATTGGCCTGAACTGATGTCATATCCAGACTTACTCTAAGGAAATCAAGCAATAGGAATTAAAAATATATATAATAAACATATACTTTAATACAATGGAGGGAGACAATAAAATTAATGCATTAAAAATAAATTTACGATACAAGGAGGAATAGAGATATTGTGATGCACAAGAGGACAAAACAAGCATAAGGCCCCATACATCAGTGAAATAAATTGAAGATTTTCCTTTCCTTCACTCCATATTTTACCCAATATGAATATTGTTATTCAAAGATAACCAGAACGGTACTCCAGTAAGAAGTCATTATAACATATTCAATATAGTAATGTACAAAACTTACACAGCACAGCTTTCCTATGAGATCATTCCCCCTAATATGACCTTCAGTTGCCCTCAACAATTTGTCCCCCCCCCCAGGACAACTCAAGCCAAATCGAGTCACGTTTATTGTCCAAATACAGCGAAGCACAGGTACACTGAAGAACTTGCTTGCAGCAACATCAGAGGCTCAGACAAACACACAAAAAAGTACGACACATAAATTACACATTACATTTCTAAAAGTACAAAAATATAATTAACAATAAAACAAGTCCATGATAGAGCCAGAGATAAACCATGAAGTTCTGTTGGTGAGATGGGACTAGGGTTGTGCAAGTTGGTTCACGAAGCTGATAGTTGTACAAAAGTAGCTGCTCTGAGCCTGGTGTTGTGGGTATTCAGGCTTCTGCACCTCATGCCCAATGACAGCAGTGAGAAGAGAGTATGACCCAGATTGTGGGGATGCTTGATAATGGATGCCACCTTCTTGAAGTTGTGCCTCATGTAAATGTTTTCAATGGGGAGAGGGTTGTGCCCGTGAAGAACTGGGCAAAGTCTACTACTCTCTGCAGCCTCTTGCCTTCCTGTGCATTGGACTTGCCTTACTAGGTTATGACACAACCAGGTTGGATATTTTCTGGTGTACTTCTGCAGAGGTTTGTTGGAGAATTCTGAGACATAAGAAATCTCTTTATATCTAGATGAAAGTAGTGGCACTGGCTCACCTTTTTTGTGAATCCATCTGTGTGCTGGGCTCAGGATAGGTCAACAAGGATGTTATCACCCAGGAATTTGAAGCTGGTAACTCCCACACATTCAATAATCCATTGTCCAACCACCAGCCATCTCTGCTCCCAAATTTTGCAATCAATCAGCAGCCCTACCAATGACCAATCCTTTGTCACAAATCCAATTTATTGATTAGTTGTGCCCCTCTCACTTTCCCCATTCATCCCTCCCAAATCCATTAAACCACTAATTTCTTAATAAATCTCCCAACTACTGAATTCTTATCTCTGGCAACTGTGTTTCTTATGATTTATAATTCACCTCCCTTCTATTTCCCACTTCATTTCCTTGTGGAGGAAAGGTCATTGATTGTGCAGGGGCATCTCAACAGCACCGCACATCTTGAATGAAACATTTGTAGGCCTGCTCAAACTACACTATGAACACATCTTAATGTATGCCTTTCAATTTCTACACTTTTTAGCCTCGCATTTTCTTCTAAGAGAATTTTATCTATTTCACGAACACGTTTAGTTTAGCTTGGACATACTGCATGGAAATAGGCCCTTTGGCCCACCGAATCCACACAAACCAGTGATCATCCATACACTATGGTCTGAAGAAGGGTCTCGACCCGAAACGTCACCCATTCCTTCTCTCCCGAGATGCTGCCTGACCTGCTGAGTTACTCCAGCATTTTGTGAATAAATCATCCATACACTAGTTCTATCCTACACACACACACACACACGAGAGACAATTTTATAGAATTAACCTACAAACCTGCACGTCCATGCAATGTGGGAGGAAACTGGGGCACCCGAAGAAAACCCATGCGATCACAGGGAGAACGTGCAAACTGCATACAGGCAGCACCCATAGTCAGGATCAAATGTGGGTGTCTGATGCTGTAAGGCAGCAACTTTACCACTGCGCCACTGTGCTGCCCTGTTATTACAAGAAAGCTGTCGTCTGGAGCGACTAGGTTTGTATACACTGGAATTTGGAAGGATGAGAGGGGATCTTATCGAAACGTATAAAATTATTAAGGGGTTGGACACGTTAGAGGCAGGAAACATGTTCCCAATGTTGGGGGAGTCCAGAACCAGGGGCCACAGTTTAAGAATAAGGGGTAGGCCATTTAGAACAGAGATGAGGAAAAACTTTTTTAGTCAGAGAGTTGTGAATCTGTGGAATTCTCTGCCTCAGAGGGCAGTGGAGGCCAATTCTCTGAATACATTCAAGAGAGAGCTAGATAGAGCTCTTAAGGATAGTGGAGTCAGGGGGTATGTGGAGAAGGCAGGAATGGGGTACTGATTGAGAATGATCAGCCATGATCACATTGAATGGCGGTGCTGGCTCGAAGGGCCGAATGGCCTTCTCCTGCACCTATTTTCTATTGTCTATTGTCTATTGATTTCTGAACAATATATATTTTCCCCTCCACAAATACCTTTCTTCAATCACATTCATCATAGAACTTCTCACGTGACTTTGCTGTGTAACTGCTGGAGATGCAACATTTCCCCTCTCCTCCTTCCCCACTACTTTGCAGTTCCTACTGAGTCAACATGTATTTGTATTTCTTTCGGTGACTGTACTGCTTGCGCTGTTCACATCTCCCCTTGCCACGGGTCAAATGCAGGATCGATACTCACATTCCTGCGCACCTCTGTTCAGACTGCAATATTAACAGCATCCAAATTATTTTTACTTGCACCCCCTCTCCCTCTTAGAACTCTCTGTCCTCAGCCCCTGTACGATTCCTATGAAGCTGAACATTAACTCAAGAACAACATTTAATGTATTAAATGGATACTGGTAAGCTTCCAGACTCAACTTCTCTGAATTATTTGAATGGCATACTGTTATCATTTATGGTTCACTTAAATTCACCTGTTGTTTCATTACTTACCCCATCCCCTTTGCTTCACACCAACATCACCTTTGTACATTAATCATTGACATCCATATATTAAACATTCCCTTTGGTTCTTACTTACTACCCCACCTCATCGGCACATTCTGTTCCTGTCACTGAACAAAAAACCAGAAGATGTTAACACTATTTTCCTTTTCATTGACATTCTCTGGCTGTACTGCTGAGTATATTTTTCATTCTCGTCTTTTATTTCAAAATCCTAGCAATTGCAGTATGTTACCTTTGTTATTTTTTTTATTTAGTAGTGATTTTTACCGTTGCACAAGGAAATATGACTAAAACACAATAAATATATACAAGTACAATAACGAGCCATTCCCCCAGTTAGAGCCTTTATGGTTGACATACTGGATGGCAGAGTGATGTACCAATCACCGTCAGGTCTGAACTTCTACCATCTGTAAGGTAAATGGTGATAAAATCCCTTGGCAACAGGGCTGCCCAAACAAATTAAATCAAACTGCATTGCCAAGTAAAAGCTATGAAGATAATGATGCAAGATTCTGAAATACCTTGTTGCTTAATCAAAATACAGGGATTAATGTTCAAATGTGACTAGTTTTATGCACACATATCGTGATTAACCATTTACATTTATGAGAAATGGAATTAATCAGCTGCTACAATTTTGCAATACAAATCAGGTCATGTTATTTATTCTTTCAATGCCAAAGAACAATAAAACATAGAATTTCAGTAACAGCATTTAAAAATTGCTAGAGAATGCTTTAATGATCTTAAGAATACTATGAAGTTTAAGAACTACCAGTTTCACTAATTATCTCTTAGTCTCGTAGCATTATATACTTTCCACAAATTTGCCATATACAGTGCCTAAATTGTGTTTTACATCACAAATTATCTAATTAATATAAATAGATGGGTTATACATGGGAGTATAATGTCAGATTTGGTCAGCACATTAGGTAAATTGGCTGGGTAACTGTAAAAATTGTCCCTAGTGTGTAAGATAGTGTTAATAGTGTTAGTGTGTGGGGATCGCTGGGCGGCGCGGACTTGGTGGGCCGAAAAGGCCTGTTTCCGCGCTGTATATATATATGATATGATGATATTATGGGAAAGGGGTGACTGCGAGTCAGTGTGGAGGAAATTCACCAGGTTGTTGCCATGCATTGGAGAGCATAAGTTAGCCAGTGCCCTCCATAATATTTAGGACAAAGGCCCATTATTTATTTATTTGCCTCTGTACTCCACAATTTGAGATTTGTAATAGAGAAAATCACATGTGGTTTAAAGTGCACATTGCCATATTTTAATAAAGGCCATTTTTATACATTTTGGTTCACCATGTAGAAATTACAGTAGTGTTTATACATAGTCCCCCCATTTCAGGGCACCATAATGGTTGGGACACAGCAATGTCAGGTAAATGAAAGTAGTCATGTTTAGTATTTTGTTGCATATCCTTTGCATGTAATGACTGCTTGAAGTCTGCGATTCATGGACATTACCAGTTGCTGGGTGTCTTCTCTGGTGATGCTCTGCCAGGCCTGTAGTGCAGCCATCTTTAGCATGCTTGTTTTGGGGGCTAGTCCCCTTCAGTTTTCTCTTCAGCATATAAAAGGCATGCTCAATTGGGTTCAGATCGTGTGATTGACTTGGCCACTCAAGAATTGACAATTTTTTAGCTTTGAAAAACTCATTTGTTGCTTTAGCAGTATGTCTGGGATCATTGTCTTGCTCCAGAATGAACAGCTGGCCAATGAGTTTTGAGGCATTTGTTTGAACTTGAGCAGATAGGATCAGTGTGGCAGTGCTAATTTTTTAAGGTGCCGGAGCTGTCAAACAGGGGCGTCATTTCAGGTTTTGCGTGGAGGGGGGGGGAAAGCTAAACTCCCAAGAGGGTCAAACAAGATTATAGCCTATCACTACATCCCAGTGTACAACTAGTACAATAAAACATGTAATACTTTAATAAAATGACAAAATATTGCACAGTTGCACTCACTAATTATCATAAAATATAATTATCAAGCAAGTTAGAAAAAGACGGTAATCATGTATTTTACCAATTTACAAGTAATTACCTACAAATGCCACCAATGAGAAGTTTCATAATAATTTCCACAAGGGGTCAGGCGTAATATGTGTTTGGGGGTATGAAGCAACTGTTGTCCTGGTGTCTTCTGCTGATTGGTACAGCAGCCATGATGTGACGTAGATGCAAAGCATTCATGGTGTAACATAATTTTCAAGAGCATCTTCACTAGCTTTATTTTCAACATGTAGAGCAATAGTGTGAGCTTTTGATAGTTTGTGATCAACCATTTGTTTTCTGAGACTTCAAACGTGTACTTCGATCGGCTCCATAATAGGATATTTGGTAAATTTGCCATTCATTTGACAGCCTCAAACCCTCAGAAGTGAAAAGTGTCAGATTGCTTATGTTTACAATACTTTACACCCAAGTTTATCATTCTTGAAGTCTAACCAGGGATAAGTTTCTTTTTCTACCACATTTCTTCGGTCCAAACACCTGAACAGGGATTCAAGCCTGACTTCGAAACATCATTCATTTCAGAACTACATTTGGACCCAGTTAGAAAATTTGAACCAGAAACAGGTGAAAAACAGCTTTTGTCACTTTTACTATTATCAGTCTCTTGTACGTTATTCTTGTTACACTCCTCAGCATGTTTACGAAAGAAAGTTAAGGTTGATTGCGTAGAAGCCATAGGGTTGTTAGTGAGAAAAATTAACTTTAGTATTAGAGAGTAATCTACGGAGTGGCAAGGACTACCACAGATGCAGCCTTACTAATGCGACTGAGTAAGAGCAGACAGACTAAGAGCAGACTAATACGACTGAGTAAGAGCTTAGCAGTGTTGCTAAACTGCAGTTATAAAAGTAACAGAATTTACCGAAATAAAGCAAATAGTTTTTTTGCATTTTAGCCACCTAAATTGGAACCAACTCAACCAAGTAATCAAGTATATCAAGTACGTCTAATGAACTTTTGCTAAAGCCACGAATATCCCAGAATATTAGTATCAAATGCGGTCCGTTGGCAACTCTGCCTCGTACCGGTTCTCTCGCGGAAATGTTTGGACAGGAAGTGTACCTGTCGATACTCACAATATCCTCACACGTGGTTAGTAGACCAATACAAATCCTGTTTAGTTTTTAGATATACAAGTTAAAGGTTGAATCTTTGCATAAATTATTATCTTATCTACCCCAACTTTCGCTTCCGTAAAATCCGTATGAAAGTTCAAATGATGTCAGGTGGTATTAAAATCGCATTGACAGAGGGCATGAAAATCACATAATGGGTCTGAAACGCTAAACGTTTCTCTTATCCTAATATTGGGTGTTTCCAGCATTTTTCACATTTTTATTTCATATTTCCAGCATCTTAGCTTTTAATGCATTTCAATCTCAAATTTGAATCAGTGTACAAAAAATGACAAAGTTACAAAGCACGGCGGCTCCTCCTTTTGTCCCCCTCCCCCCCCCCCTCCCCCCAACAACGATCCCCCCAAGCCGGGTCCTCCATTGTTCTTCCCATCCCTCCCCTCACTGCGGTACTCCAAGCTCTCACCGACCGTCGACCGCGGGTTGACCCGCGAGGCATTGCCGCCGCCACGGCCCCATCGTCGCGAGGCTTCACCGCTGCCACCACCGAGGCCTCACCGCTGTCGACGCCTCACTTCATGCCTCTGTGGTGCCGACCCGGGCCCCATCCGCAGGTTCTGTCGGCCGACTCGGGCTTCTACCCGCGAGGCCCTGGCCAGGCCCCGATCCGGGCTTCGAAGTGGCGATCCGGGAGGCATCGAGACCGCGGCTTGGCAATAAAGACCTCCGATTGCGCTCCCAGTTCACAGCCGCGGCCCGTCGGGAAGATATGTGCCAGAAGACACAGAATGTTGGAGTAACTCAGCGGGATCTCTGGAGCGAAGGAATGGGTGATGTTTCGGATCGAGACCCTTCTTCAGACTAGAGGTGCCGGAGCGGCGCTCCGGTGAGCTCAGGCAGCATTGCACCACTGGATAGGATGTGTCTATACACTTCAGAATTCATTAAGCTACTACCATCAGCAGTTGTATCATCGATGAAGATAAGTGAGCCAGTACCTTCAGCAGCCATACATGCCCAGCTATAACACCCCCACCACCATGTTTCACAGAAGAGGTGGTATGCTTTGGATCTTGGGCAGTTCCTTCCCTTCTCCATACTTTGCTCTTGCCATCACTCTGACATAAGTTAATCCTTGTCTCATCTGTCCACAAGACCTTTTTTCCAGAACTGTGGTTGCTCTTTTAAGTACTTCTTGGCAAACTGTGACCTGGCCATCCTATTTTTGCGGCCAACCAGTGGTTTGCATCTTGCAGTGTAGCCTCTGTATTTCTGTTCATGAAGTTCTGCGGACAGTGGTCATTAACAAATCCACACCCGACTCCTGAAGAATGTTTCTGATCTGTCAGACAGATGTTTGGGGATTTTTCTTTATTATAAAGAGAATTCTTCTGTCATCAGCTGTGGAGGTCTTCCTGGGCCTGCCAGTCCATTTGCGATTAGTAAGCTCACCAGTGCGCTCTTTCTTCTTAATGATGTTCCAAACACTTGATTTTGGCAAGCCTTTGGTTTGGCTGATGTCTCTAACAGTTTTATTCTTGTTTCTCAGTCTCATAATGGCTTCTTTGACTTTCATTGGCACAACTCTGGTCCACATGTTGATAAACAGCAATAAAAGTTTCCAAAGGTGATGGAAAGACTGGAGGAAAGACAAAATCCTCATATATCCATTTTCTGTACACTTGCTGCCTGACCCGCTGAATTATGCTGCATTATTTACTCCAGTACTTTTTTTAAAATAGAGAATTTGTGTGTAATTTATGTACGATTTATATTTTTGTATGTTGAGTCCATGTGCCTGTGACGCTGCTGCAAGCAAAATTTTCATTGTACCTCTCTGTACTTGTGCAAATGACAATAAACTCAACTTGACTTGAATCACTTGGGTGTACAGGCAACAGAGAAATGCTGCCGAATATGTTTTTTCCTCACATCTTTATTATTGGATATTGTAATTTATTTACACATTTATCAATTAAAATCGTGATAGCTCCAGCAAGATGCACCACTGGGATAAAGTAATTTTAAGAAATACAATAATTAAAAATTAAATGATGTCTTACCGTCCCATAGTTTCCAGAACTGAATCAGTAATGTCATATGTTGGCATGACAATATCTCTTGTATTTTCTGATCCACACCAAGAGAAAATAGGATGAAGCTTTTCAGTCACTTTTGCCTTTTCTAAAGGCCAGTCTCCAAGATTGACGAAGAATTCTACATCATGTAATATCACCTAAAAGCAAAATACATCAGCATGATCAAAATACATCAGCAAAATACACACTGCACTGAAGTCTTATTGACAAATCAGTATGTAGCAGTGATCTTTTGTATTAAGAGAAAGTCTAGTGTGTTTTTTAATTGTCATATGTACAGGCAAATGAACATTAAAATTCATATTTGCTGCAGCTGAACAGACCCCTTAATGCAATAATACACAAATAAATATATAATAATCAAGAATACAATGTTAATAATCAGGAATACCCAGTAATCATAATAGTGCAAAACTGAAGTCCACAGTGTACAAAGTCCAGGAGGGTTCATTGTGATGACATCAACATGCTGGACCCCGGACATCTGTTCAGAGATATGCATGTCCAGGAACTTGAAGATGTTGACTCTCTCCATCACCATCCCGCCATTAAGACAGGTTCATGGACCCCTGGCTTTCCCTACCTGAAGTCAACACTCTGCTCCTTGGTCTTGCCAATGTTGAAGCAGGACTTTTATTCTGGCTCCATTCAGTCAGATTATCAAACTTCCTCTAATACTCTGACTCATTCGTCTAACAACAGTGGTATCATTGGTAAATTTTAAGAAGGCTTTGGAAGCTGGCTGACTACATAATTATGGGTATAGAGAGAGTAGTGCAGGACCCTCTCATAACCTTGCGATGCCTACATAGAAACATAGAAAACAGGTGCAGGAGTAGGTCATTCAGCCCTTCGAGCCAGCACCGCCATTCAATATGATCATGGCTGATCATTCAAAATCAGTACCCCATTCCCGTTTTTTCCCCATATCCCTTGATTCCATTCACCCTAAGAGCTAAATCTAACCCTCTCTTGAAAACATCCAGTAAATTGGCCTCCACTACTTTCTGTGGCAGACAAATCCACAGATTCACAACTCTCTGGGTGAAAAAGTATTTCCTCATCTCAGTCCTAAATGACCTCCCCCTTATTCTTCTACTGTGGCCCCTGGTTCTGGAGAGGGGGGGAGGGTGGGGGGAGGGTGGGGAGATGGGGGGAGGGAGGGGAGAGGGGGGGGAGAGGGGGGAGGGAGGGGAGAGGGAGGGGAGAGGGAGGGGAGGGAGGGGAGAGGGGGAGGGAGGGGAGAGGGGGAGGGAGGGGAGAGGGGGGAGGGAGGGGAGAGGGGGGAGGGAGGGGAGAGGGGGGAGGGAGGGGAGAAGGGGGAGGGAGGTGAGAGGGGGGAGGGAGGTGAAGCGGGGAGGGGGGTCGGGCGCTGCGCGAATGCGGGAGGGGTTTGGGCCCAGCGGGTCTGCTTGGTCTAATTAATCTGACCTTTAACTGCTCAGCGGTGGCTCCGGGGCTGAGCGGTGAAGGTGACGCCCGTGGCTGAGAGCGGCGGCAGTAGCGGCCGTGATGGCTGAGTGGGAAGAAGCAGCGGCGGCTCCGGGGCTGAGCGGTGAAGGAGAAGCCCGGGGTTTAGAACGGCAGCGGCGGCGGTGATGGCGGGGCGAGGGCTCCGGGGCTCAGCGAGGCGACAGCGATTGAGACGGGGATTCGGGCGGCGGCAGCGGTGATGGCAGGGCGGAGCGGCGGCCATGATGGAGACGCCCGGGGTTTGGAGCGGCGGTGGTGACGCTCCCCCCACTTGGGCCGCGGAACCAAACGGGCGTCTGGCGGAAAGTGGGATGATGAAAATGACGACCTTCCCCACCCAACTGCGCACGAGCAGTCACCCGGCAGCCATCTTACGTAAGTGTAGGCGCTGGTCTGGCGGCCATCTTAGATGAGGACCAGCCCCAACTGCGCATGCGCTGGTTTTTAAAACCATTAAAATGTGAATACATTTAAAAATATAACACCAATTTCAATTAAAGCGATGATGGTGAATAAGGTGGGCCTAAAAATGTCGTGCTATCTGGTACAGTTTGTGCCTGAAGTTCAGTCACAAACAAACGAGAGTTTTAATATATCGATAGATGAATGATCTCTTGCTATCCACTTTGCTGCTGTAACACTGTAAATTTCCCCGGTGTGGGACGAATAAAGGAATATATTCAGCTTCCTTCCATCGACAAGTTCATCTAAAACCTTGTTTGCTAGTTTGCAGCAATTTTCACTCATTCATCTTCTCTACCCATCCACATCCATTACCTGACAACAAGACTTTGTTCCCAATGCCTCAACCTTAAAATTCTTCTTCTTTGTGCTCCTTATTTATTCCCTACTCCGCTCTCCTTTCCTCCGTCAGCTATTTCATCGCTTTCAGTCTCCACTTTTGTTTGATTACTTTCATGAAGCATCTTAAGATACATTAAATGCGGGATATAAAACGCAAATTGCAGTGTCTTAATACCTAATGGAATTATAACAAGAGAAACAGAAATACTAAACCAGAAGGCCCATCATATTGTATTTTGCGATGGCAATCTATCCAAGTAATGTGACCATCTTAATTTCTCAGAAGACAGACACAAAAAGCTGGCGTAACTCAGCGGGCCAGGCAGCATCTCTGGAGCAGAGGAATAGGTGACGTTTTGGGTCAAGACCATTCTTCAGACTGAGAGTCGGTGAAAGGGAAACGAGAGACATGAAAAGGTACAGAGAAGAGTTACTGCAGTTTTTTGTGTCTATCTTCACGGTAAACCAGCATGTGAAGTTCCTTCCTACACATTAATTTCTCCGAAGGCGAGTGAAGTTGCACTATGAATTTGCATTACAGTACCTAATGCTGTACAGCAACAGTGACCTCTTCTGACCATAACTGGATATTCAGCTTTTACACAGATATACAGTACATATTATATTTATTTTATTTCGTATTTCAGATACAGCGCGGAAACAGGCCTTTTCGGCCCACCAAGTCCGCGCCGCCCAGCGATCCCCGCACATTAACACTATCCTACACACACTAGGGACAATTTTTACATTTACCCAGTCAATTAACCTACATACCTGTACGTCTTTGGAGTGTGGGAGGAAACCGAAGATCTCGGAGAAAACCCACGCAGGTCACGGGGAGAACGTACAAACTCCGTACAGACGGCGCCCGTAGTCAGGATCGAACATGAGCCTCCGGCGCTGCATTCGCTGTAAAGCAGCAACTCTACCGTTGCGCCACCGTGCCGCCCTCAATTTATTCTCAGGAAAGATTTTGTGAGGCAAGGTTTAACACAATTTCTTCAGGTGCTTGATGCAAATCCATTTTCATTAATGAATCTATTTCGTTCATTTTGTGCAAATTATCTTTCCATAATAATAAAATGTAAAAAGAATACATCGAATGCTTTCACATCGCTGGGTTCTCTGACTGGACTGAAATTGATTTCTTCCTATTATAGAGTCAGTCATACAGCATGGAAACAGGCCCTTTGGAGCAACTGGCCCATGCTGACCAAGATGCTCCATCTAAACGTCCCACCTAGCCTCATTTGGTCCAATATCCCTCTCAACCTAAACCTATTATCTCTATCCTTTCTGATTATTTTATGGCTCTACAAAAAAAAGCTTTTCAATGTTATAAAATGCATGCCTGTATCCTTCCAGTTTTTAAGTTTCCTGTTGTTCATACCAAAAGAAGACCAGTTAAACTTTGTTCTATATTGAGCTAAAGACCACCCAATAAATTGAATATTAGTTATTAATTTACTAAATGCTCAAGATTCACCATATGTCAATAAACAACATAATTAAATACCGATGGATAGATTTTATGTTGTCCTAAATCCTTTAAAACCAAAACTCCATTAGTATAATTGTTGAATGTGATGCACAGGAGGAAAAGTAGGAATGGAGGAGAGAGAATGGACACATGGGTGGTTGGAAATCCAAGGAAAGAGCAAAGCCATGCTTTGGAAGGATAAGGAGGACGTCATTTAGAAGGATGAGCAGGGACCTCATTTAGAAGGATGAGCAGGGACCTCATTGAGAAAGAACAGTGAAAGGCCTGGATAGTGGATGTTGAGAGGATGTTTCCACTAGTGGGAGAGTCTAGAAACCCTAGGAAATACCCGCTATTCCTTCAGAATAAAAGGACAAACTTTAGAGAGGAGATGAAGAATATCTTTAGTTAGAGGGTGATGAATCTGTGAAATTCATTGCCACAGACAGTTGTGGAGGTCAAGACATTGGGTATTTTTAAGGCGGAGATTGACAGAAACTTGATTAGTAAGGATGTCAAGGGTTATGGGGAGAAGGTCTAATTCTGCTCTTACGACTTATGAACTTAAGAACTATTGTCTCAATCATTCTGCAGCCAAATTGTTCTCAATTGGGTATGACCACAGATAGGAACAGAAATATCTCAAGTCCAATTTGAGATACCAAGATAATATTAGTATCCATGCAAGCATGAGGAAAAAACAACTGTTAACACTGAACACAACTGATTAACATCATTGCTGGAGTAACTCAGCAGGTCAGCCAGCATCTCTGGAGAGAAGGAATGGGTGACGTTTCGGGTCGAGACCCTTCTTCAGATCCAGTCTGAAGAAGGGTTTCGACCCGAAACGTCACCCATTCCTTCTCTCCAGAGATCAGAATCAGGAATCAGAATTCCTTTATTGTCATCCAAAAAAAACAAGTCTTTTGGACGAGATTTCGTCATCCACAGTCCAACAATAAGAGCAATAAAATAAGCAATTACACACACAATCACAAACCAACATAAAACAAAAAAAAGAAACATCCATCACAGTCTCCTCCAGTCACCTCCTCACTGTGATGGAAGGCCAGAATGTCTTTTCTCTTCCCCTGCCTGACCTGCTGAGTTACTCCAGCATTTTGTGATACCTTCGATTTGTACCAGCATCTGTAGTTATTTTCCCACACTGATTAACATCATTAATTAACATACTGAATAATTCATTTCCAAGTAAAATAAAAATGAAATCCACATTCTATACTTTACCAAGGACAATAGAAATCTGGCCAAAAGATAGGTTATGCGGTTATAGAATGCCTTTCACATCCCAAGACATTGGAAGTACTTCACATTTGGAGTATTGTGAGCAATTTTGGGGCCCAAGTCTGAGGATAGGTGTGCTGGCGTTGGAGAGGGTCCAGAGAAGGTTTACGAGAATGATCCTGGGGGTGGTAGGGTTAACGTATGATGAGTGTTTGACGACACTGCTCCTGTACTCGCTGGAGTTTAGAAGGATGAGAGGGGACCCAACTTAGCGAATTGTAAAAGGGCTGGATAGAGTGGATGTGAAAAGGATGCTTCACTAGTGGAGAGTCTAGGACCAGAGGGCACAACCTCAAGAATAAAATGACATACCTTTAGAAAGGAGGAGGAATTTCTTTAATCAGATAGTGGTAAATCTGTGGAATTCATTGCCATAGACAGCTGTGAGTGGGGTTGAGAGGGAAAGATAGATAAGCAATGATTGAATGGTGGAGTGGACTCAATGAGCCAAATTGTCTAATTCTGATCATTTGCCTTATGAACTTATTGATGTAGGAAGCACAATATTTCATAGCAGGATGAGGACCGAAGGATAAGTATGATTAGGACATCCATAGAATCCCCAATTCTTCTTCTAACAGTTCCATGCATTTTAATGTCACCATGCAAGTGTTTAGTGTTTTACCTGTAGGATGTCATACCTGGCATTGCAGCAGTCCTTTACAACTTTATTAGTGTTTCTGGAGTAAGACTTAAACCTACAACTTTCTGACACAGAGGCAACTGTGCAACAACAGAACACTACATTCAAATTGTAATATTGTTTAAGAATGTATTATTTGTAAAACTTAAACACAAGCAAGACTACTTACCTTCCGAGTCAGAGACAACAAAATGGAATCCATGAAAATCCGAAAGCCAACATGTTCTCCAAATGTTTTTACATAAACCTAAAATGTGTTATAAAAGCCTGATTAGCATGAAAATTAAATGTCATTAAATTTAACTTATATTACAAACTTTGAAATGTGCTAGATGATAATGACCATCATTGCTCGCATGCCTGTAGAATATTCAGCTTCCTGCATTTACATTCCTTTCCTTTAATGTTGATTAAAGCACTTTCAGTTACCCTGTGTACTTAAAACTCTCCATCCCATAAGAGCTCTTACAACAGTAATCTTTTCGATCTAGTTTTTAAATCACTGTAGAAACTGTAGATCCCAATTAAACAAACATAAAGTGCACTCCTCCCCATATTGGTGTTTCCCTACATACACCACTATATGTTTGTTTAATTGTGATCTACAGTTTCTCAAAACTATTGTCCATGAAGGGGGCATTTGTTCTACTTCCAAATGCTGTTAAATTACTTTGAACTAGCTCACATGCTTTAAGTACTGAGTACGTTGTAATTTTTTTAATGAAGTAATTAGTGCAACCTGTAACTTTATGATAAGTATTTAATTAGTTAATATTCATTTGCATCTGTTCTATTAATTTGTCTTCTTTTCTTTTGCTTACTTTTGCTCATGGAATAAATGAGCAATGCCAAATTTTGTTGCAACCTGGCCACTTTTTAAAATTATATCAATAGACAATAGACAATAGGTGCAGGAGTAGGCCATTCAGCCCTTCGAGCCAGCACCGCCATTCAATGCGATCATGGCTGATCACTCTCAATCAGTACCCCGTTCCTGCCTTCTCCCCATACCCCCTCACTCCGTTATCCTTAAGAGCTCTATCCAGCTCTCTCTTGAAAGCATCCAACGAACTGGCCTCCACTGCCTTCTGAGGCAGAGAATTCCACACCTTCACCACTCTCTGACTGAAAAAGTTCTTCCTCATCTCCGTTCTAAATGGCCTACCCCTTATTCTTAAACTGTGGCCCCTTGTTCTGGACTCCCCCAACATTGGGAACATGTTTCCTGCCTCTAATGTGTCCAATCCCCTAATTATCTTATATGTTTCAATAAGATCCCCCCTCATCCTTCTAAATTCCAGTGTATACAAGCCTAATTGCTCCAGCCTTTCAACATACGACAGTCCCGCCATTCCGGGAATTAACCTAGTGAACCTACGCTGCACGCCCTCAATAGCAAGAACATCCTTCCTCAAATTTGGAGACCAAAACTGCACACAGTACTCCAGGTGCGGTCTCACCAGGGCCCGGTACAACTGTAGAAGGACCTCTTTGCTCCTATTATCCACCAACATTTCCGTCACCTACAACAGGACCCCACCACTGGCCATATCTTCCCATCCCTTCCCCTCTCTGCATTCCGCAGAGACCGTTCCCTCCGCAACTCCCTGGTCCACTCGTCCCTTCCTACCCAAACCACCCTAACCCCGGGCACTTTCCCTTGCAACCGCACGAGATGCAACACCTGTCCCTTTACCTCCCCCCTCAACTCCATCAAAGGACCCAAACATTCTTTCCAGGTGAGACAGAGGTTCACCTGCACCTCCTCCAACCTCATCTATTGCATCCGCTGCTCTAGATGTCAACTCATCTATATCGGCGAAACCAAGCGCAGGCTCGGCGATCGCTTCGCTGAACACCTGCGCTCGGTCCGCATTAACGCCACTGATCTCCCGGTGGCCCAGCACTTCAACTCCCCCTCCCATTCCCAGTCTGACCTCTCTGTCATGGGCCTCCTCCAGTGCCATAGTGAGGCCCGCCGGAAATTGGAGGAGCAGCACCTCATATTTCGCCTGGGCAGTTTGCGGCCCGGTGGTATGAACGTTGACTTCTCCAACTTCAGATAGCTCCTCTGTCCCTCCCTTCCCCTCCTCCTTCCCAGATCTCCCTCTATCTTCCTGTCTCCACCTATATCCTTCCTTTGTCCCACCCCCGACATCAGTCTGAAGAAGGGTCTCGACCCGAAACGTCACCCATTCCTTCTCTCCCGAGATGCTGCCTGACCTGCTGAGTTACTCCAGCATTTTGTGAATAAATCGATTTGTACCAGCATCTGCAGTTATTTTCTTATATCTTTGCTCCTATACTCAACTCCTCTTGTTATGAAGGCCAACATTCCATTGGCTTTCTTCACTGCCTGCTGTACCTGCATGCTTCCTTTCAGTGACTGATGCACTAGGACACCCAGATCTCGTTGAACATCCCCTCTTCCTAATTTGACACCATTCAGATAATAATCTGCCTTTCTATTCTTACTTCCAAAGTGAATAACCTCACACTTATCTACATTAAACTGCATCTGCCATGTATCCGCCCACTCACACAACCTGTCCAAGTAACCCTGCAGCCTTATTGCATCTTCCTCACAATTCACACTACCCCCCAGCTTAGTATCATCTACAAATTTGCTAATGGTACTTTTAATCCCTTCATCTAAGTCATTAATGTATATCGTAAATAGCTGGAATATTTTGTTACTTTGCTGCGTACAAGGAAATTGCTTGTTTTGGCTGTATTACTGTATTTTTGTAATATGCCAGCTTAATCATGAAGACAAGGAACTGCAGGTGCTGGAATTTTAAGCAAAACACAAAATGCTGGAGGAACTCAGCAGGTCAGGCAGCAACTGTGGAGGGAATGGATAGACGTTTTGAGACAGGAACCTTCAGACTCAAGAAGGGAACTGACCCAAAACCTCGCCTCTTCATTCCCCCCACAGATGCTGCTTGAACTGCTGAGTTCCCCCAGGACTCTGTTTTGCTTGAAAAGGTGGTGGTTGCCCATCCTCTTGAACCACTGCAGTCCTTCGGGTGATGGTATTCTGAACTGCTGCTGGGTAGACAAATTTCTAAGTCAGTACGGTGTGCAATATGGAGGTAATGCAACAGAGGTGTCAATGGTGTCCAATATGACAGCAATCTGCAAGTGATGGTACTTCCTAGTTCTTCTTGAGGTTAGTTTAGGAGATGTTGTAATAGATGTGTTCTGTAAGATGTCTAACTTTTAGAGTTGTTGCAGTATACTCATGTAGGTGACTACAGATTATGCCACCATACTCAGGACTTGTGCCTTGCAGATGGTGGCAAGGCATTGGGGTGTTAAGAGGCGGGTCATTCCCTGCAGATTATCCAGCCTCTGACCAGCTCTTGTAACCAAGGTATTTATGTAGCTGGCCAGCCAGTTTACAGTACAAGATGAATTACTGACCCTTGAAGTCTTGCCTTTTTTTGAAAAGCATTCAATTAAGATCCAGCTGAACATGTGGTTCTGGAAAGCTTTTCTATAAACTGGAGCTATTGAAATCTGCTCTGAGTATTTCTACCTTAGGCAGCTGAGACATGCAAGAGTAACCAAACGATATACAATTAACTTTTAAGCAAATTTTTAAGATATAAAGGTAGAAGTAGGATCAGCATAAATATAGCGGCGGCACGGTAGCGCAGCGGTAGAGTTGCTGCTTTACAGCGAATGCAGCGCCGGAGACTCAGGTTCGATCCTGACTACGGGTGCTGCACTGTAAGGAGTTTGTACGTTCTCCCCGTGACCTGCGTGGGTTTACTCCGAGATCTTCGGTTTCCTCCCACACTCCAAAGACGTACAGGTATGTAGGTTAATTGGCTGGGTAAATGTAAAAAATTGTCCCTAGTGGGTGTAGGATAGTGTTAATGTACGGGGATCACTGGGCGGCACGGACTTGGAGGGCCGAAAAGGCCTGTTTCCGGCTGTATATATATGATATGATATGATATGATATGATAGCATGTATGGGATCAATCTGTTTTAAAGACAAACAAAGAAGTATCTGCAGTACTGACAGGATTGAGGTTTAAAGATCATGTTGCACAAATGGTTGCTGCCACATTTTTCTTCATATATTTTGCAGCTTAATCATTTTAGTGGCTTTCTTTGAATGTAATATTTGCTGTGGATAAAGGGAAATCAGTGAATATAGATTTCTAAAAGGTATTTGATAAGCTGCCTTTCAGCGCCAAAGACCTGGGATCGATCCTGATTATGGGTGCAGTCTGTACGGTGTTTGTACGTTCTCCCTATGGTGTTTGTACGTTCTCCCTATGGCCACGTGGGTGTTCTTGTGGTGGTCTGCTTTCCTCCCACACTCCAAAGACATACAGGTTTGTAGGTTAGTTGGCTTTGGTAAAATTGTAAATTGTCCCTAGTTTGTAGAATAGAGCTAATGTATGGAGACAGCTGGTCGGCGTGGATACGGTGGGTCGAAGGGCTGGTTCCACACTGTATCTCTAAACTAAATTAAATTGACTCAGATGAATGAACGAAAGCTACATTTGCAATTGACACAAAGTTGGATGGGAAATAAGACAAAGAAGACATAAAGGGATTTAAAGAGGTACTATGAGCTGGCAAAGACCTAGTAAATGAAGCATGCTTCATTTATATTGGATACTAGACTGTCCCGTTGGGCCCAAACCACTCCTGCATTGGAGCAGCACCCTCTCCTCCCCCACTCCCCTCTCCCCCTCGCTCCCCTCCCTCCCCTCTCCCCCCCCCTCGCTCCCCTCCCTCCCTCCCCTCCCCTCTCTCCTCTCCCCCCTCTCCTCTCCCCCCTCCCTCCCCTCTACCCCCCAATCGCCCCCCTAGGGTTCCTCTCCTGCATTGATGCAGCACCCTCTCCCCATCCCACTTCCTCCCATCCCATTCCCTCCTCCCCCACTCCCTCCTCCCCCACCTCCCACCCCACCCCTCCACCACCCGCCCACCCCTTTCCTCCATCCCCCTTCCTCCATCCCCCTCCCTCCCTCCCCCACCACCCACCCGCTTCCTCCACCCCCCTCCCCCCCCAGCCTCCCTTCCTCCACCCCTCCCCCCCCCCCCCCCCCAGGGAGCAACCCGCGGTTTCCATAGCAACCCGCCACCTGGCTCGGTCGGCCGCCATTGGTGGAGCGGGGGTGTGGGGGAACGAGTACTGTCCCGTCCCGGTGCGTGGATGTTCAGTGGTAGACGGCGGCCGCTCTTCCACTGTTGCTGAACTACTGGACTCTAGGCGGTGTGGGGAAGGCGCTGAGCCAGCCTGGGAGAGGAGGGGGGACGGGGGAGCCGAGGGCAGGCCCAGCGCAAGGCCTCGGCCTCCACCAACACCTGGCCTCACCACTACTGCTACTGCCGCCTTTCCCCTTAGCCCACCTCAGGCTCGTGGTTACCCGGTCATGTCCAGGCCCCGGCTGCTTCCCCCGGCACCAGGCCTGGCTCCCCGCCCCCATGAGAGAGGCGGCTGAGCCCTGTTCAACGGGCCCCAACTGCGCAGGCACGGACGCAATTGTTCTGCGCATGCGCGGATGTGGCAGCCATCTTACGTAAGTACCAGATCAATGAAGCCCCAACTGCGCATGCGCGTTTTTAAAAACTTTAAAATGTGAATAACTTTAAAAATATAACACTGATTTCAATGAAACTTCTTCCATAGGACCACAGGATGACGGTGAGTAAGGTGGGCCTAAAATTGTCACGCTATCATGTATCGTTTTGGCTGTAGTTCAGGAACAAGCGAACAAACGAGAGTTTTAGTATATCGAAGATTGTCTGGAGTGCTGAGTATAGTATTGATCTCCTCATTTAAGGGTGAACGTTAATGCATTGGAAGCAGTTCAAAGAAACCTCACTGGAATACTAGGTGGAATGGGCTAATTGTCATGTGCAAATAAGTTGGACAAGATGGAATTTGGAAGAGGGGGGGAATTTGGAGGGGGGGGAGGTAAATGAATGAAATGTACAGGATCCTGGGAGATGTTAACTGGGTGGTTGTGGTATAATGCAAGCATGAAGACATAGTCTTGATCATATGGCTTCTAAAGTCACTGTAAATGGTGTGGCTAAATAACTGGAATAAATATGGAGGTTGGCCCTACCCCCTCAGCCATTTAGTGAAAATATAGGCAATGCATATCAAAATTTGGACGGAACAGTCAAGTTTCCTTTTAAATATGGAAAATCCCATGGGCAGTCCTGCGTATCCAGTATATTTTCGATTTTAATAATCACCAATTGTTTTAGACACAAATTTCAATGTGATTGAACGCACTGGCAAAATAAGAGTGTGCCTGAGGTGGTCTATTATTTATGCTCAAGTTGGTCACCAACTACGATTGTCTCCAATGTAGACATAAATCTGAATCTCCAGGAGCTATTGCCAGACACGTGCAGCTCCTCCATATCTTGCAGATAGATGCCCTCTGATTCTCTTACCAAATGCAGTGTACAGTATGAACTCATAAATTAAGGCATGTCCGCTTCAGTCTAGATAGGCAAATTTTAACACTCCCTGGCATTAAAAACTAGCACTTAGCAGTATGAATACTCATCCCTTCAGATTTAAATTGTTATATAGTACTCTTTGTTTTTAAATGTAGCTATTTTTTAAATACTTTTCACAGAAAGCACATTATTTAATGCAATGCTTTTGTGCGATAAACAATTGAATTTTCTTGATTAAAAAAAGATAATGCTCAAGACTGGTAGGCATGCAAAGTGCTGCCACTGCGTTCAATGCTGATTTTGGCTTCACCTACAAAAAATTATTGTGTACATGCGAGACTGCAAACATCAGAGGCTGGTTTCACTTTTGCAGATCTTAAGTGGAGAGCTGAAACAAAGTTTGGCATTAAATAAAGAGGGTTTCCCCACATCTAAATTGGCATTGGGAAATTAAAGTGTCCTTGCTAGTAGACACTTCTTTAAATGGTTTTCTTGCCATTTGCCTCTTATTGTCACTGGCAACCTACATCCTCAGGCCTTTACTTGATTATCTCTCTATCTTCCAGCCCAACACTTGTTCAGCCTGACCCCAAATGCTCATCAGGCTGATCCTTGCTAACTCTTCATCAGCCTTGACTTGACATGAGCTTCTAATCCTGCCTGAAATACCCTTGACAAGACCACCCCAACCCGTGCATCAGCCTAATTTTTATGAGCCCTGCCCTTCCCCACAATCCCCTCCCTGTCTGATTCATTTTATCTACTAGCTCTGCAGTGGTGGAGCTCTTGGGAGAAAGATTTTTGTGCATGAAGACTGCTGTAGGTCCTGCATTGTGCCATTTTACATGCCATATATCAAGCCCTTTGTCTTTATACATCTGTTCTCTCTCTTTCTTAAACCAATTATTATTTTGCTTTCCATTCGAGACTTAACACAATGAATTAACAATTCTATCTTACACTTTCGGTTTCATAGTCAATACTGTTCAGTCCCAAAATCTGAGTCTGATTCACTGGAGAGACATACCAATCTCTCTGGTATGAGATAAATAAATCATTATTTCATAAATTATTATTTCTGTTAATTAAAACTCACCTGTCTTGTAACGATTGCCATTTGGATCTCTAAATTTAGCATTTTTCCTTGTAAAAGATCATCAAAATGCAATAGGTGAGAGCATTCTCATAATCAGCAGGTGCAATGTATTTACTGACTGAGTTCTAGTTCAATTAAGATATTAATTGTCTCAGCCGAACTGCACCAGGAATTTAGCACATTAAAACTATTGACAGTTGGCTCCATGTGACGTTCAGCATGTGGGCACTTTCTAATCAATAGTTTTCTAATCAATAGAGCACATTCTGCATTATATTACTGGTTAAGCTAAAATTTGAAACATCCTTCTCAAATTCTCTGATAAATGTATATTTGGTATGAAGAGTCTTGACCCGAAACGTCATCTCTCCAGAGATGCTGCCCGTCCCGCTGAGTTATTCCAGCATTTTTTGTGTCTATTTTCGGTTTAAACCAGCATCTGTAGTTCCTTCCTACATATTTGGTATCACTGTTAAATATGCAGATAAAAATCAATCAAAAATACCTTGTTGTCTTTTATTGTGTAATGGCACAAACTTTGTCTTTGGCCAAATCTTTTTGTAATTTCTAGAGCATTGCGCTCTGGATCCACAAAAGGAAAATGGGACAAATCTCTTTGAATCTGTGGAAAAGACAGGGGACACTGCATGTCCCTGTACCACTTGGTTCCATCTTCTTCTGGACAATTACAGGACTCGTGGTACACATGACCTGGAAGGGAAACATTTATTTACTATTATCTCCCAAATAAAATTGAAACAATGTAAAATCTGAACAGCAAATGATTGAATGAAGTAAAGCAAATATAGCATTAAATAAGGTTGACAATTTTGAGAAAAAATACCACCGAATCCATTTTGGAATTCAAGTTTAGTTTGGTGACACCAATAAAATACCAGGCAAAAGAAATATTTAAAAAAGTTTTAAACAAAAATTTCACACAAGGGGTAGTAGGCGTATGGAACGAGCTGCCAGAGGAGGCAGTGAAGGCAGGTACTATTGCAATGTTTAAGGAACTTTTAGACAGGTACATAGATAGGACAGGTTTAGAGGGATATGGGCCAAACATCGACTAATGTCGATGGGACATGTTGGCCGGTGTGGGTAAGTTGTGCCAAAGGGCCTGTTTCCACACTGTAAGACTCTATAAAATCAGTATGAAGAAGGGACCTGACCTAAAACATCACCTATCCATGTTCTCTAGAGATGCAGCCTGACCCAGAGTTACTTTGTGATTTATTTTTTAAATCAGCAACTGCAATTCTTTGTTTTGACTTCTGTATCATTAAACCCATTTTTGAATCTTATGCTAAATAATTGAATTGGAGCGTGTGTGTGACCATCAAGGCTGATACACAGATGCTGTTTTCTCTCCACAGGACCTGGGAGCATTGTCTTGGGATCGGGATTAGGGTTTGAGGTTAAGATGAAGAAAAAGGTGTGCAGGATATAGCTAATTCTTTAAATGATCAGATGATGCAGCAAATAGATAATGTAAATATAAATAGGCAAAACGTGATAAATGGAGAAAGTAAGGCACATTAATTATACTGCAAATAAATAATGTTGGCACTCCAAAGATCAGAGCTCTAGGTACAGATTCATGGGTATTAAGAACACCATCTCAAATTAGTAAGCCTGGGGAAAAAAAGAATAATAGAATTAAGGTTTTCACTTAACAGATACAGAGGATAAATAATAGGTATGATAAGCTCATATAAAATATTAACAAACCCTCAATGAAAGCAACATTTGCAACACTGGGGTTAACACTTGAGGAAGGGAACTGAGGTTTAAAAAAGTATAACAGAGTCTCAACCTGATGTTTGCTAGTATGAGAAAATACAAAAGAAGACTTTAAAACTGGACTCTTTGTTGTTGCAGAACAGATTGCAGCTAATACAGATATTTAAAAATAAAGGCAGCAGATAGCTTCAAGTGCTGAAATGAGGGATTGGCGAGGAGGTATGTCCTGAATTAAGAAGGCATGGCTACATGAAATGAAAAAGTTGGGACAGTGGTATTTACTTCATGGACAGTTATGTAGCAGAAACAATGTTAACATTTAAAATTAGACGGGATAACGGAGAGTAAAGGAATTGAAGAAATGCAATCAAATGGGTAAATACTGTATGATCTGAATGATTTGCTCATGATGACAGTAAACGTATAAAGAGTTATAAAGAGTTATAAAGAGTTATAAAGAGTTACTTATACAAGATTTATGACAAACACATCCTTCTCATTAGTGTTAGGATTGTAATAAGTAAATATGAATCGCTTTGCTCCTGCTTTAATTGAAATGAGCTTTTATGCTTCACTGAACTCTGCTTCCTAATTTGTTGCATATTTTGATATAAACAATAAACAAAATATTAAAACCATGAGGTTTGAATGCATGGATTTAAAATAAAACTTGTGTTACACTTGTCTGCCTTTGATAAATTATGTCATGCATTCGAATAACTTTTCCGAATAAAATACACTTGATCTTGATTCTGTGTGCGCAACATTAGTAGGCATTTATATCTGCAGAGAGTGAGTGCCAGAATTGGTGGAAATAGTACCCCCTGAAAAAACATCTCACATTTGTCTTTGTTCTAGGATGGAAGAATCTAAAACCACGCGGTATAGATTTGAGATGAGAAGGAAGAAAATTTAAGGCAATCCGAAAGGGAGATTTTTCACACAGATGGTTGTTGGTTATATGGAATGAGCTGCCAGAGGAAGGGGTAGAGGTGATACAATTGCAGAATTTAAAAGGGATTTGGACAGGTATTTAAATAGGAAAGGAGCAGAAGGATACAGGCCCAATGCTGGCAAATGGGATTAGCATCACAGTCAGTATGGACAAGTCAGGCAAAAAGGCCCATTTCTGTGCTGTTCCTTACCAGAGACATAATTGTTCACAACAAAATCTATCAATAATGCATAAACTGACTAGTATCTCTCAGGGCTTTAAAGAAGCACTGTATTGTGGTTATCCCCAGATCTTGCTAGTAAATTCACCTTGCACCATTTTCTTTCACACAAATGGCACCTCACCAAAAATTAGTTGTCCTTTAAACTCATGGTGGAAAGTTAGGGCTGACAATTAAGTGCAGGTAACCTTTTAAATGTCCTGAAAATTGCTTAATAGGATGGCAGAAAGTCTGACAATGTTACGTGAATAATCTAATTCCTGCAACTGATGAATTGTTACTGAACATTTTCAAACAAGTTTGTGACATTATTCTTACTTTCCCTCTCTATTTCCCTTTTCACTCAATTTTTAAATATCATATCATATCATATATATACAGCCGGAAACAGGCCTTTTTCGGCCCTCCAAGTCCGTGCCGCCCAGCGATTCCCGCACATTAACACTATCCTACACCCACTAGGGACAATTTTTACATTTTACCCAGCCAATTAACCAACATATCAAATCTTTATTTATGTATTTACATTACTTCACTCGAAATCGCTCTCCTGTTGCTTTCTTAAACCTCAGGTCTCACTGGTTGAGATTACCTCAGATGTCTAGTTGCCCTTGCTGAACATATTTCCAGCGTGTTACTGAGCTAAAGCTGGCAATGGTCAAATGACTGGCTCCACACACTGCTTCTCTGTCATAATTTCTCAAATATATTATGACATTTCATTTAAAGGTTTGTATACTGGCATATTGTACCATTGTGGCGCTCCATAATCATATACAAAATTTCAAGTACCTTTTAAAAAATATGGTGACTGAGCAACCTGTGCATCTTGGAATTTAATCTCAATGACTAGATCCCTGTAGGTTGAATACATTCTGTATCTGACAAGGAAAGATCCATCCTTCCGGTCCAATACTTGCACCCAAATGCGAGTGAATTCCTCACCCGGGGAGTTAATGTTCACTGTAAATATATTTTCACCTGGTGAAGAGGTAAAACTACAGGGAAAGGAGAATAAGTCACACAGGTAACACTGTAAAGGTTTATTAGACATACATTATGAATTACCTGGTCTTGTATAGGTATAAACAGCCAAAGATAACTATATCAAAACACTACAGTTCCATTTAAATACAAGATATTTTCAAAACTTATTATTTGCACAAATGCATGAATTTCTCACTGATGTTGATCCCATGTGGGCAATCACCCTCCATATTGCACACTTGATTAAATGATACAAAATTCTAACACAATAAAATTTAAAACATCTGGTTAACTTCATTGCTTCTACTCTGGGGCTGTAGAGAGCATCCTGTCCGGCAACATTACAGTCTGGTTTGGGAACAGCTCTGCCCAGGACAGGATGGCACTGCAGAGAGTAGTGCGTTCGGCAGAATGCACTATGGGAACTACACTTGTCCCCCTGCAGGACCTATACATCAGGAGGTGCAGATCCAGAGCAAGCAAGATCATGAGGGACCCCTGCCACCCCAGTAACGGACTGTTCCAGATGCTACGATCAGGCAAACGCCTCCGCTGTCACGCTGCGAAAACGGAGAGGATGAGACGGAGCTTCTTCCCACAGGCCATCAGGACTGTCAACTTTTATAACCCCAGAGACTAAATTTTTGTCGACACTAATAGTAACTTATTAATTTTATTTATATGCTGTAACTGTAATTCTTTTTTGTGCACAACCCGCAGGCATTGCCACTTTCATTTCACTGCACATCGTGTATGTGTAGGTGACAAATAAATTTGACTTGACTTGGCCTTGGTTAATTAGCTGATGAGAGTGGTCCTACTGTCAATACTTGTTTTCATAATTACAATAACAATTCAGTCTATTCTACGCTGTAGTATTTTAACAGAGACTTTGTGGTGTTATTAACAATGTCCACACCATATGTGTAAGAAGGAACTGCAGATGCTGGTTTAAACCAAAGATAGACACAAAAAGCTGGAGTAAGTCAGCGGGAAAGGCAGCATCTCTGGAGAGAAGGAATGGGTGAAGTTTCGGGTCGAGACCCTTTCACACCATATGACTTGTCATTACAATGCATTTGGTGCAAATTGGTGTCAGTCATCAACAGATTAGAGGAAATAATGCAACGTGTATCTGAACGTTCTTACTTGAGAACATAGTCATTAAAAATACATGTGGAAAATGTGGATGCTTTTGTGGACTGTTATTGTCTTAATTAATTAAATGCATGAAAGGCATAGAAGGATGGAGAGAGGTAAAGTCAAAACATGCTAATAATGAAACGCTTCTCAAATTCTGATTTCATTATTATTACAGATGAAATAGAAATCATTTGATCAAATCTTGATACACTAACATCACATCAATTCTTGCCAGAAGATTTGAAGTTCAAGCTCTCGAATCTCAGCTGACATCAAGCATTATTCTAAGGGTGTATTACACAATTGGAACATGCTCCTTATGAGATGTGCAAACCAAAATCTTTGTTCCCGAAAAATCTATTTGGTCGGCATTATAAGAACTGGTATGGCACAGTGGTGCAGAAACGGAGTTGCTGCCTTATAACGCCAGAGACATGGGTTCAATCCTGACCATGGGTGCTGTCTGTATGGAGTTTGAACATTCTCCGCATGACTTGCTTGGGTTTTCTCCGGGTGCTCAGGTTTCCTCCACACTCCAAAGACGTACAGGTTTGTAGGTTAATTGCCTTTGGTAAAAAATTTAATTGCCCCTAGTGTGTGTAGGATAGTGTTAGTGTGCCGGGATGCTGGTTGGCATGGACTCGGTAGGGCGAAGGGCCCGTTTCTATGCTGTATCTCTAAACTAAACTTAACTGGTAATTTAATTCTATAATAAGGATGGAATAACATTACATTGCTTAATCAAGATACTTGCGTGACATTTGGGAAACTTAAGAGGTTGTGGCATTCCCATGCGTCTGTTGCCTTTGTCCTTCTAAGTGCTAGATTTTGGAGGTGCTATTGAACAAGCCTTGGCAAGTTCCTGCAGTGTATCTTGCATACAATGCAGCCACAATACATTGGGCGTGAAGTGTATGATTAGTGGATGCCAATCAAGCATGCTATTTAATCCTGGATGGTGTTCAATTTGTGCGCTGCTGGAGCTGCAATCAATTTGGGTCTCTGGAGTTGCTCTTGAACCTGGAAACTTCTGACTCAGGCAAGGGTACTTACTACCAGTGAATAATATCTGAAACTAATACAGAAAATAACAGTGTGTAGCAAGGAACTGCAGATGCTGGTTCAAACTGAAAATAGACACAAAAAGCTGGAGTAACTCAGCGGGTCAAGCAACATCTCTGGAGAAAACAAATAGATGATGTTTCAGGTCGCGACCCTTCCTCAGCCTGAAAGAAGGGTCTCGACCTGAAACATCACCTATTCTTTTTTTTCGGAGATGCTATCTGACCCACTAAGTTACTCCAGCAGTTTGTGTCAATCTCTAGAAAATAATATTACTTGCTATTTTGCTTTGTAAAGTGTACCTTCTATTTTATCTTTGAAAATTAAAAACTGAAAATTTAAAGCAATCTCCCTGAAAATTGTGAAGCCTAGTTAACAAAATTAGAGTTAGAATTAGAATTTAGTCATAGAGTGATACAGTGTGGAAACAGGCCCTTCAGCCAAACTTGCCCACATCGGCCTACATGTCCCAGCTACACTAGTCCCACCTGCCTGGGCTTGGTCCATATCCCTCCAAACGTGTCCTATCCATGTACCTGTCCAGCTGTTTCTTACATGGCAGTTTGTTCCATACATCCACGACCCTTTGTGTGAAAAAGTTACCCCTCAGATTCCTATTAAATCTTTTCCCCTTCACCTTGAACTTATGTCCTCTGGTCCTCGATTTCACCCACTCTGGGCAAGAGATTCTGTGCAACTACCCGATCTATTCCTCTAATGATTTTGTGCAACTCAAAAAGATCACCCCCTCATCTTCCTGCGCTCCAAGGAATAGAGACCCAGCCAACTCAACCTCTCCCTATAGCTCAGACCCTGTAGTCCTGGCAACATCTATGTAAATCTTCTCTGAACCATTTAAAGCTTGACAATATCTTTCCTATAACATGTGCCCAGAACTGAACACAATACTCTAAATACAGTGTCACCAATGTCTTATACAACTGCAACATGACCTCCCAACTTCTATACTCAATGTGCCAAAAGCATTTTTGACCACCTTATCTACCTGCAACTCCACCTTCAAGGAACCATGCACCTGCACTCCTAGATCCCTCTGCTCTACAACACTCCCCAGAGGCCTGCCATTCACTGTGTAGGTGCTGCCCTAGTTAGACGTCCCAAAACGCAACTCCTCGCGTTTCTCTATATTTTTATGTTACATGTTGCACTGAGGGCGGCATGGTGGTGCAGCGGAAGAGTTGCTGCCTTACAGTGCTTTCAGCGCTGGCGACCAGTGTTCAATCCCGTCTATGGGTGCAGTCTGCACGGAGTTTGTATGTTTCCCCTGTAACCGCATGGGTTTTCTCCGAGATCTTTGGTTAACTCCCACACTCCGGAGACATAGATTTGTAGGTTAATTGACTTGGTATAAATGTAAATTTGTCCCTAGTATGTGTAGGACAGTGTTAATGTGCGGGGATCGTTGATCGGTGCTGACTCGGTGGGCCGGAGGGCCTGTTTCCATGCTGTATCTCTAAACTAAACAATGTAATATAATAGTGTAAGAAAATAACTGCAGATGCTGGTACAAATCGAAGGTATTCATTTCACAAAATGCTGGAGTAACCCAGCGGGTCAGGCAGCATCTCAGGAGAGAAGGAATGGGTGACGTTTCGGGTCGAGACCCTTCTTCAATATATATATATAAAATATAATAATGTATATATTATATTATATATAATAATATATAACATATATTAGATATAATATATATATATTATATAATATATAATAAATATATCAATAATCAATATAATAAATCTTTAAAGGAGTAGGAAATATAAAAACACACCTGGCTCCAACTGCAAATCTACCCATATTACAGTCACCTGGACTGCAATTCCAGACCACAACACTGGCTCCAGCCACACCACTCTAGCCCCCCTGCCTCTGACCACAAGCCCTGCTTGCACCCTGGATTCATGGCTCACATTCTAAAAACAGAGAAAGCCACCACTGTGATTTCTGAAAATTCGGATGTTGGATTGTCAGATGAAAAAACATCTCGTGTAGGTGAAAAATATCACGTAAATTCACAAAATGGGTTCATGGTCTTTGAAACTCAAGAGAAAATTGTCTATTCCGCAGGCGAGACTATTTTTATTCAGTAGATGGGTATTACAGTTCTTTTCATAGCAACAGTGGTATATTGTTGAAAATTTTATTGCACAACTATGAAATTACTAGACCAAGTGGACCCGTTGGGCCCTAACCTCTACTGCATTGGTGCAGCACCCTCTCCTCCCCCCTCCCCTCTCCCTCCTCTCCCCCTCCCTCCCTCCTCCCCTCCACCCCCCCCCTCCTCCCTTCCCCCCCTCCATCCCCCTCATCCACCTTCCTACCCCCTCCCTCCCTCCCCCCAACCTAGTAGATTTAAACTGAAATGTTAATAACTTAAAAAATATAACACCAATTTCAATGAAACTTCTTCCATTAGCACCAATGAGTAAGGGGCCTAAAATTGTTGCGCTATCATGTACCGTTTTGGCTGTGGTTCAGGAACAAACAAACAAACAAGAGTTTTAGTATATAGATATCACCTTAATGTGTATAATAGCAGAGGTATCATTCTTCAGAGAGTTTCCTTCTGAAACCAAATCTATTCTCTTAAGTAGACCCAAATGATTCCATTGCATTATTTTAAAGAGCAGGGGAGTTAACTTTAGTGATCTGGTCAATATTTTTCTGACCAGATCTTTAGTGATTCTTTAGTGATTCTTTAGTGATCTGACCAACATCACAAAACATTATCTAATCAATAAATATCACGGTGCTTTCGAGAAATGTCAATCCATATTTCCTGCATTAGAATGACTACACTTCAAAAGCCATTTTACTGATTATATTGCAGTTTAGGTATCACAAAATGCTGGAGCAACTCAGCGGGTCAGGCAGCATCTCAGGAGAGAAGGAATGGGTGACGTTTCGGGTCGACACCCTTCGTCAAACTGAAGAAGGGTCTCGACCCGAAATGTTACCCATTCCTTCTCTCCTGAGATGCTGCCTGACCCGCTGAATTACTCCAGCATTTTGTGATACCTTCGATTTGTACCAGCATCTGCAGTTATTTTCCTACACATATTGCAGTTTAGGGCACTGTGAAAGCATTGTGATATATGCTTTACAACTAACAGAACGATCTGAGGTGAAGCCATGAGCTGGTCAGGTCTGCACTGTCACTGCACGCGCATTCCAGTTAGACATGTCCCACCCGCACTTGTTCTCCACACCGCCACGCTACCTGCAACTTTTAGCTACATGTCCATTTGAAGACGACAATCAAATCCACCTCTATTTCCATCTCTGGCAAAGCATTCCAGACCCTAATGACTTAATGCATACAGATTTTCATCCTCGTATCATTTTTGGTTATTTTACTAATCATATTCACTCTATAACCCCCTATAACCCCTGATCCTCTCTCCACCCATCTATGCCTTTCATGAATTTAATTAATCAGACTCCTGCATGACTCCTGTGTTCCAAGGAGAACAACTCCAGTTTCTCCAGTCTACCCATGTAGTTTTAGCCCCTCATCCCCAAAATTATTTTGATAAATATCTTCTGTATCACAAATGCCTTCATACTTTGTACAATAAACACAATACTCCAGCTATGGCTGCATTAATGTTTCAGATAACTACTACATGACTTCTTTGCTCCTAGTCTGTAGGGTGCTATGAATAAAGCTTATATATGTCTTAACCATTTGCCTCAACCTGTTTCATCACCTTTATTAAATCATCCATAAAAACCGATAGATCTTGAATTCTTGCATCTTTTAGAATTGGGTTTTCAAATTTAAATTATCTCTTCTCGGCATTAGATTTCACCTGCCACCTAAGGGGCTCAATCTACCAGCCTGTATAAATCTCCTTGAAGTCTACACCATAGTCTTCATTCTTCACTATGGTCCCAAATTTGTCATCTGCCAGTTTGAAAATTGTTCACAGTACACCAAAGTCCAAATCATGAATACATACTGTGAACAAGAGTGACCCTAGTACCAACCCCTGGGGAATTTCACCAGATACTTACAATAGCAACTTACAAATAACCTTACACTCCCATTTTTTCTTGTTACATAGCTGATTTAGACTTGTACTTAAAATTATTTAATGATTATATCCAGAGCCTCTGCAAATTCCTCTTCTCATTCCACGAACAACCTAGATATCATCCCATTTAGAGGAGGTGATTTATTACTGGAGTGCTTCTTTATCAACTATAACCTAATCAACTCCTAATCACATTTATTTTGTGATGAAGCTCCATGCGAAGAGCAAAGTATTCAGTAAGGAGCTCAGACATGATCTGTTGTCTTTGAGAGTAATTTTAACTTCTGATCAGCCAGATTTCTCTTACAAAAAAAAATCTGTAAATTAGCCTGGCATGCATCATACGTTCTTTTATGGCTTTATTTTTGAACATACAAAAACACCAGTGGGCTTCTTAGCAATTAATATTTGCCTTGCTATTCAATGTAATCATGGCTGCTGTGCTCCAGCCTCGTCAACTCTTCTGTGCCATTTCCCCGTAGTCCTCAATTCCTTGATCTTTCAACAACAACAAA